>NW_027507785.1:114684929-115284929 GCF_037356315.1 Lithobates pipiens | reverse complement strand
TTGTTTTTATAGCTGAAAAACTCCTCTCAGAACCCACTAGTTTTGGGATTTTTTTACAGCCTAAAAACACCCCAGCCAAAAACAGTTTATAACAGCTTATATGTGCATGGACACATAGGATAACATGCTGGAGAGTTTATTGACTGTAGAAAAAAACGTCTGAAGCCATAAGCAGCATGAGGCCTAAGATTGGTATGTGTAGACTGAGCATAATCTTTAACTGTTTGCATTTTGGCAGATTATTTAGGGCTAGAAGTGGAGCAGCAGGTCCCACCAACATTAGCAAGACATGGAAGGTGCACATGGGACAGGGAATGACTATAAGGCAAGAGACCACTTGAAAGACTATGCCAGTAGGCAGGTCAGTCTCCAGGGCAATCTTTCCTCTCTCCTTTTCTCCTAGATTCTCCTAGCTTTTATAAAGAAAGTAGGTTCCCTTCTCATGCCAGGCTTGCACTTGACCCGTGACAAATTTACTAATAGGACTACTTGATTTGTAGTTATATATTACTCCTAGTATTTGGATAGAAACAGGAAGAGTTAGAATCCTGGTGCCAACAACTCAGCTCATGGGCCGCATGCAGTCCACGGTCCATCTGTGTGCGGCCAGCGGGTTATTGGGCACCATAAAGAAAGCAGAGTGGCAGTGGGGTGCTGGGTGCTGGAACATGCTCTGTGTTCCAGCACCCGGCAATGAATGAGAGAGACTGTACTGTGGGTGCAGACTTAACTTTTCCCACAGTGCAAGCAAATTCTCAGCCTGGGGGGACAGAGAGAGAGAGAGAGAGCGGTGCAGGAGAATGTGATGGGTAAGTGATGGGGGCAAACTTTCATTGCCAGTCCACAATACATTGGCTGGAGGGAGGATAACTCTTACTGCCAGTCCACAATGCAGAGGGAGGAGGGGAGTTAACTTTAGCTGTCAGTCCAGCTGTCAGGGGGTACTTTTCACTGCCAATCCACAATTCGGGGGGTTAAATATCACTGACCAACAATGTGTGTGTGTGTGTGTGTGTGTGTGTGTATACGGAAAAATGCACTGCTGTTGTGCTGCCCTTTGGAGGTGTCAGCAGCCACACTTGAGGCGTTCTATAATTTTCCAGTTGGCCATCACTAAATTAGAATGTCTTTCAGATTTGTAATACTGCCTGTGATCCTTGTTTGGGAGATTCACACTCACTTTTTATCCTTATGGTCTTTGTCCTTTGGGCAGAAAATGAAAGGAAATTATTATTTATTATTTCACAGTTTCCTTGCAATAGAAGGAGAAATGAAATCTAAGAAGACCTATATTCTAGTGACAGCTATCAAAGTTGGGATTTTGCCCCACTTTAGGAAGATGGTGTCCCTGGGACACAAAGTGAGTGAAAACACTCCAATAATATTAGACAGCAATGAAAACCCATTGCAACCTTTCCCAACTCTATTCCAAAAAAACAAATAGGGGAAAAGGGTTCAAATCCCTATCAGGTTATTTTTCTATTGCTGGAGAGATATTCATGTGCCGCCTGTCCTGGAGACACAACAGGAAAACAGAGGAATTAACACAATTTGTACCTGAACATTGAAAGATTTACTACTGCCTCTTGCATGGTGACAGTGCTGAAACTTTAGAAATACCCTCACTTTCTGGCTGTTTGCCAATCTCACTGCAAATTCTTACTAGATTTGGAAGAACAGTTGGATGTTTGATGAATACCCAAATTATCGGGACATTTGACCGTTTGTTCGGCCTGCTGCATGACCACAATACACTGCGCCGCTGCATAGAGGGCACAGAGCACTGTCAGAGCCATAAATGGAGAAAGAAATGATGACTCTATCCAGTCATGGCTCATGGCTCTTAGTCCCACCCCACACTATAAAAACCTTTTTCCCATAGCAGCCATATGCAGTGTGATACTGGCGTGGAGAGAGATAGAACAGGGCTCTGTTCAGTGCTACTAGCAAGTTAGTGTGTTATATTGTACTATTGTGATTCTATTGTCAATGTAGATCAGTTAATGTGAATCTGGTGATAGTGCAGTTTGAGTGTAGGAGAAAAGTGAGGGTAAGGCACAACCCGAAAAAACAGCCATCATGGAAGAGTAGAGAGCAGCCACCCTATTCCTTCAGATTGTGGACCTGTCAGGCATGTACTGGCCATAGGAACTACAGGGAGTTTCCCGGTGGGCCGATGGCTCAGTGGGCCGGTCAGGTGCAGTCCTGGAGCCGCTGCTCTCTGACAGTGAGTGATCGCGATTTCACTCCTGTTATGTGGAGCAGCTGCCATAACTTGCTGGAGAGAGCATTAGGCCTTCTGCTCCCTTCAGCCTGCAGGGGGAGATAGACAGTTGGCAAACGCTCCATCCTCTCTGCCCTTATCACATGACTGGAGAGAGGAACGAGAAGCTGCGTTCAAAATTGAGTACACGTGGGAGGGGGAGGAGAGGGTGGACACTCTGATGTAAGGGGAAGTGCTGATGGAGACACTCAAAATTAAAGTGGGCTGGTCATGATGAAGTCCAGGGCCAAATTTTTGTCCCAGTCCAACCCTGGGACCTGTTATCTCCCGGTCTTTCTACAGCTCAGTTGTTTGGGCCTTTTTCAGTACATGCGCAGCTGATCGAACTATTACAGTTTGCAAACTTTGCCTCAAGCACATCAAGCATTGCAAAAACACCCACCATTTGGGTACCACATGCTTGACAAGGCATTTAACCTCCCACCACTTTGCCCATTGGCAAGAGCACCTGAAAGCCACACAAAAGGGGTGCAATTCTGTTCCTCCTCACTCCTCACCTTTCCAGGCTACCTCGTGACCTCTCAGCAGCCTCCACTGACAGGGTGTCCCAGGTCCTTGCAGCATGTCTGCAAGTAGCACACCACCAGCTGTAGACTATAGCAGGCAAGATGCTCTTCCCCATCTGCTGCAGTGGAAAAAAAATACAGTCACTGCCACCCCCCTGCCCAGCGTCTAAATTCTAAAGGGTAGGTGCCCAGTTGCTATTTCTTTTTATGTAAGGCTTTTCCAGCTCTCTACCATCACGTGGAAGGCAATGTTGTGGCATTGTTGGGCAAGGCAGTCAGCTGCAAGGTCCACGTTACTGCTGACTCGTGTTCCAGCAAGCATGGTCAGGGATGATATATTTTGTTCAGAGCACACTGGGTAACTCTGCTTGCAACTCGGAAGGATGCCCCAGTTGAAGACCCCTTGTGTCGAAACACGTCGGACTTGCACATTTGTGACCCCACATTTCTTTTATTTCATTTTATTTCGTTTTTTGATCAACTATATTGTATATCTTGCAAAAAAGGTGTTTTTAAGCCCAATAAACCATTATTGGTTGATCTGCACCATATTGAGCTTTTTTCTTTTTTCTCCTTCCACTTCGCATTACTCCATCTTTGATCATTGCGCTTCCATTCATACCTGGATGCATCTGGGATATCCTTGGCTGCTGCTTGACGGTTCTGTGTGGACTTTCACAAACCCGGGACTTGGAGCTGCCCACCAATGCACCCTAAGTGATACCAGCAGGAGGATTATAAGCCCTTTTTGACCCACTGCCATATGGTACCTGTGTCCACCTGAGCTGGTAAGAGTACCTTATTGTATGTTTATCTCTGCCAAAGGTTGATTGGCACATTCATCATACAATTGGAATTACACTCCAGTCAAGTCTTTTTGGAAGGGAGGCCTCAAAGAACTTTCCCATGTATTTCATATATGGACTATTCTTTCCCATTTGGTCCTATTAACACCACCAGTGTTTTCACTTCTCCTTTGTGATTTCACAATTCTGTGTATAATTTTTGATTACTATTATTGTTTGAGTATTTGTTCACATTTGCATTCAATCTTCTCACTTTTTAAATTGTTGTTATGTTCCTATTTATGAGGTTACATGTCTGAGAGCTACACATACTTTTCCACATGCAGGACAGGATTCAGTGCTGCAGCTTGTTGTGCTGCCATGTCTTCATACAGCTAGCGGTGATGATGTGAGATTTGTCAGTTCCACCCCCTTCTCCTCCTCCATGCCCTCCTCTGCTGAATTGTCCTATGACCCCCAAGCGTTCAAGGGGCTATTCAATGAGTCAGGCTAAAAGGTGCCATGCAGTGCTTCAGCCAGTCTGTCTAGGGAACAGGAACCACACTGAAGCAAAGATTCTTGCAGCTCTGCATGGGCAGGCCCTGAGGTGGTTCACGCCACGCCAGCTGGAGCCAGAAATGCTGGTGTGCGATAATGACACAAACCTCAGAGAGGGAAAGTTGATACATGTGCCATGCCTGGCACATGTACTCAATTTTGTGGTGCAACCCTCCTTAACCACCGTTACAAAGGAAAAGTCTCTGAACTCATGCCATCCCCAAAGAGGAAGCAGAAGATGAAATCTCTTGAGGACACCTTTAAGAGGAGTTTATGTAATGACTTTTCAGACTCTGATCTGACTAACTGGTAGGTTACAGTCTGGTGTAAAAGTAGCTTTGAGGCTTATGTTGGTCAAAAGAGGAGTGGTGGAGAAGGGGGCTGCCTTAGTGATGCATTACAAAAAATGTTAAGTCCTTGGCGCCCAGGGCTGTCAGCTTTCACATCCCATCATATGGTGGGAGATTATCCACATAGTTAAATAGTTGGTGAGGTTAAAAAAAGACACAAGTCCATCAAGTCCAACCTGTGTGTGTGCTTTTACAGTGCCTTGCGAAAGTATTCGGCCCCCTTGAACTTTTCAACCTTTTGCCACATTTCAGGCTTCAAACATAAAGATATAAAATGTTTATTTTTTGTGAAGAATCACCAGGGAACTGGAACAAAGTGGAACGAAATCTATTGGATTTTTGAAACTTTTTTAACTAATAAAAAAATGAAAAGTGGGGCGTGCAAAATTATTCGGCCCCCTTGCGTTTATACTTTGTAGAGCCACCTTTTGCTGCGATTACAGCTGCAAGTCGCTTGGGGTATGTCTCTATCAGTTTTGCACATCGAGAGACTGAAATTCTTGCCCATTCTTCCTTGCAAAACAGCTCGAGCTCAGTGAGGTTGGATGGAGAGCGTTTGTGAACAGCAGTTTTCAGCTCTTTCCACAGATTCTCAATTGGATTCAGGTCTGGACTTTGACTTGGCCATTCTAACACCTGGATATGTTTATTTGTGAACTATTCCTTTGTAGATTTTGCTGTATGTTTGGGATCATTGTCTTGTTGGAAGATAAATCTCCGTCTCAGTTTCAGGTCTTTTGCAGACTCCAACAGGTTTTCATCCAGAATGGTCCTGTATTTGGCTGCATCCATCTTCCCCTCAATTTTAACCATCTTCCCTGTCCCTGCTGAAGAAAAGCAGGCCCAAACCATGATGCTGCCACCACCATGTTTGACAGTGGGGATGGTGTGTTGAGGGTGATGAGCTGTGTTGCTTTTATGCCAAACATATCGTTTTGCATTGTGGGCAAAAAGTTCGATTTTGGTTTCATCTGACCAGAGCACCTTCTTCCACATGTTTGGGGTGTCTCCCAGGTGGCTTGTGGCAAACTTTAGACAAGACTTTTTATGGATATCTTTGAGAAATGGCTTTCTTCTTGCCACTCTTCCATAAAGGCCAGATTTGTGCAGTGTACGACTGATTGTTGTCCTATGGACAGACTCTCCCACCTCAGCTGTAGTTCTCTGCAGTTCATTCAGAGTGATCATGGGCCTCTTGGCTGCATCTCTGATCAGTCTTCTCCTTGTCTGAGCTGAAAGTTTAGAGGGACGGCCAGGTCTTGGTAGATTTGCAGTGGTCTGATACTCCTTCCATTTCAAAATGATCGCTTGCACAGTGCTCCTTGGGATGTTTAAAGCTTGGGAAATCTTTTTTTATCCAAATCCGGCTTTAAACTTCTCCACAACAGTATTACGGACCTGCCTGGTGTGTTCCTTGGTCTTCATGATGCTCTCTGCGCTTTCAACAGAACCCTGAGACTATCACAGCGCAGGTGCATTCATACAGAGACTTGATTACACACAGGTGGATTCTATTTATCACCATCAGTCATTTAGGACAACATTGGATCATTCAGAGATCCTCACTGAACTTCTGGAGTGAGTTTGCTGCACTGAAAGTAAAGGGGCCGACTAATTTTGCACGCACCACTTTTCAGTTTTTTATTTGCTAAAAAAGTTTAAAATATCCAATAGATTTCGTTCCACTTCACAATTGTGTCCCACTTGTTGGTGATTCTTCACAAAAAATTCAAATTTTATATCTTTATGTTTGAAGCCTGAAATGTGGCAAAAGGTTGAAAAGTTCAAGGGGGCCGAATACTTTCGCAAGGCACTGTATGTTAATATTACATTGTATATCCCGTGTGTTGTGGTCGTTCATGTGCCTATCTAATAGTTTTTTGAATTCATCTATGCTCCCTGCTGAAACCACTGCTTGTGGAAGAGAATTCCACATCCTTAGTGCTCTTACTATAAAGAACCCTTAAATCGCTTTTCTTCTAATTTTAGTGAATGGTATGGGTATTTGTACATTGAAATCATATCCCCTCTCAAGCATCTCTTCTCCAGATAGAATAAGTTCAGTGCTCGTAATCTTTCTTCATAACAAAGGTCCTTCAGTCCCTTAATTAGCTTTGTTGCCCTTCTCTGGACCCTCTCCAGTTCCAAAACATCCTTCCTGAGAACTGGACGGCATACTCCAGGTGCGGCAGGACCAGAGTCTTGTAGCGTGGGAGAATTATAGTTTTATCTCTGGAGTTAATCCCTTTTTAATGCATGCCAATATTCTGTTGGCTTTGCTTGCAGCAGCCTGGCATTGCTGCAAGCAAAAAAGATATGGAGAGCTTTCCAGTTGTTGATCTACTGGGTTACTGGGTCATGAGAATAGACCACTTGCCAGAACTTGCCCAGTATGCAATTGAGCAACAGAGCTGTCCTGCATCCAGCGTGATTTCCAAACGGTTATTCAGTGCTTCTGGAGGTTTTGTGACAGATAAGAAAGTGCGTCTGTCCATAAACTCCACGGACCAGCTGACATTTATCAAAATGAATCAGTCCTGGATTAGCAGCAGCTATCAAGCCCCTAATGCTGATGCCACTGATTAAGTGCTTTCTGAATCTGGAATCTCTGAAAAACTGTCTAAGCTACCTAGCTTTGTGGTTATTTTGGCCTTCTGTGACCACCTAACTCAAATTCCCAGGGCGACCCTCAATGTATTTGCTATGTATCGGGATGGAGGTGTATCACTGGCGACACCAAACCTTTCCTCTTTTCTGCATTGAACCCGGGTGGAAGACACCCAATTAGCCCAAACTGGTCTGTTTCCGCCCTTGGCCACATTATATAACATTTAATTTACCCACATACTTGTTTCAACCCCAATTATTGTCCTGACCAGTCATTATTATGTTTGCCATGGTCCCTCATGCATTCCCTTTGGTGCCAGCAGCATTTTGTTTTGGTTTGGGAACTGCTATATGTTTACAAGGGAGGTTCACACATCTCCTGCAGATGGGTGAAGCCATCTGTATATCAGCGCCATGTTACTACACCCATCGGGTGACGTCCATGCTATGACGTCATCCCATTTGGGTGTAGTGTGTCATCCAGGATTGCCGTGGGGTGTCTGCACATGCGCACCCCCACTTGGTGGCTGAAGCTATGGCGTCATCATGCTCTTCCGGGGATACAAATTGGAGAGCGGATATGGCTGTGATTTCCTCATTTCTTGTTTTTCACTCCACTTGAGACAGCTGATTCTGCCGTTGGCAGCCATTATCCTCCACAGATATACTTATCTCTTATACTCTAGCACTTTTTTGCCTGACATTGGGTCTCTCTTATACATATATACATATTTTGTTTGCACATATTGTAACTGTCCCTTTCCTTTTGCTCTAGGGATTGTTCTCCCAGATATTACTTTTGTTTTGTTTCTGCACTTCCCATATTCTCTCATATCTACCCTTGGGCCTCCATGTCCTGCTCCATCGTTAGGTTGGTGCAAATACATATATATATCTATATACACAATTATACAATTTGTATGTCCATTTTGTGTAATCAACATTATTGATTCATCAATATTTATGTTACAGCTGACATTTACAAATTAACTATGTCAGAACTTCAGGGTTAAACACTCCCACCCATGCCATGTCTGTCCTCCATTTGTCCCCTGGTGATGGTTTTGGTTGATCTCTCCCCCTCAGCTCCCATGCCATACATTTGTTGCTGCCGTCTTTTGGGATATAGCAATTTGGCACTTTGGCTCTGCATATTGGTGAGTATGGGGTTCCATACCCCTAAGCCCCTTTCACCATTTGGTTCAATATCTATCACTGTGCCACATATATCTTTGTGTTCAATTTAGATATATCACACATGCATCCACCCCTGAGGAAGTGAGCTAGGTCTTGTGAAACGCATCAGTTACTTTGAGGCCTTTACCAACTGCAGGGTTTCTCAACCTTTTAACCCTAGAGGAACCCCATAAAATAATTTTCATGTGTCGAGGAACCCTTACTAAAACCAAATCACCAGGGCTCAATAGGAACAATGTTCCTGATATTGGTGGTCAATAGGAAGAATGTCCCCCCTTAAAGTGGTGTTCAGAATGCCACCCTTAAAGACAGCTAAAAAGATATTTGGTGTCATGGTGCTGGCTTTGCCAAGTGGTGCTGAACATTGAACTCTGTGGGCATCATCAAATAGGTGGTTCATCAGCCACAGCTCAAGGAACTCCTAGCAGCCTCTGGAGTATCCCAAGGGTTCCACGGATCCCTGGTTGAGAATGGCTGGCCTACTGTATGATATCTACATGTACCAATGTTACTTTTATCATGTGCAATATTTTATTGGCTATGCTACTGTCTACCAACATGCATGTATGTACATTACTTCTTGAAAAAATGGTTTTACTGTATTTACTGCTGTTATTTTGGCCTACTGTGACCCCCTCAATCAAAGTCCCAGGGCGACCCTCTGTGTATGTACAGGCACTATACGTGAAGGAATTTTTCATTTTGATTGTTATTTCTCATTTTTATGGTTTAAGCAGCAGTAAATCACTGCTCATTTAAAAATTATGCTTTTTGAAAAAAAAAATTCATTGATACGTATCCCCCAGATCCCCATACCCATTTTATGCCCAAATTACTTGGATATTAGTCTTCAATATTGGCACTTTTGATTTTTCCAGTTTGGGTCTTATTGACCTTAATGGGGTTCGTTATTCGGTTCCGAAAGTTTGTGATGTTTGAAAGTTCCCCCAAATATGGAGTCATTTGGCCCATCTCTAATACTTACTATTTGCTCAATTAAACATATCATTTTTTAAATCCTTTTTAACCACTTTAGCCCCGGAAGGCTTTACCCACTTCCTGACCAGACAATTTTTTGCGATACAGCACTGTCGCTTTAACTGACATTTGTGCAGTTGTGCGACGTTGTACCCAAGAGAAATTGATGTCCTTTTTTCCCCACAAATAGAGCTTTCTTTTGGGGGTATTTGATAACCTCTGCAGTATTTATTTTTTGCGCTATAAACAAAAAAAAAGAGCAATAATTTTGAAAAAAAACAATATTTTTTATATTTTGCTATAATAAATATCCCAAGCAAAAAAAACAAATGTGTTCCTCAATTTAGGTCAATATGTATTCTGCTACAAATTTTTAGTAAAAAAACCCCACAATCAGCGTATG
Source organism: Lithobates pipiens (assembly GCF_037356315.1). Lineage (NCBI taxonomy): Eukaryota > Metazoa > Chordata > Amphibia > Anura > Ranidae > Lithobates > Lithobates pipiens. The sequence goes on along the minus strand of NW_027507785.1, from coordinate 115,275,261 downwards.
CTGATTGATTTGCGCAAAAATTATCGTGTTTACAAAATAGGGGATAGCTTTATGGTATTTTTATCATTATTTTTTTTTACTAGTAATGGCGGTGATTTGCAATTTTTAGCGGGACTGTGACATTGCATCAGGCTGATCAGACACATTTGACCCTTTTTTGGGACCAGTGACACTTATACAGCGATCAGTGCTATAAAAATGCACTGATTACTGTATAAATGACACTGGCAGGGAAGCGGTTAACACTAGTGGGGATCAAGGGGTTAAATGTGTTCCCTGGGAGGTGTTTCTAACTGTATGGGTGCTGGGCTGACTGGAGGAGGAGAGATCGCTGTTTCTAATCACTAGGAATAGACAATCTCACTCTACTCGCCTGACAGAATGGGGATCTGTTTGCTTACACTGGCAGATCCCGTTCTGCCTCTCTCTGGAGTGATCACGGGTGGCCAGTGGACATCTAGTCCGCTGGACCTGCTGGTTGGCTCCCCCACTAGCGAATGGGCATGCACGCCCACAGACCTCCATTTTTTTTAATTTGTCTGCAGCCTACCATATATTTCATAAAATTCCTTTTTCTAACTTACTTTAACACCTGGCTTTCTCTCCTTTACAAGGACGTGACTCGCAGCATCTTGGCCTGTTGTATAATATGTGTAAATACTGGAGAAATATTGCTTGACATAATAAACATATTTTCAATTTCTATTAGGAACAATAGTACTTTTTTTATACTATTTAGCTGTATTATTTCAACTAATGTAACAGCATTCAACAGATTTTATGTATGATTAATATATGAAAAACAATTAAAAAAAAAAAAAAACCTACCGATCATATGTTCTCTAGAGGCAATAAGTATCTTGTGCAAGCAATGTTTTCATTATCCCAGCATGTCATTTTGGGCTGTGCTTGTTCACTGTGTTCTTTTTTTTTTTGTCTATAAAGAGAACCATTCATTTTTCGTTAAGCAACTCTCATTTTTTTTAAACAAAAAGAGACAAAGAAGAAAAAACATGCTTTGTAATAGTGTTTTAAGTAATTCAGTTAAACAAAAGGCAATAGAAAATTTAAAAAGAGACATTGTTGGTTGCAACTGTATACTATAATTCCATTACAGGCATAAAGGTTTATTTCACCTCTTAAAGAGAATGTATAGTCTTTTCAATGTTTTTTGTTGTAAAGGAAATGACCTTGTTTAATCTATACTTGTAATTTTATGTTAATATGTCAATATGTTCAAGTGTTAATGTTAATATGTATATGTAGGAAGGCCAGTATGGTGGCCTGAATTTATGGGAGGAGCCCGGAGGGTATTTAACCAGCCCGCTCGCCTGTGGTCTTTGTCGGTTTCCGGTGCGCGGCACTACGTCACTAGGCCGACGGCTCGTGTTTCGTTTCCATTCAGGACAAAACGTCTCTCTCGTGGTTTTCTTTCCCGTTCGTTTTGTACAACGTCGCCGGCTCTGTACAACGTCGCCAGCTCGACTGCCGCAGGTAAGGGTCTCGATTGACCTTCCTGTACTATTTTTAGTGTCGTTAAAACCTGAAATATCGAATCGTTCGTTATGATACCGGTTGTTAGCACTCAATACGCTCCAATTTCGCAGCGCCCTTCATTTCACGGGCGTCATTTCGGTAGATATTGCTGGTAGGAAAAACTGCACTGTTTTAGTACTTGTTACATAGTCTCGTTACCATATTCCACAGTCAAAATCGTTGCCAGTCGTGTCTCACGGCACAACGACTCGTACCTCTGCCATAGCTGGCTCACGTAGGTCATTTCATCATTTCACTCATTTCTGTCACGCACGGCGCTCCGATTCGAAACCAGTCGCATCCGCTAAATGCGCCGTTTCGTTCTGGTGTGCCCCTACTTGCTCAGCCTCATTTCGGTACATGCTCCAGAGCCCGCTCATCGTTAAAACGACCCGGGTCTCTGTCATGGGAGTCATTTCACCTCACCTATTACGTTCGAATCGAAACCAGTCGCTTTTCTCAAAACGCGCAGGTTCGATCGACGTGTCCCAGTTGCGTTGGCCTCATTTCGGTACATGCTCTAGAGCCCGGTCGTTGACGGTCGCAGGTTGCGTCCTCTCCGATTCGTAGCTCTATCATGGGAAACATTTCATTGTCACATAGTACGTTCAGTTCGAATCCGGTCGCATCCCCGTGCATCGATTCGTCCGGACGGCCCCAGGTATTTTTCGGCCTCATTTCAGTACATGCTCCAGAGTCCCGTTCGTTGTCAGTCGCAATCGCGGCACGACCGGTTCGGGCCTCTGTCATGGCAAACTTTTGTCACTCATTTCACTGTCACCTACCACGCTCTGATTCGAATCTAGTCGCATCTATGATGCACCGATTCGTTCCGATGTGCCCCAGTTGTTACGGCCTCATTTCAGTACATGCTCCAGAGTCATGATTCATTGTTGGTTGCAGGTTTCGGTTCGCTGATTCATGTCTCTGTCATGGGAAATCGGTTCACTGTTACGTATCACGCTTCCGATACGAATCCAGTCGCATCGTGCGCTAATTCGTCTCGGCGCGTCCCAGGTATTTCAGCCACATTTCAGTACATGCTCCAGAGCGTACATGGTTAACGGTCAGTCGCAACAGCGGCATGATTGATTCGTGCCTCTGTCATGGCAATCAAAATATTTTCGCCGCCACGTACCGCACTCCGTTTCGAATCCGGTTGCATACGTTATGCACCAATTCGTTACGGTTTGCCCCGGTGCTTTAACCTAATTTCAGTGCATACTCCAGGGTCCGGTTCCTCATCAGTCGCAGTCGCGGCACGATCGACTTATGCTTCTATCATAAACACATATTTCAGTAATTTGACCGTCATATACCGTGCCCCGATTCGAGTCAGTCGCATCCGTGAGGCACCGATTTGTTCCGGTGTGCTCCAATTGTTTTGTTCCGAATTGGCTCGGTCGCATTTCGTTACATGCTCCACAGTTCATCTCATCACTTTTCGTCTGAAACGTCGGTTATCGCAATCAGCCTATGTCACAGCAAACATTTCACTCATTCACTGCGCACTCTTGTCACTTGAGTCTAATCCACTCATACCAACAATACATTGGTTGCACCCGTCATGTCAGCATTACAGGTATCGTTCGCATTTTGCCTGTCATTCCTCCAAGTCCGACACTCACTATAGATCGATCCTTCGTGCTTCGAATTTCAGCCAAGGGTCTCGATTCGTTCGTTAAACCTTCACCTCACTACTACTCCCCCTGATAGTCGCACAATCCAATGCATCTTGGTTTCCTTTCATACATCTTACGATCGGTTCCTATCAGGATTGTTACATATAGATACAAAGATTCGTGTCAGTTTCATTTTCATACACGCTACAACCCGTTTCAATTCCAGTCGCCCCAGCGGCAAATTGATTCGCACCGGGTTCATCCCGTACTCTCCACAGTCTCTTATATATTAGATTAAATTCATACACTCTAAAACGGATTTTGTCAGATTAATTTCATGCGATCAGCTCATATAAGATTCGGTTTGTTCGACCGATTCATATCGGATTCATTCCATACACATCCAAGAAACAACTTCTTGCAAATCACTGCTAGCACGCACCCAAGCATACGCTCCCTGCAATCATTGCAAAACATGTTCCAGGCACAGACTTCTGGTAGTCGTTGCAAGCGCGCGTTCAAGCATGGACGTCTTGCAATCGTTGCAAACACGCATCCAAGCATAGACTTCGTGCAATCGTTGCAAGCACGCATCCAAGCATAGACTTCTTGCAATCGTTGCAAGCACATATCCAAGCATAGACTTCTTGCAATCGTTGCAAGCACGCATCCAAGCATAGACTTCTTGCAATCGTTGCAAGCACGCATCCAAGTATAGACTTCTTGCAATCATTGCAAGCACGCATCCTAGCATAGACTTCTTGCAATCGTTGCAAGCACGCATACAAGCATAGACTTCTTGCAATCGTTGCAAACACGCATTCGAGCATAGACTTCTTGCAATCGTTGCAAGCACGCATTCGAGCATAGACCTCTTGCAATCATGGCAAACACGCATTCAAGCATGGACCTCTTGCAATCATTGCAAACACTCTTTCAAGCATAGAACTCTTGCAATCATTGCAAGCAGATGTCCAGGCACAAGCTTATTGCAATCATTGCTAGCAGGCAGTTCTGACTAGCTCAATAGATTGCTTTAGGAAAGCCTGGATACTTTCCTAAATGTACATTATATAACGGGGTACTTATGTTTATAGGTAAAGTTGATCCAGGGAAAAATCCGATTGCCTCTCGAGGGATCAGGAAGGAATTTTTTCCCCTGCCGTAGCAAATTGGGCCATGCTCTGCTGGGGTTTTTTGCCTTCCTCTGGATCAGCTGTGGGTGTAGAATTGGGTATGTTGGGTTGTGCGATACTTTGGTTTATTTGATTTGTGGTTGGACTGGATGGACTTCTGTCTTTTCAACCTGGCTACCCATGTATCCTACCATAACTCCTTGCTATCGTTGCAGGCATGCATCCTGGCATAACTCCTTACAATTGTTGCAGGCTCACATCCTGGCATAACTCTTTGCAATCGCTGCAAGCACCTATCCTGGCATGACTCCTTACAACTATGGCAAGCACGCATCCTGGGGAACTCCTTGCAGTCGTTGCAGGCACGCATCCTAGCATTACATCTTGCAATCGTTGCAAGCACGCATCTTGGCATAACAGCTAAGCAATCATTGCAGGCACGCATCCTGGCATAACTTCTTACAATCATGGCAAGCACGTATCCTGGTGTAACTCCTTGCAATCGTGGCAGGCACGCGTCCTAGCATAACATCTTGCAATCGTTGCAAGCACGCATCTTGGCATTACATCTTGCAATCGTTGCAAGCACGCATCCAAACACACATTCAAGCACAACTCCTGCAGTCTTCGCAAAGCACATGCGGCAACACGAATTTCTCAGAGTCACTACGAACACATCTCCAGTGACAAACTCCCGTGCCATTGTCGCAAGCACATGTTTAAACACAACTTTTGCAATCGTGCCAAGGCTCACGACTTAGCATAACTTCTTGCAATCATTCTTTTGCTAGCACATTCTCAGTGGCCCACAAACTGGCTACACGTTGTTTTCAGCAGCACTTAATTGGCCACTTGTCTTCTGTGGCTTTTCTTACAAGCCATTCACCGTTCCCTGTCTGTCATCTCTCCCTTAGGACAGTTGAGTTCAACTTCCGTCCTGCACCGGGATCGTGTTGATACACGCAACTGGCTTCTTCTTGTTACACAGTCAGGCTATACCTAGCCAGCGTTCAGCATTTCTTATCATTACAGGACTCGGAGAGCCATCTGTCTTTACGGCCCATACAGTAAGATCCCCACTACGAGGCATCTAGAGGCATCAGCCCATAGCCAACGGCATACACTCGCCCATCACGTCTGCCATCTTTAGGGACACATAAAATCCTCGCACATTCCCCAGTCTAGTCGTCCAAGCGGCCATCTACCGGGCCCTTGGTGGTTTTCACGGCCTACCCAGTTTTTCGTTAGTAGCACTGGCAGCCAAGTTCTACACAGACACCACCTGACGAATGGTCAAAATCTACAATACGGGCCATTCCTCAGGGTCAATCTTTATGTCACGCCTCCTGGTCTCCCTCTCACGGACGCAGGACCCCGCTTAGATCCTTAATTTAGATGCCGTAGCATTAGCAGTCCTATCTATGTCGGAAGGTTCCTTACTGCATGGATTGGTATAGCGATGTTTATACCATCTACGATGCCCTGTCACCCCTGGTAGTGACGGATGCCGCAGCCTCCACAGGCTTTGCTGCAATTTTTGGCCACCACTGGCTTACAGAACCATGGCATCAGGGATACTCCTAAACCCCGGGTTTACCTGGACTTCCTCCCTCTTCAAGCTATACCCGGTCATGACAGCCTCTCGACTCTGGGGTCATGTCAAGACAGGACAGGCCATGGCGTTCACCACCGACAACTGGGCCGAGGTTGATCTTGTTGATGAAGCTAGGTCAGGACCGCTCTCGGTTAGGTCCTTCTACGCAGCCTACACCTCGACCCCAGTCCATAACGTGGTCACTCTTTAGTATTTGAGCACCCTTGGCAGCATGTTGGCCTGGGTCCCAAGTCACGTCATTGAGAGACTAAGCAGTTGGAACCCTGCCTACCTCGCCCAGTACATCCCCAATCCTCGTGCGGAAGTGGCACAAGCATTCACCAAACTCGCTCATCTAATTAAGCTAAAACGAATAAAACTACACCCCTACCTGAATGTTTTTGCCCCCTTATTTTGGTATACCGACCATCAGACCAGGGCACACTTCAGGTCCATTTCATGTTGTTAATCCTATGGTAAAGTATATTGGTTCATATCCGTATCGGCCATAGGGCTTCGACCATAAGTAGGAAGGCCAGTATGGTGGCCTGAATTTATGGGAGGAGCCCGGAGGGTATTTAACCAGCCCGCTCGCCTGTGGTCTTTGTCGGTTTCCGGTGCGCGGCACCCACCCTCCCATCCCCTTTTCAGGGCATTTCTCAAGTTCATTTCTCTTCACAATATATTAATTTCTAATCTAGGGTATGCCCCCTTATTTTGGTATACCGACCATCAGACCAGGGCACACTTCAGGTCCATTTCATGTTGTTAATCCTATGGTAAAGTATATTGGTTCATATTCGTATCGGCCATAGGGCTTCGACCATAAATATATATATATATATATATATATATATATATATATATATATATATATATAAAACCCAGCAGTGATTAAATACCACCAAAAGAAAGCTCTATTTGTGTGAAAAAAATGACAACATTTTCATATGGGTACATTGTTGCATGACTGAGTAATTGTCATTCAAAATGTGAGAGCACGGAAAGCTGAAAATTGGTCTGGTTAGGAAGGGGGTTTAAGTGCCCAGTAGTCAAGTGGTTAATATCCCATTGCTGATACTACTAGCAGGGACTGAGCCATTGAGAGCAGGACACCAAGTGCACCCAATCCATACTGCATCCATACTGCACTCTATACTGCACTTATACCAATCCTACACCACATTATACCGAACCTTTACTGCATCTGAACCATATCTACCTTGCACCTGTGGCAAGACTAGATCATACCTATACTGCATGTAGGTTAACTGGGACTGTTGTTAAGTGCACCAATGCACTTAAAGAGCCCCAGCAATAGCCGGCAGAAGAATGTCTTTATTATTATAATTCTGCAAGCCCCTTTGTTCCCCTGTTCTCTACGCTACCATCCTCCTTTTCTTTTGGAAAGTGCATCCCCAGTCCTTCAGTCTGGAAGTATAGTTCCAGCTCTCAATAGATAAAACTTTAGTACTGCTCCATTTAATGGGGCCGTGCTACTGTTTATGCTGATCTGCACGCCAAATGTAATCTTACGCCTAGTCCTTACTGTTAATAATTTTGTATGCTAAATTGTGTTATTACCATTGTTTAATGCTTTCCTACTTCCCAACCATATTGGGTGACAATATAGTCCTTACTGCCTGGTATGGTGCCTGTTTTCTTTGATTTAATGTGACTACTGATTAATAAATATTACTTTCAGTGATTTCCTGTGATATTGTATGTTTGTACACTCAACCACTCAACTTGGTGTGCTAGAGCAGTGGTCATCAACTCCTGTCCTCAGGGCCCACTAATGGGCCAGGTTTTATGTATTACCTTGGGGAGATGCAGACTAGAATCTGCAATCACTGAGCAGCAAATTATATTACCTGTGATGTATTTCAGTTATCTTGCAAACCTGGACTGTTAGTGTGCCCTGTGGACAGGGTTGATGACCACTGTGCTAGAGGACTAATCAGTGGCTCCTATGAGGGTAGATCTACATACATAGCCCCAGGACAAGGTCATCTAAATCCCAAAGCGAACATTCCAAACTGCGTCCCCCCCCCCCCCCCAGGATTTATGCACAATATGTGTCAGCAAAAATACCCCCCCACCCCCCGAAAACAATAAGCACTAATCTGCACCAAGCATAAATTCCCCCTCCTCCAAGTACAAATTATCATTATTATTATTATAGAGGACTTATGTAGCACCAGCAGTTTGCATAGCGCTTTACATTAGGGCAGACAGTACAGTTACAATACAATCCAATACAGGAGGAATCAGAGGGCCCTGTTCTTTAGGGCTTTCAATCTAGAAGACAAATATGCCCCCCTGCTGCAATCCCCCTTCTCAGCACAAATCCCCCCATCTCAAATGCCCCCCCCCAATAAAAATTAACCTTTCCTAGCACAAATCCTCTACCCCTACAATTTATACTCCTAGTACACATCTTCTCCCCCTCACTTAAAATCCCCCTCTCCCAGCACAAATCTCCCCCCTTCTAGCACAAATCTTCTTCACCCATCCCCATTTCCTACACAAATTCCTCTAAACCACAACTCTTAGCACCCCCTTCCCCAAATACCCCTTCTAGAACAGATCTTACCCCGGGCTGTATCCCAAATTCCCCCTTCAACACAAATCCCCTCCCCCCCATTCTCCTTGAGGCACCCCCACCTCGCATTATTCCACAATGCCCAGGACAGTCGCCCATCCTGTCCACCCGTTGTCCCGGCCCTGCCTACATATATAAAGTTATAGGGGCATGGGAGCAGTTATAATTGCTCATTACATATTCAAGCTTAAAAAATGTTCAGTACTGCAAAAAGAATGTTCTTTACAGCACCATCCCACAATTCAAGTCCATGAATATACTAACTTATTGAAAACAATGCACTGCCTGTCTGTTGTGAGGACTCCCCATCGCCATGTGAAAGTGTCAGTAGCATTGTCACATGAGAGAAAGGGATCTTATGTTTCCCATACCTAAATATCTCGTAGTGGCCAAACAGAGGAATAGGGCAGCTTAAAGAGACCCTGTTGTCATTCTAACAACAATCTTCTCAAAATATTATGTGTGCCCAGAGACTGCTGTAGGACACCATTAGTTGGCACTCAAGTTAAACTACACTAACCCCCTTTGCTCTGCTTCTGGCTTCTACATAAAAGGTTATGCAGGTAGGCGAAGGAAGGTGTAAACAAGCTGGGCCAGCTCAGAGAGTTACTTCCAAGAGCATAGAGGAAAGGGCTATGACGTGCAAAGAGGCAGGTGGCTGTGCTAGGAAACTGCCTTTCCAGATTTTCTAGCAAGTTCATAGGCACATGGCAAGTAAATAAAAAAAATCATGTATGGAAAGAAAAAACACTGGGAATAAGCTATTTAAATACTTGAATCACAGGGTGTCTTAACATTTAGGTAGAGGGTTTAAGCAACAGTAGGCTGTAATGAGGTACAGAGCTACACCTATTAGATATTTACAGATCTACATGTTATACAAAAGAGTAAGCTCGAAAAAAGTCACATACAAAATTACTTTAAATTGAATACAGGCTTTGAAGGGCAAATCAGCAGGTATATTTTAGCACCAACCCCATTTACAACTTATAATTACCATCCTTTTAGTCCCCTGCCTGTTTTTGCCCATTGTGAGTAAGGAGAGTTAGTCCTGTGTACACTCCAAGCCCTGGCTAGTTGCTAAATACCAGCACTGCCACGTTGAAGGAAAGGGCGTAGTAAGTCACATACTCCCCTATTCCCAGGAGTACCCAGATTCGAGATTTGTTTTTTTTTTGCCAAATAGCAAAGCAACATATTCAGTTTAATGTCGCACTTCCCAAGGGCACATATCTACTGTATCTTCTTTTTACAACCTCACATTTGCAAAGTGCACCCAGGAGCAAAGAAAGTCAACCCTATGTAGATCCCTTTATTCAGAGCTTGCACTCTGCTATGTGGATGCTTTGCCTGCCCTAATGTGGCAGAGCTGGGCCATTCATCAAGTACCAGTGCTGTCACAGGACAAGAAAGGGAGTAAGACACATGCTTCTCCATACCTGGAAGTACCAATCATTTTTACTTTGCTCTACATAATGATAGATTAGGTTTGCTTGAAAGTGAAATGAACGTAATAATAGTGCAGATATGTTCTGATTGAAACTTGCAATTATTACCCAAAACAATAAAAAAAAAAGAAAGAAAAAAAGAGAATGAATTAAAAGAAACAAAATGAAGAAAAATACAAGAAATGTGTATAATTCTGAAAACTCCCTCAATATACAGTATCTCACAAAAGTGAGTACACCCCTCACATTTTTGTAAATATTTATTTATTTATCTTTTAATGTGACAACACTGAAGAAATGACACTTTGCTACAATGTAAAGTAGTAAGGATGCCCCACAGATGCTTAATAGGGTCTGGAGACATGCTTAACCAGGCAATTACCTTTACCCTCAGCTTTTTTAGCAAGGCAGTGGTCGTCTTGGAGGTTTGTTTGGGGCCATTATCATGTTGGAATACTGCCCTGCGGCCCAGTCTCCGAAGGGAGGAGATCATTCTCTGCTTCAGTATGCCACAGTACATGTTGGAATTCATGGTTCCCAAAATGAACTATAGCTCCCCAGTGTCAGCAGCACTCATGCAGCCCCAGACCATGACACTCCCACCACCATGCTTGACTGTAGGCAAGACACACTTGTCTTTGTACTTCTCACCTGGTTGCTGCCACACACGCTTGACACCATCTGAACCAAATAAGTTTATCTTGGTCTCATCAGACCACAGGACATGGTTCCAATAACCCATGTCTTAGTCTGCTTGTTTTCAGCAAACTGTTTGCAGGCTTTCTTGTGCATCATCTTTAGAAGATTTGATGTAGTGTGCGGAGTATGGTCTGAGCACTGACAGGCTGACCCTCCACCCCTTCAACCTCTGCAGCAATGCTGACACCACTCATATGTCTATTTCCCAAAGACAACCTCTGTATATGACGCTGAGCACATGCACTCAACTTCTTTGGTTCACCATGGTGAGGCCTATTCTGAGTAGGAACCTGTCCTGTTAAACTTCTGCATGGTATTGGCCACCTTGCTGCAGCTCAGTTTCAGGGTCTTGGCATTCTTCTTATAGCCTAGGCCCTCTTTATGTAGAACAATAATTGTTTTTTTCAGATCCTCAGAGAGTTGCCATGAGGTGCCATGTTTGGACTTCCAATGACCAGTATGAGAGAGTGAAAGCAATAACTTCAAATTTAACACACCTGCTCCTCATTCACACCTGAGACCTTCTAACACTAACAAGTCACATGACACCAGGGAGTGAAAATTGTTATTGGGCCCAATTTTGACATTTTCACTTAGGGGTGTACTCACTTTTGTTGCCAGTGGTTTAGACATTAATGGCTGTGTGTTGAGTTATTTTGAGGGGACAGCAAATTTACACTGTTATACACGCTGTACATTCACTACTTTACATTGTGGCAAAGTGTAATTTCTTCAGTGTTTTCACATGAAAATATATAATAAAATATTTACAAAAATTTGAGGGGTGTACTCACTTTTGTGAGATACTGTATGTCTTTGTATAGCTGTTTTATTAGTTCCAGCCTATAGAAGTCCCAATTTAGTTACCAGCGCGGGTCTCATTTCAATAAGGCAAGTATATAGCAGGATATATAATTACTGTACTACTCAGGCATGTATACTCGGTTGGCCTGCTTGCAGCAGATTGTAAGGACAAGAGGATCAGACAGTATGGGGCTTGTATTTAATGGCAAATTCTGCCTGCGGATTATAAGACAAAATGGAATGGACCAGTAAGGTTCTGGGTTAATAGCATCATGCTATATTTATTACCTACTGAGCACTACGTGATAAATATACCACACTGGCAATCATCTAACAATCCTGCTCAAGGTCTTCTATGTGTCAAAACATATTTCTTTGCACTGGCCCTTTTGTCTGCCGTTTAGATTTTTGTGTGTTTTATCTATTACCATCCTGCACTGATTCATGTTCTTTTTGGTAGACAATCCATTTTGTCATGTTTTAGACAATCTGCACGATGCTTTTTTTGAAGAAAACATGAATATTTTATTTTTGGTATGTGTGTTGTGTAGTTTTGTCTTCAGGAATCGCTTGATTTGGCGCATTAACTCTTTCAACTGCAGGCTATTGAACAGAGTTCCTGGAATTCTACAATCTGATTTACAGCAGTCTCTTAGCTGCATATAATGAAGAACCTGGAAGGAAAGAACCTGTAGGATGCACATCATGACGCCACTGGCAGCCCACATGCAATGAACCTGTGGAGTAAGACTAATAGCATTATCGTGTCGGTACGGTTTGAGCTGCAGCAGAGCTTCTCGCTATTAATATCCCTTTTCGGTGATCTTTGCAGGTCCGCACTGCTACTGGACTGCAGAGCATCACACCACTCTCTTTCTCGAAGATCACATCTGACATGAGATAGAAAGCAAGAGGCGGCTATGCGTAGGTCCCAGCTGAGAATCAGCAGAGCATGATATTACTGTGCTAAGTGGGTTCTGTTAGAAATTTATGTTTTAACCCTCTCAGGCCTAGGTGAGGTGTCTTGAGACTCATGGATTTGTGCTGACAGGTAGAGCGTTTCTTTAACCCATTATCTGTCACTGGGTAAACAAGCCGGAATCTGTGCATTGACATAGATTAAACAAGCAGGAGCTGAAGTCATTAAAATGCTGCTGCTCTAGGGACCAATCCCTGCGTAGCTGTTGACTAGACCCATTCCAATATCTGATGTCTTCTATAAATGTTTTATTTAACAGAGGAGTGTAGTACCTTGGATTTCTTCAGCAGATCGGCTCTGTAATTCTTACTATAGCTTCCTAAAATCTTTCCACTTTATTTTCTATTGCAAAAGACTCTCCAACCTAGTTTTAGACTTGAGAGTATTTGTTAAAAGTGTAAGAATAGGTCTTGTACTCAATACAATTGGAGATTGGCAATGATGATGAGAGCGGGACCTTTCTTCTTTTGTAGCACTTGAATTTTGGGTTATGTATGATTTTATCTTTGATTTAAGCACTGTTGGGGGTATAGGGTTTCTGGGCTGGAATACATAAACCTACCACTTACAGTCTGTTAAAAAAAATCTTGTTTCCCCCAGAAATATATAGAAATAATTTTTGGATCTCATCCTATGATGTTATATTCTATTTTATCCTATTATTTTTTATTTCAATAATACAATTTCTTTTGTGTACTTTCCCTATTACAACCATGATTACCTTATGCTTATACAGTATCTCACTGAAGTGAATACACCCCTCACATTTTTGTAAATATTTTATTATATCTTTTCATGTGACAACACTGAAGAAATTACACTTTGATATAATGTAAAGTAGTGAGTGTACAGCTTCTATAACAGTGTAAATTTGCTGTTACCTCAAAATTACTCAACACACAGCCATTAATGTCTAAACCGCTGGCAACAAAAGTAAGTACACCTCTAAGTGAAAATGTCCAAATTGAGCCCAATTGCTAATTGTCCCTCCCTGGTGTCATGTGACGATGTGATCGTTAGTGTTACAAGGTCTCAGGTGTGAATGGGGAGCAGGTGTGTTAAATTTGGTGTTATCGTTCTCATTCTCTCATACTGGTCACTGGAAGTTCAACATGGCAGCTCATGGCAAAGAACTCTCTGACGATCTGAAAAAAAAGAATAGTTGCTCTACATAAAGAGGGCATACGTTGAAGAAGAGTGCTAAGACCATGAAACTGAGCTGCATCATGGTGGCCAAGACCATACAGCAGTTTAACAGGACAGGTTCAACTCAGAACAGGCTTCACCATGGTCAATCCAAGAAGTTGAGTGCACGTGCTCAGCGTCATGTCTAGACGTTGTCTTTACTGCCAGCATTGCTGCAGAGGTTGAAGGGTTGGGGGGTCAGCCTTTCAGTGCTCAGACCATTGCCACACATTCCATCAAATTAGTCTGTGTTACTGTCATCCCAGAAGGAAGCCGCTTCTAAAGATGATGCACAAGAAAGCCCACAAACAGTTTGCTGAAGACAAGCAGACTAAGAACATGGGTTACTGGAACCATGTCCTGTGATCTGATGAGACCAAGATAAACTTGTTTGGTTCAGATGGTGTCAAGCATGTGTGGTGGCAACCAGGTGAGGAGTAAAAAGACAAGTGTGTCTTGCCTACAGTCAAGCATGGTGGTGGGAGTGTCATGGTCTTGGGCTGCATGAATGCTGCCAGCACTGGGGAGCTACAGTTCATTGAGGGAACCATGAATGCCAAAATGTACTGTGACATACTGAAGCAGAGCATGATCCCCTTTCTTTGAAGACTGGGCCACAGGGCAGTAGTCTAACATGATAAAAACCCCAAACACACCTCCAAGACGATCACTGCCTTGCTAAAGAAGTTGAGGTTAAAGGTGATGGACTGGCCAAGCACCTCTCCAGACCTAAACCCTATTGAGCATCTGTGGGGCATCCTCAAATGCAAGGTGGAGGAGCACAAGGTCTCTAACCTCCACCAGCTCCATGATGCCGTCATGGAGGAGTGGAACCTCTTCCACTCCTCCATGATGGCATCACAGAGCTGGTGGAGGTTAGAGACCTTGCGCTCCTCCACCTTCCATTTGAGGATGCCCCACAGATGCTCAAAAAGCAACTTTTGAAGCTCTGGTGAACTCCATGCCCAAGAGTTAAGGCAGTGCTGGAAAATAATGGTGGCCACACAAAATGTTGAAACTTTGGGCCCAATTTGGACATTTTCACTTAGGGGTGCACTCACTTTTGTTGCTAGCAGTTTAGACATTACCGGCTGTGTGTTGAGTTATTTTGAGGGGACAGCAAATTCACACTGTTATAAAAGCTGTAGACTCACTACTTTACATTGTGACAAAGTGTAATTTCTTCAGTGTTGTCACATGAAACCTTTAATAAAGAGTTGGTTGTGAAAAAAAGAAAAGAAAAAATAAATATTTCAGTGCAGCTCTTCATCAATGTTTTCACCCAGGATTCACACAACTGTTACTGAAGATTCACAATTGTTTTGATATTAAATTCAATTAAAAATATTTGTGACCCTTGGATGAAAGATGTGTGAATCTTGGGTAAAAAAAAACCCATTGATAAATAAACCCTTTAACATGAATGTTTTTTCTGGTTTGAAAACTATATCTTAAAGGACGCAGGCTGTACCCTTGTATATTGGGGTATTTTTAAGACCTGCATGTACACAAGTTAAAGTGCTTGTTACTCCCCCCCCCCCCCCACCCCACTTTTCGGAAAAAAAAAACGTTACTAATATTTTTTATAATCTTTCTGTGCCTCTGACAGCATTGCCATCACATTGCATATGCTCCACTTCTTCTTTTAGCAAGTAAGTCCTGTCTGCTCCCAAATTACTGTGGGGCAGAATCCTCCTAAATGCCCACATTACAGGCAGAAATGTCTGCAGGGTGGATTAGATATCTTGAATGACAGTTCCACTCCACTCTGCATGACCTTGGGGGAGAAAGTCATGTAAATGTTGAAGCGATGTCACCAAGACACGCAATGTTCTGTGCCTAGCCCAACTCCCGCCCCAGGCCATGCAGAGCCAAGAAGAAGAAAAAGAGCTGCATGACCATATTTCTAGCATTATTTTGTTAAGTTGAAGTTTAGATATGGCAGTTTTTACATAGTTACATTACTTCAGCTTGGACCAATATAAGTATGTATGTGCCAAAACCTGGTCAATCCCTGTAGAAGCTGGAAATTATTGTAGTTGGCACCATTACTACAGTGATCTCCACTGGACAAAGTGGAGAATTGGGGTGGTGACATCATGATTTTCAACTTCTACAGGGATCCCACAGATATGGCACATATATACTTACATTGGTCCAAGCTGGACCCATATAACAATAAAAAAATGCATATCTAAACTTCAGCTTTAAGCATTTTCTATGTAAATGAATTGCTGGTGCTGTGCCCTATCTTTAAAGGAAAGAAAAATCTGGGTTTTGTTGAAGATACATTTTCATACCACATGTATCCATATATGCTAGAGAAACTGACAATACTGACCCAAGACCAGCGTTCAGCAGTTTCTGTCATATTGTCCAAGGCAGTGATATTTATTTCCATAATAATTAATAATACATTTTAGGCATATTTTAGTCGTAATAGGGTGCTAACAACTCATCAATTATGCTATTAGATTGATATTGTAATCTGAATCACATGGAAGTGTGTTATTACTCAAAACTATACTGTATGTCTTTTGGGTGACAATAACCCTTTGCAGCAGGATGCAGCTTGAGGGAAACCACAGAGATTCAAAATACAGAAAAAAGAAAGCAATGTTTTGGAACTACATTTCCAATGATGCTCAACTACACTGCAGAGTGCTGGGGTATCATGGGAAATGCAGTTCCAAAACATCTGGGGTATCAAGGTTTGCTATCACTGGACTGGAGTATATTAAGACTAGTATCTATTTTGTATCATGTTTAAAGAAGTAAAGGTTCATCTTTCTTAGTTTACCGCTGCTTTAAGCCCCACCTCTTGCTGCAAAAATATCAAACATTTTTTTACATTTTTTGGGGTTTAATTCTACCATTGGTCTTAGATTGGTGTTATTAATTATTTCCAACCAATACGGGGTACATGATTTGATGACATATTTCCTTTATAAAAAGGGGAAGATCCCATATTCATTATTATTATCCAATCATAAAATACACTTATTAGAATACAGTGAATTATACATGAGATATAGAATAATTTAAACTAAACTTTTCCATCAGACAGCTTCCTCTAGCTGTCTGACTGCTAAGCTATTCCTGAATTTATAAGTTCCTCATATTAAGTTTCACAATGACTATAAGCTTACTGAGAAAAGTTCTATAACACTCTTTTATACTGAATTTTTAGAAAAGCATTCTACCTACAAGCATAAAATATTATCCACAATTATCTTATAATTAAACATATATTCTTTAATTAACCCTTCAAAATCAACCCTTTTATCACAAAAGTGACAATTATGAATCTTGTTTCCATTGTGCTTCATCCTATGTGGCTTTCCTATAAATCCATTGGCACATCTTTATACATAAATAAATAAATCTATCTATCTATCTATCTATCTATCTATCTATCTATCTATCTATCTATCTATCTATCTATCTATCTATCTATCTATCTATCTATCTATCTATATATATATATATATATATATATATATATATATATATATATATATATATACAGTATATCAATAAACAAAAATAATAGGCCCATTAAAATGACATCACAATCACAAGACCATGATACATAAATGAAGGTGTTTGGGATGAGCTAGATTAGCACACCTAACTCTTTCACAGGTTCATCTTCCAACATTATTGTGATAACAGTGCAGAGGCATATGGAATAGGAACTGACTCCCCATTCAGTCATCCCAATGCTATTTGGACACACCTATAAACCTATACTAATAAAATCATGGGGCATGCATTGCAGATCACCTTCTAAAGACTTCTAAATTCAACCCAAATTAAAGTGGTTGTAATTCTTGTATGGTTATATTTTTTTACCCTAATGATTTCCTTGTATTAACCACTTGCCTACAGGGCCCTTTCACCGTCTTCCTGCTCGGGGTAATTTTTCAGCTTTCAGCAATGTTGCACTTTGAATGACAATTGTCCAGTCACGCAACACTGTAGTCAAATTCATTTTTTATCATTTTCTTCACACCAATAGAATTTTCTTTTGGTGGTATTTTATCACTGCTGGGTTTATTATTTTTTACAAAAAAAAAAAAAAAAAAGACAGAAAATGTTGAAAAAAAAAGTTTTTCTTAGTTTCTGTCAGTAGATTTTGTAAATAAGTCATTTTTATCCTTCACTGATGGGCGCTGATGAGGCTGCACTGATGGACACTGATGAGGTGGCACTTTTAGGCACTAATGAGGTGGCACTTACGGGCACTGATTAGGTGGCACTGATGAGGAGGCACTGATATGCTGCACTGATGGGCACTGATATGCAGCACTGATGAGCACTGATAGGTGACACTGATGGGCAGCACTGGTGGGCATTGATGGGCACTGATGGGCACTGATAGGTGGCACAGATAGACGGCACTGATTTGCATGGATAGACGGCACTGACGGACACTAATGGATGCCACTGATGGGCAGCACTAATGGGCACTGATGGGCATTGATGGGCAGCATTGATGAGCAGACACTGATGGGCATTGATTGGTGTCACTGATGGGCACTGATTGGTGGCACTGGGGGGCTTTACTGTAATCAGGGCACCCTGCGAGAAGATGCCGCTAATGATGCCGGGTGTTCCCTGCGAGAAGATGCTGCTGATCAGCTCTCCTCGCCACACACTCTATCAATGTGAGACGATGAGAGACGATCACCAGCACTTCCGCATTTACATGGGACCAGCTGTGATTGGACACAGCTGATCACATGAGCCGAGTGATTGGCTCTTTACAGAGATCAGGGTTGTGCCGTGTTCTGGCAACATGGCGCAGCCACGATTGCAGCACTGCGTGCCTGTTCTGGGTGCCGTCATATGACGTCCACACAGAACGAGAGCTGCACTGTCCCTCCGTCATTTGATGGCGGGCGGGCAGGAAGTGGCTAAGTTACAAACGTTTAGGTGTCAGAATCCCCCCTCCCCATTTTACTTACCTGAGCCCTCATTTGATCCAGCACCCTGTATGTCTTCTCTTCCCTCACTTCCTGGTTTTGCTAGCTTTGCTGGGGCAACGGAAGCCATTGGCTCCCAGTGCTGTCAATCAAAGGCAGTGATGAGGGAGCAAGCTGAGTCTGTCTGTCTGTGTCAATGGACTCTGGTGCGGGTACGGATGAGTGCTGCTTCCCGTTGGGGGACTGGACAGAAGGGAGGGGCCAGGAACATCAGCGGGGGACCTGAAAAGAGGAGGTTTGTTGCCGTTCTGTGTAATCTGCTCCATTGCACAGAGCAGGCAAGTATAGACATGGTTTTTTTTTTAAATGTACCTTTACAATCACTTTAAAGTATCTGGTGGCTGTTCTGGCACTCTCTGGCTCTGGTCATGGCACTGTACTTAAAGTAGAAATTTAGCCAAAAACAAATTAACTATAAATCTATTCACAGGCACATTCTAAGACTAACCTATCTAACCGACAAAAATCGCTATTTATACCTTTTCTACAGCTGCTCCAGTCCGGTCCCATGCTGAGCTGTCAGCGGCAGCTTTTGTTTGTAGGCGTGTGCAGGAGTGGCAGCTGGCAACGGGAGCCACATAGTAACTCTATGTGTGACATCACTTCGCAGGCATTTAACAGCCGTTGTCAGCTGTCTCCTGTCGCTGGAGACCAGATCGGTTTAAGAAAATGTATGTATAGTGATTTTTTCTTTACAGGGTTAGATAGATATAGTTTTAGAATGTGGCTGTGAGTAGATTAATGTCATGTATACACGACCGGACTTTTTGACAGCAAAGTTCCGACGGAAAGAATCCGTCGGACAATTTGATCATGCGCGGGCTTCATCGGACCCGATGGACTTTAGAAATAGAACATGTTTCAAATCTTTCTGCCGGAACCAGTTCCTATCGAGAAAACCGCTCGTCCAACAACAACGCAAGGGCAGCTATTGGCTACTGGCTTGATCAAAGATTGTATGGCTCAGAGCAGTGGGAAACAAAGTCTTACTTTGGAAGTTAGCAGTCACAGTGTCCAAGCTGTGGTGTCTTCCCATACACCAATAGACAAATGGTTATCAAGCAAAAGCACCCGGCAACTCCATACCATCAAGAATAGTTATTTTCAAGCCTTCACAGTGAATACAGTCAGCAGCAGACTAGTTTCGGCGATAAGCCTTGTTCACAGCACTCAGTGTGAAAGCTTGAAAATAAATACGCATGATGGTATGGAGTTGCCAGCCAATTTTTTTTCGATGACCTATTGGCTGCTGGCTATTGAGCTTCCTCTTTCTAGTCTCGTCGTATGTAATTGCGTTAAATGATCGGACTTTGGTGTGATCGTGTGCAGGCAAGTCCATTTCAGCGGAACTCTATTGGAACTCGTACGTGGCATTAGAGTTCGTTTTTTGGCTGAACTACTTTAATTGGAACAGATAAAAAAGACTAATGTGTTCAGAAAGGCTACTGTTTGGATGTTCAAGCCTTCAAGGTAGCCAATCAGTGTGAGTTCTGCATGCACCCATCCCCCTTTACCTCAGAACCAGTTTGGACTCCCTAAGTCATATCAGGAGGATCTGTGTTCAGCACTCTATTGTTTCTTTAATTCTGTGCACAGCTGTGGCCTATAATATTATTGTTCAAAATTATATCAGGTAACACTGGGAGAGCACAGTCTACCAAAGAAACTAGAAAATGTGTTAAGAAAGGCAGATTTTATCTCACCCATTCATGCTAAATAACTGCCTGGAGTCTGGACATGTGTACATGCCACTGGGTGCCCCTGGGGCTACGAGAAGTGAAAACTGGAGCCTGAAGGATGCAGGACAGGCCTTACTAGCTGGGACTCCGAAGAGTCAGAATGTACTACATCTCATTTAATGATGTCCACCCACCAGCCTGTAAAATGGTCACTCTCTGCCTGTATAGGGACAGAGCAAATGCTATTCCTTCTTCTTCTGTTATTTCCACTTCTTCTACAGATAACACGGATACAGGGAATTGTGACAGAGGCAAGAAATATAGTAAAGGGGTTAGAGCAGAGTTTGGGGGCTATGGATGCCCCTCCCCCCGACACGTACCAGGTCATAGGTATATGGGTAGGTGGCATTCTGGGTGATCTGGTTCTGTCCCAACAACAAGGTAAAAAACTTTACACCAATATACCCCCAAACCAATCTCTAATTATGGGCAGAAAAGGAAGTGCAAGGCAACTCCTAGTGCAGTATTATTTTATTGGGTTTAAAATACAAAGATGACGGTATAAGGTGCACTCAGATAGTGCTTCTGTGGGTAGGTGCTTGCCACGTCCAGCATCGGAGAAGAGCTGCCAGAATGTCCCTGTAATAAAGTCCACAAGCACCGTGTGTCAGTGGGAAGCTGAAGCCTTGGGGAACCTCAGGAGGATGGCGGCTGAGTAACCCCTAGGCTTCAGCTTACCGCTGACACACGGTGCTTTGTGGACCTTTATACAGGGACATTCCAGTGGGTCTTCTCTGATGCTGGATGTGGCAAGCACCTACCCATAGAAGCACTATGTGAGTGCACCTTATACCATCATCTTTGTATTTTAAACCCAATAAAATAATGCTGCACTTGGAATTGCCTGCCACTTCTCTTCCTTTTCTGCCCTTCTCTTTCCTCACAGTGATCGAGTCCCCCAGCCCGCTACTGAATTTAGCCTCGCTCCCTCTGCAGCATTTATCTCAGACTCATATTTCACAGGGGCTCATCCCCTAGAACTCTATGTTCATTTTATTCTTAATTTTTCATTTTTACCTTTTTACATACTTTTCATCATTGTTCTTTTGACAAACTATTATACTTATGCATGCCTTGCATTATTTTCTTAACTATCAGACTTTCTAGCACTGTGCGTTACACCAGTTCTTTGTGTGTTTTTTTCCAATCTCTAATTATGACCCACTTGACTGACTACAAGAACAGCTGCTGTAAAACGCAAAGTACCTTTTTACTGAATTTTTTCTCACAGTCAATGAAACATCTGAATGTCTTTAAATATGTAGGAACAAGGAGCAATACTTGACCAATGTTACCTGGTTAATATTTTCTATTCTTAATTGGGGTCCATAACACTAGTATTACAGGAAGTGTTTCCACACACTGTACAAAGTAAACTTTAGCATAGATTTTATGGCTTTAAAAAGAGCTGCAACTAAAAAAAAATAAAAAAATGCAAAAACAACAACTATAAACAAAAATGTTTATGTCTCACTATGATCCTGAAAACATTTGGGAAACTCTAGGGCACTGCCCTGATATTAAATGTCATATTCAACGACATATGCCTTCAAGCCGGCAATAAATTATAGGCCTCCAACCAGCAATGAATTGCACCACTAAGTGAAGGGAGCTTTGATAATATGGCTGCTGCTTTTTGTTACAGTTCTCCTTGTACTTCTGCCCAAGGTGGGGTAATTTGAGGTTGTGTGGGGTCGATGTCATCCTATTAAGAAAAGGAGGTGAGCATATCGCTTGGGGGAAGTCAAGCTGAATCCACTTCATCTATTCTTTTAATCTATGCAGTCGATTCGTCACTACTTACTATCACAATGGCTAGCACAAACAGGGGAAAAGAATGAGGTGAGACAAAGGAAATGATGGTGGCATTAAAAGCACAAACACGTATATGATAAAAAAAAGATGGACTGCAAACACATGGCTTGTATCAGGGGCACCACTAAAGAAAAATATTGCAAAATATTACAATGAAGTGAAGGAGAGTGAGACATCTATTCAGAGTACTAAACATGATACTTCCAAAATGCACTATATCATTTATTGCTGGAGATACCAAGTACACCATCTACCACCCATGCCATCCACCCTTACAACACTGAGAGCCACACATAGGAGTTGATTTACTGAGGCAAGTAGACTGTGCACTTTGCAAGTGCAGTTGCTCTAGTCTCCAGAGCTTAGTAAATGAGGAGAGGTTCTGCTGACTTCCATCATCCAATCATGTGTAAAAAAAATGTTTTGTTACTTGCATGTTTTTTAGTTAATTTGCAAACTGAAGCTTCATTTACTTATTTACTAAGCTCTGGAGCAACTGCACTTGCAAATGCACAGTATATTTGTCTTTAGTAAATCTACCCCATAGTCTTATGTAGGTATGAGCCCGCGGTTCAAGACGAACGTAAGTTCGACTCGAACATCAGGTGTTCGTTTGCTCGCAAATTAACCAAACATGTGGGACGTTCGTGGGAAATTTGAGCGCCACTGAACGCCCCATAATGCACTGCGGGATAGCATTGACATTTAATGATTGGCCAAAGTATGCACCTGACCTGCATGTTTTGACCAATGACAGCGCGCTCTGCTGCGAGAGCCATAATTGGCCAAAGGCAGGGTGCCTTTGGCCAATCATGGCTCAGGGGTAATAAGTTCATGCCCCATACTATATAAGGCTAGTGTAGTGTTGTTGGCATGGATGGAGAGAGAGAGATTGAGCTAAATTAGGCAGGCAGGCTATTTAGTGAAGGCAGTGTATTCATATATATACAGTCTAATATATATAGTGTATATATATATATATATATATATATATATATATATATATATATATATATATGCTTGGCATTCAATGTAGACTCTATTTTCAGTCAGTGCCGGCAGTGTAGTATATTTACCACAGTGTATTAAAGGGGTTAAGGGGAAACCCGTGCCAATTTTTTTTTTAAATGGCATGGGGTCCCCCCCCCCAAAATCCATACCAGGCCCTTATGTGAGCATGCAACCCGGCAGGTCAGGATGAGGGGGGCGAACAAGTGCACCCCCCTCCTGAACCATACTAGGCCACTTGACCTCAACATGGGGAGAGTGCATTGAGGCCCCTCCAAACCCCTTGTCCCCATGTTGATGGGGACAAGGGCCTCATCCCCACAACCCTTTCCTGGTGGTTTTACCCCCCCCCCCCCCACCAAAAAAAAGTGTAAAAAAAAAAGTAAAAAACACAAAAGACCGTTCTTGACAATTCCTTTATTTAAAAAAAGTGTCCTGCAATGTCCATCCTTCTTAAATCACGGCCCGACCGACCCGAAAAATAGAAAAAAAATGTT
The DNA here is from genome assembly GCF_037356315.1 of Lithobates pipiens. Taxonomy (NCBI): domain Eukaryota; kingdom Metazoa; phylum Chordata; class Amphibia; order Anura; family Ranidae; genus Lithobates; species Lithobates pipiens. Next base: position 115,251,606 of record NW_027507785.1, on the reverse strand, counting down.
ATGCCTCGATGGGAGGCGTCCCGTCATCTGGTGTCTTTTTGCGGTGACAGCTGTTAAATAGGCAAGGGCGGCAGCACCCAGTGACGTAACCAAGTGATCCCACCCATCATGTGCCCTCAGAGGGGGTGGAGTCATCTGGTTATGTCAGAGGTTGGCCCCGCCCTTGCCCTCATAACAGCTGTCACCATGAAAAGACAGCAGTCAGCGTGATGCCTCCAATCAAGACGGAGCTTTTTTTTTCTTCTATTTTTGGGGTCTGTCGGCACCATGATTGAAGAAGGATGGACATCGCGGGACACTATATATTTTTTTAAATAAAGGAATTGTCAAAAACTGTCTTTTGTGTTTTTTACGTTTTGACACTTTTTTTTGGTGAATGGGTAGGGATACAATGTACCCAATACCCATTAACTTAGGGGGGGGGGCAGAATCTGTTAAATCTGTTAAAGGGAGCTTCCATATTCCGATAAGCCCCCTGCATGCAGACCCCCACAACCACCGGGTCTTTGTCCCCTTCAACATGGGGACAAGGTGCTTTGGGGGGACCTCAAAGCACCCACCCCATGTTGAGAGCATGAGGCCAGGTATGGTTCAGGAGGAGGGGGGTGCTCGCTCGCTCACCCCCCCCCCCCCCATCCTGTCTTTAAGGCTGCATGCTTGCATAAGGGTATGGTATGGATTTTTTTTACATTTTGTCGTGGAGTTCCCCTTAATTTACATACCAGACCCAAAGGGCCTGAAACGGACTGGGGGGGGAGAACCCACAACATTCCTTGATTTTTATCTATATTACCAGGGGCCAGCAATACATTACAGCTGCGAGCAAGTTTCAATTACATTTTTTCCTTTAGGTATGTAATTTTGCTGCGGGACTGTAAAACTCATTACACCGATGTGCTACTTTACAGGCAAACTAAGGGGACCCCCCAGGCATGACATTTAAAAGAATGTTTCATTTTTATTGTTTCATTTTTAAGCATTATTAAAATCACTGTTCCTGAAAAAATAGTAATTTCTAAAACGTTTTTTTGTCCCCTGGGGCAGTATCCAGGTCCCCATATACTTCCTATGGCAATAACTTGCATATAAGCCTCTACAATAAGTACTTTTGATTTTTCATGTTCATGTCTGATAGACTTTAACAGTGTTCACATCTTCTCACAAATTTTTTGCATTTTCTGGTGCGAACGAGGGGTGTTCGGCTCATCCCTAGTCTCATGTATGTGAATGCTCTTTCACAGCAAATGCACTTGAAAACTAGATGATTAAATCTCAGCAGCCAGTAAAATCAGCAGGACATATTTGACAATTCCTTTATTAAATTTGTATATTTGTCCAATCACGATGTGTGAAACAATTTGAAAAAACCTAGACCTAAACTTAAAGTTTTACTAAACCCAGGACCCTGCATTCACTATATCTGGTCTCCCACAGTACACAGAACATGGAAATGCAATTTTTTCAACCACTTAAGCCCCAGACCAATTTGCAGCCAAAGGACCAGGCCCCTTTTTGCGATTCGGCACTGCGTTGCTTTAACTGACAATTGCACGGTCGTGCGACGTGGCTCCCAAACAAAATTGGCGTCCTTTTTTCCCCACAAATAGAGCTTTCTTTTGGTGGTATTTGATCACCTCTGAATTTTTTATTTTTTGCGCTAAAAACAAAAAAAGAGCGCCAATTTTTAAAAAAATGCAATATTTACTTTTTTGCTGTAATAAATATCCCCCAAAAATATATAAAAAACATTTTTTTCCTCAGTTTAGGCCAATACATATTCTTCTACATATTTTTGGTAAAAAAAATCGGAATTAGCGATTATTGATTGGTTTGCGCAAAAGTTATAGCGTTTACAAAATAGGGGATAGTTTTATAGCATTTTTATAAAAAAAAATTTTTTACTAGTAATGGCAGTAATCAGCGATTTTTATTATGACTGCTACATTATGGTGGACACATCAGACATTTTTGACACATTTTTGCGACCATTGTCATTTATACAGCAATCAGTACTATTTAAATGCACCGATTCCTGTGTAAATTACACTGGCAGTGAAGGAGTTAACCACTAGAGGGTGGGGAGGGGTTATGTGTGACATGTGTGTGTTTTTTACTGTTGGGGGCATGGCTTGGCATGTGACGTCACTGATCGTCTTTCCCTATAACAGGGAACAGACGATCGGTGACAGCCACAGTAGGAAGCACAGGGAGAGGTTTGTTTATACAGACCTCTCCTCGTTCTTCAGCTCTGTGACCCGATCGCAGGACACCAACGGCGATCGGGTCCACAGGTCCCGTGGCCATGGTCACAGAGCTAAGGACTGGGTCACAAGCGTGCCGCCACCGGCGCGCGATCCAAGGCTGGGCACTTAAAGAACCACGTACAGAGATATGTGATTGTGCCCAGCCGTGTCATTCTGCCGACGAAAATGTGCAGGAAGCAGTCCTTAATAAATATAAACTGCTGAATACCTTTTCTCATCAGAAGTATATAGCAGTCTTGTGACTAATATCAGAGTCTGGTTAAAGCTTCAAGGAGGAGTTTTCATTCTGCACTGACTGTCCTATCAGGATGCAGGACTACTGACCAGTGTTGCCAACTCCCTAAAGTGAAATTTACTGGCAGAACGCCAAAATTTACAAAAGTAAATTACGTACAAACTGTTTTTAGCGCTAAACATTGCAAATATCAATATTTGAACTATAAACACATAGCTAGTGCTATTAGCAATGTGTTTAAGTTAAACAAAAGTCAAAAAACATATTTCTCAATTTACATGAAGGTCAGGATACTATAACCCAGCCAGCACAGAGTTCTCCCTTATATCAGAATCTGCAGGATGGTGACCAGAGACCACCTTCCGCAGAGTGAATACACTAAGGTAAGGGGGATTACTAATATAGGGGGGAACCTTTATATCAGTGCCCCCTTAAATTATTGTATTATTGTATTCACTCCACCCTTACATCAGTGACCCCCCTAAGACTGGCCTGACGGCGCTATCACTGACCTCCTCTCAGGTGCACCATGCAGGGCTCAGTCAGATGGCTCCAGCTTGGCGGCTATTCTACATTCTCCTCTCCACAGTCCACACTTGTCTGTCTCTTCCCGTAACCCCCATCCCGGTGGCGCTCCCGCTCTTGACTCCTTTCTGGGATCCCCTCAGAGACTGCAGACATGATAAAAGACAAGAGATGGTCAGAGGCTACGGCCATGATACAGGAGGTGGACAGAGGCTGCGGACATACTACAGGAGGTGGACAAAGGCTGCGGACATACTACAGGATGTGGACAGAGACCGCGGACATGATACAGGAGTTGGACAAAGGTTGTGGACATACTACAGGAGGTGGACAGAGGCTGCGGACATACTACAGGAGGTGGACAGAGGCTGCAGACATACTACAGGAGGTGGACAGAGGCTGCAGACATACTACAGGAGGTGGACAGAGACTGCAGACATACTACAGAAGGTGGACAGAGACTGTGGACATACTACAGGAGGTGGTCAGAGGCTGCGGACATGATACAGGAGGTGGACAAAGGCTGTGGACATACTACAGGATGTGGACAGAGGCTGCGGACATGATACAGGAGGTAGACAAAGGCTGCGGACATACTACAGGAGGTGGACAGAGGCTGCGGACATAGTACAGGAGGTGGACAGAGGCTGCAGACATACTACAGGAGGTGGACAGAGACTGCAGAGATACTACAGAAGGTGGACAGAGACTGTGGACATACTACAGGAGGTGGTCAGAGGGTGCGGACATGATCCAGGAGGTGGACAAAGGCTGTGGACATACTACAGGATGTGGACAGAGGCTGCAGACATGATACAGGAGGTAGACAAAGGCTGCGGACATACTACAGGAGGTGGACAGAGACTGCGGACATGATACAGGAGATGGACAGAGGCTGCGGACATACTACAGGAGGTGGACAGAGGCTGCAGACATACTACAGGAGGTGGACAGAGGCTGTGGACATGATAGTGTCCTCCTCACAGTAGCCTCGTCCTCTGCCCACCATCATATTACTTCTCCACCTCATCTTTGTGCTGTGAGGCATATTTGTGCCTCATCATCAGTGCTACCTAAACAGTGCCATAAGTGCCACCTCATCATTGCCCATAAGTGTCACCTCATCAGTGCCCATCATTGCAGCCTATCAGTGCCCATCAGTGCTGCCTCATCAGCACCCATTAGTGAGGAGAAAAATTACTTATTTATCAAAATTTACTGATAGAAACTAAGAAATTTTTTTTTTTCAAAATCTTTGGTATTTTTTTTTTTTTTTGAGGGGGAAAAAAAACCCAGGAATGATTAAATACCCCCAAAAGAAAGCTCTATTTGTGTGAAGAAAATGATAACAATTTCCCATGGTCACAGTGTAGCATGACTGCGCATTAGTTATTCAAAGTGTGACAGCACTGAAATCTGAAAAATGGCCTGGGCAGGAAGGGGGTGTAAGTGCCCTGTATTGAGGTGGTTAAACTCTAATTTTTCTAAAATTTGATATAGCATATATAATTGCAAGCCATTTTGTAATTTAGGGTTATTAAAAATGACCTTTCTAGTTAAATCTTCAGATGCTGTAATTTAATAAAATTATCCAAAAAATGAAATTGTTGCCTTCTTGCAATATGGCAACCTGGAAGTGTTATGTACACTGTCAGTGTGCAGGATGCCTTCAGATATATAATTTCCCACTTGTGTGATTGGCACGTTGCTTTTATCACATGTCTGCACTGAGCAACATTTTAGGCACCCTCGGCAATATGTTTCTATTTTTGTAAGATACAATCTAGGGCCCTTCCATTTCTGAAGTGATGCAGACAGATTTGTTGTTGCAGCCCTGAAATTGTACTAGGAGGTTTTAAGGAAGGCTGACCTTCTTATCACAAATCAGTCAGATTCTTGCTACTGGAATTTGCAATGTGTGTAAATGCTTAGTAGATTAAGTGAACGTAAACGCTAATCGGAAACATTTAGTTTGACAACGCACTGTTCAACATAAAAATTCCATTATTATTATTGCTATTTTGTTTTGTTTTAGAAAACTCTGTTTTCACCTTTTTTTTTATCTATGTTTGCATCCTAGTGCTGCTGATCTACTCCAGTCTCTCTGCAGTCGCTTCCTCTCTACATGCACAAGCTCCAATGGCTGCTGCATGTCATTACTCATACCAGGCTCCCTAATGGGGGAGAACAGCAGAAGATACATGCACATTGAGCATTGGTACAGTTGCTTCTAATCTCCATTGGAAGCAAATGCAAAAGGGTGACGACACAGGGGAACATTTGTGAGACAGGAACAGAACGTTGTCATCCCATACCGGGGAGTGCCTAAACAATTGGAAAGATCCCCAGGAATTATTTTAAGGAAAACCTTCAAATGTAAAAAAACAAGAACAAAAAATGACTTGAAGTTACACTATTACAGGACATGATATTTTAGTAATTGGGTTCACTTTAAATTACATTTTTAAAGTGGCCTATAGATATGACCAAAAACCCATCTAATAAGGAGTAAAAAGGGACAGAGGGATTTGGTTCAAAATGGGGCAGTCCATCCAAGTAAAGGACAGTTGATAGTTATGTTACAGTTCCACAACATTCCCCCTTATTACTTTCTGTTTCAAATAGTCCATAAAAAACAGCTTGATATTGCATTTATTTTATTACAGAATTTTATGTTTTGTCTTAATATCTGCAAAATATTCCTTCTAGGTATAATGTTGTTTCTAAAGCTGGACTGAGAGCTGTAGGCTCTACAACAGAGCCACAAGCTGTCCAATGCCAGTCTAAAAGCACCAGATCTCTTCCATGTATAATGTGTAGGATGCCATGCCTTTTTTTTCAAGCTTGTTAAACAACTGATAAAACTCAAGGCATGTAATTACTGAGATTAGAACCCTAATTTTACTTTCCCACACGGACTCTTATCTCCTATTTGTCTGTTTACCCCAATTATACATATCACTAATTATAAGCTTGGATAAGCATGCCATAATCTACCTAGAGAATAATGAGAAATTCAGAACTGAAACAGCTATATTTAAACACGGATGTGTTATAACATTAGAAAAAAATTAAATTTTTAATGTATAAACTGAAAAACTTGAATAGTATAGAAGTTGGATAGTGCAGATCTGGATAATGTTCACATATATGATATACAAGGTTGTTTGGTTGCTCCAATTATGGAGACAAAATCTTCATGCTATTTGAACAATGATGATCAAATAATGGGCAGCAATACATTTTTTAAACCATAATTAGTGATGGATAAATTTGACTAGCTTTGACCCAACCATGCAGGGACACATTTTTACATAGCCAACCTTGTCTGTGTGCAAACCTACACATCATTTTGTGGATAGTAATACATTTTTGTGTGTAAGGGAAAGTTTGCTGCCTTTCCGCTTGCTGGAATCAATCACGTTAATGTTGCTACTCTAACAAAGATTTTACATTTTAATTAGAGCAACACTGTACCGTGTACCTAAAATGTACACATTCAGGGTCCATACACCTAAAACCGATCTGCTAGCAGAGAGTATGGTGGACGTTTTACCTACTTCTAGTGGCTGGTTCTAGGTGTGGGAAAATGTCCTCTTAGCCTCTCTATCCTATCTCATTGTGGCTATGAACTCAGATCCTGTTAGTGCGATACTAATACATCACATCTGCAGTAGTGTGATTAGTACAATTCCCATGTAAGACGTTTTTGAACATAAGAAAGGCTGGTCATACCCTGTAAGATTTCTCTTCAACACTGAAGAAATGGCTGCACTCCAAGATCCCTCGAAATTCTTATTAAATAACGAACATCCCAAGTGTTACAGACAGTTCAAATGGTAGACGCGTTTCACACGCTAACAGGTTCGCTTATTCATTACATTGGGTAATGAATAAGCGCACCTGTTAGTGTGTGAAACGCATCCATCATTTAAACTGTCTGTAACACGTGGAATGTTCGTTATTAAATAAGAATTTTGATGGATCTTGGAGTGCAGCCATTTCTTCAGTGTTGATCGTATGTGGAGGCGAGCCGAGGCGGGCACCTGTGATATCATTAGGCTTCCTGTCTCACCTGGAGCAGTGAGTTCTTTTGTTTGGATACGATTTCTCTTGCTCAGCCCCATGGGGTCGTTTGAACCAAATGAATATATGATTAATTGTTTATCTTTATATATACTGTATATATACTGTATATATACACCGATCAGCCAAAACATTAGGAGCATCTGAAGGGTGGTGGGATATATTAGGCAGCAAGTAAACATGTTGTCCATGAAGTTGATGTACTGAAAGCAGAAAAAATGGGCATCACAGTTTGTTGTGTATGGGGCTACATATCTGCAGACCCGTCAGGGTGCCCATGCTGAGCACAGCCAGAAATGCCTACAATGAGCATGTGAGCATTAGTATTGGATCATGGATCAATGGAAGAAGGTGGCCTTGTCTGATACATCACATCTTATTTTACATCATGTGGATGGCTGGGTGCATGTGAGTTACTTACTGGGGAAGATATGGTACTGGGATGCAATATGGGAAGAAGGTACTTCGACAGAGGCAGTGTAATGCTTTGCTGCAATGTACTGCTGTGAAACCTTGGTCTTGCCATTCAGTAGATGTTACTTTGACATGTATCACCTACCTAAACATTGTTGCTGGCCAAGTGACCCCTTCATGGAAACAACATTCTCTGGTGGCAGTGGCCTCTTTCAACAGGATAACGTGCCCTGCCTCACTGCAAGAATGGTTTGAGGAACATAACAACAAGTTAGAGATGTTAGCTTGGACTTCAAATTCTCCAGATATCAATCTAATCAAGCATCTGTGGAATGTGCTGGAAAAACAAGTCCGATCCATGAAGGCCCCACCTCTCAACACAGGACTTAAAGGATCCGCTAGTGATGACTTGGTGCCAGATACTATAGCATACCTTTAGAGGTCTAGGGGCATCCATGCAGCAATGGGACAGGGCTTTTTGGCATCAAAAGGGGTTGTTTAGGCAACAAAAGGGGAAACTACTTAATATTAGGTGGGTCATCATGATGTAATGGCTGATCGATGTATATAAAGTATTTATGGCCCTGCCGCTGTGAAAATGTAGGCATAAATAACACAGGATTCACGTTGAGGCTTAATGCATGGTTCCAGACTATTATTTCTGAGCGGAGAGGCACAACTCATTGGGAAAAAGCATCTACCACATGAGTATAATCACCCCAATATAATTTTATATATATACACCAGTATATATATATATATATATATATATATATATATATATATATATTATATAAAAATGTTGAAAATAGATGGGAATACCTTGCTGGAGCTTGCTGGACCTAGTAATTGAGTTTGTATGGAGATATAGAGATGTGGTTATGATGACTTCTAATCAAAAGAGATTTACAGCATTATTGTGAATGTATGTTTCGCCAATATCCAATCATTGCCTTTTCTATACAGAAAAAGAAACCAAAGATTTGACAATGCCTGTGTTACATCCACCACATTTGAAGACTATTTTGAAGGCACTGTCATCACTTAAACCCCTAGTCAAGTAAATATCTCTCCCTGTTTTCTCTGCGGGACATCTGCCTATCTATGACCAGACTTACACCACGGAGACCCGCTATTAGGATTAGTAGATTTCTATGGAAACAGTTTTCTCTAGTAACTCTCTTCCATGAACTCTAATTCACTCTGTAACTGCTCACAATAAATCTTATCATCTTCACCTATAACTTCTCCTCATAAACCTTTTTTCTAACGGATCCTATAATAACTTACAATAAATTTCATTTACGAGTGTCTCCCTAATCCTCTCCCTATATGTGTTTATCAGGGGGCCTGATACAAGAAAAAGGCCACTTTTTTTTGGAAGAGTTCATTAGATAAATATAAATAATGATGCGAATTAGAAAAAAAAAAATCTAACCAATGAATTCCTTAGATGCAGAAATGCAGTCAAGATGATACAAATCAGATTGCTTCAGCAATTCTGGTACTATATCCATGCATTACTGGACATGTGCATTCATTTTCATCTGAATGCATTTTCGTCAGAATTTCAGGTAATTTCGTTATCGTTTTAACAAATGATAACAAAAGTGCAGAATCCGAAAAACAAAAGATCCGGCATAAACAAATGCTTTATTTTTGTTTTCGTTGTGACAACAGTTCAATACAGATAGGAGATTCGACATGATGCTGACAATACCAATCTGTGTCTATGGAACCTGTGTTCGAATGTGCCTAACCTTAACTCTATTAGTCCAGGATTATTCTACACAGAAAGAAAAGATTTGACATAGAGAGAAAAAGATTCGACATAGAGAGAAAAGATTAGACAGAGAGAAATGATTCGACAGAGAGAGAAAAGATTCGACAGAGAGAAAAGATTTGACAGAGAGAGAAAAGATTTCACAGAGAGAAAAGATCGTTGCTGGAATTGGGTGGGGGAAGTAAAATAAAAATAATGATGATGATGAATGTTATTGGCTGATTGTAACCAAAGAGGAGGAGCAGTAAAATAGCTAGAACTAAGTACACACGTACAGCCAACTTACTTTCACTTACGATTGCTAGCAGAGAGACACACACACACACTGAATCATTTCAGAAGACAGACAATCTTAGCTGGTCTGTTTGTCATAGAACCTGAATTATTTAGCAATTAAGCATAAGCACAGCAGCAGAACAATAGTGAAGCAAGCTACAGTTCAACTTAACTTTTTCATAATAATCTGCTGCTATTGTGTTAGTGTTGTGAACCTGATAGTGATACTAGTGTTGGCTTATGGTGTCTGTCGAAAGTTCTAAGAAGATTCAACGGAGCAGCTAAACTATACGGAGTCATACAGTTTAGCTGCTCCGTCAAATCTTTAAACATTCGACAGACACCATAAGCCTTCAATGACAGATTCGACCTTAATTCATTTGGATTTTTGGACGAATGTAATTTTTAACGAAAAACGAAATAAATAAGAACGAATTTCGGGAGTAACTAAATAAATGTATTTTTCGGACGAAAACGAAATTCCGAAACAAAATATTTCAGTGTGCACATATCTATGCATTACCAAATAACAGTGATTATGAAGATTCTGGTTTGTTGTACAGATAATTAATGAACTTTAATTATTAAATGTTTTTATAATGACTTTCAAGCATTCAAAAAAGCTTATTTAATTCCTCCATCATATTTGTCACTGTGGCTGCTACACTCCTTTCTTGATCCAATATTTACTGATCAGATTTGCAATTTTTATGCAGTAAAATGGGTGATTGTACTCTGTCCTGCTACTAGATGCCACAGTCACTGCTAACTTTACTTGAATAGGACCATGTGTGAGTGTCAAGGTATATACTGTATGTGTGCAGGAATCCTACCAGGTTTGCTCATACTGATGTGTAGTTATCTTTTTCTGTTTCAATGAAAGTCAATGAACCACCGATTCTTAACTCTCCTATTTTTTGAAGCATAAATGTTGCCAACCCAACTGGTGAGGTTTATATAGCTTAGTTATTCTGCGCTTACCGATTTTAATGATATGATCAATATTATATAAAATATAAAATATTGTAAGTGGAAAAAAAATATATACGTGTAAATGTATGCTGCTATCTCCAAGAATTAAATACTTAAGTCAACATATATATAGAAAGAAAAAACAAGATTGTGCAAACCTAAAAACACATTATTAAGTAATCATGCAAAACACATAACATGTGAGTGAATCTGTCCATGTGCATCAATTGTTAATGTGTAAAAAAGTTCCAAAAAAAGTCCCAAAAAAAACACAATTTTTTTTTTTGTAAAATGTAACAATTAAAAACAACTTCTAGTTAATTGGTTATAAAAGTCCCAAATCACACGAGAATTTTTTTTTAACAATGAAGGCAACTTTGAGTGCAGCACCTAGAAATCTGCAATGGCAACTGGTCAGTACTTTATATCCCAGTGAAAAGTAAGCTAAAAAAGCCAGACAGCCTCTTACCGAACACAATGGACCCCAAGTTATAGGGATCAAGCTCGCCTGATATGGACAGTAATCAGCTGTGATGTTCCATCTTATCCAATCCAAACACTAGCCACTTTCCTCCGTCATGGACACCAGGATATTTTAATACAATTCCACCTTCCAGTCACTCTGCCCAACACTTGTCCAGTAAGTATAAGGGTATTTAGAAGAAAAGGAACTTCATGGTGCAGTAGATAATGGTAGTTTATTTCATAAAATTTTCTTAAGAACAGCAAAGAAATTCGATACAAAGACACAGCCATAGGTTTTTCAGACTGTCAGCTGGTGTGTGGTGATGTCACAAGATTCTCCGTTCCCAGTCCATGCATGTTACAGGGAAATGCGTCAGTTGGAGAGAATATTGTGACATCACCACGCACCAGCTGGCAGTCTGAAAAATCTGTTGCTGTGTCTTTGTATCATATTTCTTTGCTGTGCTTAAGAAAATTTTATGGAATAAATTACCATTATCTACTGCACCATGAAGTTCCTTTTCTTCTAAGTGATTGGCAGAGTGAATGGAAGGTGGAATTTTATAGAATATCACAGCTGATTACTGTGCATATCAGGAGAGCTTGATCCCTATACCTTGGGGTCCATTGTGTTCGGTAAGAGGCCATCTGTCTTTTTTAGCTTACTTCTTCGCTGGGATATAAAGTACTGACCAGTTACCATTGCAGATTTCTAGGTGCTACACCTGAAGTTGCCTTCATTGTTCCTTCAATGTTATATTTTTTTCGTGTGATTTGGGACTTTTATAACCAATTAACTAGAAGTTGTTTTTAATTGTTACATTTTACAAAAAATATTTTTGGTCTTTTTTTGGAACTTTTTTTTACACGTTTAGGTTTGCGCAATTTTCTTTTTTCTGGTGATGTTTGCCAACCTGGTTAGTGTGTATCATTCCTATGAACACAGCAGGGACCCATACAGGGCAAATAATCAGGTTTGTTTTTTATTTTGGTGTTGCCAGCCGTTCATAAATACCTTCCTTTTGCTCCCCTTTCATCCAGTTAAAATAAGGTAGCCCTGTGTAAGCTCCAGGTCCTGACTTGGATCTTTTAAAGGACTGAGGACATGTTCCCTGTACCTATCTGACACAGCTGACAGAGGTGGGTATCTAAGTCAAAGCTTTGTTGACTGCCTTTAAAGTAAAAGCAGTTTCTTTAATAATAACACTTTGAGTGAACTGTCTCAGAAAATTAGCTTTGCCTTAACAAGACCGCCATTTGGGTCTCTCATTGGCACCATTGCTGGTTGCAGGGAACTAATAATCCAGTACTGCAATCCCTTGTAGTGTCATCATCATCAATAGACTCTATTCTGGATCCTAAGGAGGTTCCTTGGCTTTAAACATCCAGGTTCCATCCCAATGCTTCTCAATAGTCCCCTGTACAACCGAAATATTGCCCAAGAATTACGTACTCTATGCTAAGAAACGTTCTGCTCACATTTTAACAGTCCAAATTAAGATACATTTTCTACCTTGGTATTATAGTTACAGTTTACTCTCAAACAATTAAAATTGTGAACATTTATCTTGCCTGGATAACCTGCTGTCTTTAATGCATACAAAATAGAACTTAAACTCCACCAAAAACATATTGTTTTGTTTTAGACTGAGTGGGGAAGGGTTAGAGCTTCTACTTAGTAGTGTAGCAAAAAGTAGGATACTGACAGCAGTCTTGGGTTCAGAAAGGTATAAAAGTTGTTCATTTAAATTTTTCGACCTTAACTACTTAAATTAGCTATAGATGGATTGTTTTTTTGTTTGGTCACCCAGACGGCTGACCAAAAAGTGAGTGGATTCCCCCATCCACTCAGTAGGATATGATATATGGCTAGCTTTAATGTTCAGATTTTTATTGCCTTCTTTGTTTTTTAAGGACTCTTTCACATTGCTGCATTTAAAAATGTGGTATGCGTTTTGTATTACTTGTTTTTTTGTGTGCATTTTTTCTGGTTTTCTGACTGCTTTTGATGCATTCCCATTGAGTTACAATGGACTGTGCCTTTTTGATACACTTTAAAAAAAAATTCCAGCATACAGGAGTTTTCAAGATGCACTTCACTCATAGTCACCCATAGTACAGTGATGTGAAGAGTGACAAAAGACTTAAAGGGGAGTCCTTTTTATGGGCTTTTGTTGCCCTGGAAAAGAGTGGCAAAAGCACACCAGTATGAACAGTGCCTAAAATTTTCCCCCTTTTGTCTGTTAGAACCTAAAGTCAGCCCTCAAAATTTGTACTCGCCTGTTCACATTTGGCGAGTACATATAAACCGATTGCGAGTAGCAGCAGCCATAATCCTTCTGGGGGAGGAGAAGAGGCGCCCAATCATGTGGAACTACTGGCGTTCCACTGTTGTCTCCCAAGTCCCGCCTGTCAAAACAATTGGTTGATAGCGTCATAAACAACCAATAAGGTGCTTGGAGGACCCGGCATTTAGAGGAGGAAGAAGCAACTTCCTCCTTCCCCCTCAAGTACTCTACTATCCGGCTTCCTGCTGACAATGGAAGGGGACAGGAGAGGACTTGCTGTCTGCACTGGGACACTGCTGAACTGACAGGCTGGGACTATCAGTGGACCTGTGTGCTGTCGGGATCTAGACACTGCTGATAATGTGAGTGAGGGTCTTGGGGAGAAAGTGAGCAGAGGAGTCCCACACTCAGAGCAGAGGGAGGGGACAGGGATCACATTGAACAAGAGTAGAGGGAGGACATGCTTCCCCAGATCCTAGAGCTCTGTATACTGATCTGCAACATCTCTCACTCTACAGAGATGTGGAGGGAGGGGAGAGCCATCCATCACACCATCCACAGTGCCTGTACCATGTCTGCAGTCTCTCTCACCCTCTCTTTACCATGTCTGCAGTGTCTCTGACCCTCTCCATACCATGTCTGCAGTCTCTCGGACCCTCTCTTTACCATGTCTGCAGTCTCTCGGACCCTCTCTTTACCATGTCTGCAGTCTCTCTGACCCTCTCCTTATCATGTCTGCAGTGTCTCTGACCCTCTCCTTACCATGTCTGCAGTCTCTCGGACCCCCTCCTTACCTTGTCTGCAGTCTCTCTGACCCTCTCCTTACCATGTCTGCAGTCTCTCTGACCCTCTCCTTACCATGTCTGCAGTCTCTTTGGCCCTCTCCTTACCATGTCTGAAGTCTCTCTGACCCTCTCCTTACCATGTCTGCAGTCTCTCTGACCCTCTCCTTACCATGTCTGCAGTCTCTATGACCCTCTCTTTACCATGTCTGCAGTCTCTCTGACCCTCTCCTTACCATGTCTGCAGTCTCTCTGACCCTCTCTTTACCATGTCTGCAGTCTCTCTGGCCCTCGTCTTACCATGTCTGCAGTCTCGCTGGCCCTCTTTACCATGTCTGCAGTCTCTCTGACCTCTCCTTACCATGTCTGCAGTGTCTCTGACCCTCTCTTTACCATGTCTGCAGTCTCTCTGGCCCTCTCTTTACCATGTCTGCAGTCTCTCTGGCCTTCTCCTTGCCATGTCTGCAGTCTCTCTAACCCTCTCTTTACCATGTCTGCAGTCTCTCTGGCCCTTTCTTTACCATGTCTGCAGTCTCTCTGACCCTCTCCTTACCATGTCTGCAGCCTCTCTGACCCTCTCCTTACCATGTCTGCAGTCTCTTTGGCCCTCCCCTTACCATGTCTGAAGTCTCTCTGACCCTCTCCTTACCATATCTGCAGTCTCTCTGACCCTCTCCTTACCATGTCTGCAGTCTCTAGGACCCTCTCTTTACCATGTCTGCAGTCTCTCTGACCCTCTCTTTACCATGTCTGCAGTCTCTCTGACCCTCTCTTTACCATGTCTGCAGTCTATCTGGCCCTCTCCCTACCATGTCTGCAGTCTCGCTGGCCCTCTTCACCATGTCTGCAGTCTCTCTGACCTCTCCTTACCATGTCTGCAGTGTCTCTGACCCTCTCTTTACCATGTCTGCAGTCTCTCTGGCCCTCTCTTTACCATGTCTGCAGTCTCTCTGGCCTTCTCCTTGCCATGTCTGCAGTCTCTCTGACCCTCTCTTTACCATGTCTGCAGTCTCTCTGTCCCTCTCCTTACCATATCTGCAGTCTCTCTGACCCTCTCTTTACCATGTCTGCAGTCTCTCTGGCCCTCTCTTTACCATGTCTGCAGTCTCTATGACCCTCTCTTTTCCATGTCTGCAGTTTCACTGACCCTCTACTTACCATGTCTGCAGTGTCTCTGACCCTCTCCATACCATGTCTGCAGTCTCTCGGACCCTCTCTTTACCATTTCTGCAGTCTCTCGGACCCTCTCTTTACCTTGTCTGCAGTCTCTCTGACCCTCTCCTTACCATGTCTGCAGTCTCTCTGACCCTCTCCTTACCATGTCTGCAGTCTCTCTGACCCTCTGCTTACCATGTCTGCAGTCTCTTTGGCCCTCTCCTTACCATGTCTGCAGTCTCTCTGACCCTCTCCTTACCATGTCTGCAGTCTCTCTGGCCCTCTCTTTACCATGTCTGCAGTCTCTATGACCCTCTCTTTTCCATGTCTGCAGTCTCACTGACCCTCTACTTACCATGTCTGCAGTCTCTCTTACCCTCTCCTTATCATGTCTGCAGTCTCTCTGACCCTCTCTTTACCATGTCTGCAGTCTCTCTGACCCTCTCTTTACCATGTCTGCAGTCTCTCTGGGCCTCTCTTTACCATGTCTGCGGTTTCTCTGACCGTCTCCTTACCATATCTGCAGTCTCTCTGGCCCTCTCTTTACCATGTCTGCTGTCTCTCTGACCCTCTCCTTACCATGTCTGCAGTCTCTTTGAGCCTCTCTTTACTATGTCTGCAGCCTCTCTGGCCCTCTCTTTACCATGTCTGCTGTCTCTCTGATCCTCTCTTTACCATGTCTGCAGTCTCTATGGCCCTCCCTTTTGCATGTCTGCAGTCTCACTGACCCTCTACTTACCATGTCTGCAGTCTCTCTTACCCTCTCGTTATCATGTCGGCCGTCTCTTTGACCCTCTCTTTACCATGTCTGCAGTCTCTCTTACCCTATCTTTATCATGTCTGCAGTCTCTTTGACCCTCTCTTTACCATGTCTGCAGTCTCTCTGACCTTCTCCTTACCATGTCTGCAGTCTCTCTGGTCTTCTCCACTAGTAGGTCTGCAGTATCTGACTAGGGATGAGCTTCGTGTTCGAGACAAACATACGCTCGACTCGAACATCGGCTGTTCGCCCGTTCGGCGAATACCGAACGTTATGGGCCGTTCGTGTGGCGCTCACGGCCCACAATGCACTGCGCCATCGCAGTGCATTGCTGGCTCATGATTGACCAAGCATGCACTGTGACCCCGCATGCTTGGCCAATCACAGCGCCGGCAGCGAGGAGAGCCATGATTGGCCACAGGCAGGATGCCTGTGGCCAATCATAGCTCAGGCTGTGTAGTATATGCCCCACACTATATAAGGCCGCCAGCGTGGCAGCCTTGTGTAGTGCGTTGGCGTCTGTAGGAGTTAGTGGGTGTTCTCTGTGTACCTTCAACACAGTATACACCGATTGTGCGTTCTTGCTCTTCTGTAATTGAGCTGTTAGCAATCTGCAGGAGTTTGTGCCTGTTGTCTGCAACTCTGCATGCCCTGACCACAGTATACATCGTTATATCCACCTATATAGCTAGCTATATTGCTCTTTTGTAATAGAGCTTGCAGTCAGTTGTAGGAGATTGTGCGTGTTGTCTGCATGCCCTGACCGCAGTATACACTGTTATATCCACCTATATAGCTAGCTATATTGCTCTTTTGTAATAGAGCTTGCAGTCAGTTGTAGGAGATTGTGTGTGTTGTCTGCGTGCCCTGACCGCAGTATACACCATTATATCCACCTACATAGCTAGCTATATTGCTCGTTTGTAATGGAGCTTGCAGTCAGTTGTAGGAGATTGTGCGTGCTGTCTGCGTGCACACGCAGCAGAGGGCCATCAATGAGTACCTGTGCGACTATGGCACCAGGACAGGGTCAGGGGAGCTCGGTTTTTTCTCACCACGCCAGTGGAGCATGATCAGGGATGCATGCACTGTCCTGTCACCGTTTGAGGAGGCCACAAGGATGGTGAGTAGTGACAGTGCATGCATCAGTGACACTGTACCTCTTGTCCACCTGTTGGAGCATACGCTGCGTGGAATAATGGACAGGGCACTTGATGCAGAACAGAGGCAGGAAGAGGAGGACTTCCTTGCCTCTCAAGGCCCCCTTTATCCAGACAGTGTTCCTGCTGTCCCACCCATCACACAGGAAGAGGACGAGGAGGAGGAGGAGGAGGAGGAGGATTGTGTCAGCATGGAGGTGGAGGCTGGCACTCAGCAGCAGCAGCAGCAGTCTTGTAGGGATGATTTACAGTCCCAAGAAACCCGTGGACTTGTACATGGCTGGGAGGAGGTAGCTGCGGATCATGTTGTCCTTAGTGACCCAGAGGACTCCGGACCGAATGCCTCAGCTAACCTACGCTGCATGGCCTCCCTGATCCTGCAAAGGCTGCGGAAGGATCCTCGTATTCTTCGGATCAAGGAGAGGAACGGATCAAGGGTAAGGTTGCCGACCTTATCTTGCCATCGCAGAGGGAGCAGAGTATGAGACATCTCCGGGAGGCCTTGCAGAAAGGTCTATGCAACGCGTTCCCAGAGACTGGGAGGTTACAAACTCCTGGTCCTGGACAACGTGTTGCTGAGGCATCGGTCAGAAGGAGCGGTGGAGAAGGTGGCCATCTGACCAATGCGTTCAGACAATTTTTTAGTTCGCAGCCCCAAGGTATGATTGGTTCCAGCAACCATCGCCAGCGTCTGATTTACATGGTGCAGGAATACCTAGGGGCAAGGTCAGACTTGGACACCTTTCCCACGAAAAATCCTCTGGCTTACTGGGTCTTGAGGATGGATCACTGGCCAGAGCTTGCACAGTATGCAATTGAGCTACTGGCCTGTCCTGCATCCAGCGTTCTTTCAGAACATACCTTCAGTGCTGCTGGTGGCTTTGTTACCGATCACAGGGTCCGCCTGAATCAGTCTTGGATCACCACCAGCTACCAAGCACCTGAAGCTGATGTAACCGAATATTTTTTTTTTAAAATATCACATGCCTTCAAGACTGCCTATGCTGAGTGACTGTCCTGTTATGTTGATTGTCTATCCTCTTCCTCCTCTGCTGATATGTTGGAAGAACATTTTTGGTTCTGGGTGATGCCACCAGCCAAATTTTTCAGCCCCTGTTTAACAGGGGCATTTAATTACAATTTTTGATGCAATGCTTTGCAGCAGGGCTCATTCCTGCACTACAACTAGAGTATATGGGAGAGGTTGCAGTGTCGTGGCACCAGCACCAGTGCCTAAGGCCCAATTTTTCAGCCCCTGTTTAACAGGGGCATGTAATTACAATTCTTGATATAATATTTCACAGCAGGGCCCGTTCCTGTGCCCACCCAGAGTAACTGTGAGGACTTATAGTGTTGTGGCACCAGCACCACAACCACCAAAGGTCAATTTTTCTACCACTGTTCAACAATGGCATGTAATTACAATTCTTGATATAATCGTTCACAGCAGGGCGCTCCAGCGCCCACCAAGAGTCACTTTGAGGGCTTACAATGTTGTGGCAACACCAACACCTTGTTCCGCCATTTCTGCAGAGCATATAGGGCAGGCCCCTACTTTCAAACATCCAACTTACAAACGTCTCCTACTTGCAAACGGAAGGAGACAACAGGAAGTGAGATGAAAAAAGACAGACGGCAAAACAAATTATACAGGGGTGATAACCCTTCCCTATGTTTTCCAAAAAGCTTAAAAATAGATTTTTTGACTGGAGCTACACTTTAAAATTGTACCAGTTCAAAATTACAAACAGATTCTACTTAACACAACAAATCTACACAGTCCCTTTCTTGTTTGCACCGCCTGTATACTGCTGTTCTGAGTTTATAGGGCCTGGGGGCCCCACGTCTTTCCTTTTTTAATATGGGTACGGGGTTCCCCTTAATATCCGTACAAGACCCAAAGGGGCTGGTAATGGGCAGGGGGGCTACCCATGCCATTTTTCTCAATGATTTTCATCCATATTGCCGGAACCAGATATTACATTAAAAACGCAAGCAGTTTGAAATTACTTTTTTTCTGTTAAATGTAATTTTGTGCAGGGACTGTTCTAAACACAGGAAACATGTGGCACTTCACAGGCATACTATAGACACCCCCCCCCAGGCATGATATTTAAAGGAATATTTCACTTTTTTTTTCACTTTAATCGTCATTAAAATCAGTGCTCCCGCCAAAACGGCCATTTTTAAGAACATTTTAGGCATTGACCCATGTCCTCTGGGGCAGGAGCCAGGTCCACAAACCCTTTTTAGGACAGTATCTTGCATATTAGCCATTAAAATTAGCACTTTTTATTTTGAACGTTTGAGTCCCATAGACTTCAATGGGGTTCTAAAGTTCGTACGAATTTTCGGTCCGTTTGAAAGTTCTGGTGCAAACCGAACTAGGGGTGTTCGGCTCATCCCTATATCTGACCATCTCCTGTAGTGTTTCTGCAGGGGGACACGAAAATGTTTGTCCAGAGTCCAATAAACATTTAAGACGACCCTGCATACCATGTATGATCTGAATAAAATGTACAAGGGGCGTATTTAGGGGCGGGGTTTGGTGGGGCCACTGATGGCGAGTAACTGTTAAGGCCTGGCTAGTAGCTCAGGACTTGAATTTGAGCCCTGCTAAACTGATAGGAAAACTTTCTAATGACAAAGTTAACACCACATTTGTGGACAATGTGAGAGGGTTGGAACTTATGACAAGGTTTTTATTGTTGTCTATACCTTTTTGTTCTGGTTGCAAACTGCGCCCCCTATTTCTTGTGTGGGCATCACCAGAACCAAAAGTGAGGGGAAATCTCCCCACTGGTGCCACATATCAAAACTCTTTGTATACAACATTTAAGACCTGAAAGAAATGCAAATTCTTACAGTAAAAAAATAAATAAATAAAAACTGTCTGGAGTTAGACTTTAAATTATAATATAAATGCCAAAAGTGATGAGCCGGTGACATTTATAAAAATATATAATGACTGCTACCCAGGCACTATTTACACATATCTCTATGCCAAATACAAACTGTCAGCTCTCAAGAAAAAATGCTAACCTTTCCAAACTTTCAAGCAATGGCCTGCAGACTTGTGTTTAGACATTTAAGCATAAGAATGTTTTGAGCAGTTGGCACAAACTGGGCTAAGTAGTTGCTGTGGCACTGCGTGGCACTGAATGGCATTTCTTACGCTCCCTTTCTCCCCTCCAGTTTGCTCACACAATGCCGATTTAATTAGCCTGTTATCTCACAGTGCCAGCTGCTCTCTCTAACATTGCACATTCACCAGAGAAAAGACACGAGTTGCCCAACCGAGAGAACGAGGTCGAGGAGTAGAGAGCAATGGAACCACAAGAGAAAGATAGACAGTAAATGGAAATGGGACAAATTACTGAGTGAGAAAAAAAAAATATTTTATAGAAGGACCTAAAAATATTTTTTCTGACAGGGAATAGCCATTTTTGGATACTATTTTTGAACATAAATCCTATCTAATGCATAGTATAATGATATATTTTAGTGTTTCCATTTTTACACAATATACATATGTTTACAAACTTGTTTTTACTTATTTTTGTTTTAATTAACATGGGGCAAATTTAGCACGTACATTTTTAAAATAACTCTAAGATCAATTTGCATACTTAAATATATATATTTTTAGGAAAATATAAGAATTTTTTGGTGCACTGTTTAAATGAAAAAAAAAAGGCATGCTTTTATACAGATAGTGGGCAGGAAGGGTTTAAACAGTCATTGTGTAGCAATGCCAAGTAGGAAGCAGAGCCTGCACATATACAAGGCAAAAATATCTGTACACAAAATAAATACTTACAAATGAAACAGGAACGGGGTTTTGAAAATACTATCATATAATTAAAGATTAATTACATAAAGCTGTTTAATTTTACAAGTGTAAATAAAAAGAAAAGATTATACATATTTAATATTCTAATAATAGTATGCATGCTTTTGATATAACTAAAAAGGTTCTTATAGTAGGAAATACTATATAATGTTTATCAAACCCATTAAAGTATAAATATTGGCCCTCAAATTTCAGAGCTAGTGGCTTTGAGGAGTTGAAGTAAATCTAAACCCTAACTATATAATAAATAGCAGTATACTTCTAAAGCAGTAAATGTGACATTCACCAAACATTAACTGCGGGTGAAGATTCACTCACAGTGAATGTTTGGTGAAAATCACATTTATGCATTATAAATATAAACCTAGGCAGTCCAAAGCACTGTATATCAAAAACAATTGCCTTTTTTTTTCAATTCTATAATACTATTTTAGTTTTTTTCATCCATTTTTTGCATCTCGGTGCTGCTGTTCTCCAGGCTCTTTTAGTACTCATGCAAGCATTACACATCATTGCTCAATTGATAGGAACAACAGTGGCCCATTCCTGCCCAATGAGTGCTTGTCGGGCAAGGCGACAACATATAAAGGCTGCACAGAAAAGCCCATGCGGTAATTACTCACAGTAATAAGTAACCTTAACTCACTGAGGCAAAGTATCAATGGGTCTGCATGAGAAACCCTTTATCAAAGGACTTGTCACTGCCTTTGGTGGTAAATCAAAGCTTTTTTTTTTAAATGCAATTAATTGGTGTGATACCTTTTTTTTCTTAATGTTCTATATTTGTAGCGATGCTATATTTTCCCACCTTCATTTTTCAGATTTTTAGAGGTTAAGGGTACAGGATGAGTTTTGTTTAATTGAGGATGTTAATACAGGAGCTCAACTGGGGGATAGAAAATATCTGAATAGGGACCATGACAGAACCACCTGGTATACTTTATTAAAAAAATTGCAGATTTTAATTATTATAAACAACTTTAAAAAAAATGTCTTAACATGTTAAAGCGTATATGACATTTTAGTGACTAACTATTTTAGGCACCTACCAGGCCTGCTGGTCTATGCCCATATCAAATATATACAGTATATTTTTGTGTGATGGCAATCAGGGATCATAGCCTAGAAATATTTTAAATGTCTAACATCTGAGTACATCCTTTAGTGTGGTGCATACTATGGTGCATAAAGTGCAGTAATTATCTAAAGAAAACAGCTGTGGATTTTACATTTTCAAGTTCAATTAATGTTTGGATAATTTTCCATTAGCCAATATTCCCAGCGGGACATTTTTATTAAGAGGGAAGACGATTTAACAAGTTTGACTAGAATGACACATGCATCATATGACAGACTCAAGCAGCAGGCATAATCAGTCATCCAGATGATGATTCTATCACCAACTGTCCAGTCCCCTGTGAAATTTCAATATACCCAAGACTATTGATTTTAAAGGAAATATATAGTCATATATATAAGTTACGTTAACAAAAAAAAAAACATATGTTGACCAACCTGCCCCCCCCCCCCCCAAAACCCATAGAGGAATGCAAAAAGCCATGATAACCCATAAAACTGCCATAGCCACAATTTACGTTATTTTTAACAAATATGTATTGCCATTTAAATTTTCTACATGTTAAAACACATTTGGCACATTTTTTCAATCTGAGTTTATTGATTTTTGAAGTTTTAACAAACATAAGGTACAAAAGCATAAAAAAAACAGGGGGTAATACAGGAGCAAAGGAAAATACACACACCGGTATGTGTATTTTTTTGCACAAGGATATGTGAATGTGTGGGATGGGATCCTTTATAAATTCAGTAAGAATGTGGATCAAAACAATATAATTCAACCCATTTTTTTAAACAATCTGCTTAGTGACATGGAGCCAGGTCCTGGAGAGGACTATTTAACTTTTTACATTCTCCCAACTTGTCTTTCCATCTTAGGGAAGACAAGTGGCATTGCTTAAAGTTAAATTATTTTTATGAAATACAAACACTACATATGGTAACAGAACCTGGCCATAAGGTATAAAAAAATTGAAAAATTGGACTTTGAGACATAAACAATAAATACAAACCATATTATATCAAAAACCCTAACCCATAAAATATTAAAAATCTACCTATTGATGGAGACTCCACCCTAATAGCCCAAAATAATAATGATACTAGATATATCCAAATATGCATGAAGACAATGTACTTAGTTTACGCTTCCCTTTTGCATCCTGCCCCTGCATGGATTCTCCCAGTGTATCTGAGACTATTGGGTGGTAACACAAACTTCACCGCTGGAGGCACTAGGAAAGATTAAGCCTGCCTGGAATTCAGGTCCACCTTACTACCCATTCAATCAGAAGGCTCAGTCCTGTTTCTTTGATCAATCAAAGAGAAAAAATCCAGCACCATGATGTCTCAAAGATAAAACATATAAAATTTTATTAGGTCCATCCATTAATAATATATTATGACTAAGGCCTATGTAAGAGGCTGAAACGCTTCAATAATTACAGGTTCCTTTTACTGGATGGATCTAATAAAATTGTACATGTTTTATCTTTGAGACATCATGTTGCTGGATTTTTTTTTCTTCGATTGGAGATTGAATACCTGAGTACTGGGGCTATCCAAGCACAAGTCTCCTCCCATCCTATTTATTATTAACCGTTATTAAGGGGTAACAGCACGATTTCTGGAGATGTCAGCCCTGCTCCTTACCCTAGACACAAGTCCAAGGTATTACAAGCCGAAGAATAATTACCCAATTACACAGAAGCAACAGGGACCCAGACAGTTTCTCTATAATTATGCCAATGTTATGTGGCAAAGTTAACATAACAGTCGTTCTGAATATATACAGAACACGCTTAAGGCCCCTTTCACACTGCTCTGTAGCAAATGCATTTTACCATGATTTTTCTGTGTTTCAGATGTGTTTCCCCTGCATTTCTGGTGTGCTTTTGGGCCGCCTGCACCTGTGAAAAATGTATGTGTCTATAAGTTGCGCTGTTTCTAATTCAAACTATACTTATATACACATAATCATAAATGATATTAAACATGTGCATAACAATGTATAAAAAAATACACACTGTATATAAAGTGCTGTGCACAGCCACTAACAATGTGCAAAACTTTTTGCTATGCTGGTGCTCATAAAATCAAAAATAACAACAGAAAAAAACAACAGATTAGCTGCAATGGTTGCAATCAATTGAATGAATGTGTCCAAGTTTGTAGAAGGTGACTAGTGCTCCAAAAACTCTTGTGCTTTCAAAAAGCGACTGTATATTCCAAATTCCCACATGCAATTCATAAAAGAATGTCCACATGCAAACAATTATTTCCAGAGTGCATGTCCATCACCACTGTGCTCCAAACACAAAGATTGGCAGCTTAACAGATGAAATGATCCCACCAAGAGATCAGGCAGAAAATCATTCCTTATGTGTGGCCGGCTGCAGAGCGGTCCGCATATGCTGACATCATGCTACTATCTCTGACCCAACGTGTTTCCTCTCAGACGGGATCGACTGGGAATGGAGGCTCCAGCAGTGGTGTAAAAAACCCTTTAGGATTTAAAGGAAAACATTTCCTTTCCATTTCCTGCGTTTTTCTTGCAAGTGTGAAAGGGCCCTAACAGAACAGTTACAAACAGCCCTTAGCCCTTGTACACACGGTCGGACATTCCGACGGAAAATGTCCGATCGGACCGTGTTGTTGGATAATCTGACCATGTGTGGGCTTCATCGGACTGTTTACGTCGGAATATCCGACCAACAAAGTTTGAGAGCTGGATATAAAAATTTTCCGACAACATCATCTGATCGGACTAAGTGCCACGCATGCTCAGATCAAATTCCTAGACCAAAGCTATTGGCTACTAGCCTGAACGTAGTCCCGTCATAACTCCGACAGATTTTATTGTCGGAATGTCCGACCGTGTGTACAAGGGCTTACGGTGTTGTTGCCTGCACTACAAAACTGAAAGAATCCCAGCCTTCCTATTTCTGAGGATTGCAAAGAAACTAGCTCTCCTGCCATCACGGAGCAGTCCCTGCATTCCCCCCAAGGGGGACATCCACTTAGAGCTACCCAAGCTTACATGGCAGTCCTCTACTATGTTCACACTTCACTTTCAAAGGAAGAACTTCTCAGTTCCCTTTATGGCACTAAATGTTTCCTGCCAATCAACTATGCTCACAGAGTCTGTTTGTATTCCCCTAGTGGAGGATTGAGAGGGCATACTGCCCAGCAACCACAGAATAGAGTTGTCCCTGAAAGGGACCTTACAATGGAAGACAAAGATTAAGACAACAAAGTGTGGGGACTTACAGTGGCTACATAAAGAACTACACCAGGGTAACTGCTAGACCAATGGCCCTTCTTCCCACCATAATAGCAATCTGCACAATAAAGCCATACTGAATTGTTAATAGGTATACTGTAAATCAGTTGGATGACTATTAAACACCATTGGCACTAAAGATCCAAAGATTTATATTAAAAGAAAATAGAAAATGGAAAGGCAATAGAAGGGTGACCATGACCTGCCTCCTAACCGCCACCCTGGCCTCAACCCTGCCTGCTGTCTATCTTCTTCTGTGCTGATTTCTGTCTGTCTGTGACTATGATTCTAGCATGCTGGGTGCACCAGTATTCTGCCAGCTGTATTTCAGTCTGCTTCTGTCCAGTGATCTTCTTATTGACATATGCATCTCTGTCAAGCCTTGTTTCAGCTTCTGTGGACAGGACCTTCGGCATCTCTTCCATTCTGGATCCTCTCATTCCCTGTTCTCCTCCCCAGGTGTATTGGACCAGAGGTGTTACTGAGGCCCCCTCATCAACCTGATCTCTAATTAGATACATGATAGAAAGCTCATATAAACAGGGTCCTCTTCACCTGAGATGTACACTCTCCCTAATATTGCTAGGGCATAGTGTGGATAGGTAACATCCTTATATTGACAGCAAGTATGTTGGGCATAATGCTCGGTATTTAAATGGTGATCCATGGTAGCCATAGGGTGCACACTGTCTGCCCACAGTGGTTTAAGATTGACTTCTGATGGCTGCCATCTAGAAACTTAGAATTACTTTGTTTCCCCGAAAAAAAGACCTACCCTGAAAATAAGCCCTAGTTTAAAATGCTTGTAAAATCCTATAGTCCACGCTATTACAGTAGTAAAAATGTACAATATGTGTTTTTCTGTAATATTATTGTGCCAAATACCTTCAGTACAGTGTTACTCGGGTCTCAGCTGACCTCCTGCTGCTCTCCTCCTCTTCTCCCAGCTGTCAGCGGGGCATATGGGCTCGGAGCAGAGACGTGAGCTCCAGCGGGTCACAGAAGCATCGAGCGGTGCTGTAACAAAGGTATTTGGCACAATTATATTACAGAAATACACATTATATATTATATACTACTGTAATAGAGTGGATTATAGGATTTTACAAGCATTTTAACTCGGTAATACTGGGGATTCCTGACAGGTAGGGAGGGAGCGGTGAGAGAGAGAAGATAGCACAGTACATGATAAGACCTACCCCGAAAATAAGCCCTCCTGTGTCTTTTGATGCCAAAATTAATATAATATTATTTTCGGGGAAAGACGGTATGTACAATCTATAAACTACCCTTACAATGCATAGTAAATGATGTAATCATAGGAACACAATGCCCCCAAAGGAGATCCTTGTATGTCCCAAAAACACTATACATATCAATTTGCTATTATAAGTAAAAGGTAAATTATAGGTAAATCAATGAACCCATAGCTAAATTGTGAAAATTTCAAAAGTATTAGTACGCCTGCCTTTACACACACATGAACATTAATGGCATCCAAGTCTTAAGCCTCATACACACGATCAGATTGTTGGCCAACAAAACCGTGGACTTTTGTCCGAAGGGCGTTGGCCCAAACTTGTCTTGCATACACACAGCACACAATTGTTGGGCAACAATCACAAACGTAGTGATGTACTACATGTTTTTTCAGCCTTCAAGCGCCACCCTTTGGGCTCCTTCTACTAATTTCGTGTTAGTAGAAGTTTGGTGAGTGTTTCGTGATTTTCAGTTTGTTTCTGAACAGCCATTTGTCAAACAGACATGCTGCATAATTGGAGGAGATAACGTGTTATTTATTATTGGCCTTAGAGCTATTGCTTTGATATTATTTGTTTTAACCACTTGACCACTGGGCACTTAAACCCCCTTAATAACCAGACCAATTTTAAGCTTTGTGTGCTCTCACATTTTGAATGACAATTACTCAGTCATACAACACTGTACCTATTTAAAATTTTGGGTATGCCTGTGTATGGCTGTGTACGGCTGCGTACGGCTGGGTACAGCTGAGTGTGGCTGGCTATGGCTAAGTACAGCTAATTATGGATGGGGGTGGATTGGATGGCTGAGCATGGATGGATGAATGGATTAGTATTGCTGAGAATGGATGGATGGATGAGTATGTTGAGTATGGATGAGGATGGGTGGATGAGTATGCTGAGTATGGATGGGTGAGCATGGATGGATGGATGAGTATGCTGAGTATGGATGGGTATGCAGAGTATGGATGGATGGGTATGCAGAGTATGTATGGATGGGTATGCAGAGTATGGATGGGTATGGCTGAGTTCGATTGAGTATGGCTGGGTATGGCTGAGTACGGCTGGGTATGACTGAGTACAATTGAGTATGGCTGGGTATGGCTGGGTCCAGCTGGGTATGGCTGGGTATTGTTGGATATAGCTGAGTATGGCTGGCTACGGCTGAGTATGGCTGGGTACAGCTAATTATGGATGGGGGTGGATGGGATGGCTGAACATAGATGGATGAATGGATTAGTATTGCAGAGGATGGATGGATGGATGAGTATGCTAAGTATGGATGAGGATGGATGGATGAGTATGCTGAGTATGGATGGGTATGCAGAGTTTGGATGGATGGGTATGCAGAGTATAGATGGATGAGCATGCAGAGTATGGATGGATGGGCATGCAGAGTATGGATGGATGGGTATGCAGAGTATGGATGGGTATGCAGAGTATGGATGAGTATGGATGGGTATGCAGAGCATGGAGAGTATGGCTGAGTATGCAGAGTATGGCTGGGTATGCAGAGTATGGCTGGGTATGCAGAGCATGCAGAGTATGGATGGGTATGCAGAGTATGGATGGGTGAGCATGGATGGATGGACCAATGGATCTGTCACTGAGCAGCACTGTGGGCACTACACATGCAGCCCACACGCTGCTGCCACCGTTGTCCGGAGGAACCGGAAATCACGCTGTTTTGTTTACATGTGATCGCTCCGTCATTTGACACAGCGATAACGTGGTAAACGGCCGCAATCAGCGGCCATTCACCATGATCCGTGATGCCTCCTGGTTCTCTGGACCCGGCGGTCAAGGAAGTTTTCGGGCGCGTGCCCCAGGGGGCAAGCGAGAGCGGAATTCTGGGAGGACATCATAGTACGCCCTCCCAGAGTTAAGCAACCGCCCTGTAGCCGTGTTCTCTTGGCAGATAACATGTCTAACTTTATTTGTTTTCTTTTTTTAATACACAATAAAATAATTGTGTAGAATAATACTTGGCTATGTGTTTTACTTCAAATGACAGTTTGGGAGTAGGCAGTTACATTTAAAAAAATACAATGTAAAATTGACAAGGGACACCGACATAGTTGTTTCTTTGATCTTAACCACTTGACTCCCCTCCTGCCCAGACCAATTTTCAGCTTTCAGTGCTCTCACACTTTAAATGACAATTACTCAGTCATGCAACACTGTACCCAAATTAATTGTTTGTCCTTTTTTCCCCACAAATAGAGCTTTCTTTTGGTGGTATTTGATCACCTCTGGGTTTTTTATTTTTTGCGCTATAAATGAAAAAAGACCGAAAATTTTGAAAAAAAAAACAAATTTTTCTTAGTTTTTGTGATAAAATTTTGCAAATTATTAATATTTCTTCATACATTTTGGCCACAATTTATACTGCTACATATCTTTGGTAAAATTAACCCAAATTAGTGGATCTTATTTGGTCTTTACAAGCTGTGGTGCAAATAATACAAAATTGATCACATCTGATGTACTGGTGGCCGATCTCATTTCTTGCGACCTGAACAAGTCAGGAAAGTACAAATACCCCCCAAATGACCCATTTTTGAAAGTAGACATTCCAAGGTATTTAGTAAGAGGAATGGTGAGCTTTTTGATATTGTCATTTTTTATTTCTCTCATTTGTTATGTGTATACCCCAAATAATGCCCCAAAATAAATTCTGCTACTCCTCTTGAGTATTACGATACCACGTGTGGGACTTTTCCACAGCCTGGCCACTTAGAGAGGCCCAACATGCAGGGAGCGCCATCACGTGTTCTAGGAGCATAAATTGCACATCTAACTTCTTGACTACCTATTACACTTTTGAAGGCCCTGGAGCACCAGGACAATGACACGTGACACTGACGTGGCACTGATGACAGATGGCACTGATGACACGTGACACTGATGTGGGACTTATGACAGATGGCACTAATGGCACTAATACGTGGCACTGATGACACATGACACTGATGACAGATGGCACTAATATGTGGCACTGATGACAGGTGGCACTTATACGTGGCACTGATGACACGTGGTACTAATACGTGGCACTGATGATACATGGCACTAATATGTGGCACTGATGACAGGTGGCACTGGGGACAGATGGCACTGACGACAGGTGGCACTGGGGACAGATGGCACTGATGACAGGTGCCACTGGGGGCAGATGTCACTGACCGGTGGCACTGGGAGCAGATGGCACTGACAGGTGGCAGTGGGGGCAGTGGGGACAGGTGGCAGTGGGGACAGATGGGCACTTTATTTTCATTTTTTATTTTTATTTATTTTTTCCCCCACTAACCGTTGCATCTCTCAGCGGTTCATCTCTCCCTCCTCACACGCTGTCTGTGTGAGGAGGGAGAGCCGGCAATGAGAGATGATCTCATATGTTTACTCTCTGTAAACGGCCGCTGTAATTGCCCATTTACAGCGATCTGTGACTGACTGTGTCCGGGGGACACGGCCAGCACAGAACTTCCCCGATGCATTCTCACGGGAGCGCGCATTGCGGAAGTAAACAGGAGGAGTTCAGGGACGCCCACCCGGCAGTTAGCGTCCGCGCTGTAGCTGTCTTTTGGCTATAGCGCAGGCGCGAAGTGGTTAAAAACTACAGGATAATGGTGTTGTGGTAACTTGCCCAAATAAAAGAAAAAAAGCATAATAATTTTCATATCACTGGAAAAAAAAAGCCTTTGAAAATTAGTTTGCAATAACTCCATCAGTATCACCAGCAAAGCAGCTTCTTTATTATCCCATTAAAGAAGAAAATGTGCATTTCGAGATAATTTACCACGTCACAAATGTTAATTCTCCATTAGGAACGGCAGTTTACAAGACCGACTGCTTCCGGCTCATCCTTGCTTCCGAGCATGCATGTTTGTACTTTGTACTTTTGTTCGACGGACTTGTGCACACACTCTCGGAAAATCTGACAACAGACATTTGACTGCGGAAAATTTTAAAACCTGCTAGCCAACATTTGTCTGTGAAAAATCGGACAACAATTGTCTGATGGAGCATACACACGGTCGGATTTTCTGCCAACAGCCTGTCATCACATATTTCCCATTGGAAAATGTGTGTACGAGGCTTTAGTCCGTAGGGTTCAATATTGAGTTGGTCCACCCTTTGCAGCTATAACAGCTTCAACACTTCTAGGAAGGCTGTCCACAAGGTTTATTAGTGTGTCTATGAGAATGTTTGACTAATCTTCCAGAAGCCCATTTGTGAGGTCAGGCACTGATGTGGATGAGAAGGCCTGCCTCACAGTCTCCTCTCTAATTCATACCAAAGGTGTTCTATTGTGTTAGGTTAGGACTCTGTGCAGGCCAGTCAAGTTCCTCCAACCAAAACTCGCTCATTTGTGACTTTATGGAACTTGTTTGTCGACTGGTGCACAGTCACGTTGGAACAGGAAGGGACCATCCACAAAGTTGAGAATATGAGATTGTCCAAAATGTCTTGGTGTGCTGACACCTTAAAGTCCCATACACACTATTGCCCTGTACACACGGTCAAACATTCCCTCAGGTTCTTTCCGATGGATTTTGGCCCAAACTTGTCTTGCATACACACAGCCGCACAAAGTTGACGGAAAATCCTATCCTTCAGAAAGAGGTGACATACAACACGTACAACAGGACTATAAAGAGGCCAGTAGCCAATAGCTTTCGTCTCTTAATTTATTCTGAGCATGCGTGGCACTTTGTCCGTCTGAGTTGTCTACACACGAATGGCATTTAAACAATCAGATTTTGTTATGAGAAAATTTTATATCCAGCTCTCAAACTTTGTGTGTCAGAAATTCTGACGGAAAAAGTCAGATGGAGCCCACACACGATCGGATTTTCCGACAACACGATCAGATCGCACATTTTTCATGGAAAGTCTGACTGTGTGTACAGGACATATCAGTTTTTCTGCTGAGTTTTTCCTTCAGATTTACCAAAACCATATAATATGAGGTCAAACCTTAGGAGTTTCAATTTGTATGCAATCAGGCAGGCCCTTGCACTACATGGTTTTGGTAAACCTGAAGGAAAAACTCAGCAGAAAAACTGATATTGTGTTGTGTATGGGGTATTGATATTGTGTATGGGGCTTAAGAGTTCCCTTCACTGGACCTAAGGGGCCAAGCTCTACCCTGAAAAACAACTCTACACCATAATCTCCCCTCCAGTAAATGATTTGGACCAGTGCACAAAGCAAGGTCCATGAAGACATGGATGAGCGAGTTTGGGGTGGAAGAACTTGACTGGCCTGCACAGAGTCCTGACTTCAACCCGATAAACACCCTTGGGGATGAATTACAGCAGAGACTGTGAGCCAGGCCTTCACGTCCACATCAGTGTCTGACCTCACAAATGCACTTCTGGAAGAATGGTCAAGCATTCCTATAGACACACTCTTAAACTTTGTAGAACTTCACAGGTTGCCAATGGAGTCCTCTTTCACACCTCCATGATGACATCAAGGAGCTAGTGGATGTTGGAGACCTTTCACTCTTCCACCTTCCATTAAAGGATGCCCCACAGATGCTCAATAGGATTTAGGTCTGGAGACATGCTTGGCCAGTCCATCACCTTTACCCCCAGCTTCTTTAGCAGGGCAGTGGTCATCCTGGAGGTGTGTTTGGGGTCAATATCTTGTTGGAATACTGCCCTGCGACCCAGGCTCTGAATGGAGAGGACCATGCTCTGCTTCAGTATGTTGGCATTCATCATTCCCTCAATGAACTGTAGCTCACCAGTGCTGGCAGCACTCATGCAGCCCCAAACCATGACACTCCCACCACCATGCTTGACTGTAGGCAAGACACCCTTTTCTTTGTACTCCTTACCTGGTTGCCACCACACACACTTGATACCATCTGAACCAAATAAGTTTATCTTGGTCTCATCAGACCACAGGACATCCATGTCTTAGCCCTTGTACACACGGTCGGAGAATACCGTCGGAATGTGTCCTATCGGACCGTGTCGTCGGATAATCCGACTGTGTGTGGTATGCATCGGACTGATTCCGTCGGAATATCTGTCGGACCCAATTTTTCAACATGTTAGAAATATTTCCCGACCAACTGGGCCGATCGGACATCCTCCGATCATGTGTAGAGAATTTTGATGGGACCAAGTGCCACGCATGCTCAGATCAAATTCCTACATCAAAGCTATTGGCTACTAGCCTCAATGTAGTCCCATCGTAACTTACGTCATCACGTTCTGAAAGATCGGATTTTTTCGCCAACTTTGTCCAACCGTGTGTATGCAACAGTTTCGGACAAGATCCGACGGACAAAATCCGACGGGCAAAATCCGACGGATTTGGTTGTGGAAATCTCCGACCGTGTGTACAGGGGCTTAGTCTGCTTGTCTTCAGCAAATTGTTTGTGGGCTTTCTTATGCATCACCTTTAGTCCTTCTGGGACAAAAGCCATGCAGACCAATTTGATGCAGTGCACGGCATATGGTCTGAACAATGACAGGCTGACCCCCCACCCCTACAACCTCTGCAGCAATGCTGGCAGCACTCATACGTCTATTTCCCAAACACAACCTCTAGATAT
The DNA here is from genome assembly GCF_037356315.1 of Lithobates pipiens. Taxonomy (NCBI): domain Eukaryota; kingdom Metazoa; phylum Chordata; class Amphibia; order Anura; family Ranidae; genus Lithobates; species Lithobates pipiens. The sequence continues at coordinate 115,218,392 of NW_027507785.1, read as the reverse complement.
AACACTGAACACATGCACTCAACTTCTTTCGTCGACTATGACGAGGCCTGTTCCGAGTGGAACCTGTCCTGTTAAACCACTGTATAGTCTTGGCCACCATGCTGAAGCTCAGTTTCAGGGTCTTGGCAATCTTCTTATAACCTTTACCAGAGCAATAATATTTTTTTTCAGATCGTCAGAGTTCTTTGCCATGAGGTGCCATGTTGAACTTCCAGTGACCAGTATGAGAGAGTGAGAGCGATAACACCAACTTTAACACACCTGCTCCCCATTCACACCTGAGACCTTGTAACACTAACGAGTGACATGACACCAGGGAGGGAAAATGGCTAATTGGAACCAATTTGGACATTTTCACTGTACTTACTTTCGTAGCCAGCGGTTTGGACATTAATGGCTTTGTGTTTAATTATTTTGAGGGGACAACAAATTTACACTGTTATTCAAGCTGTACACTCACTACTTTACATTGTAACAAAATGTAATTTCTTCAGTGTTGTCACATGAAAAGATATAATAAAATATTTACAAAAATATGAGGTGTGTACTCACTTTTGTTATCACTTGTATATCACTTGTTATCTATCTATCTATCTATCTATCTTTCTATCTATCTATCTATCTATCTATCTATCTATCTATCTATCTATCTATCTATCTATCTATCTATCTATCTATCTATCTATCTACCTATTATATATATATATATATATATATATATATATATATATATATATATATATATATAGATAGATAGATAGATAGATATATATATATATATATATATATATATATAGATAGATAGATAGATAGATAGATAGATAGATAGATAGATAGATACAGGGCTTTTTTTCTTGGAGAATAGGTGCATGAACTCCCCCCGTCTGAGTCACCCCTTGTTTCTGCCCCCCACCCACCTCTGACTATCGCCCCTTGATTCCACCCCCTACCCACCTACCAGTACTACCCCTTTAGTACAGAACCAAGTATCATTTTGTGGTGCTAACTCATAAGTATGGAACATGTTGATAAAAAGAAAAGCAGTAAAATAGATCCCCTGCAGCCAGCAACAATAGAATTTCAGCACTAGATCCCCACACAACAATAGACTCCCCCAGCAACAATGGACTCCACCCCAACAACAACAGATTCCCAGTGAAGCAACAGGGAACTACGCACAAAATATCTACCCAAGCAACATTAGACCCCCACCCCCAGCAGCAACAACAGATCTCCCAGCAGCCAGCATCAATATATTCTCCAGCAGCCAGTAAAAATAGACCTCTTCCTCAAACGTAGATCCCTTCCAGCAACATAAGACCCCCCCAGTAACAAAATATCCCCCATCAGCAACAATATACCCACACAAAAAATTAGATCCCCACCAGTGACAATAGATCCCCCAGCAGCCAACATCAATAGACCCTCCAGCACACCCACCCCACGCTATTACATACATTCAGTGCTGGAGGTGCTGGAACTGCGTTCCCCCACGTTCCAGCTGAAAAAAAAGCCCCGTATGTCAATATATAGATAGATAGATAGATAGATAGATCTATCTATCTCTCTCTCTCTCTCTCTCTCTCTCTCTCTCTCTCTCTCTCTCTCTCTCTCTCTCTCTATATATATATATATATATATATATATATATATATATATACAGTATATATTTATTTGTGGTTGAAGCCCTTTGACCGAGGACAAATATGAATCACATAACACAGACCTAAGGTGTGCCTTGGTCAGTTGGTTGGTATGCCAGGAAAAGGGGGCATACCCAAGATAAGTAATGTAAGATTATGGAGAGGAATGTGCATAGAAGTACCCTGAAGGGGCATGGGAGGGAGGGTATTGCGCATTGGAAGCGACAAAGAGCACGGGCAAGTGGTCCGCTGAAATACCCCCCGGACTCCTCCCATAAATTCAGGCCACCATACTGGCCTTCTTATATACTGTATATAAGAAATGATTAAGATGTGGGAGAATAAAGATGCAGAATAAAAAAGGCAGATGTAAAAGTGTGTGTGTGTAAGGGGGTGTAAAGTAAAAGCACGGAGAGGTAGGGGGAAGGCGTAGAAGGAGTGAATATTATGCGAGGGGGAATACAAGATGTCGAAGCTTGAAGGGAACAGAGCTGAATGAGGCAGAGAAATGAATGCGGTGAAAAATAAAAGAGAACGGTGACAGCAGCTAAGGAGTGTGCTGGCGAGAGGGAGAAGGTGTTAAGAAAGATAGAAGGAGAGAATCAGCAGTGTGTCGATATAAATAGAGAAAGAACAAGAGCGACAGGAACAAAACCTGGAGGGAGACAGATGTGCAAGCCGTGTGGAGGAGAGAAAATTCTCTTCTGTGATGCAAAATATGCTTTTTTTTTCTAAACACATTTAAGATATTGCACTCATTTAAGACTTATTGCTGTGGTATTAATTGAAAATACAGTACACAAAACTATGCAGTTATCCATGGCAACCAATCAGAATTCAGCTTTGAGTATGTCAATGAAAGGAAAACTGATACTGGATACTATAGGTTTCAGCACACGACTGTTCTTTATTCTGTCATCATGATTCAAAGAAAAAATGAAAATCCCAGACAGAAGCAACAGATTTGCAGAAATTGCTATTAATGAGGGAAAAGGGACATGCCTGTTTTAAGGCTCACTTTCCCTATGGGATTGTGACAGTTAGAGAGTTTCAAGGCTCCCTTGAAGAGAGTGAGGGGTTACAGGGCTTCAAGCCCCCCTTTTTCTACCTTTTAGGGATCCTTAAAGTGAAGACAAGTGTCAAGGCTCCCCACTCACCTGTAAGGAAACGTGAGGAGCTTTCTGAGGGATCAACTAATTGGTGGGGTGAATTTTCTTGGGGGTCACATGACCTTCTGGAAAGTTCTAGAATGTTTTGGGGGGGGGGCTATATAAAGTAGGTCTGGACCCCAGAAGTTGACTCACCTCAGGCGGTATCTCTGTGGTGCTCCTCTCCCTCCTACCCCAATTTATGTTGCGGCCTATTACTATGTGGTTGGGTCACCTTTTGTTAAAAAAGGGGGGACTTATGTTATCTAAAGTTCACAGCTTGAGTTTTATGACTAAGCTGATAATTGGCATTTCAAGTATCTGTATTATATGTATGGGATGTTTTAAACTTGCTATGCATTTTATGGCTTGAGTCGTAGTGACTGAGCCTTTTCTTTAGGTGGAAAAAAAGTGAGAAACGTAAAATGTTATATTTTGAATTTTTAAATAAAGTGTTTTTATTTAAACCAATAATAAAGATGGCCGTGGCCAAGTTTACTTCAAAGAAGTTTTTTGGTTTTATTTATTTATTTAAGATACTGCCTACAGTCCCAATAATGATCTAAAACTGGCTGTAGAGTCATTATTACATTCTAAAACATTTATTGTAAGAATTGAGTGGGAGCTGTTGTATTCAATAGATTAAATAAACCTGAAAAGTTTATTAGTTGTCACCTAAAAATTGACACATTTTAATAATGCACAATGAATACAATTCATTAGAGAGGAAGTAAGCTCTCCCACTCTGATGCTTCTTTTCATTTAGTCCATTATAATAAGTAATTATCAAACTATAGCCACTGTAATCCAGCCCAAATCACATATTATTTACTGTTTAAAAAAAAGTAAAAAAAGAAACTGTAAAAAACTTGTTTCCAGGGGTTAGGCAGCGCCATCTTAAGTCATGTTTTGAGTGCACAGTGGAGTGTATTTCCACCCTTACATTGAGCACTTCCTGTACTGTTAACCAAGCCGCCTTCTCAATCCAACGTTTCTATGGCAACCCTGCTTCCCTGTTCATAGCTGACTTGTTTTATTTCATAGTATTTACTTGTGCCGATTGTCTAATGTTTACCTTTGTCAGTCTTATCGGCTTCAACTGATAAGACTGCAGTAATGGCCGGGTTTACACTGCATGTGATGTCACATGGTCACATGGTGTGTAGGAGGAAGCTCTGAATGATTCTGCAGCTTCCTGGGATATCAGTGGTGTGCCGTAGGAAGTCCTGATAACAGATAGACAAGCCCATAGAGAGTGTCAATCAGGGGAGATCTGGGCATGCTCAGTGAAGTCATTCTAAATAACAAAAAGGATTCCAACAATACTATAATAAATAAGAAAGTAAGGAGATATCTACAAGCAGTGTTCATTAGGGTTTTTCATGCTGATTTACAAGAGTTGTGGGGGAGAGTTTACAACCACTTTAATTATTGTGCGAAAATCCACCCTGTACTGTGTTATATTAGAAAATTGTTTGAAATGAGTTATCGCTGCATTAGCATTATGGGGTTTCTTTCATTGAATCTGGTGCTATGTGATTGATTCGTTAATGTAAACTTGTATCTTGCCCATACTATACAAAGAAATAGGTTCACTTTACAGGAGGGACTTTAAATCCTAATTCAAACATTTTAAAAATTCATTTTTCAGGAGCTCTAAAAGTAAAAAATACAGCTTTCGCTGCAAAACTCACCTCCTCTCCAGCAATGTCCCCTGCAGACTCACCACTCTGAGGTCCAGCGCTAGTCCTCTTCCAGGTTGAATGTCACCCAACATCATTGAACCGAGTTCCTGTGACCCCAAGTTGTAATGGACACAACCCCTGGGGGTACACCGTCAACCAGCCTGACAGTGCTGCCACACAGAATGGTACTCACACATTCTTACTAGAGAACAGTTCTGTGGAAGTGTAAGAGAACAGCCAATTCCAGAGAAGACTGAAGACTACTGTTGTCACATGGATGCCCAGAATTTTGTGGATTTATCATCTTTAAAAAATAATTGTGGATTGGGCTTCAGGAAAAGGGGGGGGGGGGGGTTGGTAAAACTTAGCATTGGACATTAAGTAGCATCTACTTACCATCTACTGCCAGTCAACCCAGGAGTCCTGTGCATGTTTTGACTAGCTAAGCAGGATTATGCATCCCCACCTGTACAAGATTTGGCTATTGGGCTGTGAAGCACCAAGCATTACCTTGTGGGGTGGTCGGAGGGGACATCATATACAGGTTCTATATCTGAAGATGCAGGACATTTTTTGCCCTGACAATGAGTCTGAACAGCAAAGAAAGCCAATGGCTCCCACTGCTGTCTAGGCCAATGAGGAGGAAGAGTCCCCGGAGAGCTGCTTTCGTGCACATTGCTAGATTGAGAGGGAGCTCAGGTAATTATTGGGGGTGGGAGGATGGGTAGCTGCTCACAGAAGTTATTTTTCCTTCATGAATAGAAAACCTGCTTAAAAAATCTTCAGCCTTTAGAACCACTTTAAGGACCATGCTTTTTCTCGTATCTTTTTGTTTACAAGTAAAAAACAGTATTTTGTGCTAGAAGATTACACTTTTGTGAATTTTAAAGCAAAAAAAAAAAAAAAAATTATATAACACACTTTTTTTGTAAAATATAAAAGATGATGTTATGCTGGGTGAATAGATAACTAATACAGTATGTCAAGCTTTAAATTCGCGCACGCTCATGGAATGGCAGCAAACTATGATACTTAAAAACCTCCACAGACAAAGATTTAACATTTTTTACAGGTTACCTGTTTAGAGTTACAGAGGAGGTCTAGTGCTAGAATTATTGCTCTCACTATAATGTTCACGGTGATGTCTCCTGTGTGGTGCAAACATCGTTTACATATGCGTGCACGGCTTAACCCTCTTAGTGAGAATCCCGATTGTGGCTCGGGGGTGAATTTTCCATACCAAGAGCGGTAGCCCCGAGCCACACTCTGGGCTGCATCGCAGTATCCAGGGAAAGTTACTTACCTTGTCCCCAGGATCCTGGGATGTCCCCCCGCTGTGTGCAGCGGCTGTGTTTTCCGTCTGATGCTCTGTATGCCCGGCTTTGTTCCCTGCGAGTGGCGCGATGCACGGAGACGGAGCCTGACGAGAAATTCAGAAAGTGCAAAACACATACAGTATACTGTAATCTTACAGATTACATTACTGTATCAAATAGTTTCACCTCCCTTTTGTCCCTAGTGCTTTGTCCAGTGCCCTGCATGTAGTTTTATATTATATATACTGTTCTTTCTGCCTGGAAACTTCAGATTGTCCATGGCAACCAAAAAGCATCCCTTTACGTCAAAAGCAGTTTTAGACCAGCTAGAAAACAGTGATAGTAAATTAGAACACTTGCAGAATTGAGCGATAGTGATTCGTGAGGAAATTTGTCATCAGACACTGAAAGTAACAATAGCGACAATTCTGCAACATTTCAGTGTTTTTGAGTTGATTTACATTATTAAATACATTTTATTATTATTATATTATTATTTTTTATAATTATTTATAAATATTTATTATATTATACTTTATGATTTTGTGTTTCAAACTTTATCATACCCGGGATATCTACTAGATTCTTGTTTGGACAGATTTAAGTGAGTTATTCCTATGAATTACAGGCCTACAATATAAAATGCCAAATTTCCATGCAAAACAATGTACCGCTTTCAGCATTAAAAATCTGACATAATCATACTGCCAGGGAGGTTAAGTATGTGTTTCTGCGCACGAGCATGGAGGGATGGGGGGGTTATTTATTTATTTACTCTGTTCCTTTAAAAAAAAAAAATATATCACTTTTATTCCTATCACACGGAATGTAAACAACCCTAGAAATAAGGGATGATAGGTCCTCTTTATAAAACCCCAAATCTCTCTTCTACCCTTGAAAGCAAAAGATTAAAAAAAAAACTCATTGATCTTTTGATTAAAAAAATAATAATAATTGTATACTTCTGCCCTAGACCGGAAGTCAAGTCATGACGTCGATCTGGTCCTCCTAGATCATACAGGTGGGGAGAGACGATCTGGTCTCTCCTCCCCTCTGTCACCAGCTGCACGATCAGTGGGATCATTTCCCAGGCTCACCGGTAAGAACTAGAGGTGCACTGAATTGAAAATTTGGTGCCAAAACTGAAAATGCAGTATGCACTTGGCCGAAAACCAAAACCAAAAATTACAGTTTTTCAAAACTATATATATTTTTATATATAATTGTATTATATTTGACTTTTTAATTAATATCATGAATTTAAATGAATATGAATATATTGTCAGACATTATTGGAACGAATCGCAAGAAAAGCTCAAGAGAAATGTATCCCTTTAAATTCTGTGTATGTCTTTACACTGGTCTATTGCACTTCCGTTATAGTGTTAAAAATCTTGCTTACTGCATTTTTGATCAGCTAAAAAAAAACTGCACCAAAAACGCACCTCCCCATTGAAATGTATTGAAAGCGCAGCAAGAATGCATCAATAACGCGCCCATGAAACGTTTGTGATGCAGTTTTTGACTGTGTCATTATCTGCACCTTTTTTCTTTTATTGGCAAAATGCAAATAACACCATTTTTGCCCAATATGTTTCCGTGGCCGAAACTTTGGTGCATCTCTAGTAAAAACAGAAAGCCTGAGAAACACTGGGCAAGTTGCGGTCAACCTGGTACTTTGCCAAGAATGTGCCTAGGCTCACTTAAAAAAACAGCCTATAGGTTTATGGCATTTTTGGGGTATTAGAGAACAAGGCCTTCTCCCCTTCTTCCTAGAATGCAATTCTTAAACTTGAGAAATTAAATGTGGGGAAGGAAGAAGGTATTTAACTATTTGCAGACTCCAACTCTGAACAACACTGAGCTTACACAAGGATTAGACTCTGGGCTAAGGTGGACAAAATGGCGGAGGAGAATGGGGAAGGTAAGTTCCAGTGGTTGGGTGATGTCCTACCAAAAGATCCTGTAATGCTACCCGAAATGATTAAGGTGACACATTCTTAAGCTGTAAATATACCTAAGCCATTGCTACTCAGAACCAGAGTCAAACATAATGAATTATGGCAAAGATAAAAACTGGAGGTCAACATGGCAGTGAAAAAGTTAAGGGTCTCCCTGAAACACATGGCCGCCCCCTCCGCAGACAAGCACACTCCCTCCCTCGCACCCACACAGACTAAAACAAACAGTGCATCATGTTTTCATATGGTAATGCTTCTCCATCTCCTAACGAGGCTGTTAATTAGAGCTGTGTGCAGCGCGGCAGGAGGAGGGGTTGTGGGAATGTGATTATAACGTGTTGCTGTGGGTTAATTCCAATGCAGAGGGACCTGCAGAGCATCACACTGCTGTGCAATGTGGATTACAGTGGTGGAAAGGAGGTGGGGTCGTTGTGTATGAAAGTAAGGGAGGGAGTGGGGAAAAGATGTGTCATTTTTTATACGTTATGCTGAAAAGCAGCTTTCTGCTATTCTACATTCTTATACTGGGGAGGGGAGAAAGAGCAGAAAAGGGATGCCTAATGAGGAAAAAACAGAGGGTGATAGGAATAGAGATAAAAATGAGAAAGGCCGAGGAGAGGAAAGCCGTCAATTAAAAGATATGAGATGAAATGCTGCTGCTGCTGCAAAAAAAAAAATGATACAAATACGCATATAATGCAAGATTGCAATGATAAATAAATCTATTTTGTAAGGCTATGCAAAGGCATAGAGAAAACCTGTCAATATATTTTAGTTGATGTGCAAGTCAGTGTATAGTTATCCAGGGAGCTCATATTGAGAATCGTTCATAAAACAGAGCAAAGAGCTAAATCCTGACATGTTAGAGATTACTGGAGACCTGACTAAGTACCAAATGTTTGATAATGCCAGGAGGGTGGCCCAAATCCAGAGAGGATACACATGGTCAGAGCAGGAGGTCAATATGAGAAATGTGTCAGATGACACATGAAGAGATGTGAACAAGAAAAATGGAAAAGATGCTCCTGGCACTGTTCTGAATGGAAGAATATTACTCTGCTATTAGAGAGCTACAAACAGAAGAATGGGGACATGTTCACTTCAGATGCATTTGAAAATATATGTGTTAATGCGTGTTATATTAATGTCATTCATGTTTAGATGTGTTGTGTTGCAACTTTAGAAGAGCCAATTTTTAATTATCATGAAAGAAAAATACAAATCACCAAATAATGCAGAATGGAATACTTTTCCTTCAACACACTTTCCTGCAATGTTCTTCAATGTGTGCTAACAAGACTAAAATCACTTAGTGAGTGACGCTTGCTAATACAAATATATATATATATATATTCAAATAGGTCTAAATAAGAGAATTTAAAAAAAAAAATAAGCAAAAAAAATAAATAGTTACATAGTTATTCAGATTGAAAAAAGACAAAAGTCCATTTAGTTCAACCATAAAAAAAAAAATCGTAAAAAAAAATAGTAAAAAGTACTCAGTCCCAGCAATCAGACTGTGAAAAAAATGTCTTTGAGCTCATACCCTTATCTTGGATGGTGCCTCCAGCTAAGTGACAGTCCCTCTGTGTGAGTCCGAATCAGCTCATGTGACATAATGTACAAAATTCCCACTCACCAGATGGTGTTGACCCTAATGTCATACGACAAATAGGAGTCAAATAAGGCTTGTGTGATCTCGATGACTCCGGTGTATTTTTCACCTCGCTCCGATGTATTTTCCTAGGGGTTTGCTAGTTCCAATGGCAGGGTATAGTGGTGATAAATGAAGAAAAAACTCCTCATATCGTAAAAATGTAAAAATGTATTGAACCACCTTATGGGTTAACATATATAAACCCGCAATATTAAAAAGTGGGCAAACAATATTCAAAACTTTGTACTGTGTGGAAGAGAGCTTGACGCGTTTCATCATTACGTGATGTTTTGCACATGTATTTATTGCAATGTCTCATGTCCATACTGTTTGCCTGTGATTGAAATGCAGCAAAATGCATGTCAATACCTACTTGCCGACCACCCTATAGCAGTTTTACTGCTACAGGGTGGCCATGCTGCTGAGGATCACATATATATATACATGATCCTGCCCTTCCTGGTATCGGGCGCAAGTGCGCAGCCTGTTTGACATGGACACCTTCTTTTGAATGTCCATAGTTGTGGGTCCTCTCAGGAGCCAAAAGATTATTTACATCAGCACAGGGGTGTAAAATGGACTGGTGGCCTCAGGCATTATTGTTGTGCTGGATTAGCGATCCCCCTACCCTGGAACTGGTGACCTGAATGGTGGACTTAGGTGAGTGTAGCAGGTAAGAAGTTGGAAGACAAGGGTGGAATGGAAGGTTTTTAGAGTGGGGCTTTAAATGATGCACTGGGGTTTATTCATTAAAAAAGTATTTCACCTTGTAAGAGAATTTTGGTGAAAAAGGGGAAATTCACTTTTGCAAATAATATCCAATTACGTGCAAGAGAAACAAAAAAAATATAGTTTTTTTTGCTTGCAAATGATTGTGACTGAAGTCAGTAGAGCTTCACCTCATTCACAAATCTAAGGGAAAATTGAATTTGTTAAGTGAAAATTCTAAACTCCTTTAGCCAATCAACCCCCAATAAGTCCAATAGGGGGTAAAATACACATTAGGGTTAATTTATCAAAGGAGTACAATATTGGTTTAGCTCAATAAACCTGTACTCCATTCACTTATCCAATAGAAAGCAAGGATTTTTATTAATTCTTTTGCACATAATTGGGTGAACAAAGGTTAACTTGGATGAACAAAAAAAAATACTCGTTATAAGCTTGACAAATACCCGTACAAGATATGCCATGGCTCATAATTGTTGTGTAATGGCCAACCTGGGCTCTAATGGAAGTAAAATTGCCAGGGTACCGGTGTAAACACAATTATATTCCGGTCCACAAAAGACTTCCATGGGCTAAAATAATAGTCCTCCAACTGGCAGGGTTCCAATCACTGAGCTACTGCAGAGAAGTCACTTAAAAATATTTTGCCTGTACTTTATATATTCAGACTAAAGGAAATCTTGGGCAGATTGGGTAGGATTTACATTTTTCAAAATCTAGATTGTAAAATACTAATTAATGCATATCTAAACCCAATAACAAAAAAAGTAATGTTTTGCAATTTACCAATCCTTGGATGTGCTGACCGCATTAAATACATTTTTTAAGGCTTTTATCTCTTTTTTTTAACCTGGGGATCCTGCCAGTAACACACTTCCTGTCCTAGGGTGACAACATTCATTTACTGCACAAAATCTATGTCTGAAAGCATTGTCAACCTAGGTTGCTCTCCTGATTTGGAGAACAAATCTCCATTACATAGAGGGAATCTGTTCAGCAGTCCACAGAATATAGAAGGGAAGGCTGATATTGTTTGAGATTTGAAGAGTAATTATAATATGGATATGTTTACATACAATAGTTACATTGATCCAGTTTAGACCAAAATGAGTGCAAAAAGAAAGAGCTATTCCGTTAAGCACAAGAAAGGCATCGTGGATAACTACCGAGGTAAGACTCTTACAGCTTTCTGCAAAGAGATGAAAGTAGATCTCTGAATGATCCGAAAATGGTGAGAAGAGTATGATAACCTCAGTGAACAGGTTGTTTGAATAAATGTTGATTATTGTATATGATTAAATAAGACATCCCCTTAAAATAAGCCCCAAAGCATCTTTAGGAGATAAAATTAATATAAGACCCGGTCTTATTTTCGGGGGAGAACAGTATATACCATGCCTGGCTAATGCCCCTTGAAGTTGTAAATCAATGAAGTAGACAATGCTTCTCCAGTGATCTCCACCTGTATTCTGAAAACAGGAGATCAGCCACTTGGCAAGGGTGCCAATCAGGGAATGCTTTGCATTTCCTGAATGAAGGCAAAAGGTTCTCTGCAGTGAACAAGAAGTTACAGGGACACAAATATTCAGAGCAAGATCAACAGGAATTTATCTGTTTCAGCTATCTCATCCAAAGAATGGTAAGGTGTAATAGATTAGGTATTTTAACAAATATATTATACTACTCCTCACTGAAGTCAGGAGACCGCTAAAGCCTTGTTCAGTACTGCCTACTGAACATGACCCATTCATCTGAATGGGAGCGCCCTGCAACTACCCCACAACAGCATGCATTGCACGCAATTGTAGTATTCCAGTGCAGCATTCAAGAGGTTAAAGCAGGTGGTGAGGAGGTGACACTGCCTACTCACTGCCTGTAAAATGCTCTCCGAAGAACAATCCAAATCCGCTCTTCAGGCAGCAAAACTAGTGTAAACTAGCCCTAAAAATGTTCAGTAATAACAATTCACAAACATACATAATTGCAGGCTTTTTATCCTTTGCACACTTTTTTTTTTCCTTCCCATTCTTCTCACAGTGGCCATTTTTATTAAGGGCAGATTAGTCCACCTCCCTATACTTCCTGGAACTTGCCTGGGTCTCTGAGTCTTGAACACCTGACAATGCACATCAACTGATGTGGATGAAATGTAGAAAATACATCTCTGCAATATATTCACACGTTTTATTACTTCAAAAACCCTACAACTACAGAAATATGCATGTTAAATTTTCGAGAAATGCATTAAGCTCTAAAAGAAGATCTGTTGCTATAGCACACACTTCCATTCATAACATCAGCATTGTAATAGCAATACAAAGAATTGTTTTTTTTTTTTTTGACAATACAATATATGATTATTTGAAAAAATCTCCATTCATGTTGCGAATGCTGCCTGTTTGCTGGTCATCTCTTCAATATCCTGGATTCCCTGCATGCTTTGCAGTTTCTCTATTGCTTTTAGGCCTTTCATTTTTAAGGACTACATATCCCATGATAACTCCTTCCTGCAATAAGTCATTCCTGTATTGACTCCACCTCCTGAAACTCCTCCTCTCAGCACCCCTTTAGTTCAGCAGGCAGGCTCTGTGAAGTGTGTGACCAGCAGTACCTACTCACAGGTGATAGCAAACATGTGTCACAAAATTTAAGGAAATAAATGTGTGGGAATTCTGCACAAAGTAAATTCACAAACTTTAACATAATTCAGATTAATGGGTGTGGGCTAGAAATGATTTAAATCCAATGTGGAAATGAATATATAAATTAAAATTTTGACCACAGATACTGAACACTTTAAGCTATGTTGTGCAAATTCTATATGGATTGAGTGGAGTCAGCCCTGTCCAGTTTTCTTTTACTGAACTACTCAGACCCAAGCACTTTTCCTATTATTTGCAACATAGACACTAATTGTTCTGTAGTCCAAAGATAGCTAGGAAGGCTAATTAGAATCCTTCACATGGAAGGAATTTCTGACAAGATCCATGGGTATTTTTGCACTTATTAAACAGATATTGTATAAAAAATTATATAATAATTTAGTACCTACCACAGAAGTTGAATTGCCTCCATCCCAAAAAAACTCTTACAAAAAAGTAGAAAAAACATTTGCCCCTGGGATTTAGGAGGTCAAAACACAACTATACACGTAAAATATAAAAGTCAAAATACTTTATTACAAGCAATGAAGTTCACCAGAACAAGACATACGTATTACCTATATTCCTTTTTGGTACAAAATCACAAATATACAAAATACATATTGTAAATCAACACCGGAGGATGAAAAACATCATAATCTTAACATGTTTCGTAAAACACAGTTCACTTCATCAGGAGTTTAGATGTTGCTGACAGAGCATCAATAATCATGCTAGCTAATCGTTGGAAAAGGTAAAAATCCCAGCATCAAGAAAAACCCACAACTGGGTATCTGTGGCTGTGGAAACAAGGGGGCCGGCCCACAAACAAGCCTAAAGGAGCAGGCAAGGAAAAAAAGAGATGGAGCTGGGGTGCAGGCACTATAGACTTTATTTGCTCTTGTGAAACTGAAAAGTGTATGTACAAAGCTTCCAATCCTATAAACTTTCTGGTGCTCTTTTTTTCCTTGTAGATATAATAAAACACTTTCAGTGTTACAATCAACAGACCAAAAGGTAGCAAATTAAAGAAGCTCTTTGTTAGAGCTGATGCAATATATCCTTTAACGTTTTCCATACTAAAACAAAAAGTTTTGGCTGGGTTACACTTTAAACCTACATTTCCCTGAAAAAAACAAAATAAGCACATAACTGGTAGGTAAATAAAGGCCTTGATAGTCTATTGATAGTCTATAAATACTTATCTTATTCCTCAGCTCCGGCAGACTTCCTTCCATACTGTCTCATGCTTCCTTTGTGCACTGGTCCAAATCAATTGGTGGAGGGGGGATTATGGTATGGGGTTGTTTTTCAAGGGCTGGGCTTGTTCCAGTGAAGAGAACTCAAAGGCGTCAGCATGCTAAGACATGTTGGATAGTTTCATGCCCTCAACTTTGCGGGAACTGTTTGGTGATGGCTCCTTTCTGTTCCAAGATGACTGCGCAGCATTGCACAAAGCAAGGTCCATAAAGACATGGATGATTCAGTTTTGGGGGAGGAATTTGACTGGCCTGCACAGAGTCCTGACCTCAACCTGATAGAACATCTTTGGGATGAAGTAGAGCAGAGACTGCGAGTCAGTGCCTGAACTCACAAATGTGCTGCTGGAAGAATGGTCAAACATTCCCATAGGCACACTCCTAAACCTTGAGAACAGCCTTCCCAGAAGAATTGAAGCTGTTATAGCTGCAAAGGGTGGGGCAACTCAATATTGAACCCTAGTACGGACTAAGGCTGGAATGCTATTAGTTCATGAGCTTGTAAAGGCAGGTGCCCAAATACTTTTGACAATATAGTGTATATACAGTATGTTGACTCTGGTAGATATCCATATAAGATACCAGGTTGCTCGGCATATGCATACTGTATGTTTAATGTGCTGTTGTACTGAAAGATGTCCTACCTATAAAAATGAATTAACTGTTTACATGTATTTATTGTTAGCTACTAAAACACTTTGGAATGCCTACCAGTCCTTCTCACATTTCTTGTGGGTAGACTAACTTTTTAGCATTCAGTAATATGCACTAATATAGTTATGTAGCCATATACATGTTGTAAACACCGGAACGTTATAAACTAGAAAACAGTATTAAGCCTCAAAATGTAAGCAGGGGACCACTTTTTTTTGTTCTTTGTCTAGCCACATTAGAAATAAACCCAAACATAGGTATGCTTATGTTTCATAAGAGTGCTCCTAAAAAGACGGAGAAAGTCATAAAAATGTGAAATATGAAAATGCTCACACCAAATTACCAGAGGAATGCTTGAAACAAAAGAAAGCAGAAGCGCTGGATTAGTGTTTGAATTATAGAAAACTCACCTTCCATAAGTACCCTCAAAATCCAGAAACATCAGCGTGTCAAAAGATTACTCAATATGAGAAAAGATATAACTATTGAAAATATGGTCGCATTATAATGAAAATTCTAATGGAATGGAAAGCAAATGTAGGCAGCTGTTGAAGGACTAAATTCAGCAACAGTAACAAGAAAATTCTCAAAAAACGAGAAGCCTACATTTTTTTACCACAGCAACAATGTTGACAGGCTATGACAACTTATTTTATATCAATATAATTATTATGTTTTGAAAAAAATTTAAATAGCTGGTGTTGCCTTTGTGCTAAACAGATGTTTTAAAAATTCATTAGTCCATTCTTTCAAATAAGGAAAAGTGCCACGCTAAATGAAATAATAAATGTGCAAACATAGACCTCTACACAAAAATTGCAAACTTATATATAATTGTCGGGTGACCCCTGTATCAATTAAATATGTGTATATACGTTACACGTGAAAAAACACAATACAAAGGAAAATAGATTGACAAAGTCCTTCTAATAAAGATCAGTGCAATGTTTATACAAGGGACGAACAACAGTCCCCCCTTTTGCGTGAAGAATAAATGACAAAAGTCTTTCAGGAAATCCAAAAAGTGCACAATACACCCTTGTGTGAATGCCACCACCTGGAACAAATTCAAGGCTTACCAGATGCCTTTGACCCAAACGGACGTATGCCCGAAGGGTCAAAACAGCTTTGATATGAAATCGATTAGATGGTCTCCGGGGAACCGAGAGGTATGGAACTGGTTGGTATAGAAACTCCTCCAAAACCAAACTCGTTGCCAAATGTCCTCCAATTAGAAAAGCAGATCATACTCCACCAAAACGATCATATTCTTTTCAGGGCAAGGTCTGAAAAGAGTAGGTCTGTGCCCCAGCTCCTCAGTGCCCACCTGTGCCCCCTACAAGTGCCGCCTTCCAGTGCCCACCAGTGCAACCTGTCAGTGCCCATAGTGTCACCCGTCAGTGCCCACAGTGCCATCTGTCAGTGCCCTCAGTACCACCTATCAGTGTCCACAACAGTGAAAGTGCTACTGCACATCAGTGCCAACCATCAGTGCCCATCAGTGTCACCTACCAGTGCCCATCAGTGCCACCTATCAGTGCCCATCAGTGCCACCTATCAGTGCCATCTATCAGTGCCCATCAGTGCCACCCATCCGTGCCACCCATTCGTGCCACCCATCAGGGCCCATCAGTGCCATCTTATCAGTGGCCATCAGTGCCGCCTTATCTGTACCCATCAGTACCGACTTATCTGTCCCCATCAGTGCCACCTTATCTGT
This sequence comes from Lithobates pipiens, assembly GCF_037356315.1. Classification (NCBI taxonomy): domain Eukaryota; kingdom Metazoa; phylum Chordata; class Amphibia; order Anura; family Ranidae; genus Lithobates; species Lithobates pipiens. The sequence goes on along the minus strand of NW_027507785.1, from coordinate 115,201,978 downwards.
GTCTATCAGTGCTGCCTTAACTGTGCCTATTAGTGCCCATCAGTGCAGCCTATCAGTGCAGCCTATCAGTGCCCACCAGCGCAGCCTATCAGTGCCGCCTCCTCAGCGCATATCAATGAAGCAGAAAAATTACCTGTTTGCTAAATTTTCTAACAATAAAAAAAAATCTAATCTTTTTTTGTTTGTTTAGCAAAAAATAAAAACCCCAGCTGCGATTAAATACCACCAAAAGAAAGCTCTATTTATTGTATATAAAAAAAAAAAAATTTATTTGGGTACACTGTTGTATGACCGCGCAATTGTCATTCAAAGTGCGTCAGCGCCAAAAGCTGAAAATTGGTCTGGGCAGGAGACGGGTTTAAGTACCCAGTAAGTAAGTGGTTAAAGACACTTCCCAAAGCCCCCATAGATACAAGACTCCATTTTTTTACAAGCTAACACTGTCCTTCTGCTTACTACATTCTGTCCCAGCTTAAATACCAAGATTTTACATAACTTATATAACTATTCAGTGATGATACATATAGTATTTTTGTAAAAGATTTTCAAAAATCGACAAAAAAACAAAGAATGTGTGCGGCAAATGGAAGACAGGCAACTGGCTTGGTCACACTTCGTCACTCTTTCTCAGTTTCAGCTCATTCCCTGAGCACTTTCCATGTCCCCACTCAACTTTACTGCATTCTTATTTACAGCTTTACTCCTTTCTTCCCCATTAGCTTAGCTTCCCGGAATTTTGGCTACTTTCTATTTGGCGAGTAATTTACTTTGTGAGTTGGATAGCCCAAACTTCTAAAGCATGGTGTTAATAATAGCAGGCCATGTTTCTGCATGGGATAGGATTTTTTTTTTTTTTTTTTTGCAAATCATCTTTTTAAAACTGCATTCCTAAAAATGAGTCTCAAAAATGGCCTACCCAAGCATTTTCTTACAGTTTGATGCAAAAACGATTAAATGATTTATAAATAAATTGTCTTCCCTGAGAAATGTTTTCACAGTAGGATAGCTAAAGTGTGGAAAACCCCATCCCTAAATAGAGCTGATATGAAATGTAGAATATCTTGGACGCTGATCAATGATACGTTGCCTGCAGTTCTAAGCAATATCATGCATAGATTAAAAAAACAAAAAACGTAGGCAACCTAGATTGTTTATAACATTTCCTTCGACTTTGAAAACACATTTTTACGATTTCTCTAGTTTACACATTCTGTGGTCTCTGCAGTAGACCTTGGATATGAGAGAGTAGTCTGCCCTGTCTCACCTCTTGTGTCCTCTTTTTATTCTTTTTTTAGAATTTATTTCTGGTTTCTTGCTCCATTCTTTACAGTAATTCTCCACAGTAGTCTATTTTGAACACTGCTGAACATTTATTAGAATTGCACTTGTCATTACTCTGGGATAATTTGTAACAGGATCGTAACACTATTGGTTGATTTTATACCTTATTTATTGCCCACCCCTAAGTATAATATTTCTAGGGTTAGTGCAGAATATTTGTCATCCTTAACCACTTGCTTACTGGGCACTTAAACCCCCCTCAGTCCCAGACCAATTTTCAGCTTTCAGCGCTGATGCACTTTGAATGACAATTGCGCGGGCATACAACACTGTACCCAAATGAAATTTTTATCATTTTTTCCCCACAAATAGAGCTTTCTTTTGGTGGTATTTAGTTACAGCTGGGAGTTTTATTTTTTGCTAAACAAACAAAAAAAGATGCAAAAAAAAAAATAGGCTGCACTGGTGGGCACTGATGGGCTGCATTGGTGGGCACTGATAGGCTGCATTGGTGGGCACTGATAGGCTGCACTGGTGGGCACTGATAGGCATAGTTAAGGCGGCACTAATAGGCACAGATAAGGCGGCACCGATGGCCACAGATAAGGCGGCACTGATGGGCAAAGATGGGCACAGATAAGATGGCACGGATGGGTGGCACGGATGGGCACTGATAGGTACCACTGATAGATGGGACTGATGGGCACTGATAGGTGGCACTGATAGGTGGCTCTGATAGGTGGCACTGCTGGGCACTGATGGGCGGCACTGCTGGGCACTGGTAGATGACACTGATGGGCACGGATATGTGGCACTGGGGTGCAGCACCTTTGAGGCAGATTGTGGGCACTGCTGGGTGGCACTGTGGGTGGCACTGTGGGTGGCACTGCTGGGTGGCACTGTGGGGTGGCACTGTGGGCACTGTTGGGTGGCACTATGGGCACTGCTGGGTGGCACTGACGGGGGGCACTTACTTTTATTAAATGTGGCACTGCAGGGGGAAGGTGGGCACTGGCAGGGGGCAGGTGGGCACTAGCAGGGCTGGCCGTGATCGGGACTGATGTCCCGATCATGGCCGCCGGTGATCGGCTTTTTTTTTTTTCTCCTCGCGCTGTCAGCGCGAGGAGGAATAATAGCCGATTACCGGCTCCGTTATATCACATGATCAGCTGTCATTGGCTGACAGCTGATCACGTGATAAGGGGTCGGGATCGACTCGCCGATCACAGAGCGCGCCGCGCGCGCCCCTCAGGGGGCGCGCAGGCCGCTCGTACACGGGACTACGTCTATTGACGTTGTCCCGGAAAAGGAGATCCACGCTGTAGCCGTCATTTGGCTATAGCGCGGATCTCAAGTGGTTAAACAAGAAGATTGTACTCTTTTGAACTCTGGGCAGCCCCCCTCTCCCATCCTTTGCCCCCCACTTCCTGTCCATCATTTACTAAATTAATTGTAAAAAATTCTAAGTTAAACCCCCCCCCCCCCCCCTTTTAATTACCTATATGTGTAGTCCTGTGATACACCAGATCCTAAGCTTTCTTTCTTCTTCCATTGAGAGGCGCATGATCCCTCTTTGGTGTGCTTGTCACTGCCTGGGTGATGTGAATATTTTCTATTGGCTGTCCAGTAGCGGTTCTTTCGAGATCCAGAAGACTGCGGCAGTATGATGACATCACAAAGAATAAACTGGTTGGTGTGGGCACAGGTCTTTATAAGATATTAATGTTGTTAATAAGTGCTAAATTGGAAGAGGGGGTTGGGAGTGAAGCAAATCTTTGTCCAGAGACAGGTTTTTTTTATTCTATTGTTGTGCTACTCTCTGAACGGATCCTATTCAACTGACAGAATAGGTTTAGCAGGATAGGGCTCCTGTATGAGAAAATGCTTCATTTAAATGCACTGGTTTCTGCATTATCCTGCATTTGCCTGTACTGATAACCTAACCAATATGGACAGGCCCTCAAAGATAGCCACTTCTGCTTTGTTCTCTCTAGAAAACTCCTAATACTCTTGTACACTATTGTCAAGGGTACTCCCTGTTTTAAATAAAAATAATTAATTTAAATTAAAAAAATTAAATAAAAAAATTGTCCAAATCTGTTATTGTTACAACCAGAATTTTTCATAATGTAGGATTGGGTATTCAAAACGAAGACTGGTTCATGTTATTTGCAAACCTTCTCTAAAGCATCAGGCCTATCACTTAGTTATAAATAAGAATTCATGAGAAAAGCAATATATCTGTATCCTTTTTTTTTTTTTTTGCTTAAGAATATGCCACAGAAAAATGCAATTTTCCACAAAATGCTGAGTCTGTAAGAGGAAATCAAGCTTGCCTAAAAAAATGTCAAATACCATACAATGCATTCTGAACCTGCATTTGCTCTTCCTCTATCTATTCAGTGGATTCATTGGATACCAGAACACCTGCTGATAAATTATTTGTTGGTCTATCTGTTTTATTTAAAATGGATTGGAAATTGCCAAAGTGTTTCCAACAGATTACCAACTGGCGGTATGCAGGTACACAGCAGGATTCCACACATGCCTGTTGCAACTGCAAGTCTTAATATCCATGTGTGTCCTTAACCAGTGTGTTGGTTTACCAACAGCCAATCAGGTGTCATGTAGCACTTAGTGAACATGACTCCTGTTAGGAAGCAAATTAACTAAGTGATATCAGTATTCGGCAAAAACCTGGAGAGCCTTTTCTGAATAGCATTGCTATGGGGGGATGGGGGGGGGGGGGGGCAGTTGACTGGTTTAAAAGTATTTATTGAATAAAGATTTTATAACCTAATATATGTCACTGTTAATGTTTATCCTGACTGTTTTTTTATGTTATTTATGTATTTTTTTTAAAAAGAAATTGCGCTTGGTGCTCAAATTAAACCACATTAGGTGAACCTGTATACGTAAACAAGTAGATAAAAAATGAAAAGTTAAAATAAAATAAAAAGTAGTGTATAGCGGCCACACTCAGAGCAGTGCAAACAATACAAGTGTCATAAATATGCTGTACAAAAACTGTTCCACTGCATATAAATCTCAGTGTTAACAAATCATCAGCTAATTAAATCCATAATCCTATCAAACCTGTTAAAATGTCACCGGTACAAAAATAACACCACATGTGAATTGTTCAAAATAAGTCCTTTAGTGCAATATATCATGTAAAGTGCCTCGGTGCATCTATCCACCTTGTTACATACAGCCTCTTTTAAAAATGCAAGCCCTCAAGTTATAGATCGTCTAAACTGACTCAGAGGTATGGGAACCTGGTTAAAGTGGAAGTTAACTTCCATGCGTGACTTTTACCTATAGGTAAGCCTATAATAAGGCTTGGAAGCTAAGTGATATATTATCTATAGGTAATGTAAACATCTCCTGAACATGCACCGTTGAGATATTTAGTGCACATGAAACCAGTGACATCACTGGTGCATGTGCTCTGAAGGAGCAACCACCCGTGCCATGACCGACGGCTCCCACACGCATGCGCGGGAGTGACGTCATTGCGGCTCCGGCCGGTCACAGAGCCGGAGTCCGTGAGCCCGAAAGCAAGATCGGTGAAGATGGAAGCAGCTTCCAGATCTGACTTCTCTGCGCTGGAGGGCTTTGTTTTAAGGTAAGTTTAACATAATGTGCTAGTATGTAATGCATACTAGCACATTATGCATTTACCTTGAAGGGTATAAAGAAAAATTTAAAAAAGACCAGCAGTTTATAACCACTTCAATGAATCTTCATAGTCTCTTCTTGGGTCCAGCAGTATTGCAGCCACCAATAAAAGCAGATGACAATATCCATAGACTGCATATCTACTTACAAAATGATGGGTGCAATGCGCATGTCAATACAGATAATCAGCGCCACTGTTACCAGCTCCAACGCACACAATATTGTCAGCATAGGCTTCACATTGCATTTCATCTGAACAGACACTCTCAAGAGTACTTATTTATTGCTGTTAATTTACGCAGCACTTTACATATATTGTACATTCATATCAGTACCTGCCCTCAAAGAACTGGCAATCTAAGGTCCCTAACTCACATACATACACATAATGGGGGCAATTTAGACAGGAGCCAATTAACCTACCAGCATGTCTTTGGAGTGTGGGAGGAAACTGGAGTACTGGTTAACAGTTAGGTTAATATAGACTGTGCATTTTGCAAAGTGCAATTGCACCCTGCAAAAGTTGCTCCGGAGATTGGTAAATGAGGTAAAACTTGCATTTGCAAAAAGTACCCAATCACGTGCAAGAAAAAAGGTGCATTTTTGCTTGCACATGATTGGATGATGAATGTTAGCATGGTCTCTGCTCATTTACTAAGGTCTGGAACAACTGTTCTTTCAGTGTGCAATTGCACTATGCAAAGTGCACAGCCTATTTTCATTTAGTAAATCAACCTCTTCTTTGCATACAACATAACACATCACAATTCAGTGTCTTATCTGAGCATCTCTTTTACACGCTATTGTTCAAATTAAGCAAGTGTTTGGACAAATTCAATTGTGTTGTCCTTTAAAACAATAGGTAAATATGATAGCATTGGTGTATGTGTATATACAGTAAACCATCCGCAACAAAGTACACATCTTTTGTACATGGCTGTGAATGCAGCTGTGTGAATAAGAATCAACAATAGTTTGACTTTTTGACATTACTGACCTATGGTATTTATAGTACTGTGTTGTCATCTAGAGTTTGCAAGCAGAAATGCTTCCCTCATAGAAATTGATGTAGGAAGGAAGTGAGAAGAGCAAAAGCACAGTGGGATGGGGATACAAACTTTCCAGTTAGAAGAACTGCACCAATTCTGAAAGGGGGCTTTACTAGTAAACAACACTTCAACTTCAGTACAAGAGCCTATTTTCATGTGACTACTTAATGTGAGGAGTCCTGTTTGTTTAGGAAATTGAGGACCAGCTATAATAAAGGCTAAGTGATGTTTCTATCTCGATTGCATACAGACTATTGCCAAGGTTCATTTCTAGGAAAGGATAGGATGTATGTATGCTTATTTGCAGCACTATGTGGGGTTGATTTACTAAAACTGGAGAGTGAAAAATCTGGTGCAGCTCTGCATTGCATAGAAACCAATCAGCTTAAAACATTTTTTTGTCAAAGCATAATTGAACAAGCTGAAGTTAGAAGCTAATTGGCCACTCTGCACAGATGTACCAGATTTTGCATTTCCCTGTTTTAGTAATCAACCCCAGTATGTCTTGTTTTCCTTACTGTAAGCAGTTTGCATACACACCATTCTTGTTTAGTAAAAACACACTAATATATAATACTGGGTTTGTTTCTTTGGCTTTACTGGAAAAATTAGACAAACAGGCAAAAATAAAAAGCTAAATTCCTCATCAATTGGTAAAATGTTACCCTATTAGAATTAACCACGCTTTTCAAATATTTCTGAAATATGTATAGAGAATGTGCAGCGCTAAAAAAATAATAATCAATATCAAAAATAAAATTGATGTGAAAAAATTAATAACCAAAGTAAGATTATATATTGACATATATTCCATGAAAATATAATGTCCAAGATATAAACATAAAGGAACACAAGCAGGTCCTAGTGTATTCCAAAGTGTGGAGTCCAAAAATTAGGTGAATAACAGTCACAAAGAATCTTGAGTGAACAACCAAACATCACAAAAGTGACATAGAAGTTCCACCAACAGAAGCACCAGTCGCTTACCAGAAAGAATGGACTCATACAGGTGTACACCTGATGAGTCAAACAAACTTTGCAAGATGACCGGAGAATTCAGGCTCACTATATGGACATGGCCTCCAAACTAACGCTCCAAATCGATGGATGCAGTAGGTTAATAGAACACGGGCAAATTAACTCAACCAGGAGGAGAAAAGAGAGGAAGAACAAGGCACATAGTGTAATTCCGTAAGGACCATTTATTGTGTAAACATAAGAATTGCACTTACATTTCCAGAGTAAAAAAAAGCGCTTCAAATCAGACAGTAACCAGGGGATCAGCGTAGCACCCCAGATGATGCCTGTCGGGTTACTATGCTGATTTGACAATATTTACATTTCTGGGGCAGTGCCTACCTTCGCCTTTTGCTGCCAGTCTCACACATACAGTTGTGCTCAAAAGTTTGCACACCCTGGCAGAAATTGTGAAATTTTGGCAGTAATATTGAAAATATGACCGATCATGCCAAAAAAAACTTTTTATTTAAGCATAGCAATCACATGACACCATTTATTATGACATCGTTTTTGGGATCCTTTTTAAATCATAATGATAACAGAAATCACCCAAATGGCCCTGATAAAAAGTTTACATACCCTGAAATGGCTTTTTAAATCACAATTAGTGTCTGTGTATAAATAGTCAATGAGTTTGTTAGCTCTCACATGGTTGCACTAAGTAGGTTAGACACTGAGGCATGAGGAGGTAGAAAAGAACAGTCAAAAGATCTGCATAACAAAGTAATGAAACGGGAGCACATCTAAATGTCTGACCACCATTTTGTTTGTTGTATGCTTTCTAGCGCACGGTGTTATGATAAAAAAAAAGTACACTAAGGGCTTAGGGACAGTGTGATAAGTAATTTTTTGAACTATGGCATGAACTTGTGTACAAAAGGAATGAAAGACATGGCCAAAATAGATGAATCATGTCACCAGGTGCCAAACCGCCAAAATCTCTGAAAGAGAGGGATACATGGCATGTAACATGGATCCCATATGATGCCAGCGTATGATCATTTTGCAACTGGACTCCTGATATTAAGCAAGTGACACATTGTGTCCACTATGCAGCATGGCAATCCTTTGGCACAGGACTCGCAAGATAGCGATGATCATTGTAGTAGCAGTGACTACTGCAGTGATTCTCTGCTTCCACATGGACCCCACAGGAATGGCATATGCATACTTATAATGGTCCAAGCTGCACCAATATAAGTACACATAAATTCATACCTAGACTTCAGCTTTAACCACTTGCCGACCATCAACCATTGTTATACGGCGGTAGGTCGGGTCTCCTGCGCAAATTGTTGCTGTATGGCGGCTCACGCAGGCACACTAGTGCCTGTGGGACCATGCCCGTGGGTCGGGCACACTCGATGTCCACCGGCAACTCGTGATCGCCTAGTACAGAGGCAGAATGGGGATCTGCCTTTGTAAACAAGGTGGATCCCCATTCTGACAGGTGACATGACAGAGATCTACTGTTCCCAGTCATCGGGAACAGTGATCTCTGTCATATCCCTGCCAGCCCACCCCCCCTACAATTAGAACACACCCAGGGAACACAGTTAATCCCTTGATTGCCCCTTAGTCTTAAATCCTTCCCTGACAGTGTCATTTTGACATTGATCACTGCAGTTTTATAGCACTGATCAATGTATTAATGTCACTGGTCCCCAAAAGTGTCATTTGGGGTAAGATTTGTCGGCAGCAGCGTTGCAGTCCCGCTAAAAATTGCACATAGCCGCCATTATTAGTAAAAACAATTAAAAAAAATAAAAGTCCCTAAATCTATGACATAGATTGTAGACGTGATAAGTTTTGCGCAAACCAATCAATATATGCCTATTGCGATTTTTTTTAACCAAAAATATGTAGAAAATATATATTGGCCTAAACTGATGAATGAATTTGTTTTTTTTATGTTTTTCTAATATATATTATAGCAAAAAGTTTTTTTAAATTGACACTCTTTGTTTGTTTATAGCACAAATAATAAAAACCACAGAGGTGATCAAATATGACCAAAAGTAAACTCTATTTGTGGGAAAAAAGGACGTTGATTTTGTTTTTGCACAGCGTCGCAATTGTCAGTTAAAGCGACACAGTGCTGTATTGCAAAAAATGGCCTAGTCATTAAGGGGGGAAATCCTTCTGGGGCTGAAGTCGTAGTAGTAGTGTATTTTAAAGGAAAACTGCCCCCTAAAGTCTGTCCCTTATGTTTGCATTGCCACAGATTCTAAACAGTGTGTGAAACTGAGTTCTATGTATAAATCTGCTCCAAAGAACACCATCTGCGTTGAAATTAGAAGAGCATTGTTCCACAAACGTTCACACTTCCCATCTTGTTCTTGGGCAATAAACATACCTTGACATATTCCATGATAAATAAAAAACAAGTGACTACCCATGTGGATATAAAAAGCTGGGGTATGTCCCTTACAAATACTTGAACTAAAAAGCTGCTGGGATAAGCTGAAAAACATCTTCAGCATTAAGCTGGATACACACTACACCATTTTATGTAGATGTTTTCTTCAGATTTACCAAAACCATATAATATGAGGTCAGACCTTAAGAGTTCCAATTTGTATGCAATCAGGCCGGCCTTTGCACTACATGGTTTTGGTAAATCTAAAGGAAATCTGACAACAAAAGTTGTATAGTGTGTATGGGGTCTTACAGAACAAGTCCAGCTAATGTTGCTAACTACGGTACTTTCCTAAAGTTATACAAAGACCAGAATAAATGAGAACCTTCACAAACTTACTGCCAGACTTTGCTAAGTAAAAAGTGAGTGGCAGGCAAATGTTCGTAAATTTTAAACTCATGTAGTTATTATTCAATTGTTTTTCCAAACTAAGGGTATTCAATAGCTAAAATCAGTTCTCAGAAAAGCACAGACTATATAAATAATTTAGATTAAAAGATTAATGTCAGAAGTGACGGATGTCATCAAAATAGATGAGAGGATCAATATCAAGAAATAAAACTGAAATTGAGTCTTACATGCTTGAACAATTCCTTCAATTTAAAACTTTCAATTCCCAATTGAAGCACTACTGATATAAACCATGGATATCTTCACACAATGCACCTGGGTGACTGCAGTCCTCGCTGAACACTACAAAGACTTTCTAAATCATGAGGGAAAATCCTATAGAAGGTCACTTACAACAATACATTGTGAGTTATTCTATTTGAGTTTTACAGAGCAGTTAATATAAAGACCATTCAAACATATGCACTTTTGAATATTTTTTTTTGATCATTCATAATGAAAAGTTCAGAAATCTGTTTCGGTTTTTTTCTAGGCTTAAGCAAACTGCAGTTTTTGTAAATACTGTGTATTAAAATCTGACTTTGGGCAAAACAAGATCCCCATCCCTCGCTCCCACAGCCCTTTTTGGAAGTAGGCTGGTTTCCAGGGCAGGAAATTCCCTTATAGAGTAAAATGCCAAATAGAGAGGGGGCACCAAGGGATGAGCTACAAAAAGGTAAGTGAATGGAACACTGTGGGCTAACGTCATACATATAGAATAACCTCATGAAGTTTGAGTTGGACTTTAAATTGGAACTCCAGGCAGATACAAAAAACAAAACAATTCATACCGTTATTTACTGTTATTTATTAGCAACGAGTTAAGTGTATTTTTAGTTAAAACTAGTATAAGTACCTAAATACCATGATATCAGCCTCATGTAAGCCCCACAGTTCAGGTAAAGTGGGAGGAGGGTTAGAACTCTAAGCCAATTAGGTTTTGTGTTGTTTTGTGTTCAGCATGATTACAAAAGTGGAGCGCAGTACACTGAAAAGATAGCCTGGGGTGGGTTTGTAGGCAGGTAATGGTTTTTGCTGCCCCAGCGGGAAGTTAACTTTTTTTTTACGGGTTTTGCTGAGTCCAACCTCCAGTCCTGTGTGATATAAAAGGGACAGAGGTCTGAATCCAGAGGGAGTGATGGTGAGGAGTGAAGGATGAGGAAACAGAAGAAGGTGTTTGGTTTAGGCCTGGTTCACATTGCCAGGCCCATCTGATGCTGTTACCAGAGTCTGGATGGCCAGTATCATGCCGAAGTCAGAGCTAGATTCCAGACATGGACTCAACCAGTATTGGACTTTTTTCTGAACAGGTATGCTGGGGCAGCCACAAGCCTGAAGTTAGAGACTAGGGATGTTAGCAAATGTTGTCACTGTATCTTGGACTGTCGATTGTCTCTGTCATTATGTTAATTTATTCTTCAAGTAAAATGTTTGAAACTTTGCCTGGTCTGAACTGACTAAAGGGGTGCAATGCAAGTAACTGGCACACATAGTCTACAGCCTGGGTCACTAAACATACTGAGGTATGAAGACATCAGTACAAGGGTTAATACAGCACAAAGATACAGTGGTTACCAAAGGTAACAAAGGTTTCTCTAGCAGCCTGTTGTAAGCGTGTACATGTGCCAGGTAACCTCTTGCAGCGAGGTTACGACACTCTTTTGGCCACTATCCATCAACCATAGCAATGGGATCGGATCTACACGACCAGGGCCCTCATCCTGTACATAGTTACTGAAGAGGAAAAATTCAGTGAAGTGCATGCATGGAGTCCATGCTAGGTGCACGGCAGAACCCTATACCGTTACTGGGAGAGAGATAGCAGTGATACGTGGGACAGGTAGGGGGGGCAAGGGTTCTGCATGTCCCTCCTAAATGCACAAGTAACCATAGTGATGCTTAGTACATCTGTAGCACCCTAATGGGTATGTGCTAGGATTAGTGTAGTATAGTTTTGTCCCCCTGCTTAACAGGAGAACTGCAATGGCAATTTACTTAGCCCTCTGCTTAACAGAGCTGAAATTTATTAGTGAAGATCAATGCCACTCCAGCCAATCCCAGGGAGGGTGGCCCTGAAGGATGCTAAGAAAGGGTATTTATTCTTTGGACACAATGAGCACAAAGTCTTTCTTGGAGAGGAGAATTCCAGTGTGGGAGGGGGCACGCTGCCTCTCCCAGGCACCTGGCTGCCATGTGGCCTTCAGTGGGCAACCTGAGAGCCTAAAGTCAGAGAGAGAGAGTAGTATAGTTTTGTCCTCCTTCTTAATAGGAGAACTGCTATGGCAATTTACTTAGCCCTCTGCTTAACAGAGCTGAAATTGATTAGTGTAGTCTGCCCAGTATGCTCAGTTGCTGTTTGGTTCTGCCTCTGGCCTCCTCTTTATCCAAGCAATCTAGGAAGTTTCTGGATGAATAGGTGTACACTATGCAGAACACAGCATGAAGATCAATGCCACTCCAGCCAATCCCAGGGAGGGTGCCCCTGAAGGATGCTAAGAAAGGGTATTTATTTTTTTGGACACAATGAGCACAAAGTCTTTCCTGGAGAGGAGAATTCTAGTGTGGGAGGGGGCACACTGCCTCTCCCAGGCACCTGGCTGCCATGCGACCTTCAGTGGGCAACCTGAGAGCCTAAAGTCAGAGAGAGAGTGACCCTGATTCTACAGAGAGCTGACTGAAGGGGCTGTCTATTGAAGATCTGGTTTCACTGGTATATAGTGTCGCTTGGAAGTTGGAAGGAGGTTATCAGCTGTCCCTGGACATTTTGTGAGTACAGACAACCTAAAGGATCCATAGACTTGTGCTCTTAACCCTTTCTGGTGTGCGATATAGTCAGCTAAGGGTCCTTACAAGGAAACACTGGCTAGTGTTCAAAAGTGTTTTGTCCAGTTACTACTGCTACTAAGGGACTTTGCTTAATCCTGAAACTACTTTGTTGTTACTACTAAGGAGAAGTCTGCTATCTGCTTTCAGCAAGGACATCACCAGAGCTTAACCAAGAGATCAGTTAGATATCCTGAATTGTGAATAGTTCTATTTCTGGAGTATCCCACTAAATCCTCTTCCCTATCGAAGTTGTCCAAAATTAAAATAACAAAAGCATCAACCCCTAAACTGGTCATTGAAGACAACGAGCGGAAGTGTGTGTACACCTGGCTGTGTGAATCTAACTTGTGCCTTGCTGCGGGGCAAAAGTGGAGAAAAGACCTGTGCAAAATACCAGTGGCTCATACAGGGGTAATGTTACACATCAAGAGAGTTTACTAGAGTTTACTAATGTTTAGTCATCTGGAAAGTAAGCGCGGCTCAAGTAAAGGTACCCCATATGGAGTGCGCGACTCTATACAAAGTACCTAGCATAGAAGCAGAAGAAACCACCCAGGAGTAGGCCTCTCATGTCACCCTAGCTTATCGCCCAACGAGTAGGGAAACATGGAGGACATGATGACCACCACCATGGCCTCTACCCTACCACAGGCTGGTGACCAAGCTATACTGTCTTATTATAGTGGAAAAGAGTGAAGTCACTAGTCTATGATGTCTGTTGGGGTGCCTAAATTACCAGAGTTACAAATCCTTTGGTAGAAACCACAGTTCACATATGTATATTTCACCTGTATATTTAGCTGTTTGCCTAAGGTTCAGATTTAGCACATTAAAAGGGCAGTGATGTTTCAAAATCCATGTAGACATGCTTAATGTGTATTATTTTGTACCTCTGAGTGAATAGACTGAACAAAACCAGAGGAAAAAAAAAGTGAGAATGTGTCACATTTGCTTCTTTATAAGAATTTATATATTTGTGTTATGAGGGCATGTATTTTGAGAAAATAAATTCACATCCAATAATGACAATTATCCCATATGGAAGAGCTGATCTGGCCGATTTGATGTCAGCACAAAAAGTCTGATCAGTGAAAGGTGGATTCTGATTGGTTGGTGTGATCATACCTCTAAACATTTTGAGATTGAAACGAGGGATACCTGAAGGGTCTGGTATGGATATTTAGGGGGACCCCCACGTCAATTTTTTTTTTTAATTTGACACGGGGTTCCCCTTAATATCCATGTCAGACCTGAAGGGCCTGGTAATTGAATTTAGGGGAACCCCCACGCTTTTTTTTTTTTTTTATCAATGAATGAATGAATTGTCGGCTAATACAGAGAACACTCATTGAGTGTTCTCTGTATTACGGGGAGCCGACAATTTAGCCGCAAGTGATTTTAAAAGACTTTTTTTCCTGCACAAATGACACTTTGTGCAGGGACAGTTCTAAGCACCAGAAACATGCGCCCCTTCACAGGCATACTATAGATACCCCCCAGCTACGAAATTTAAAGGAATATTACACTTTTATTGTTTCACTTTAATCATTATTAAAATCACTGCTCCTGAAAAAACGGCCGTTTTTAAAACTTCTTTTTGCATTGATCCATGTCCCCTGGGGCAGGACCCAGGTCCCCAAACACTTTTTAGGACAGTAACCTGCATATTACCCTTTAAAATGAGCACTTTAGATTGTGAACGTTCGAGTCCCATAGACTTTAATAGGGTTCTAAAGTTCACACGAAGTTTAGGTCTGTTCGCAGGTTCTGGTGCGAACCGAACAGGGGGGTGTTCGGCTCATCCCTAGTCAACACGGTGGCATTTTGAACTTCCAGTAACCAGTATGAGAGAGTGAGAGTTGAATTAGGAAGTTCAAACTTGAGATGTGAGAACAATGAGGCACAGACAAGTCGTACACCAACCAAAGTTTATTTGAAAACTTACCCTTGACAAGCCCAATAGGGCTGACTCTCCAATTAGTGAAAAGTGATTAAGCGAAGGGGCCGATAATGAACCCCTGGTCTAATTCAGACTACAACAGTGTATCTATGGCCTGCTCATCGGTGGAAATTCCTGCATTCGTAGGTCGAGTGGGGTAGTGTGATGAGGCCAATGTGGAACCCTGATGTAAAACTGTGTAACAGCAAAACGGTCAGTGAGGGAGTCGGGTGTGAGGCGAGGTAAAACCCCAACCACTGGATATTCACTCGGCCTAGTCATGATGTGTTGTGCTGCTTGAGGTTTCATGTGCTTTTTGGGTACGCTCTGTGGCATGTGACACAAATGTGAAGTAGCCGGCATTGGCATTGGTGAAAGTTGGCTAAATTTGCAAGTACCATAACTGAAGTTATTGCAGATTGTTGCGCCCCCCCATTGACAGAATAGGCCATCCCAACTTATCCATCTGGGCGGGGGCTGGCAAACCATGACTGGTACCAGAGGTGGAGGGGAAGTTGAGGGGGCATGTGGCACCTGTTTTGGAGCACCAGTTTGCAATATGAGGCGGAACACTGGCAAATGGGGAACGTAGACCCACAGAATAGTTCTGTGTCAATGACACACCAGTTGTTGCTGGCCTGGAACTGCGTAAGCCTGGCTGCAGCTTTGGCAGAAAATGATGATAGTCATAAAAAGAATACCCCCCATACTTGTAACCTAGGTCCACCACTGCGTGGAGGTACAAGTCCAGCTCTTCCTTCCTGCTGGGGTTGGCCGAGCAAAGGAGATCCCGAAACATCCCAAAGGTCAGCACGAACTGTGTGATGGATAGCTTATGGTTGAGCCTGAGGTCTTTAGATTTAAGGACCACTGAGATGTCCCCCGAGGCATATGATTTGTTCTCAGCCACATCCTGGACCGATATGAGTAGGGAAGCCAGATTAACGTCCTTGCCATCCAAGATGTCCTTCCTGATTCTGGCTGGGACGAGGTACGCAGGGAAGATGGTAGTGTTAATCTCTGGCATACCTGCAGGTGGATGCGCCAGGACAGACACCATGACCTTGTCTGGGAGTGCCGTGACTGGGTGCACTTCCAGGACTCCCATTCTAGCATGGACATCCGAGACTGCTGTGAACAGTGAGGTCATCATGGAGTGGAGCTGGGCGATAGATGAGGGGATCAACTGCAGGGATTCCTGCTGGATGCTGGGCTGAGTTGCCACTGGCAGTGGGAAGATCAGCCTAAAGAGCTCAGCTTTCCTGGCTGTGGGGAGTAGGGAATGTCCCTATGCTGCAGCTCCGCTGGGAGTGTGGGGATGGTTCAATCCCTGAGGGACTGAATGCTGCCCCACTCTGAATCTGCAGAGGGTGACAGAGGGGCAGAGGCTGCCAGCCTGCAACATGGCTCCAGCTATAAGATAATTAGAGGGGGATTGCATGTGTTAAGAGGAGGTAGAAAGGTAAGAAGGGACAGAGGAGTTGCATACAGAAAATAGACAAGAGAAGAAAACAAGAATGATCGATAGGTGCAGTGAAGAAGCCGGTTTGCGTTCTGAAGCATTGAATGCTGTTAAATAGAAAATTAGGAAACTCAAAAGAGTGCATGGTGAGCCAGGAGGTGACTGGCCAGGTAACTGATAGCTCGGGTGCCCATCTGTGCTAAACACAAACCTGTGGACCAGAGCCTCAGGGTGAGAAGCTGAAGTCTGGCACGGCCTAAGCAGGAATGTTTCATTCTGTAGTTTGTGACGTGTGCGCGGCTTACTAACACTTGCATTACAAGCAAGCTCAACATTTAGCAGCCTCGTCTGCATAGGTGAAGGGTCACCCTTTGAAAACAGAGTGTAATGCGAAGAAATGTGTCACAGTAACTAACGCCCAATGAGCTGCCCAAATCGTGTATGTGAAGTGAACATAGTGAAAGGGTGCTGCAGGGTGATGTGAAGGTGGAACCCGTGTACTACACACCTTACTCAACACCCTAGTTGCAAAGTCCTCATTACGGTCGAGAACTTAGTCGACCAGGAACCTGTAGCAAAGGTGACATAGAAGTCCAGTTTTAACCTGAAAACATGACCTAACCCTTCCCTTGAAATGTGACTGGCCCCCTGGTGAAGATGCGAGCCCTATGACTGTTTGTGTGTTTTTTGTTTTTTTACCTTAGGAAATAACGTCCAACCTGGTGCAGGATGGAACAAACCTGAACTTAACTGAACTAAAGGAGAAACGACAGACAGAATGGGTGGGCGGCCGATTTGCCACTGGAGATGATAAGTGGCCAGGTTGAGTGCCACGGGAGATGCTGAGTGGCCAGATTGTGTGCCACTGGAGATCTGCTTGCAATGATTGCAAGAAAGTAGCCTTTATTAGGAAGGCGAAACAAAGAAAGTAGAAACTTAGGGCATGTGAGAATCAGCTATGATCATGACCTATCGCCAATTGTGATTGTGAGTGTGTGACAGTGAATGAATCATGCCAACTCATGCCAGAGTTAATGAATATCGTCTAAGCTTTTTAGTACGTTTGAGCATATGAATGGATGGACTGGGAACCGACTGGTAGCTTGTGGTAGGTGCCTCACGGAGGAGGCAGAGCTACCGGAAGCTGTGTGTCAAAGTGGAATTGTGTCATATGGTGCCGAGGACTTGATTCATTGTGCCGCTGACGCAACTAGATTCTAATCGATCTGTGGAGTGTATGAATGGACCCAGTTTGAATTGTTGTGCCGCCGACGCAACTAGATTTGAATCAACCTGTGGAGTGCACGAATAGACCCAATTCTAATCATTGTGTAGAGTGTACGAATGGACTTAATTCGAAGCATTGTGCCGCCAACATGACTAGATTGGAATCAACCTTTGGAGTGTACGAATGGACCCAATTCGAATCGTTGTGCTGCCAATGTGACTAGATTCAAATCGACCTGTGTAATATACGAAGGGACCCAATTCAAATCGTTGTGCCACTGATGTGACTGGGCTCGAAACGGGCTTTGGTATACCAATGAGTGGTACAATGATTAAGTAAAGGCTGAGCTTGGGAACATACGAACCATTCATAAGTATGGGGAACATGATGAATCAAAACAACAACGCTTGACACAAGAAACGTTTACGAATCTTCCCTACAACAGTGAGCAGGAAACAATTCACAAAAACCATGAATGATGAACCTTAACACACTGAAATTTGAATACGCAGATTCACAGACATGAGGTGAGCTGGCGGAGTTGGCCTGGTGATGTTTTACCTCGCACTGGAACAGGCAGGGACCACAGGTGAGTGATCTGCTTATATAGCCCCCCGGACTCTAGCCTTCACACATATATATATATATATATATATATATATATATATATATATATATATATATATATATATACACACACACACTTTATATAGGCATTTTGTATATTTGCATTATTTTAACATTAATTAAGTTTGCAATAATAAGGACCACAGATGGGGTATAGTGCACAGTTAGCAATATATGGCTGCTGTCTTTTGATATAGTTTAGTAGACGTATTCAAAGCTCAGTTAGTTACGTTTCTAAGCAGCAGATGTAACACTATGTACAGTCAGTTATACCCAGATGGCATGCTTTGTTAAAAGTGATGATTATTGCTATGAATCTAGATGTTCGCTTACTGTTGCAGGTGTACATACTGTCTTTAAAGGTTTTTAATGCATACATCATTTTTTTTCAATCCCGCAATTTTCCAAAAAGCTCACCTATATAATAAGATGTAAAATAATTTTTTTAATGCTGCACATAAAAATCATATCTGTATATACAAAGAGTTGTTATAAAAGAATGTTTTAATGGAAGAGGGGTTGAAGCAAAAATACAGATGACCCTTGACTTACATAAAGTTAAATTCTGCAAACTGTGCACCAAACTGAATTGGGCTTATGTTCTGCAAATCTAATAAAAAAGAAAGTGCACATCTGGTCACTTGACAGTGGACAGGCAGCCAACTAAATACATTAGAACCTGATACAGCACTTTTGTTTCCTGTTCCCTTTAGTGCAGGCATTTCAAGCTGGCGTGTTTTGGGCAGCATGTGGCCCTCTTGTTCCTTCTTTGTTTGGCACAGGGAGGCAGACTGACCATTATTCTTTACAGCATCATGTGAAGCAGTGCACGATCCGCCAGGTCCTGGGAGGATGTAGGCTGGAACAACGAGACGCCTCAAAAGTCTTGAGTTTAAAGGTCTGTGTTTACACACTGTATAATTTACATGAGAATGGTAAAAGGGAATATAGGGCTTTGTTTCACTCAACAAAAACAAATTACCTGTCAATTTCTGTTTTAAAATGTAAAAAAAGTCATATGTTAGAGAAGAGTAAAGCCTCGTTCACACGATCGGATTTTCCGACAGGAAATGTGTGATGACAGGCTGTTGGCGGAAAATCCGAACGTTTGTACGCTCCATCGGACAATTGTTGTCGGATTTTCCACGGACAAATGTTGGATGACAGGTTTTAACATTTTCCGCGGACAAATGTCTGTTGTCGGATTTTCCGAGTACACAAGTCCGTCGGACAAATGTCCAAAGTACAAACACGCATGCTCGGAAGCAAGGAGGAGCCGGAAGAGGTATGTCTTGTAAACTAGTGTTCATAATGGAGAATTAACATTCGTGACGTGGCAAATTATGAAATCTCGAAATGCAGCGCACATTCTATTCTTCTTTAATGGGATAATAATGAAGCTGCTTTGCTGGTGATATTGATGGAGTTATTGCAAACTAATTTTCAAAGGCTTTTTTTTCCTAGTGATATCAAGAATAATATAATTTTTTTTTTTTATCAATAGAATTTTTATTAAGCAAATGTACATACATAGAAACAATATGCAAACTTGTTGTACAGAGATATCATATCGCCAGAATCAGGTGTAAAATTATCATAGTGCTCAAACAAATGAGCTCACAACTGCCTTCTATGAGTAGCCATCTCATTCTGTATGAGCAAAGCTGCTTTCTGTGCAAAATTCAAGGAAGCCGTGGCTACTACTTCTCAGCAATACCGTTATTTAGATAATTGGTATAGATACAATGATGTGGGAAATAGGGTGGGGAATGGGAAGAAGAAAGAGATAAAAGAGGTGTGGGAAGTGAAATGTAGAGAGAGAGGGAACGAGATGTAAAGAAGAGGAAAAAGAGAGAGCAGAGCTTATCGCCCCAAGGAGAACCTGTCAAACGGTAGGCTGTCTGCCTCAGAACATATATTCAATACTTAAGCCCGTTATTGCGTATCAGGGTTAATGCCTCACCCAGTAAGCAGGTCCCTGAAAGCCACCGAGTACTTAACCACTTTCAGACCGGACCATTTTGCTGGTAAATGACCAGAGGTCTTTTTACACTTTGGCACTGCGCTGCTTTAACTGGTAATTGCGCGGTCATGCAATGTTGTACCCAAACAAAATTTGCGTCCTTTTCTTCCCACAAATAGAGCTTTCTTTTGATGGTATTTGATTGCCTCTGCGATTTTTATTTTTTGCGATATAAACGTAAAAAGACCGCAAATTTTGAAAAAAAATGATATTTTCTACTTTTTGTTATTAGAAAAATCCAATAAACTCAATTTTAGTCATACATTTAGGCCAAAATGTATTCAGCCACATGTCTTTGGTAAAAAAAAAGTCAATAATTGTATATTTATTGGTTTGCGCAAAAGTTGTCACATCTACAAACTAAGGTACGTTTTCTGGAATTTACGCAGCTTTTAGTTTACGACTGCCTATCTCATTTCTTGAGGTGCTAAAATGACAGGGCAGTACAAAACCCCCCCAAATGACCCCATTTTGGAAAGTAGACCCCCTAAGGAAATTGATAAGAGGCATGTTGAGCCCATTGAATATTTTATTTTTTTGCCTCAAGCGATTGAATAATGACAAAAAAAAAATTTTTTTTTTTTTTTTACACAAAGTTGTCACTAAATGATATATTGCTCACACATGCTATGGGCGTATGTGAAATGACACCCCAAAATAAATTCTGCTGCTTCTCCTGAGTACGGGGATACCACATATGTGGGACTTTTTGGGAGCCTAGCCGCGTACAGGGCCCCGAAAACCAAGCACCGCCTTCAGGCTTTCTAAGGGCGTAAATTTTTGATTTCACGCCTCACTACCTATTACAGTTTTGAAGGCCATAAAATGCCAAGATGGCACAAAACCCCCACAAATGACCCCATTTTAGAAAGTAGACACCCCAAGCTATTTGCTGAGAGGCATGTTGAGTCCATGGAATATTTTATATTTTGCCACAAGTTGCGGGAAAATTACAAACTTTTTTTTTTTTTTTTTTTTTTTCACAAAGTTGTCACTAAATGATATATTGCTCATGCATGCCATGGGCATATGTGAAATGACACCCCAAAATAAATTCTGCTGCTTCTCCTGAGTACGGGGATACCACATATGTGGGACTTTTTGGGAGCCTAGCCGCGTACGGGGCCCCGAAAACCAAGCACCGCCTTCAGGCTTTCTAAGGGCGTAATTTTTTGAGTTCACTTCTCACTACCTATTACAGTTTTGAAGGCCATAAAATGCCAAGATGGCACAAAACCCCCACAAATGACCCCATTTTAGAAAGTAGACACCCCAAGCTATTTGCTGAGAGGCATGTTGAGTCCATGGAATATTTTATATTTTGCCACAAGTTGCGGGAAAATTACAAACTTTTTTTTTTTTTCACAAAGTTGTCACTAAATGATATATTGCTCACGCATGCCATGGGCATATGTAAAATGACACCCCAAAATAAATTCTGCTGCTTCTCCTGAGTACGGGGATACCACATATGTGGGACTTTTTGGGAGCCTAGCCGCGTACGGGGCCCCAAAAACCAAGCACCGCCTTCAGGCTTTCTAAGGGCGTTACAGTTTTGAAGGCCATAAAATGCCAAGATGGCACAAACCCCCCCCCCCCAAATGACCCCATTTTAGAAAGTAGACACCCCTAAATTTAGGGGTACACTAGTGAGACTAGGTAATAAATGGCGGGTGCCCTGAAACTATAAAAAAATAACTAACCAACCAGCGTCACCTGTAACAGTTATATGGTGATCACTGGTGAAAGGGTTAACTAGGGGGCAATCAGGGGGCTTTATGCGGTAGTATATGGGGGTCCCTGGCGCTATAAAAAGCTGCGGCGAACCTAAATACCTACCTGCCTAACTAGCGTCACCTGTGACACTAATACAGCGATCAGAAAAACGATCGCTTATTAGGCTGGGTTCACACTGGAGCGATGCGGGAACGCCACGAATGCGCGGCGGGTTCCCGCATCGCATGCCTCCCGGCGGCAGTTCACACTGCCCTATGCGAACTGCTGGGAGTGTCAGTGAAATGTTAATGACACCCCCAGATCAGTTCGCATATCGCAGTGCGATCTGCAAACTTGGATCGCATGGTGTGAACACCCATGCGATCCGATTCTGCTGCGGACCAAAAAAAGGGTCCCGTGCGAGTTTGCGGCGGGTGCGGCGGGTGCGACACGAATTCAGCCATACTATCTGTATAGCTGAACTCGAATCGCACAGAGATCGGATGTGATTTGCACTGCAGTGCGGTGCGAATCACATCCGTTCTCATAAACCGCTGCAATGTGAACCCAGCCTTAGTGACACTGGCGACGGGGGGTGATCACGGGGTTAAACCTTTATTGGGGGGGTTAGGGGGGTACCTTAGAACTAAAGGGGGCTAACCCTAACTGCCCTAACAGTTATTAGTCACAAATGACACCTGCCGGGTGATCAGGGGGTTAAACCTTTATTAGGTAATAAATGGCGGGTGCCCTGAAACTATAAAAAAATAACTAACCAACCAGCGTCACCTGTAACAGTTATATGGTGATCACTGGTGAAAGGGTTAACTAGGGGGCAATCAGGGGGCTTTATGCGGTAGTATATGGGGGTCCCTAGCGCTATAAAAAGCTGCGGCGAACCTAAATACCTACCTGCCTAACTAGCGTCACCTGTGACACTAATACGGCGATCAGAAAAATGATCGCTTATTAGGCTGGGTTCACACTGGAGCGATGCGGAAACGCCGCGAATCCGCGGCGGGTTCCCGCATCGCATGCCTCCCGGCGGCAGTTCACACTGCCCTATGCGAACTGCTGGGAGTGTCAGTGAAATGTTACTGACACCCCCAGATCAGTTCGCATATCGCAGTGCGATCTGCAAACTCGGATCGCATGGTGTGAACACCCATGCGATCCGATTCTGCTGCGGGCCAAAAAAAGGGTCCCGTGCGAATTTGCGGCGGGTGCGGCGGGTGTGGCGGGTGCGGCGGGTGCGGCGAATGGCTGAACTCGAATCGCACAGAGATCGGATGTGATTTGCACTGCAGTGCGGTGCGAATCACATTCGTTCTCATAAACCGCTGCAATGTGAACCCAGCCTTAGTGACACTGGCGACGGGGGGTGATCACGGGGTTAAACCTTTATTGGGGGGGTTAGGGGGGTACATTAGAACTAAAGGGGGCTAACCCTAACTGCCCTAACAGTTATTACAGTCACAAATGACACCAATGCAAAAAAAAAAAAAAAAAAAAAAAAAATGACATTGGTGTCACTGTGACTGGGGGGGCAGGGGTAATTGGGGGGGTGATCGGGGGGTAAAGGGGGGGTGTGAGTGTGCCTGGCATGTTCTACTGTGTGTGGGATGTGTTGGTGCAACTCACTGATCCGCTCTCCTCCGTGTCGGAACGAAAAATACCGACACGGAGGAGAGAATACATCACTTCCTCTCCTGTGTTTACATTACAGGAGAGGAAGTGATGTCACCGGGGATTTCCATTCGTCGGGAGCGATCGCGAGGGGGTGGCCATGAATGAATGGCCGTCCCCTCGTCCGGGATCGCTCCCGAACGAAAACCGACCGCCGCAGGCACCGGGCGGGGGCCCGATCGGGCCCCCGACCCGCGGGAGGCAAATCACGTACATGTACGTGCTTATGCCTGCCCGTGCCATTCTGCCGACGTACATCGGCGTGAGGCGGTCGGCAAGTGGTTAAACTGAACCCAGGGAGACCAGGTTCTATGAAATTTCTCAGCCGTGTCTTTCGCAGTGGCAAGTAGTTCTTCCAATGCGAAAATGTGATTAACCGTGTTTGCCCATTCTGCTATTGAGGGCACCGTAGGGAGCTTCCAATATCTTGGAATTAGAGATTTAGCCGCTATTAGCAAGTATTTAGTTAAGGATCGATTGTACTTGCTCAGTGGTAAATTCGATATATGCAGGAGACAGCATTCCGGTGTAAGTTTTACTGTGGTGCTTGTAATCTGTAAGATCAGTGTACAAATTTTTCCCCAGAAGCTTTTTAATTTAGGGCAGCTCCACCAGATATGCAGCATATCACCCGCTGATTCTCTACATCTCCAACAGAGATCCGAGGACATTGGGTACCAGCGTCTCACCTTAGTCGGGGTGGCATACCACTGCGATAGCAGTTTGTAGGAATTTTCCTGAAATCTGGTGCTAATAGTGCCTTTGTGAGCCAGAATGCAGGCATCACGCCATTGTATATCAGTAAAGTTAGTATGAAAAGCAGACTCCCAGCGTTTCCTAAATTTATCCGATCCAGTTTGATCTAATTGTTGGAGAGACGCATACATAAGTGAGGTGGTTTTTTCCACCGGTGCCCCACGCAGACACAGTGACTCAAAGGGGGTCAGGTCCCTGAGGACTGCTTCCCTCCTTTCCGGTGTTAGGAGGTAGTGGCACGCCTGTCTATAGTTACAAAACGGTAAAGCAGCGGGGGGAAGGATATCCCGCAAGTTATCATAAGAGAGGACTGTTTTATTATGTACCAGGTTCGTGGCCAGAAGGGGGTCCTTTTTCGGTCCTGTAAAGGTCTTACCCGACATCCCTGGAGGGAAATCAGGATTGCCCAAAAGGGGAGTAAGTGGCCCTGGAGACGACGTAAAGGGGTGTCGTGCAGCCAAAGTGTGGAACACCTTCAGCGAGGCTCCTATAAGGGGGTGCTGCGTAAGCTCCTTAGGACATTTGGTTCGTGGGATCCAAGGGGAAAATCTCAAAGGTGTCTTTGACACATCACTCTCTATCGAGGTCCAGTCCTTGCTTCCCGTATGGCAATGCCAATCAATGATTCTGGCTAAATGGGTGGCATAATAGTATAGTTTAAAATTTGGGAAGCCCATCCCCCCTGCCTCCTTCACTTTCATCAGCAGGTGCAGCCCAATTCGTGGACGTTTCTGTGCCCACAGAAATTTCCATAATAAAGATTGTAGATGTTTAAAAAAGGAAGCCGGAAGCTCGATAGGTAGCGTGTGAAAGAGGTAAAGCAGGCGTGGGAGAGTTATCATTTTAATCAGAGCTGCCCTACCAAACCAAGAGAAAAGGCCTTGAGACCACTTGGATAAATCTAGACCGATCTGCTTCAGTATGGGGGTGAAGTTGCACTTGAAGATGCCACTTACCTGAGGGGTAAGATTAACCCCCAGGTATTTCAACGAACCCGTCACCCATCTAAAGGATGTGTTCAAGTGTGCCTGCGTGAGTGCCTCTGAGGAGAGCGACAGGTTCATTGCCTCTGATTTTGAATAATTGATCTTGAGGTTGGAAAGATAACCATATGTTGCAAAAGCCTGCACTAAATTTGGAATTGAAATGTGAGGGCGGGTTAGGAAAAATAATAAGTCATCTGCATAGGCAGCGGTTTTATAAGTTCTCTGTCCAACGGTAAATCCCGTAATGGAGGGGGTATTATTGACTGTTCGTATAAAGGGTTCTAAGGTGAGGATAAACAGAAGTGGGGAAAGGGGGCATCCCTGTCTCGTCCCATTACGTATCTGCACGGGCTCCGACAGTGTCCCATTAATCTTCAATTGCGCCGTCGGGTTCCGATACAGGGAGGAAATCCAGGAAAGCATACGAGTTCGTAGGCCAATGTGGGCACAGGTCGCGAACAGAAAGTTCCAGCTGACCCTGTCGAAGGCCTTCTCCGCGTCCGTGGACAGGAGAAGGCCCTCGAACCCGGCACCCTGACAATGGTGAATCAAGTTCAAAGCCTTTGTCACGTTATCCCTGGATTCCCTCCCCGGCATGAACCCCGCCTGTTCAGGGCCAATCAGTTGGGGCAAAAAATTTCGTAAGCGGTTTGCGATAATCTTGGACATAATTTTTAGATCTAAATTGAGTAATGAAATGGGGCGGTAATTTGCACACACCGTGGGGTCCTTCCCGGGCTTGGGGATCACCGTTATGTAGGCCCCCAGGAAAGAGGTCGGGGTACCGGTAGGGTCCGTAAGAGAGTTAAGGGCTCTCAGGAGAGGTTTTTCCAACAAGCCCGAGAAGACCTTGTAGTAATGTGCCGTCAGTCCATCAGGACCGGGGCTTTTGCCTGGTTTGAGGCACCTAATTGTCTCTACTAACTCCTCTGAAGAGAACGGACTCTCCAGAGAATCCGCCTCCTCAGGGGATAGAGTGGGCAGGCCACTCTGGGCTAAATAGTCCTGTATAATTTGCTATCTGTCACCCAGTAGGCCGCCCGGTCTATGTTGGGGAGGAATGTTATAGAGATTAGAGTAGAACTGGTGGAAGGCATCTGCGATTTTGTCTACTCGATTCGTCAGATGGCCATCTTTTGATTTGATTGCTAAGATGTTAGTAGATAGGGAGGCCTCTTTAACAGCTCTCGCCAAAAGTTTACCCCCTTTGTCTCCGTGTTCGTAATAGATTTTTTGTTTTAGGAAAAGTGCCCGTTTACTCCTAGCCTCCATAATACCCTTCAGCTCTGTTCTTGCCTGGAGCAGGTCCTGAGCTGCAGAAACAGCCAGGGAGTGCTTGTGCAGGGACTCTAGTTGCGCTATTTTTGAGACCAAAGTCGTTACCTGAAGTTCCGCCTTCCCCTTTCGCGATGCCCCTGCTCTAATGAACTCCCCTCTCATCACACATTTATAAGCTTCCCATATAGATAAAGGTGGAAGTTCGTCCGTGACATTTTCCTTAAAATAGTTGCTAAGTGCTTCCGTCAGTGACGGGAGAAGTTCTACATCTGTTAGTAGGGATGGATTCAGTCTCCACATACTAGTTTTCGGTCTCATGTCAGGGTGTGTCATCGATAGCGAAATCGGAGCATGGTCTGAAAGGGTCTGGTGTCCAATATGTGAACTATTAACTTCCAGCAGGTCCCGTTGTGAAATAAACGTGTAATCTATGTGTGTGTACTTGTTGTGTGGAGCTGAGTAACAAGTGAAGTCCCTACCGTCCGGGTTTAAAGAGCGCCAGGTATCTATCAGGGTCAATGACTGCAGCAACTGTTTAATTTTCTTCAGTGTACGGAAGGGCAAACTCGATTTGCCCGTGGAGGTATCTTGGAGCGGGTTAAGCGGCATGTTGAAATCCCCCCCTAATAAAATACACCCTGTGGCAAAGCTCTTCAGCTCCGCTACTACTGTCCTACAAAATGATACGTGGGCACTGTTAGGGAAGTAGACATTGGCCAGAGTCAGCGGTGTATTGCCCCATCGCCCCTTCAGAAACAAGTACCTGCCCTCGGGGTCCGCCAAGTGTTGGGTTACCTCAAACCCCGTCGACCTGTGAATGAGAATTGAAACCCCCTTCGTCTTGGCAAGAGGGTTTGCTGCGTGGAACACCCGTGGAAAATGCTTATTAAACAATCTGGGGATTTGGTCAGCCCGGAAATGCGTCTCCTGCAGATATACAAAAGAAGGTTTTACCTTATTTAGCTCCCTAAGAATGGAGGTGCGCTTTTCCGGTACGTTCAGGCCTCTCACATTATGCGATATCAGAGTCGGGCAATGACCCAACGAAGAGTACGCCATGTCTAGTATATCAGGTCCCTCCTTGGGGGATTCAACCTGTAGAAAGAAGAGTAGTGAAAAAAGGATAAAAGTATCAAAGCAAGGGTACCAAGAGAGGGCAAAGGAATAGTAAAAGCGGGGAAGGGAGGGTATGATGGTAAGGAGGGGTAGGGAAAACACCCTGATCTCAAGGTGTATCTGAAAACAGCGGTTTCTGCCTGCAGGATATTATACTGCAAGCTAATGAGAGGGTAGGGACACGTCCCCAGGAATAACCCGGAGACACCTCCCCACCTCGTTTGAGGGAACGCGGGAGGAGCACTCCCGAGGCGATGGATGCACAGAATAGCACAAATATGCAAAATAAAATTGAAACAACAAAGGTAAACTAGTGGAATCACTGATTAGAGCAAAAGTAAAAACCAACAATTGTGAAAAATTACTAAAAAATGAAACCAAAAACAATGAAAACAAAAACCCAGAGTCACCAAAAAGGGGAGACCCACTCGCCCATAGAGGCGTAAAACAGTGCTTATACTCTCACTCTGGCCAAAAAAGAAAAAGGAGACCATAGGTAGTAATTAAACACGTTTAAGGCAACTCCTGATCTCCAAGTCGGGACAGTCAATCTCAACCTAGTACAGGCAGCTTGCCGAGGCTAGCCACAAAATCAGCTACAGAGAGGCAAGTAATGAGGTAAGTCAGTGAGAAAAGGAACAAACAAAACAGAAAATTAAAAATAAAAAAAGCAAAAAATGTCCCGTAACAAAACTTGGCCATAGGTAGTGTAAAGATCCGCGATCATATTGGGTAGACTAGGCAACCATACGTCGGCATGCTTCAGATGCGGTCACGGCTCCTAGATTGCCGTGCAGACAGGAAGAGACGGTCTCCCGAGCCCGAATGCGGCCTTCCCCCTCTACTTTTCTTCGTTGGAGGTTTCGCAGGCGATGCGTGGGGAGAAACGTCCGTACTGGGGTCAGGCAAAGGGGTCTTGAACTCCGCATACCAGTCAGGGAGGTTTATGATCGGAATGTTCAGAGCGGTACAAAAGTCAGGGAGTTCCTCTGGCAATTTAAGAAGGAATTGTCTCCCATTTACTGTGGCCTGAAGCGCAAAAGGAAAACGCCATTTATAGACTATTCCCCGCTCTCTAAGTACTTCCAGCAGCGGGCGAAGGGCCCTCCTGTTCTGTAAGGTAATGGGCGACAAATCTTGATAGAGAGCAAGTTCACTGTCGTTGAACTGGATCCGCGCGTTCTTTCGGGCCTGATTAAGTATTTCCTCTTTCAAAGGAAAGCTCTGGAGGCAACAAATAATGTCCATTGGTGGTGCAGCTTCAGCAGGTCGTGCTCTCAGAGCCCTATGTGCACGTACAAACTCCATGGGGGTATCAGCTGGGTTCTCCAGTAGGTTGTTAAATATGGAGCGAAGTGCGGATGGTATTTGGTCCGGGGCAACTGTCTCTGGAACTCCTCGCACTCTGATGTTGCAGCGTCTGCCCCTGTTATCAAGGTCCTCTAAATGTCTATTGATGTTAATTAAGTGTGCGGTATGAGAGGCCATCGTTGCTTCCAGCCCGCGTACAGCCCGGTCTCTCCTGTGTTCCGCCCTCTCCACTGTGGCCATTTTCTCATTTAGGGAAAGCAGATCTGCTTTAAGATCCGTGATCGCTGTAAATAGCGTATTTTTTATGTCCGAGGCTATGGAATTCATGTCTCCTAGCGTGAGGGGCTGATCCGGGTTCCCTGTCCCGCTTACCAGCTCATCTGCTGCGCTCTGGGAGCCATCGCTTAGCTCGTCCTCCTCACCTCGTGGCAGCGCCATCTTGCGCGGTGTGTTGCGGCCTGGCCGGGCCTGAGTCAGGAAAATATCCTGGATGCTGCGGGTCTGGGAGGACATCGATTGCTGCCGCGATCTGGTCCCAGCAGCCTGCCTCATTTGTTTGCTCATCGTGCGGCGTAAATGTGGCCAGAGAAGCGCTAACGGGCCGTGGGTCTCCGGGAGCTCTGGGTCTATGCAGCCATCTCCTCTGCGCGCCAAGCCACGCCCCAAGAATAATATTATTATGTTTTTTTTTTTTTTGGGCAAGTTATCACAACACCATTATACTGTAGTTTTTAAGATCAAAGATATAACTATGTTGGTGTCTCTTGTCAATTTCACATTGTATTTTTTTAAATGTAACTCTCTACTCCCAAACTATCATTTGAAGTAAAACACATAGCCAAGTATTATTCTTCACGATTTTTTTTATTGTGGATTAAAAAAAGAAAACAAATAAAATTAGACATGCTATCTGCCAATAGAACTTAACCAAAAAGTGCATTCTATGCATCCAAAAATCTAGAAAATATAACAAATCAAATCATTATTATTCAACCAAAAAATAAAATAAAAGCCTCATGCATGTGTTCTGCTTCTTAATATAGGGGGTCAGTAATGCCAAGAGTTGGTGAAAGCAGGGGTCCGTCATCCGGAGATAATTCTGAAAATCATCTGGATTATTCTCCTGGAGCTCCCGCAGCAAAGGCATATGATAATTGGTTACGATTAATAAAGCAAACAATTTTTGGTCCAGGAATGCCTCCTCCTCCTGTTTCTGGACTGGACTTGGGTCGAAGCAATAACTCCAAGGCCAATAATACACATTATCTCCTCCGATTCCGCAACATGGCTGGTTGATGAACAGCCCTTCAGAAACGAACTGAAAAGCATGAAATTAAAAGCGCAAACTGAAAATTGCTAAATGAAAAGCGAGAATCAACACTCACCAAACATCTACTAACATGATAGTAGCAGAAGGAGCCCAAAGGGTGTCTCTAAAGATCTGAAAAACCACGTTCTTGTTTGTTGGCCAATAATTCCTTGTCGTTTGTATGACAAAATCCAGGCACACACCTTTGAACACAAGTCCAAGGTTTTGTCTGTGGAAAATCTGATAGTGTGTATGAGGCTTAACAATTACCTATTAGGCTGCTGGTGACTTCACTCTTTGCTCTCTTGCAAAGCTACACCCACCAGCAGTATCATCAGCATCCAACAGTTCCAGGTATGTCGGATGCCTACCCTGCATCCCCCTCTGTATGCTGTGATTCCACCTGCCTGCTGCTATGTCACTAGTGTGCCCCTGCAGTGATGCTAGAACCACAGGACGTGGCAGCATATGCAGGAATCCAGCAAACCAGTTTAGGCAGGATACTGAAGATTCCAGCATCAGGTGTGACCCTGCAAGGGAGCAAAGACTGGAGTTAATAGTGACAGACCTGATCAATTATATTATTATTCTTTTACAGCCTACAAAATGTGTAATACAACTTTAGACTTTAGAAATTCCATGCACACAACAAAATACAAAACCGAAATGCACACACAGGAACTGTCGTATCTGACAAAGTATTTGTTGTTTTGTTCACTCTGTTTTGTGATCCAGACACAGAAAAAGATATGTGTTGGGACTCCCTTTGACCTCCTTATCATCTACACTGCAGATTATAACCTAGTCAAGGACCCACTTCAGCCTGTGATTGCACAAGGAAGGTGCAGCAGCACACAGATGAGGTCTTCATTCTCCTCACTTTATTATCCCAGGAATCTTACAGTGTTAGATTGACAGGACTGTGCAATAAATTCTGTCTCCTTCAGTGCTTCAATATTTTTTATTGTATATACATTGTAGGTTTGTTCATTTCCATTCATCAGTGGGGTAAAATCAATGTTCGTTTTTGACCACAGTGATGAGAAAATTTGAAGGAGCAGGATGACATTTTTTTCTCAAATGTACAAATTTCTAACAGTATATGGTTATCCTTTTTGTAAAGTCAGTTTGTTCCAAAATTTAATGTTAAAAGCAAAGTAAATCTTGAATTACTTTTGAAAGACATTTGAATGTACTGAGTGTCAGTGTAATGCACCTGTTCCTTGATAACTGCTGGTCTGGTTCCAGCAGCCTGGTTTTGGCTGTGATGCATTCTCCTTGTCTGTCTGTCCACCTGCAAGGTCATTGATGTGGCCAGTCTCTGGTTGGAGACCAAACCTGATTTTAGCAAGGCAAGCCTGCAGTCTCATGCATGTGATAGTGTTGTAACACATGCTCCAAGCTCCCTGTTTGTCTGCCTAGCCTGCTAGTTTGGATTTCCTTGTTTATGACCTTGGATTGAAACTCTGACTATTTTCTGAACTCTGCCTGCCTTTTGACTACGAATTTGGCCCTGACTATTCTAAACCTATAAAAGGGGGGAATTGTTTGGGACTTTGAATGAGGTATATGGTCAAACGAGCATACACCTCCATCCCTCTTCATTGTTAAGAGAAGGGAGAATTTGGGACTTTGAGTGAGATGTGTATTTGGACAAAAATAGATAAAAAATAGATGAATTGCACAATAAAGAAGAAGTTTATTCATATAAATGCACATGGGACATGGTACATAGCAGATATGATGAGCTGATGGGCATATAATAGACATGAAACAACAATTCCATTATTGGACATGAAACGTAAAATCAAAAAAACAAACCATGATGTAAACGCATGATTGAATAAAAAAACGGCATTCAAAATCTTGACCTGTTTCATGGATGAAGTTCCACTTCTTCAGAAGCAAATGCAGAGTGCGTATCTATAAAAAAAATTCCAAATGACTCAAATGAAAATTAAATGAAATAGGGATGTAGGGTGAGGAGAAAACCAAACACCCCAAAGTTACTTATATATCAGCTCTAAAGTTGGTCATCAAATGCTAAAACCTGATGGTTGAGGAAAGCTGGGAAATATCCCTGCCTAGAGCTGAGGGGGCATATAACTGGGGGCAGCCAAGGCAGAAAAACACCACAAACCAGGGGAGAAATGGGAGATGTCCATGGTGAGTTGCATAAAGATGCCTGCAAAGGTTCCAATCTATATGAATGTAAAATTAAATAATCAATGAAGTGTATGATTAAACTTGCAAGGGGCATACAGCCTAAGTGGGGTCAATGTGAGAGTGAAAGGACCATGTCCCATGTGCATTTATATGAATAAACGTCTTCTTTACTGTGCAATTTATCTATTTTTATCTATTTTTTTCCAAATAAACATCTCACTCAAAGTCCCAAATTCCCTCTTCTCTTAACGACTATTCTAAACCTTGCTTGCTTTGTACTTGGAGTGTCATTGAACCACTCTGCCTGTCTACCAATCACAAGTTCCTATTTTCAGTGCTCAGTTCACCTCTTCCCCCGGTGTGGTAGCAAGGCATTTCTTGTTGTTGTGCCTTACTATTGTGATTTTTGTGTTCTCTTGTTGAATGTGACTGTATCTTGGTATCACAGCCATGTAAACACGGAGATATCGGTAATCAGCGCTCCTCGCCTCACATTGACAGAGTGTGTGGCGAGGAGAGCTGATCAGCGGCATCTCCTCACAGGAGACATCTAAACATGTAATCAGAGCACTGATCATCGGTGCCTTGATTACAATAGTGCCACCAGTGCCACAAATCAGTGCCAGCGATGAGTGACCACTAGTGCCAGCAATCAGTGCCCACCGCTGTCCACAAATGCCACCAATCAGTGTCCATTAGTGATGCCAGTCAGTGCTGTTTATCAGTACCTGCCCATCAGTTCCACCCATCAATGCCCATTAGTGCCCATCAGTACCGCCTATCTGTGCCGCCTATCAGTGCCCACCAGTGCTGCCTATAAGTGCCCACCAGTGCCACCTATCAGTGCCAATCAGTGCCACCTAACAGTGCCATCTATAAGTGCCCATAAATGCAGTATCTTAGTGCCTCCTCATCAGTACCACCTCATCAGTGCCCATAAGTGCCGCCTCATCAGTGCCCATAAGTGCCACCTCATCTATACACACCAGTTAAACCAATCTGTGCCACCTCATCAACACACATCAGTGAAGGAGAAAAATTACCTTATTACAAAATTTACTGACAGAAACTAAGTAAAAATATAATTGTTTCACATTTTTTGGTGATTTTTTTTTGTAAAAAACCCAGCAATGATTAAATACCACCAAAATAAATCTCTATTTGTGTGAAGAAAATGATAAAAATTTAATTTGGGTAGAGTGTGGCATGACCGCGCAATTGTCATTAAAAATGCGACAGTGCTGAAAGCTGAAAAATGGCCCGGGCAGGAAGGGGGTGTAAGTGCCCAGTAGGCAATTGGTTAATAAAGTTTTCAAAATCTGAATCTTTAGCATTGTGTAAAAGACCTAGGGGCAACCAAGTATCAGATGGCCTGCTTGCCCTGATAGAAAGGGGGCTGCTATAGGTGAAGAACACAGAAGCTAGCTATAGTGTCTGACCACCTGTGCTAGTGGGGAAGTGTGACACTGAGTATTTTCATATGAATATCACAAATATTTAGTTTAGAGTGCTGCTGTAGAGGGAAATGCATTGACTAAAATGATAAAAGTTTCAAGGTTAGCTTTATGTTGTAATTATTTTTTTACCACAATTATTTTAACCATATGCTTTTTATAAATTCAACTACTCTGTAGTGTAGTGGCCTGGTTGTACTTCTCTCTTCTACCACTAGGTGGATGGGCAATTGGGGGTATTAGATATGAGAGGAACAACTCAAGGTCAGGTTATGGGTATATGGGGTATCTCAGCCAATGGGCAGGGGTTTTCTTGAAACCCTTGGCCTGCTGGGAGAGCTTATATATTTGGGTGGAGTCAGGTGGTGTAGGTTTGGCAGAACCGCTCCTTCTGGTTGGACTACAAGCCACAATTCCAACCCTGTGCTGCTCTACTACTTCTGGATAGGCCCTCACACAGCCTAGCAGCCAGATGCCCTGGGGATAGGCCCAAACTCCGGCCTAGCAGCCTGGGGCTCATGACACATGTCCATCCAGACAGCCGTCCAGGTGGCACCGAACCAGACCTGAAGGGTCTGGTATGGATTTTGGGGGGCCCCTATGCCATTTAAAAAAAAACTAATTGGCAAAGGGTTCCCCTTAATTTCCATATCAGACCCAAAAGGGTTCCCCTTAATAATCATACCAGACTCAAAGGGCCTGGTAATGGACTGGGGGGTGGGGGGGATCCCATGCACTTTTTTTCATTGAGTTTCGTCTATATTGCTAAGACCCGACAATTCATTACAGCCGCGATCAGTTTTAAATGACAATTTATACTTTAGAAATGTCATTTTGCTGTGGTACTGTTCTAAATATGGGAAAAACGCACCACTTTACAGGCATACATTTAGAAACCCCCCAGGCACGATATTTAAAGGAATATTTCATGTTTATTGTTTCACTTTAAGCATAAAAAAAAAAAATCACTGCTCCCAAAAAAACAGTTGTTTAAAAAAAAAAAATTGCATTGATACATGTCCCCTGAGGCAGGACCCAGGTCCCCAAACACTTTTTATGACAATAGCTTGCATATACGCATTTAAAAGGAACACTTTTGATTATTCATGTTCGTGTCCCATAGATTTTAATGTTGTTTGCGTGTTCTGCTGAATTTTTTGCCTGTTTGCATGTTCTGCTGTGAACCGAACAGCAGGGTGTTCGGCTCATCCCTAGTCAGATGTAGAGGGGAAGCTGTCGCTACAAAGGGACCAACCACTTTATTACCAGGGACCACAGTGAGTAACTGAAGCAAGTATTCTCACCAAATGGGCACGGTGGAGAATCAGTAAACTTCAGGCGGTGATCAAGTCAGGGACACAACTAGCGGAGGTGACGCTTGCAGAGCAGCTTTGTTTGTCAAGCCAGGGACCGAGTCGGTCAGCAGGGGTGGGCTCGAGGGTTTCAGAGTAAATGAATCAGAGGGTCTAGTGAGAGACTAGGAGCTCAGTATTGAAGAACTACAAGAGGCAGTTGTAGTGAAGCTGAAGGAACTGTTACGTTTGTGTTAGGAACTGTCAAAGACTGTTGCCATAGGAGACAGCATTCCTGCATGTGCAGATTTAGTGCCTTGCTGGTGCCTTTCCCTGCACGACTGTCCTCCTGTTGAAGTCTCAGAGTCTGCCAATTGAATCTACAGCTACTTAAGGGTGTCCTGGCCCTAACCCACTTTCCCCCAAAAATACAAAAAGGATTGTTAAGAGAAATAAAACCTCTTTTACATCCAAGAAGTGTCTGGTGCCCAATAACTTTGTCTACCTTGCACCCACCATGCCTCAAAACCCACTACATACAGAAAGATGTCAGCTATCTTTGGCCTGGAAAGTTCTCATTAGACTGGACAAGTCCAGAGACCTTGCTACACATATAATAGTCTTCTGTATTTATAAAAGGTGCTTATTTCCAATCAAAAAGTAGTGTCCCTTATTCTGAGGATGCATGCATGTTTTCCTCTTTCAGCAAACTACGTTGCCCCAAATTTTGTGTCCACATGCATGTGCTCTTCATCAGTCTACTTCCAGTTTCTCACATTTTAGGAATCCACAGTGCCCCTCATCAATTTGACATTCCTCATTCTGTACCTCTGGAGTACTCCTTATTAATCAGACTACACTGGTCCTCAACCTGTACTTCAACAGTGACTCTTATGCTTCCCACTGTCGACCCCTCCTCCCCCTGCATTTATTTGCAAATTAACTACATATTACCCAGCAGGCCTAAGTTAGGGTGACCAGACATCCTCGGTTTCCGGGAACAGTCCCCGTATTGAGGACACTGTCCCTGGACCAAGTCTGTCCCTGGTTTTGTCCCCTGATTGGATTTTAACAGGGACTGGGGAAATTTCAAAGACAGTCAGTGCAGAATAAAAAATAAAAAATCTGAATTACACACCTTCGCTCCGCCACTCCTACTAGCTTAGGAGGGTGTATTTTTTTCCATTATCTGTGCCCCTTTCTGATAATCATGTGCTGGTCAGAGCGGAGGGAATATTTCTTAAGTTTCGGGCGCATGCCCATTCAGCTCTGTTTGCATGTTCTTCTGCCTTGGCTCAAGTCCCGGCCAGCTGCCTGCCTGCTTATCTCCTTGCCTTCCCTGGCAGAGTGATCTTCCACTGCTCCACACCCAGTAGTAGCTGGGGCCTGGAGAATAAGACTTGACATGCTGTGAGGCGGGCGGTGGTGGCGATGGGCAGAGAGTCGCTGATTGGCGCCATTACCAGTAAAAAAAAAAATGTCCCCTGATTTCATTTTAAAAATCTGGTCACCTTAGCCTAAGTCAACCACAGCCATGGTCAACATCCATACTGTAATCTGCAGAAACTACATGATGCATGCAGACCTGATAAGGCAAGTTGAAGGCAGAATTGGGACGCAGCAGTATTGATGAAGTAGGGGCTGTTCACTTTGCAAAGTGAATGCGTTAATTACTCAATTATTACACACATTTGGTTAATAGAAGTGAACATAGCTTCACATTATTTACTAAGCTCAGTGAACATTCACTTTACTGAGTGATCAGTGTATGACTTCAGTAAACATTGCCCAAAGGGTGACTTGCAGCTTTTAGTGACCCTGAACGTGTACAAGGCTTTTATGTCAAATAATATCATTGTTTTTCTTCAATTATCATTCATGAATTATTAAAATGCAGATATTTTATTTCTGTGCATCAAACACCAATTTTAATGCAAGTTTAAATAACAAAATAGACCTGAAACTCTGCCACTGTATTTAAAGTTATTTTTACACGCACACTGCAGTTCCCATTTTAAATTAATATTGACTCTTTGTAATTTCTTACTCTGTAAGTATGGAGCTGCATGTGATTCTCTCTTCTTCTCCAATGACCCTGTGCTGGGTGGCTGGACAAGCAATTGCCAGGCCAGAGTACTGTAATGTAGGGAAGGGGATGGCTCCTCTATAATGAGTATGGTTAAGCTCTGACCCAGATTGACTAGGAACAAACAGAAGGTAACTGTAAGCAGTGCAAAGGACAGCTATCCAGGGAATGTGTTACTTTGCCCTGAATAAAGGTTGGGGTTCATTTTAACCGCTTAAGGACCAGCCGCCATCATTATAGTGTGGTAGACTAGATCTCCTGGGCAAATCGCTGTAGGTTTACGTCATCTGCTTTAAGAAGCGATAGGGGGCACGCACACCAGTGGCTTGAGGCCAGAGATGATATGCGTGTCCGACGGCCGCGATGTCTGGCGGCCACCCGCGATCGCTCCACAGAGAGCCAGAATGGGGATCTGTCCAGACAGATCCGGTTCTAACAGGGGAGGAGAGACAGATCTGCTGTTCCTAGAGATCAGGAACAGCGATCTCTCTCATCCTCCAGTCAATCCCAACCCCCCACAGTTAGAAACACCAGCTAGTGAACACATTTAACACCTTGATAACCCCCTAGTGTTAACTCCTTCCCTGCTAGTTACATTTACACAGTAATCAGTGAATTTTTATAGCACTGGTCGCTGTATAAATGTCATTGGTCCCAAAAATGTGTCAAAATTGGCTGATCTGTCCACCACAATCTCGCAGTCCTGCTAAAAATTGTAGATCGCTGCCATTACTAGTAAAAATAAATAAATAATAAGAAATGCCATAAATCTATTTCCTATTTGGTAGACACTATAACTTTTGCGCAAACCAATCAATATACGCTTATTCCGATTTTTTTACCAAAAATATGTAGAATACATATTGGCCTAAACTGATGAAGAAAAAAAAATTGGGGATATTTATTATAGCAAAAAGTAAAAAATATTGTTTTTTTTTTTTTAATTTTTCAAAATTGTCGCTTTTATTTTGTTTATAGAGCAGAAAAATAAACACTGCAGAGGTGATCAAATACCACCAAAAGAAAGCTCTATTTGTGGGAGAAAAAGGACATCAATTTTCTTTGGGTACAACGTTGCACGGCCGTGCAATTGCCTGGTCATTAAGGGTCAGATCCTTCCAGTCCTTGGTTAAAGGTGGAGTAAAGTCTTTTCAATTAACATTTAAAATGAATCAGCTTGATGTAAATGATCTTTTCAATATGCATGTGTGTAGAAACAAGAGTACCTAGGGCAGTGATGGCGAACCTTGGCACCCCAGATGTTTTGGAACTACATTTCCCATGATGCTCATGCACTCTGCAATGAAGTTTAGCATCATGGGAAATGTAGTTCCAAAACATCTGGGGTGCCAAGGTTCGCCATCACTGACCTAGGGGAAACCCAAACATGGGAGAACATGCAAACCCTATGAAGATAGCATCCTGGATGGGATTTTAACCAAGGACCCCAGGGCTGCCAAGCAGAATTGCTATCCAATAAGCCACTGTGATGCCAATATATATGTACAATGGAGCAGCCATAATTGCTTATTGCATATGTAGATTCCGCTTCCTGCTTTGCACTGATACACATTATATTTGCTTTACCATTCCTTCTCAAATCTAAGAGCTGGCGGTCTACCTGAGAACAATGCATTTCCGCTAATTTGCTAATATCTTATCTCAACAGTGGTTTTGGGAGATCAAGAGTAATGCAATGCCACTGAGATCCTCCTCTAGCAGCTAATCTACAAATCTCTGTATTTCAGTATAAATCATTGACAGTAACACTGAGTACCCAGCAATAATGCTATTTCAAAGGAACACAAGCACCAAATCAATTAGTAAAAAACAAACAAAATGTATTATTGTTGTCAAAGTTAATAGCAGATATGCGGAGGAAAAGTGTAAAACAAATAATAATGCTAATAATACATTTTAGTAAACAAGATAATTTGCAATAAGAGCAAGGCGTAGAATGGCACTTATTAAAACATTATTACCTATAAGTACATATGCGATAAAGGTAAAAAGTAGCGCTTGAAAACAGTGAAATCACTCAAAAATAGTCCCCTCAGTGAAAGGGTGCAAAGAAATACATATAAATATTGCGAGTCCATTAATAGTCCGTAAGTAGCTTCAAATTCAGACTTTTTGATACTGAGATTCCAACTGTCACCATACAGTCTGAACATATGTGGTCCCACTTCCCCAGTCAGATGTACACTCACCAGCTAATATTGCCTCACACTCTCGTATTTTGGCAAAAAGAGCAGTCAGTACACCAAGTTACAGCAATATCCCAATAGATGATGGTCCAAAGGTTATCGTAATATGCAGAGAAAATAAACTCCAAATAGTGTTATACCGTCTTAAAAGTTTATTAAACAATCCTTACATCACCAGCCTAATGGTCATGCACTGACAAGAAGGTGATGAAATAATCACATTGGCATTGTGTATGATGCCAGAGATATCAAAAATAGCAGCGAGTATACAAGGTTTCAAATTCTGCTCGTTCTCCTCTTCCAAACAATTGAAACGTCACTTCCGGTTGTCAAACAGCCACGTCCAGATGCATTTCGTCATACCGACTTCGTCCTGGGATTGGCTGTACAGCACATCACATCATTTAAACCTTATTTAAATACACTTATGCAAATGACCCACTTATGCAAATGACATAGAAATGACTCCTACCCAGCCTGGTGTCCCCACGGAGATGATATGTCTAGCATCCACCATGTATACACTCTTATATACTACAAAATTCAAGTTAAAAACATTGACACACACACATAAATCAGGTTACAAAATAATTCCCGCAATACACAACTAATTATCTCATAAACTATAATTTAATATACATTCATAAGTTAATGCATAGACAAATTAATCATGATAGCATATAACCAATTACAGTAATACACTTAATAACATAAATCAATATAAATATAAATGAATTGGATACAGAATTATTTTTAAAGATGGATCTGTTACGTATTCGGCTATCAATTCAGTCAGGCACCACATCTGATCCACTGATAGGAAAAGCAGGGTGGCTGAGAAAATATTTTTTCATATTCAAATTACGCCTGACTGAATTGATAGGGAATTACGTAACAGATCCATCTTCAACCCTCAAAATAATTTTAACCATCACATTTAGGTATTTAAGAACTTCGTTTTGAAAGATATGGAAGGGTTACAATTAAAGAAAGTTTAAACAATGAATATATTACAAATGGAATTAAATCACTGACAAGGGGGGTGGTGTGGTAACACTGGAGAAAACATTCTATCATAATCAGCTTATGGAATTGCTGAATGATAGGGACACATATAAAAGACTTCATAGTGACCCCACAGAATTATATGGGAAACAATTAGCTGAATTGGTTGATTTAGGTTTTAGAATTAATGCATTACATAAAAAAGACAAAAGATGTTTCCTAGTGCATGTAGAATTCTGGTGATTTATACATTACCGAAAATCCATAACAATGCAGCAGCACCTTCGGCAGAACCAATTGTAAATGGTACAGGCTCGGTTCATGGCTGGGTTTGGTGAATATCTTGATAATTTCCTTTTAAAGTCCCTTGAAGAAATCCAATTGAATTTTGAGGCGCCAGTGTTTCTGGTTACTGTGGATGTAGCATCACTTTATACCATCATTCAACATGAAGATGCCTTGTTAGCCCTAAATTGGGCTTTAAGCAAATGAGATGACATTCCACATAACCAGGAATGTTTTTTAGGTAGAGCTTTGGACTACTGCATTTCACATAACTATTTTTGGTGCCAGGGTGTTTTTTTTTCACCCAACAGGTTGGCATTGCTATGGGAGCAAAATTTGCTCCCAG
The DNA here is from genome assembly GCF_037356315.1 of Lithobates pipiens. NCBI lineage: Eukaryota > Metazoa > Chordata > Amphibia > Anura > Ranidae > Lithobates > Lithobates pipiens. The sequence goes on along the minus strand of NW_027507785.1, from coordinate 115,161,034 downwards.
CATTGCCAACCTGCTTATGGCTGAATGGGAGGATAAATATATTTTAAATACCCATAGAGATTATTATTTTAACGTAGGTACATAGATGACCTTATATTCATCTGGGTAGGCCCTAAGGACACCGCTGAGGAATTTCTTTCCTATCTAAATCAGAATAATAGTAACATCAAATTAGATTTTCAGATTAGTGACACTACTATTCATTTTTTAGACACTATTGAACAGTCAGGATCTAGGTTGGACACAAAAGTCTATTTCAAGCCTACAGATCTAAATAGTTACTTGTCTGTGAATAGTGGCCATCACCCGATATGGATCAGAAATATTCCAAAGGGGCAAATAATGAGAGTTAAATGGAGTTTATCACATGTAACACAACATATGTGGTTTACCTACTATGGTGTCTGTATGGCCTGTTTTATATAGGAAGGAAAAAAAGGATGCTTAGGATTCGTATTACTGAACATCTCACCAATATTAGGAACGGTTTTAAAAAGCATAGCGTGCCTCTGCATTTTAGAGAAAAACATAATAGGGATCCATCTTTACTGCAATTTTGTGGGATAGACTGTGTGTTATTATCATTGAGGGTGTCAGGAAAGGTTTCACCTACTGGTGGCACTGTCTGATCTCTGAGCTGCAGTACTGGTGTCCACCAGCGGGTTTCTCCTTGCAATCTGGAGCCGACATCATCTCCTGCAGTCAGGCGTCACCTGAGACTGATTGCAGGAGATGTGTATTTATACCCGGCAGGCACTTACACACTTGCCTTGGCATTGTCCTTGAACCCTGACCTGTACCTGTGATCCTGTGAACCCAAACCTGAACTTGAACCCATTCCTGTCCCTCCTGTGATTCTGTCATCCTGTAACCCTGCCCTGCAGCCTGACCCCTTCCATCTTCTCCCTGTTGATCTCGTGTATATGACCCTGGCCTGGCTATGATTACGATTCTGGTATTCCCTATCTGCTGTATATACTAGTTTAGACTGTTGTTCTTTGTGGGTCACTGTTTGGTTGTTTGATTTGTTTTACACTGTTTGGTAGTGGAGGTGCGTTTATATCTGTGTTCACTTATCTTAATAAACGACATTACTTTTTCATAGTGAAAAAAATTAGATCCCAGCGCTTATGGTGAAAATGAAAAATGAGGAGCTGCAGCCTCTATCAATAAATTCACCCTAAGGTAAATCTAGAAGACGTGTGAAAAGGAGGGGATAGGTGCGGCGCTGCTCTTAATAAGAGGTGACCTACAACCTCTAAATACTTGAGGGGTGTGTGTCATGGGTGCATTTAGTGTAAAAAGTGACTAAAAGTGCATAAAATAAATATTTGAATAAATATATTCACAAAAATCCACAAAAAATCCTACTGTGTAAACTTCCTAACCGCTTATATATAATGCATATTGTATGTTCAAACAAAAAAAAAAAACACTCTTATGCAAAACCTGCAATTCAAAGTGACATTTCTGTGCAAAAAAAATCCAACATATATGACTGGTGTATATTGTTGCTGTGAAACTGGGTTCAGAAATATGCATATACCGTCCTTAAACCCTGGTGTATAAAAAAAAGTCCAATAAAGTGACAATGTGCTCCTTCAAATTGTTCTGTGCTTCTTGGAAAACAATGCCCAATAAGAAATGCACTCGCTACTATTATTTACCCCACAACAAGGTATTTCATCTTGACAGTATGAGCCCCTGTACAGCCTGTGGAGTGGGAGGAAACTTCCCGTCCTGTATTCTCCAAGTGCCTCCTTGTCTGCGATGTAAGTGGTCTCCTCGCTGTTAGATGTTGCTCACATGTAGAGAGGGAAGAGACTCCATAGTGTGATACCGTACAAATATCCAAATAATTATTACTCACATTTAATAAAAATCATTAAAAGCGAAAACAGTATTTAAAAACAGGAAACCGGAGCGATCTGCGCTCCATGGCTCAGAACCGGAAGTGCAGAAGTGATGCAATGATGCTGTATAGTCCTCCCTACATACATTTGGTTCACTCTGTTGCAGTCCACACAGTTCTGGTCACACCTGTTTATGACAGAGGGGCTCCAACAGAGTGAGGGAGTTGTCCCAGAGGGAGACAAAATGGATATTCCTTATGAAATGTCTTACACCATTTGGCTTGAACATAGAGCTGGATCTAAACTGCTTTATAAATAACTTCTAACCGGATTAGAGCAGTATATATAGAATTTTTTACTGGTTACATGTTTTGGGGTACAGAGGAGGTCTAGAGCTAGAATTATTGCTCTTGCTCTAACGTTTGCGGCGATACCTCACATGTGTGGTTTGAACACCGTTTTCATATGTGGGCGGGACTTACGTATGCGTTCGCTTCTGTGTGCGAGCTCACGGGGACAGGGGCGCTTTACTTTTTTTTTTTATTGTTAATTTTATTTTTTTAATTTGACACTTAAAAAAAATAAAATAATTAATGACTTTTATTCTTATTACAAGGAATGTAAACATCCCTTGTAATAGGAATATAGCACAATTGGACATATTTACAGTGAGATATGGGGTCAATAAGACCCCATATCTCACCTCTAGGCTGGGAAGAATAAAAAAAAAAAAAAAAAAAAACGATCCTGGCTTCCCTGCCAAATCGGCGCCGTTATTTTGAATACCGAGGCCGGGTGTGACGTCATAACATCGCACCCAGCCTCCAAATGATCATAGAGACTCCAGGGACAATCTGGTCCGCCGAAAATCTCTATGGTAACTGGCGGGGGGCGGCGGATCCTGTCACCGACTCACCGATCGAAGCAGTGAGTCGGTACAAGCACCCGAGGGCAACGGGAGGGGGGGCGTCCCCTCCCGCAGCCCGTAAGAACGATCAAGCGGCGGAACAGCCGCTATGATCGTTCTTATGGTGCAGGGAATCGCCAGCTGAAAACGCAGATATCTGAATGATGTCTGTGGCCTCAGGCATCACTCAGATATAACCACTGAAAGCCCATGACGTCAATAGACGTAGTATGGGAGCCAAGTGGTTAATAATCGGACACTTACCTGCCCCAGGGTCCAGCGATGCGTGGGATCGAAGCCCCACTCATCTCCCCCTCCGCTCGGCGGCGCCGGCATTTCAACTGTGGGCACCCGGCTGTGGCTTCACAGCCCGGCAATCCACTGCACATGCGTGAGCTGCGCTACACGCCATGACTGGCCGCGCAATCATCCGGGACCTGTCACGTGTCCCAGAGGATGGACAAGAGGGAGGGGAGAGAGGCGATCTCCCTTCCTGTGCCGAGGGAAGTTTTGTCAGGAGCCCAGGTGCCGAAGGAGGCAGACTACGAGGGAACCCTAGCAACAGGCATTTAGAGGTGAGTAAAAAAAATAATGTTTTCTCCAAATTTTAATTTTTTATTTTTTCTAAGCACAGTAATCATTTTCTTTTATTTTTGGAGTGGAACTCCACTTTAAAAGTATTACTGTAACTAGTTGTATGCTATCATGATTAATTAGTCTATGCATTAACTTATGAATGCATATTAATTTATAATTTATGAGATAATTAGTTGCGTATTGCAGGAATGATTTTGTAACCTGATTTATGTGGGTTAATGTTTTTAACTTGAATTTAGTGTTATTTATGTAGTATATAAAAGTGTATACGTGGTGGATGTTAGACATATCATCTCCGCGGGGACACCAGACTGGGCGGGAGTCGTTTCCCTGTCATTTGCATAAGTTGGTGTATTTAAATGAGGTTGCTGTGCCGTTCAGCCAATCCCAGGACGAAGTTGGTATGACGAAACATGTTGGGATGTGGCTATATGGCAACCGGAAGTGACAATCATGTACCACCTGATGTGACGTTCCGAGTGTTTGAAAGAGGAGAATGAGTGGAATTTGAATTCCTGATAACCTTTGGACCATCATCTATTGGGATATTGCTTTAACTTGGTGTGCTGACTGCGGTTTTTGACAAAACATAAGAGCGTGAGGCAAAATTAGCTGGCGAGTGTACATCTGACTGGGGAAGTGGGACCACCTATGTTCAGACGGTGTGGTGACAGTTGGAATCTCAGTATCAAAAAGTCTGAATGTGAAGCTGTCTATGGACTATGGACTAGCAATATTTCTATGTATACCTTTTCATTCTTTCACTGAGGGGACTGTTTTTGTGGGCCTTTACTATTTTCAAGCGCTACTTTTTTACTTTTATCGCATATGCACTTATAGGAAATATTGCTTTAATATTTGTCTCTTTTTATAGTGGCTGCTGTGCAATCTTGTTTATTACTTTTTGTATTGATCTGTGGTTCTGATCTTTGTTGGGGGCGTATTTTTATTGTTTTGTATTGATGTGTAGGATGACACTTGCTGTCCAGATCAGCATAAACAGTAATGCCGCATAAACACGGTCGGAATTTCCGACAACAAATGTTCGATGTGAGCTTGTGTATGCTCCATCTGACATTTGCTATCAGAATTTCCGACAACAAATGTTTGAGAGCTGGTTCTCAAATTTTCCGACAATAAGTTTTGTTGTCAGAATTCAGAGCGTGTGTACACAATTCTGACGCACAAAATTCCATGCATGCTCAGAATCAAGCAGAAGAGCCGCACTGGTTATTGAACTTCATTTTCCTTGGCTCATTGTTCGTGTTGTACGTCACGGCTTGACGTTCGGAATTTCCGACAACATTTGTGTCACTGTGTGCATGCAAGACAACTTTGAGCCATGGCATGGGTGCTGCTGATGTGGCCGATAATGTGTTGCAACAGATTTTCTCACTCACTGTCCCAAGATCAGGTCTCCTCTGGTTAGACCTCCAAACAGGAGCAAGTGGGCATAGGTCCTCTCGACCTCCAGATCCTGGGTGTGATCCATAGCTTAATGGGATCTCTAGTTTTTACAGCCATCCCACGAGTGCAGTGGTCTCTCTCAAGGACAACATGTCCCAGTGTGCAATGCAACACTTCAAGTCCTTTCCCCCTTGCTGCTGATTGGCTCCTGCCACTTTCACGAGGGAGGGAGTGAGCGGGGGAGGAGAATCCACACAGAAAATGCTTGTTCAGTTACTCAGCACCAGCGGCACCCGACTACAGCTGCACACCTTGAAAATACATACTTTCCCTTTAATTTCTTTAGAAATAAACCCCAATAGCTTTCAAATTCTCTTCTCCAAGTAAATCTATCTTTCATGTACAGAAGACATTTAAAGTATGCATAGCCACATGCACAGTAACTTAAAAGCTGGTCAATGTGCACTTTGTGCCAGCTGTGCATTTTTACCTACACTCAAAAGTGTCATTATGAATAATCATGTAATAGCGATCTCACAGGAGGCAAAAGAGGAAGAGTCATTTTCATTTGAAATCTTGCTGGAGTTATATTTATATCTTGGTTGTTATTTTTTTTTACATTTTTTGGGGGATATTTATTATAGCAAAAAGGAAAAAAATGTTGTTTGTTTTTTTTCAAAAAATTTTTTTGTTTATAGCGCAAAAAATAAAAGCTGCAGAGGCGATCAAATACCGCCAAAAGAAAGCTCTATTTTGTGGGGAAAAAAAGGACATTGATTTTGTTTGGGTATGTCGTCACAGGACCGCGCAATTGTCAGTTAAACGACTCAGTGCTGTATCGCAAAAAATGGCCTGGTCATTAAGGGGGATAATCTTCCAGTCCTTAAGTAGTTAAATAGTCATGAGTATTCTTACTTAAATCCTGGTGTGCTTTGTGTATTTCTTCCAGATCTGTTCAATGATCCAGTGTGAAACTTTGTCTTCCTGTAATAAAGACTGGTCCCTGTTGCTCTCTCTCCATGTGCAGGGCGACTGGTCTTGTCCACACCCCCTCCTGTAATTTTCTGCAGGCAGCCTATAGTGGGCAGGCATTTGGACTCCTCCCACAGCTCTACTCTCTGCTCAAGCTATGTACAGCACAGCCATGATGTCACTGCTACATTTACAAGGTAATAATTGGGTTTGCAAAAGCATTGAGTTCTTACAAAGTGGATTTATATTCTTTGTGGCTATTGAAGAATATATTTGATGACAATTTTTGTCAACCAGGGTTTGGTCTTCTTTTCATATAAATATGGCCAGAATTTTTGCCAAAAGCGACCTTGTATATCTTGGTGGCCAAAACACTGTAATGTCTAGAAATGTTTTACACTGGGACTTTTATACTTTGAACAGAGCCTGAGCATTCTTGCAATTATACACCACACATATATGCTGCAGCTGCAACAAAATACCCTTTAATTACAATATGTGCCACAAGTGATAATCTCAGAGACACACATAAACTTCAAGACAAAGAATCATTTTTAGAAAATGGCACACTGTTATTACAAACGCCTTTATCTGAAAAGAAAATACACAAAAAACAAACACTTTCTCTGAGCTTAACTTAAAAAAGAACTTAATTTAATCAGTTGAAAACTACTTAGCAACCAACAACTGTTGACACAACAAACACCTCGATTTCAAATTGTGAAGTCAGACATATGTAAGGTACAACAAACCATAGAGAGCAGAGATCAGGACAGTGTAATGTGCAACATAGAATGTACAGAGCAGGGGTCAGGACTATGTAAGGTACAGTACAACACATTGTATACAGTGCAGTCATCAAGAAAATGTCATTTATTGCCTATAACATTGCAGTGCAAGTAAGCCCTTGTACACACGGTCGGACATTCCGACAACAAAATCTGACTGATTTTTTCCCATGGATTTTGTCCGAAACTGGTGTTGCATACACACAGTCGGAATGTGATGACGTTTGTACGTTACGACGGGACTACGTTCAGGCTAGTAGCCAATAGCTTTGGTCTCGTAATTTGATCTGAGCATGCGTGGCACTTTGTCTGATCGGAATTCTCTACAAACGATCAGACAAAGTCCTATCGGATAATGTTGTCGGAAAATTGTATATCCAGCTCTCAAACTTTGTTGGTCGGACATTCCGACGGAAAAAGTCAGATGGAGCCCAAACATGGTCGGATTATCCGACAACACGGTCCGATTGGGCATTTTCCATCGGAATTTCCGACCGTGTGTACAGGGGCTAAAACAATGTCCCCACATCAGTAGTCAGTGGGGGAAGAATTGCCCCAGAGTCGGCTGTCAGTGGCTGGTGCTTTTGGGGGGGTCCAGGGGCAAACAAACCCCCCACCAGGTCTGCACTCACCCCATTCATGGTCGCAGCTTCTCCTCCCGGCTAATCCAGTCTTAAGATTCGCCTCCTGTCCTGATTGGCTGGGAGGAGAAGCTGGACGACAATAAAGAACATTGATTCGCTAATGTTACAAGTGGGTGGGCTCAGGGCACAGTGTGCTTTTTCCCCCGAGTCCTACCTTTTTGAAGCCAATTAGAGCTTCAGGCTCTAATCATGTGGTTAAAAAGAAAACAAAACTCATAGAAACCTAATGGACTGGCCGCTGCTGGGTGGAAGAAAAATATGCCCTGCCATTGGTGGTAAATGGGAGGAAAACATGCTCAGTGTACGCAATTTCTGTCCTTGTGTTGTAAAGCGATGCACAAACTGTTGGCGTTATATAAATCCTGTAAAATAATAGTGTATAATAATGCCCTAGCATTGAAGGTCAATGTAAGGAAAAAACATGTCATGCCATCATTGGGAAAAAATGCTTCTTCAGCCAAAGTTGCCCAACACAGTCCCAACACAAAGTCAAGATAATTTGCCTTGTCTTTTTGTTTCAGTTTACACCAACATGCTGCATTGGTGTGCAATGAAAAAATTAGGATGCAATGCATTTTTGTGCAGAGCAGCTTTGTGCGATACACTACACCACATCGCAAAACATTGCATAAAATTGAAAAAATGTTGAAATAAATGTTTTTTTTACATTTCAATGAAATTAAAAAGTAAACAGTGTAATGTATTTTTACAATGCATTGCACAGCTCCCACATAATGCACACCAGAGCATAATGCGTGCCTGCTGATGTGCAAAAATGATCCTCAATCTATGGCAGTGGAAAGCTGTCTGACTCTAATTCCCACTCACTAGTAGTTGCCCTGTCCATGTGCAGTCCCTGGGTAGGGGCTATGTTTTCAGAACTTCCCCGTCATATTCATGTGAAAAAACAAGCTGCTTGTGGTCTCTGAGGGTTCTTTCAGACAGGCGGGAAGGTGAGTAATGTGGTGGATCACTTTTCACGGGTCAGTATAGCAGCAGCTAACAAGTGTTTAGAAGGTGCTACTGCTGCCTTCTGATACCTTTTTTATTTATTTTTTTATTTGCTGAATTTTACATTGCAGGATCATGCCACGACTGTGAGCTAAGAATTTGGTTTGCGATTGAGGGGAAGGGGGGCCCAATTGATCTCAATGGGCAAGTTTGACAGGTGGTGCTACCTGTCAAACTCTACAGCCCAAATAAAAAATGCATGTGTGCAGCCCTATCAGGCTGTAATGTCAACATTTTGGTGGGCGTTAGGAGGGGCTCAGCCACCTGATTCCTCCTCTCAGTTGCATGTGAAAGAACCCTCGCTATGGGAAGAGTTTCGTTTTTTTTGTTTTTTTTACAGAAAACGAGAACTAATTTGAAGTTTTCCACATTTAACCACACCACATAGTTGCAAATGCTTTTTTTTTATTATTACTATTTGATCCCTGCGTTAAAGGTGATGATTTTTTAATTAATTAAAGTGTTAGGCCGCGTACACACGGGCGGACTGTTCGCCCAACCTTGTCCGCTGAACAGTGTTTGGGCGGACAGTCCGCTCGTGTGTGGGCTTTCAGCGGACAGTTTCAGCGGACAGTTGGACGGACAAAGTCTTTCGGAAATTCCGAAAAACTGTCCGCTGAAACTGTGTTTGAGCGAACAGTCCGCCCGTGTGTGGGCTTGTCCGCTGTACTTTCGAAATGAGCGGACTGTTCCCGCTCGGGAAGTCCGCCCATTTCGAGCGCGTGTACAGGTAGGCGGGGCCCGCGAAGGAGACGTCGCGGGCTCCGCCGCCTGGAATGGGCTTAAAGGGGAACCCCAACGCCGAAAAAAATCGGCGTGGGGGTTCCCCCCAAGTCCACACCAGACCCTTGTCCGAGCACGCTACCCGGCCAGCCAGGAAAGGGGGGCGAGCGAGCGCGCCCCCCCTCCTGAGCCGTACCAGGCCGCGTGCCCTCAACATGGGGGGTGCCTTGGGGAAGGGGGGGCCGCGCGGCCCCCCCACCCCAAAGCACCTTGTCCCCATGTTGATGAGGACAAGGGCCTCTTCCCGACAACCCTGGCCGTTGGTTGTCGGGGTCTGCGGGCGGGGGGCTTATCGGAATCCGGGAGCCCCCTTTAAGAAGGGGGCCCCGGATACCGGCCTCCCACCCTATGTGAATGAGTATGGGGTACAATGTACCCCTACCCATTCACCTGTGAACTAAAGTACAATAAAAAACACAACACAGAGAAAAAATATTTTATTGCACAGCTCCGGGGGTCTTCGGGGGTCTTCTCGCCGGACTCCTCCGCTATCTTCTTGTAGCTCTTTTGCTAGCGGAGGAGTCCGGCTTTCTTCCTCCCCGCCGCCGGCCTCTTCTCCCGACTTCGGGGGTCTTGTCCCCCTCTTCGGTTCTTCTGCCGGGCCACCGCGCCTGGTCCGGTGGCCCGGTCTTCTGTCGCCGTCTTCCGTTCTTCTGTCGCCGCCTTCGGTTCTTCTGCCGGGCCACCGCGCCTTCTTGTAGCTCTTTTACAGGCGGTGGCCCGGTCTTCTGTCGCCGCTGTCGTCGCCGCCGCCGCCGCCTTCCGTTCTTGTTCTTCTTCTTGTTCTTCTTCTTCTCCTGGAGATGTTGACTCGACGAGCTCTCCGGCCGGAATGCCAGAGCCGCGCTGTGCGGTCACTTATATAGTGACAATGGGGCGGTGTCACATGGTATATGTCACATGGGTTGGTCACATGGTGACCCCGCCCCCTTACGATGTCATAGTCCCCATGTGACATCAACCCATGTGACCAACCCATGTGACATATACCATGTGGCACCGCCCCATTGTCACTATATAAGTGACCGCACAGCGCGGCTCTGGCATTCCGGCCGGAGAGCTCGTCGAGTCAACATCTCCAGGAGAAGAAGAAGAACAAGAAGAAGAACAAGAACGGAAGGCGGCGGCGGCGGCGACGACAGCGGCGACAGAAGACCGGGCCACCGCCTGTAAAAGAGCTACAAGAAGGCGCGGTGGCCCGGCAGAAGAACCGAAGGCGGCGACAGAAGAACGGAAGACGGCGACAGAAGACCGGGCCACCGGACCAGGCGCGGTGGCCCGGCAGAAGAACCGAAGAGGGGGACAAGACCCCCGAAGTCGGGAGAAGAGGCCGGCGGCGGGGAGGAAGAAAGCCGGACTCCTCCGCTAGCAAAAGAGCTACACACACATAGCGGAGGAGTCCGGCGAGAAGACCCCCGAAGACCCCCGGAGCTGTGCAATAAAATATTTTTTCTCTGTGTTGTGTTTTTTATTGTACTTTAGTTCACAGGTGAATGGGTAGGGGTACATTGTACCCCATACTCATTCACATAGGGTGGGAGGCCGGTATTCGGGGCCCCCTTCTTAAAGGGGGCTCCCGGATTCCGATAAGCCCCCCGCCCGCAGACCCCGACAACCAACGGCCAGGGTTGTCGGGAAGAGGCCCTTGTCCTCATCAACATGGGGACAAGGTGCTTTGGGGTGGGGGGGGCCGCGCGGCCCCCCCTTCCCCAAGGCACCCCCCATGTTGAGGGCACGCGGCCTGGTACGGCTCAGGAGGGGGGGCGCGCTCGCTCGCCCCCCTTTCCTGGCCGGCCGGGTAGCGTGCTCGGACAAGGGTCTGGTGTGGACTTTGGGGGGAACCCCCACGCCGATTTTTTTCGGCGTTGGGGTTCCCCTTTAAGCCCATTCCAGGCGGCGGAGCCCGCGACGTCTCCTTCGCGGGCCCCGCCTACCTGTACACGCGCTCGAAATGGGCGGATTTGCCTCCGCCTTACGTGGGCGAGTCCGTTCATTTCAAAAGTTGAGCGAACTGTTTGCCCAACCTTGTTCGTCAAACAGTCCGCTCGTGTGTGGGCAAGTCCGCTCATGCAAATTTTGAGCGGACTGTTTGATGAAACTGTTTGCCGAACAAGGTTGGGCGAACAGTCCGCCCGTGTGTACGCGGCCTTACTAAACCCAGTAATATGAAAATAGTTTATCTGCCCCCCACCCCCACACACAGTGCCCACAGCTTATAAATCTTCTTTTTACATTACCACTATATACCTTTTTGGTTGATCTGTACACCACGGTCAGTGATAAACTACACAGTTTCTCCAGTGCTGAGAGTTCAGGTAGGAGGAAATTTCCACTTCAGTCTGTATACACTCCCACATGTGTGATGCTAATATCATGTGACCTGGCTAGCTCTGATCAACAAGTAAATATTCTCTCCAGCATAAAAGACAAAACTGAGCATGTGCAGGTCGGCTACCCTGCCTGTGTTAGCTGAGCATGTGCAGGTCGGCTACCCTGCCTGTGTTAGCTGACCTTCCCCAGATAGACAGTACAGGAGGGAAGGATCTGTGCATACAGGATAAAAACAGCCTTTTTACACAGAGGATTAACCCCTTAAGTCCCACAGTGACAAGCATGCTATACTGCATATACAGACTGATTTTACTGTTGTGGGTTTAGTAACAATTTAAGCACATTTTCATAATGCAATTTTTGTGTGCCTTCATTTGAATTTTACATGAGCTGCTTTTTTTTTTTTTTTTTAAAGGAAATCATGTTTATGTTGTTATAGTAATTTCCTGCTACAGAATTGTTTTTTGTTTCCTAATAATGCATGTTTTAATGTACATTGCCTGTGATTTACAGCTGTTACCATTCATTTGTGTATGAAATACATATTATGATGCAAAATGCACTTCATATGTTGTTAAAGAATATGTAAACACAATATTTGAAGGTTAACTCCACTTTCATGGGAAAAAAATAACAAATAAAGAAAAAATAATATAGTGTATACAATCGCGATACCAGTCATATTGTAACTGAATGTTATTAAAAATTACCTTTCCTTTTCAATCTGCAGTCGCTGTGATTTTCTAGAAATGCAATGCAATATGGCTACATGGAGTTGTTCAGAATGTGTCCTGACCACTCCCCAGAAACATTATTTCCTGCTTGTGTGATTGGCTCACAGGTTTTCACAGAAGTCTGCCTAAGATTCAAGTCAGATTTCAGGCATCCCTTGCAACAAAAATGTCATTTTTGGTGAGATACTCCCACTAGGAACACGTCTAAAGGGATGCAGGCCCAGCAGCTTTTCTCATTAGTGCTCTGCAGGTCCCACAGCTGACTGATAATCATGAAACCACTCTCATTAGACTAACTTAGCACAGAGGTACAGACAGACAAACACACATGGATTTCTTCAGATTAACAAAACATTAGGATTCTGCAACAAAGGTTGTTATAATCCTTGCAATGTACATAGATCACCCAGGGGGGAATGTTTTTTTTCTCAACAAAAGTGGAGTTACTCTTTAATATTCCTGATATGTGCCTGTTGTACCATGTACTTGTATAAAAACGTATCCTGTTCTTTTTTGTGAGATTCCTGGTGTTCTTGCCAGTTCCACTGCTTTCCTATTATAAACTGACCACACTAGGCTTAAGAACACACCGTGGAACTAATCCTGCTGCCCCCTAATTATTAGACTTGCCTGAATGCACAGCCCCTACACAGTCTTTCACTGGGAGGACCAGTGTATTGCTGTTTCAACTCCCCCAGCTTATATGCATCTGAGAACAGAGGGAATGTGATCACTTATAAAAAAGTGGTGGAAAAAGGTATTTACTGTATGATTTTTTTTTATCTTTACAGTTATACACACATTTTGCCTTTCATTTCTGTTTTAAACTAATTGGGTTGTTTTACAAGGCGAGGGCTTGTTGCTTATATACTTTATCATTTTTCCAAACTGCAGCACAATAACATGTGAAGATAAGGATAGTTCCATACAGCAAAAAGGTGAATAAATCAGCATGCAAATGTTTATATGTGTTGAATATTAATATGTGTTATATTACTAAATTGTGCAAAACTTTATAGGTGGAACCCCACTCTGGCTTCACATTTGGTAAAAATTCAACTGCTTCCATACATTCCACACTCACCCAGTTTTTGTACACACAGGCCATCATGTCCAAGTATGAAATGCCCTAAGATATATAGGTACATATATGTATGTATGTATGTATCTATATATATATATATATATATATATATATATATATATATATATATATATATATATATATACACTATATTAGCAAAAGTATTGGGACGCCTGCCTTTACACGCACGTGAACATTGATGGCACCCTAGTCTTAGTCCGTAGGGTTCAATATTGAGTTGGCCCATCCTTTGCAGCTATACAAACAGAATTGTGCAGCGCTCTAAACAGGGGAAAACCGTCAGGCAGGGCGGAGTCCACAGGTGGGTGCTCAGGCGGCAGGGTCCTCCAGACAACACCCAAATAGGTAGACAAAATAGAAAAATAGCCAGCAACTCCAATCCATAAGAATAAGTACGGTTGTTTTTGAGGGGTTGAGATTGGCCCCTTAGTTTCAGTGAAGGGAACTCTTAAGGTGTCAGCAAACCAAGACATTTTGGACAATTTCATGCTCCCAACTTTGGGAGATGGCCTTTCCCTGTTCCAACATGACTACACACCAGTGCACAAAGCAAGGTCCATAAGAATATGGATGAGCGAGTTTGGGGTAGAGGAACATGACTGGCCTGCTCAGAGTCCTGATCTCAACTCGATAGAACACCTTTGGGATGAATTGGAGACTGCCAGCCAGGCCTTCTCATCCAACATCAGTGCCTGACCTCACAAATGGGCTTCTGGAAGAATGGTAAAAGATTCCCATGGACACACTCCTAAACCTTGTGGACAGCCTTCCCAGAAGAGTTGAAGCTGTTATAGCTGCAAAGGGTGGGCCAACTCAATATTGAACTCTACGGACTAAAGCCCCATACACTCTATCAGTTTTTCTGCTGAGTTTTTCCTTCAGATTTACCAAAACCATATAATATGAGGTCAAACCTTAGGGGTTTCAATTTGTATGCAATCAGGCTGGCCCTTGCACTACATGGTTTTGGTAAACCTGAAGGAAAATATCCACAGAAAATCTGATCGTGTGTATGGGGCATAAGACTGAGATGCCATTAAATTTCATGTGCATGTAAAGGCAGGTGTCCCAATACTTTTGGTAATATAGTTTATATATCAGTATATACTGAACCACTTTGGACTTTCTTTTGAACAAGGAAAAACTATTTATAGCTTGCTGCTATACTCCTAATGTACTCCCTGCTATTTATAGCTACTTTATTGATTATCAGCACCTTTTGAGATAAGGGCTATGGGGAGCCACGTCAGCAATGCCTTGAAGAAAGACTGATGAAATAATGGGGCTTGGAATACTACCAGAGCGTGTGATACTGTATAGTTAAATATATGTGATATAAAAATAAAAGAATTTACACTGAATATTTAATGTATTGTGCGAATGGTGGTGGTAATGAGGTGCATTGGCTTAAGCAATGGCTTAAAAATAGAACAAAGTTGTGGCAGAATCTGTAGTGGGTATCTTGTGTGGTCGTATAGGAATGTTTAACCCTGCTTAGAGATCACAGAATAGAAAATGTACCATATTTGTAATAGAAATCCCTTTCAGTTATAGCCAATGTATGGCTGGATTGCAGTAATCTGTCTCATAAACGGTAAATTCCACATAGATCTCTATGGCTGTGACATGCACCTTGCAAAAAAAAAAATTAGGAGTAATCCTAGCATAGAGAATTAGGAATTCTTCAGTTAAAAATGAATCGTCATAAAGAAGGAGCAAGAAACTGCCTGTCACCGTTCTGGATTTTTTAGGAGCTAAGCCAAAACCTTGGCAGAACAAATCTGGCCCTGCTCCAATGGTCAGGTTTGTATCACAGCATTATGATTTATATCCACCGTCTGCAATAAATATATAAGACACCAAAAAGTACCAGTCAGATCTGATAGATTAAGGCCCCTTTCACACTGGGGCGTTTTTCAGGCACTACAGCGCTAAAAATAGGGCCTGAAAAAATCTGGCCCCTTCCACTCCAGTGTGAAAGCCAGAGGGCTTTCACACTGGAGCGGTGCGCTAGCAGGACAGTGAAAAAAGTCCTGCTAGCCGCATCTTTGGAACGGTGAAGGAGCGGTGTATTCACCGCTCCTAAACCGCTCCTACCTATTGAAATCAATGGGGCAGCGCAGCTATACCGCCGCCAAAGCGCCGCTTTGTGGGTGATTTTAATCCTTTTTCGGCCGCTAGCGGGGGTTAAAACCACCCCGCTAGCGGCTGCATACCGCCACAAAAACGACAGTAAAAATAGCGCCGCTTTACCGCCGACAACGCTCCTGCCCCAGTGAGAAAGTGCCTTTTCTGTGCACAGCTTCCAAAACCTAGTTTGTCTACATTAAATGAGTGGCAGACCTTGCCGCTCCAGTGCCTCCTCTGAAAAAAGAACCCTCACTGGACTGCTTTTCAGATGTGCCTGATAGGCGGTGGGAAGGTAATATTGCCCGCTTCTTCCCCCTATTTTGATCCTGCAAAAGCGACTCCACTGCATGCACATGCATTACAAGCAGTGCAGGGCAGCTGTGGTGCAACCCTCTTCACTTGTATGGGTTTGCGTTCAGTGCCGATACTGCCTGCCGAACGGGACATGGGGTTTTTATATTTTTTTGCCCATGAAGCAAAGCATTGCAGCCACGGCAGGTGTGGAACCCTATCTGGCTTCCTTTGCAGTATAGTCAGTAAAAATGTGTCTCAACCACCTGTTTTCACTGCCACCCAACCGCAAGTGTAAAGGAGTCCTTCCTCTTTAAAGGTGTTACAGCCTGGGGGGAAATACTGTAGCTGCTGACTTTTAATATATGGGCACTTACCTGTCCAGGGAGCCTGCAATGTCGGCACCCCAGCCGATCTATTTAACAGGCTAAAGAGATAAAATAAGAAAAGTTCACTGTTAGGGTTTACATACTCTTTATAGGGGATAGAAAAGCCACTAATAATTCCTAAAAATGTATCTCCCCCTCCTCCTACCTATCTTGTTCAAAAAAAGATCTGTGTACCTATTTTTTTTTTACATCGGTTATGTGATTCTGCAACTCCGACTCCCCTGTTTGAAGGAGTTCTCGACAACGGCTGGGATTTCTGGGAGCTGTGACGTCACCCTTAGGCTCTCATGATCTGGCCATTGTCGACGCTCTGAATCCTCCTCTACAGCTGCCACTTGTAAGTGGTGTTGAAATCAAGCCAGTTAGGTGTTGCCCCAGGATTTGGAGGGTAAGGTTTAATGCCTTTCCCGTTTTTTGGTTTCGGCAGTCCGGAGCAGAGAGTCCGGAGCAGAGAGCCCCCAAGCACAGAGGCCCGGAGCCCATAAGAGAGCCCAGTGAGATCGGTGAACCACACCCAGGAGAAATGGAAGAATGTGGCTTGCTACTGCTGTGATGTAAAAGGTCATCAGGACCCCCCGCTAAGACACATCAACTCCTCTTTTTTTTCTCCCGCCCCTTCCTTCCTTCTTTTATCTTTCCTTTTACTCGTTCTTGTTTTTTTTCTTTTCTCCCCTCTATCTACCTGTCTTTCTTTTTCTTTCACAATAAAAACAAGGTTTGGCAGTTTTTGTTTCTTTATTGTGACTAGTTTTACATCATTTATTTTTCTTTTGGCCCCCATGAGGGAACAGAGTTTTACGCTGTATGAGAACCCGCTTATCCCTTCTTGTGTTTGGATTTCCTCCATTATCTGGCTATACTTATATTCTGTATACTGTATACACTATCTATTATTGTCTTGTTGACATGGAAACTGCCTGTCTGGTTAAATAAAAAATAAAATAAATATCTACAATATGATGGACAAAAATAACGTACATCAGCTAAGCACTATAACCCAGATAGTAGGCCTATAAGCAAAAATATAGCAGAAAAGTGCAGAGCTATAACTTGATAAATGTGCGTGTAACACAAAATATTAAAGTGCAAACAATATCCATGGTGTAAACCATAAATCATGAAAATCAATAGAAAACAGTCAATAAAGTAGGACATAAGATAGACTAAGGAGGGGGGGTTGGGCCTGTTGAACAGCAAACTGTTCAGAGCATCCTTAGTTTGCTGTTCAACAGGCCCAACTCCCCCTCCTTAGATTTATCCACTTGCACTTTGTCTGTTGGACTGGACTGGACTACCGCTTAGCGTCTGTGGGAACCATCCAATGGTGAAGGCCCAGTACATTGGGACATCTCTCCAGGCTCCAGCTATCAGGACACATCTCCAACAGGATCTCAGATCCAACAAGCCTTGTTTGACCCCCCTGAATAGGGGTGGTCACTGGCTTTCTGGTAAGCCTCCTATCTATCTGTGTTGGTGGTCTCTCGTGGTCAAGTCTATCTTATGTCCCATCTATGAATGATTCATTTCACAGTGCATCAGCGCACCAGGATTTTGTATATGAATTTAAGTCACTTATTAATCTCAATACGGACATTTGCATTTTTTTGATACATCAATTGATGTTGTGCACTTTATTGTCTGTTTTCTATTGATTTTCATGATTTATGGTTTACACCATGGATATTGTTTGCACTTTTGCACTTTAATATTTTGTGGTAAACACACATTTATCAATTTATAGAGCTGCACTTTTCTGTTATATTTTTGGTTAAATAAAAAATGTTGAAAAAAAAACAACGTCATCAGGACCTGCCATTCATCCCCAAAGAAATCAACACTGGAGATGCCCCTTTTGGATTCCTTAATCATACATGGACTTTACCTTTTGCAGGTTTGCCAGCACAGCACATAGCCTGAGTTAGGATTAGGGATGTAGGAGAAATATTTTTCTGAATGTTGAACTCTGAGATGTCTTTGCACTTTTCTACGACGTCACATAGCCGGTCCAGGCTGGGGTGAAATTGCGACAATAAAGTCAGGATCCGCCCGCAATCTTGGACCAGCACCTGGCTCAGGCTTGTAGTGAGCTGGCAAGAACCTGAGCCAAATGCTCTGTCCCTGCCACAGCCAAGCATTCCAGTGAGTGTGGGGAGTAGAGTAGAGAGCCAGTGACTGACAGCCACCAACTCCTTGCTCATGGAGCTCTGAGAACCAAGCATTCAGGGGTCTTTGATTCTCAGTCTTAGAGCCAGCGGGGGACAGATGCAGTATTAGACTAATGCTGCATCCACCAAGGTAAGTATGATTTTGGAAAAGAAAAAAAAGCATGTGCCTGGGGAAGGTGGGATAGCTTCTTGCAGCAGGAAGTTGTTGTCGGTATTCTCTCTGTGAGAGGTTTGTTTTCCATAGCAATGGGTGCAGACTCTCGAAGCAAAGGTCCCAAACCTGTAGACAGGTTCACGCATGGGGTCCACACTAGGTGCACAGCGGGACCCCATACTTTTATGGGGAGTGAGGTAATGGTGAAATGCTGGACAGGTGGAAGTGGACAAGGCTCAGCATGCCCCCCCCCCCCCCCCCCCAAATGCAAGTTACAGAAAAGGTGTACATTGTAACAGGAACCTGGAGAACAGTTACAGTGCAAGTGTACACGGTGTACGTTCATCAGTAGAGGCCCACCTTAGGTTTGAGAATTCCCCCATGGTGGCCTCAGCCTTGACCCAGGGAATTGATGGAAATGGCACAGAGCAAAAAGTACCCCTATCCCAAGTGCCTAGCATAGCCCATAAAAACCCACACCAAGGGGTAGTCCTCTCATGTGACCCAGACTTGGCACCCAATGAGTTCACAGGAAAACATGGAGGAACCCCACACCCGCCTACACGCTCACTGACAGCTGGAGCTGCAGGATCATGTGAACGGACCAGAGCGGACTAAAAAATGTAAGTATACAGGGACAGGGTAGGCAGGATAGGTAGGAGGAGGAGGTAACATTTTGAAGAATAGTGTCAACATGGCAAAAATCTGTTAAAAAAATTTAAATGCATCTGACCCAACCCCAATTTAGCTGACTGTTAAAATATCAGCCCAAATGGATTTTTTATTTTTTTTTGTCAGCTGAAGCCTATACCTACTTTGTGAGAAATGGAAATAAGGCTGGGTTCACACTGATACGACATACGCTCTGACTTTGGGGGCACATGCCGCATGACGTGTGTAAATCAATGGTTCCCTATGAGAGCCGTATTAACTGGTCCGACACAAGACGGTCCAACTTTGAAAAAGGTTCCTGCATTATTTGGTCTGACTTTGGTCCTACTTCAGCCCATTGAATATCATTGAAGTCGGATCAAAGTCAGATCCTTGTCCCAACCATTTGACTTGTGACATGCGACATGGTGATTACAGCAGCAGTAAAAGGTATTTATCTCACACTGTAATTGTTTTGATTGGTGCAAGGACAAGTCAGACTATCTCAAAGTCGGAGCAAAGTCTTATCTTGTCCATTCAAGTCAGATGGAAGTAGGACGGAAGTATTACCGATGTAGGACCAATGTTGCAGGGAAAAGTAGGATGACAATCATACAACAGCCGTGTCGGACCAGTGTGAACCCAGCCTAAGGCACAATCATTGTGAAGCACTCAATGTACATACTGTATATATTATCACACATTATACAATGAATCAAGGTTTTTAAAACAACTCAAATTGATAAGGCCGCGTACACACGAGCGGACTGTTCGCCCAACCTTGTTCGGCAAACAGTTTCATCAAACAGTCCGCTCAAAATTTGCATGAGCGGACTTGCCCACACACGAGCGGACTGTTTGACGAACAAGGTTGGGCAAACAGTTCGCTCAACTTTTGAAATGAACGGACTCGCCCACGTAAGGCGGAGGCAAATCCGCCCATTTCGAGCGCGTGTACAGGTAGGCGGGGCCCGCGAAGGAGACGTCGCGGGCTCCGCCGCCTGGAATGGGCTTAAAGGGGAACCCCAACGCCGAAAAAAATCGGCGTGGGGGTTCCCCCCAAGTCCACACCAGACCCTTGTCCGAGCACGCTACCCGGCCGGCCAGGAAAGGGGGGCGAGCGAGCGCGCCCCCCCTCCTGAGCCGTACCAGGCCGCGTGCCCTCAACATGGGGGGTGCCTTGGGGAAGGGGGGGCCGCGCGGCCCCCCCACCCCAAAGCACCTTGTCCCCATGTTGATGAAGACAAGGGCCTCTTCCCGACAACCCTGGCCGTTGGTTGTCGGGGTCTGCGGGCGGGGGGCTTATCGGAATCCGGGAGCCCCCTTTAAGAAGGGGGCCCCCGGATACCGGCCCCCCACCCTATGTGAATGAGTATGGGGTACAATGTACCCCTACCCATTCACCTGTGAACTAAAGTACAATAAAAAACACAACACAGAGAAAAAATATTTTATTGCACAGCTCCGGGGGTCTTCCGTCTTCGGGGGTCTTCTCGCCGGACTCCTCCGCTATGTGTGTGTAGCTCTTTTGCTAGCGGAGGAGTCCGGCTTTCTTCCTCCCCGCCGCCGGCCTCTTCTCCCGACTTCGGGGGTCTTGTCCCCCTCTTCGGTTCTTCTGCCGGGCCACCGCGCCTGGTCCGGTGGCCCGGTCTTCTGTCGCCGTCTTCCGTTCTTCTGTCGCCGCCTTCGGTTCTTCTGCCGGGCCACCGCGCCTTCTTGTAGCTCTTTTACAGGCGGTGGCCCGGTCTTCTGTCGCCGCCGCCGCCTTCCGTTCTTGTTCTTCTTCTTGTTCTTCTTCTTCTCCTGGAGATGTTGACTCGACGAGCTCTCCGGCCGGAATGCCAGAGCCGCGCTGTGCGGTCACTTATATAGTGACAATGGGGCGGTGTCACATGGTATATGTCACATGGGTTGGTCACATGGGTTGATGTCACATGGGGACTATGACATCGTAAGGGGGCGGGGTCACCATGTGACCAACCCATGTGACATATACCATGTGACACCGCCCCATTGTCACTATATAAGTGACCGCACAGCGCGGCTCTGGCATTCCGGCCGGAGAGCTCGTCGAGTCAACATCTCCAGGAGAAGAAGAAGAACAAGAAGAAGAACAAGAACGGAAGGCGGCGGCGGCGACAGAAGACCGGGCCACCGCCTGTAAAAGAGCTACAAGAAGGCGCGGTGGCCCGGCAGAAGAACCGAAGGCGGCGACAGAAGAACGGAAGACGGCGACAGAAGACCGGGCCACCGGACCAGGCGCGGTGGCCCGGCAGAAGAACCGAAGAGGGGGACAAGACCCCCGAAGTCGGGAGAAGAGGCCGGCGGCGGGGAGGAAGAAAGCCGGACTCCTCCGCTAGCAAAAGAGCTACACACACATAGCGGAGGAGTCCGGCGAGAAGACCCCCGAAGACGGAAGACCCCCGGAGCTGTGCAATAAAATATTTTTTCTCTGTGTTGTGTTTTTTATTGTACTTTAGTTCACAGGTGAATGGGTAGGGGTACATTGTACCCCATACTCATTCACATAGGGTGGGGGGCCGGTATCCGGGGGCCCCCTTCTTAAAGGGGGCTCCCGGATTCCGATAAGCCCCCCGCCCGCAGACCCCGACAACCAACGGCCAGGGTTGTCGGGAAGAGGCCCTTGTCCTCATCAACATGGGGACAAGGTGCTTTGGGGTGGGGGGGCCGCGCGGCCCCCCCTTCCCCAAGGCACCCCCCATGTTGAGGGCACGCGGCCTGGTACGGCTCAGGAGGGGGGGCGCGCTCGCTCGCCCCCCTTTCCTGGCCGGCCGGGTAGCGTGCTCGGACAAGGGTCTGGTGTGGACTTGGGGGGAACCCCCACGCCGATTTTTTTCGGCGTTGGGGTTCCCCTTTAAGCCCATTCCAGGCGGCGGAGCCCGCGACGTCTCCTTCGCGGGCCCCGCCTACCTGTACACGCGCTCGAAATGGGCGGACTTTCCGAGCGGGAACAGTCCGCTCATTTCGAAAGTACAGCGGACAAGCCCACACACGGGCGGACTGTTCGCTCAAACACAGTTTCAGCGGACAGTTTTTCGGAATTTCCGAAAGACTTTGTCCGTCCAACTGTCCGCTGAAACTGTCCGCTGAAAGCCCACACACGAGCGGACTGTCCGCCCAAACACTGTTCAGCGGACAAGGTTGGGCGAACAGTCCGCCCGTGTGTACGCGGCCTAAGACTATTTACATCAAAATTATATATTTAACATATTTATCTAAAAATGTGCAAAAATTATACATTCCTTTTAAGCTCAAAAATCCTAAATTCTCAAATACCCAGATCCAATTGGTGGCTGCTGGATCCAGTTATTTGACAAGTCATTCTATATATAATAGCAAAAGTCTAATGCTAGTTCATGCTATCCATTGCGCCAGAATACTGAGCTCCAATCCTGGTCTATGAGAAGAAGAAGTCCCAGAAGTCAGTTTGCTGGCTAAAGGTGATATGTGACCGGGATAAGGGCAGTCCTAATGGGAGGGCATTTTTCTGATTTGCCAGTCCCCCTGCCTTTCTTTCCTGTTATACTGTATATAGGAAGCATTAGTCTAGTCCACCATCTAGTTTTATCACATGGTAGGTCACATGGTTCTTTTGAGAACAAGCACACTCACATATACAGGTGGCTAGAAAAAAAGGACTATAAAAGTTAAAGGGTGTCTAAAACAACAATGTTATATATTGCTTATATATAGCTTACTTAAAGCGGGAGTCCGCCGGGAGTTCCGCCGTTTTTTTAAAAGCCAGCAGCTACAAATACTGCAGCTGCTGACTTTTAAAATAATGACACTTACCTGCCCAGTGTGCCCGCGATGTCGGCACCCGAAGCCGATCTCTCGATCGTCTCTCGGGTGCTGCCGCCGCCATCTTGGGTATGGGAATCAGGAAGTGGAGCCTTTCGGCTTCATTTCCCGGTTCCCTACTGCGCATGCGCGAGTCGCGCTGCGCAATAAGGATGGACCCGCTGCCTCTGGGATCTGTGTGTTTCCCAGCAGGCAGCGGGGGACTTTCGGAAAGGGGCGTAATCTACGCCCCTTTCCGCAGAGAGCTATCCCGGAAGTGGGTGCAGATACCTGTACTGTACAGGTACCTGCACCCCCCTCCCCCCTGAAAGGTGCCAATTGTGGTACCGGAGGGGGGGAGGATTCCAATGAGCGGAAGGTCCACTTTAGGGTGGACTTCCGCTTTAAAGCATTTGTTACCCCAACACTTTATATTCCTGATATGTGTCTGCAGTACCATGTACTTGTTTGAAAACGTATACAATTGTATCTTTGTATTGCTTCCTTTATGTGAAATCCCTGGTGTTTCTGCCAGGCCCTCTGATTTCCTATTAAAAACTAGCCACACTAAGCATGAGAGCACATTGTGGCCAGTTTTCTAGCTATTCTGGGACCTCAGTGTGCTCCCCTCCAACTTTTCCTGACATGCCCCCCTGCTGCACAGCCATTCTAATGCACTGCAGAAGCAGGTAAGAAAAAAAAAGCATAGACATTAACTGAGCAGTACAGATGGCAGTTTAGAGAGCCTGAGAGTGTCTGACCCGCCTTGTGTTTTGGCATGTTTCTTTGGACGTTGCAAAGTGCATCTGAGCTGCAGACAAAGCAGATCAAACGCAGCCTTTTCTTGACAAATATTGCATTTTTCCATTTAAATGCAGCTGCATGCTTTCATGTGGAAAATGCAGTGTTTGACTACAACGCCCATCGACATGAATCATAATGCTTGTTCTTTTTGTGTTTTAAATGTGTATTATAATTAGTATGTGGTAAGGATCATTCAGTCTGGGACTTATTGTATTTTCCTAGTGTACTATTAAGAGCTGCAGCCTTACACTCCAAAAAATTTGAGTTAGTTCCATCACCATGGTAATGATTTTTCTTTTTCTTTTCTTTTTTTTTTTCTACGCATAGCTGCGTTGCATTTTGTTCTTTTTCTTCTTAAATGGCAATTGAAACCTAGAAATTTATTTTTCTTTCTTATATGAAATCCATGGAATATTACATTACCGATCTGTCATGTACCTATTCAAGAAATGATTAACACCTGGGAGCATGGCTCTGTGTTTTAAGAAACAGACTTAGGATAGACCCCTGAGGAATATGTACATGTATAATTGCGTTTCCATAGCAACTGGGAAAAGTCACTACCCCAGCAAACATCACCCCCAAACCCACCATCTATACATGGCATGGCTCTTGTTGCTTGGAAACAAATTCAGTTGACCTTCCTTGCAGGGAAAAGAAGCAGTGGTAGTCAGTTTATGCAGTGACCTTAATGCAGTGATGGTGAGTCAATGTGCAATGACCTTAATGCAGTTAGAAGGACCTCGAGTGCAGCAGCCTATGTGTTACCCCTCTGTGCAAACTCAATTCTCTACAACATCAATGTCATCAAATAAATGTTCTGGAAACTGTTTGTACTGCCATTGTGTTAATGTGCAGTGACTATAAAGCAAAAGCATTGAAGCAAAATCCAGATAACATAATGCAGCAGAAGATAGTTAATCTGTGGGAATGACTACAACTGTGTGTCATGGACTTAATGTGCAGTTATTTAATGCAGTGCAGGTAGATTCATGCAAATAGATCTTCTGGGAAGATGCAGCGGCCAGCTGATTGATTAAGGCCTAATCAGCAAATCCACTGCACAATAATATTCCTTTCCCATATCATCTCAAGCATACAGGGACTCCTAAACATGCCATGGGGTCACTGGATCTGCTGCGTCGATCAGTGCAATTCAAGTGTTAATGTGCAATAAAAATGACCTTCTGCGTAAATGCCTGTCTGTGACATTGATTGAAATATCAAGCAGTTAATTAAATGCAATGCCATGGTATGACTGTGCTGTAACCTAAATACAGAAGCAGTTGGTTAAGCAAAAATATTTAAGTTATTTTAAGGTATAATGAGAGTTGATTGGCTAAAAGCATTTACAGTAGGATGATACGCTACTACGCTACTTCATTTTCCTTGTATAATTAAATGTAACCTTTTAGAGGAAATTTACCAGGTCAGCGTATGGTGATAACACTACTACTACTGCTACATAAAACCCACTTTGTACCATCTTAGTCACACATCATTTGTTCAGAGAACTGGTGTGCCTATGGGACTTATCCATTGATGTCAAGAATATGGATTACCGAGCCAACCTATCCTTGGTCAACAATCTTCAGATCTCCAAGCAACCATAAGAACATAAACCAACAAGCCATTTATCCAGGGCACCTCTATAGGCACTTGCACTGGTACCAGGCAAAATAACAATAAAATAAAATGTATAATTTAGTTCCCTCAATAGTTATTAATAACAGAAGAATAGAAAGAGAAAACAATGTCACCATTGCATTTGAATACCCTTAGTTATTTGTGTTTCTGTCTCCATTTATCTTTTAATTTCTCCACCATTATATATATTCAGCCTGCCCTCTGCCTTTATTATCACCTAAGCAAAAATGACATATACCCTGGTCCAGCAGGCGCCTGGGATATCCACATCAGATATCCCAGACAGCAGCTGGAGGAGGGCAGACCTCTTGGTGCACCATCAGGAACCAGATGCAAGAACCTGAAAAAGACAGCTGGTTCCTGATGACATCAGAGAGGAAGTTGCAGTCAGTGGGGGGAGGATCAAAGTAGGCCAACTTTGGATTTGCTGAGATGTGATTTAAGCATAACCCAGTGAAAAAGGAAGGCAAGTATTAACAGTAAATTAAACCCCAGGCAGTGAATTTCTTCCTTAAATAATAATAAAAAAAAAAAATACTACAGGGAAAAAAGTTATTAGACCCCTTTCACATTGGGGCCACGGCCGTGTTAGCGGTGCTTTTCAGCTGCTAGCGGGGTGCTTTTAACCCAAAAGAAGGGGTTAAAAACTCCCATGTTGCGGCGCTTCCGAAGCACTTTTCAGGCGCTTTGGAAGCGATGCTCACTCATTCCAATGGGCAGGGCATTTTGGGAGCACTAAATACAGTGCACCCAAACCACCCCAAAGATGCTGCTTGCAGGACTTTTTGGAACGTCCCACAAGTGTACCGCCCAGGTTTGAAAAGTCACACTTGAATGAATGGGAGGCGGTTTTCAAGTGCTTAGCAGAGGCTAAGCGCCTGAAAACCACTCCAGTGTGAAAGCGGTCCTTAAAGAGGCTGCAAATACTGTAGCTGCTGACTTAATATTAGGACACTTACCTGTACAGAAATTCAGCGGTGTCTTGACCCTTGCCAAACTTTCAGTCGGCTATCGGGTGCTTCCGTCGCCATCTCCACTAAGAGAAACCGGCAGTGAAGCCGTGCGGCTTCACAGCCTGTTCCCTACTGTGCATGCGCAAAGTGTTCTCTAATTGGGCCTGCTGCGGGGGAAGGAGAAGGGGGTCAAAACAAGTACCTGCTACCCCCAAAAGGTGCAAAATGTGGCAGAGGAGGAGGGGAAGGAGGCAGATAAATGGACCTTCCCTTTTTGGGTGGAGCCCCGCTTTAAATACACATTCCATTTCCCAGCTTCTAAGTAAGGGTGACATCATCTTTCCTACAAGAATTCAGGTAATGATGAGTAGCCCAAATTTTGCCAAAAGATACACCTGTACTATGCGGTGGTGCTATCTTGCTAAAGTTTGGCTGCTTATCATTCTCCGGGGTGTTGTCAGAAGAAGCATAATGTTACCCTCTGTAGCATGGAAGCCAGAGAAAAGGTAGATAGATATTTTTAATACATTGTTTCCTCTATTTTTGTTTAAAATGATTTTGACACTGCAACTTCTGATGAGGGAATGGGGGATGATATATTTAGTGGAACTTGAATTATACGCTTTAAACTGATTTAAAAATAAACTGAAACTTCTAAAGTAATTAGGTCAATATCTACCTTTTCTCTATTCTCCTTTGGTGCACTGTCTACTATGGCATGACAAGACTTGTAATTACTGTTTGCATGAAAACAAATCCAACCATTTCTTTGAAACATAAATTTCCAGTTTATAGGGTATCATGGCTTTTCTGTCAATACTGTCCTATAGGCAAAATTACACACCAACCGGGACTCCAAAGTACCACAAATGTAGACATATTTTATGCCGTATACCCATTTGTCTGAATTTGTATTCATGTGCATGAGCCCTTAACAGTCATATATGCAGTAGTAAGCAAAAAAAAAACACAATCACTTCTTTTTTTCAGTACCTCATCACAAAGTAATCATGAATCAGGAGCAATACACGTTTCTTCTCCCATAAACCAATAAAAAAAAATGTGTTTATGTCCTTCATGCATCTAATAAGATGATACAGTCGAGGGGGTGGGCACAGACACAGCTTGGCTTTTACAAACTCCCTTATTAATAGCAGATTGAACAGAGGCAACAAATTATTCAGGGTGTCTGGTTTAGGAGATCAGATTATTTAACTACCAGAAAGCCTCCCAGCTTTAGAAATTGAGAACATTTCACCATTCTTTTTAGTTTTGGATAATGCAGAGAAGAGTTAATATTGGCTGTGTCCCTCCTGGAAAAATGTGCCCAAGTGTTATGCCCCGTACACACGATTGGACTTTCCGACAACAAAACTGTGGATTAATTTTCAAAGGTTGTTGGCTCCAACTTGTCTTCCATACACACGTTCACACAAATGTTGGCCAACAATTTCGAACGTAGTGACGTACAAGACGTACTTGATATCTCCATTACGAAGCGCTAGTTTTACAAGACCGAGCGCTTCCGGCTCGTACTTGATTCCGAGCATGCGTGAACTTAAGTGCAATGCACTTGTGTACACATGATCAGAAAGATCAAAAAGGTAGTTTTGTTGGCGGAAAATTTGAGAATCTGCTAGCCAACATTTGTTGGTGGAAAGTCCGACAACAAATGTTTGATGGAGCATACACATGGTCGGCCTTTCAGCCAACAAGCTCACATCCAATATTTCCCTTCGGAAAATCAGTCTGCCAAGAAAAGAGCAAAAAGATACAATGTTTAATGAATGAATGAACTCAACTCAGTTTGTAGAGTTCTCAGTTTAACCATTTAAAGACTAAATCTTTTCTGACACTTGTTGCTTACAAGTAAAAGTCCTGTAAATCACTTAGACCCCCCAAAAAAACTATATATATTTTTTTAGCAGTGAATAAAATAGCGGTTGTTGCAATATTTTATGTCACACGGCATTTGCGCAGAGGTCTTTCAAATGCAATTTTTTGGGGGAAAAAATGCACTAAATGATAAAAAAAAAAAAAAAACTAAAACAGTAAAGTTAGCCCATTTTTTTTCGTCCAAAAGTTTTGACTACCTGTTTTTATTTTATAGGCTGCTTTCACACTGGAGCGGCCAGGCGTTGATGGTAAAATGCTGCTAGTTTTAAAAGCACTTTACCATCATTTTAGCGGTGCTATTCGGCTGTTAGTGGGACACATATAACCCAGCTAGCGGCCGAAGGAGAGGTTGAATGCGCCCGTGAAGCACCGCTGCCAAATCGCATTGCATATGCTTCGGCAGTGGTGCCCATTAATAACAATGGGCAGGAGTGGTGGAGGAGCAGTATACACCACTCCAAACGTGCTGCTTGCAGGACTTTTTTTTAACATCCTGCCAGCGCATCGCCTCAGTGTGAAAGCACTCTGTCTTTCACACAGACTGCAGGGGAGCCGTTTTGCAGGCACTTTACAGGCGCTATTTTTAGCCCAAAAGCGCCTAAAAAAACGCCCCAGTGGGAAAGGTGTCATAGG
Organism: Lithobates pipiens; assembly: GCF_037356315.1. Taxonomy (NCBI): domain Eukaryota; kingdom Metazoa; phylum Chordata; class Amphibia; order Anura; family Ranidae; genus Lithobates; species Lithobates pipiens. Next base: position 115,132,388 of record NW_027507785.1, on the reverse strand, counting down.
TTTTATGAGATGAAGGGGGATAAAATAAATAAATAAAATAAAAAAAATCGGCCTAACATATCGGCCCAAAAAAATCGGCATCATATATCGCCCATTGGCCGCCGTGATTTCTAAATATCGGCATTGGCCAGAGAAAAACCCATATCAGTCGACCTCTAGGTGTGAGTGTGTCTGTCTGTATATATGTGTGTGTGTGTGTCTGTATATATATATATATATATATATATATATATATATATATATATATATAGCAGCACTTCCTGTTACTCAGTTTGGACTTGCTCCCTGGGTGTATTGCTAGTGCTGTGATTTTGACTACCGTGTATTGAACCATTAATTTGGTACTTCACCGCCAGCTTGTGAATGACCTCCACTGCCTGACCATCCTTTGGATTTCGATTTTGTATCGCTTTGCCTGATCTGTTGCTGACTTAACCTGCCTGACTAAGTTTTCGCCTGAATCCTCAGCATACAAGCTCCACTTTGGACACTACCTAGCACAGGTACCTTACAGAGGGAAGCTTCAGAATGGCAAATATGTTTTTTATTACAAATTATGTGAGCAGACTTCAGTTCCTCTTGAAGAATTATGAAATTGGTTGAACTAAATGTGTATTTTTTTCCACTTGACTATGTAACTGTGAAACAATGTAATTAGCCTAACTTCAGGCTCAGGGAAAGCTCTTGATCCCAAGCTTCATAATAATTCATAATATTGTACTTTGCAGGAGTACATTGGATTTTGGATCCTCAACCTTTCCAGAACTACAGGAAGGCCAAGAGATGTCACCAGTGCTTAGGTGAGCTGGCTAGAAGCTGGGATCTATAAGAAATGCAATGTATTGTATGTTTCTACTGTTTGCCCATTGTTTAATGCTTCACATATAAATTTTAGATTGGGCAAGGTAAGGGTAAGTAGATAGCAGTTAGTGTTTACTGAAAGTTTTTTTAATAAGAATTCTGACTGCAATAAAAACATTTTCTCAAGCAGAATGAGTAAGGTTACAAACTTGGTTGGGTTCAGTTGCTATACCTGTTGGGGTTAGGGGTTTCCTATAGCTGGTAAGTGTCTTAGGAATTTGATTTTGTTTTGTTGCTGTGTGCAAAGACCTTCCATGTGCACCTTGCTCTAAAGGCTAGTCATAAATTGTGGTGGTTGCCATTTTTGTTTGGCTTGCTGGATATACCGCAGGGACACATCAAATGCTTTCAGATGCCATTGTACCCTGCTGGAATTTTGGTGTGCCCCTGCGCCTTTAAGGCTGGGTTCACACCGCTGCGGCAGCGAGAACCGGATGTGATTCGCACCGCACTGCAGTGCAAATCACATCCGATCTCTGTGCGATGCGAGTTCAGCCATACAGATAGTATGGCTGAATTCGCATCGCACCCGCAGCAAACTCGCACGGGACCCTTTTTTTGGTCCGCAGCAGAATCGGATCGCATGGATGTTCACACCATGCAAACCGATTCCTGTCCGAGTTTGCAGATCGCACTGCGATATGCGAACTGATCTGGGGGTGTCATTAACATTTCACTGACACTCCCAGCAGTCCGCATAGGGCAGTGTGAACTGCCGGCGGGAGGCATGCGATGCGGGAAAACGCTGCGGATTTGCGGCATTCCCGCATCGCTCCAGTGTGAACCCAGCCTAAAGAGGAATGGGCTCCTTCCAGGCATACCTGCCCTTAATTTATCTATTGCTATATATGATGCAGCATGGAGACTCTCATAGATTAGAGTGAGGATCACACTATACAGAGGTGCCTTGACAAGGCAGTGTGGTTTCCACATACAGTATCTCAGAAAAGTGAGTACACCCCTTACATTTTTGTAAATATTTTATTATATCTTTTCATATGACAACACTGAAGAAATGACACTATGGGGGTTATTTACGAAAGACAAATCCACTTTGCACTGCACGTGCACTTGGAAGTGCAGTCGCTCTAAATCTAAGGGGTAGATCTGAAATAAGTGAAAGCTCTGCTGATTTTATCATCCAATCATGTGTAAGCTAAAATTCTGTTTTTTATTTTCTTTGCATGTCCCCCTCGGATCTACAGCGACTTTACTTCCAAGTGCACTTGCAGTGCAAAGTTCCTTTAGTGAATAACCCCCTTTGCTACAATGTAAAGTAGTGAGTGTACAGCTTGTATAACAGTGTAAATTTGCTATCCCCTCAAAATAACTCATGTGTAAACCGCTGGCAACAAAAGTGAGTATACCCCTAAGTGAAAATGTCCAAATTGGGCCCAAAGTGTCAATATTTTGTGTGGCCACCATTATTTTCCTCACTTTACTCACAAGTGTACTCACTTTTGTGAGATACTGTACAGTTGTAAATGTTGTGCAACTAAATTAATAGGGATTCAGACAACAATAGAAACATTTTCCCAAGTAGAATGAGGAAGGTTAGAACCAGTTGCTACACCCGTTGGGGTTATTGCCTCTTCTTTTTCTGCCTCTCTTTTTTCTGTTTTAGGTAACAGTACAATGGGGCAGCATTATAAACCCTACAGAGGTTCCAAGCTTTTACTACCCTATTCAAAACTTTAAAAATGTTGTTGCTGGAGTTTGGTTTAATAGGTTATATTGAGAGATTTTAAACAGCTTTGCCACTAGAATCTTTAGAAAGGTTTAAGTATATACCCATGGGCGTCCACAGAAATGTTTTCAGGAGAGGGGCATAATTTTAGGGTCACCCATGTGACACCCCTTTTCAACAATGTCATTATCACATTATCATGGTCAGAGACTGCAGACTTAGTACAGTCCCTAGGATAAGTAATGGATAATGGCCAACAGGCCCTCTTACCAGACCCAGCGAAACTACAGCAGTGATCCCTCTGGCTGGACGATCGCTCACTCTGGGTTCCCCGGGGTCGACTCTGGTCAGTAGTGTAGCATGTCTGTACCCTGGCTCAGTCTTTCTCTCTCTGGCGGCGCTGGGCAGCGTGGTTTTCTCTGGTGGCACTGGACAGCATGGCTCTCTCTGGTGGTGTGGGGCAGCGTGGCTCTCTCTCTCTCTCTGGCTTCTGCCCAGCACGCTCCTCGTTCTTTTTCCTGTAGCACTCTCTCGCTCAGCTTTTTTCCAGGCTGCAGTCTCGCCGCCGAGTTCTCTGCTGGACTGAGCAGGGAAAAGAGCCTGCAGTCACACTACACTGATATGGGCGCTTGACAGAACATTGATGGTGTCACCCCACTGGCGGGGTGCACACGGGTATGGGCTGACCGCACCCTGATAGCGATGGAACTGTGTTGAATTTAAGATCTGTTTCCTGATTCCGGGGGTGGGAGGGGGAACTTGATCCCCCTTGTCCCTACCTGTGGACACCCATGTATATACCACAATTGTTCTTTTACATCAGTTGTTTCAATTAGTTCTGTGAGTTTTTCCTGTAATTCAATCCACTTGGTTTCTGTGTTTGCACTTTCTGCTTTCATTGTCCTTACTTGAGGGGCAATGCTTTAACTGAGCAGGGCTGGAATTACTTAATAGCTAACCTGAATATTTTAGCCGCTTGGGATATGCATAAAAGAAGATGCGCCTCGTTAGCAAGTAACGTGCACTGCATCTGTTAGCATGCTTACTGTGTTGAAGCATACGGTATACCTTCATTACAGCAGCTCTCTTTGTATATTACTGACCCTGAGCCTTAACAGACAATTCAGTATATTTATTAAAATGTAAATGGATCACATTATTCAGGCTAGCAGTGTTTTGTTTCATTGTATCACACATATATTTTTGTATAACTGTCATCTAATGTCAGTATCTTTATTTATACATTTTTGTTCGAGGCTTCTTTAGTTCAGTTTTTTTTTAAATAATAGTAGGAAGAAAAGTGGACATATCTTTAGGAGCCAGGATAACAACATGGTAACGTGTTACTACAGGAGGCATGTTGCCAATACCATGTCATGCTCATGTAACAAGGCCTAGTTACCAGTGGGATCATGCTGTCAATGCAGTGCACTTTATCAGAACAGCCCTTTCTCCAATACACCATTTTAATAGAGCGACAAAACAGCCAACATACCGTATATACTCGAGTATAAGCCGAGATTTTCAGCCTCTTTTTTGAGGCTGAAAGTGCCCCCCTCGGCTTATACTCGAGTCATCGCTGTCTGCCCGCTCGATCAGCGTGTCGAGCAGACAGACAGCGGCCATTCTATAATTCAAAAGCCGCGCCTCCGGCTCCGCCTTCGCCTGTGATAGGCGGAACACTGAATTTCCCAGCAGCCTGTGTTCCGCCTATCACGGACATCGTATCATCCTCGTACTACGGACGAGGATGATACGATGTACGTGATAGGCGGAACACAGGCTGCTGGGAAATTCAGTGTTCCGCCTATCACAGGCGAAGGCGGCGGCGCAGCTTTTGAATTTTACAATGGCCGCCGAGGCGCCGACGAAGAGGGCACGGGACGGAGGCAAGGCAAGGCAAGGCACGGCACGGGACGGGACGGGACGGGACGGGACGGAGGCAAGGCACGGCGGCAAGGCACGGAGGCAAGGAGGCAAGGCACGGGACGGAGGCTCGGGACAAAGGCTCGGGACACAGGTAGGCTGGACACACACACACACACACACACACACACACACACACACACACACACACACACACACACACACACACACACGGATGGATGGATGGAGACACACACACACAGGGATGGATGGATGGATGGATGGAGACACACACACACAGGGATGGATGGATGGATGGACACACACACACACACAGGGATGGATGGACGGACACACAGGGATGGACGGACACACAGGGATGGACGGACACACAGGGATGGACAGGCATGTCTCACCCTCGGCTTATACACGAGTCAATAAGTTTGCCAGTTTTTTTGGGGGTAAATTGGGGGCCTCGGCTTATATTCGGGTCGGCCTATACTCGAGTATATACGGTAGTTCTATTTACCACAAGACCATGCTAACAAAACACTATTTTGTTTTCAGGTCAGCTATGCTATCTGAACAAGTCTTTGTTAACCTCTTACCAACTACATTATGCATGCGTTGGCAGGAAAAGTGGTCTTTAATGCCCAGCTTCTGCATATATGCATCCATGGAAGTCTGAGGTTGTGTTTACTGAAAACATGCCTATTGTGCACTCCCAGCACAGCACGGTCACCAACAGGCAGTAGGATGGCCTCCTGATCATGTTATCTTTGTGAGAGCCAATCACAGCAGTCACACGATTGGGAAGCTGTTCTGCCTCCCAGCAATACAGCCCATTCAAGGATCTGCTGGCAGCTATCAGGAAGGGGTTACAATATAGGCCATATTGCTAGAGCAGGTATTTCAGAAAATCGCTTAATAAAATGTATGTAAAGGCTAAATAATAATATATTTTTTTTGTTTTGAATAGAGTGGGGACCAGTTAGATCTTCTATCACATTTGTATTGTTGTCTGTGGTCCCACAGAGATTCTCTCTATATTTGTTCTGGTTAGCAATGTCACCAAAACAGAAAGTTATGGTAAAGCAAGAGTTTTAGAGTCACCATCAGAGCAAAGGGTTTGAACTCTAGAACAGGAAGTGAAGGAAATACCTCCAGCAGAACACAAACATCAAAACAACCTTGATAGAGGTTTTAACTCTTCACTATTGTAGCCCAACCCCTGCGGGGGCTGCTGTTACTATCTGGTTCTTCCCCAAAAGTGTAGAGGCTTCCTGGTCAACCGAACACCAGTCCACTCAACCCGGATCAAATACACAGTCTAGAGGTTGTCTTTTTTATTGCTTGAAGCAACTTTAATGGGAGAGGGGTTAGGGCATGGGATACTCCGAAAATTAGTAGTATTCTGCAATGAGAGGACAATCTTCTCTTTGAGTAATTGTGGGTGCTGGACAGTCTAATGTCTCACCACTGGAGACCATGAGGTCTTTGACATCTGGTTACCTTGCACCTCTGCACAACTGCACAACTGCTGGTCCCCAGTGCCATCCCTGGAACACTACACAGTCACAGGGATCAGTAGGGTCTTTATTCACAAGTCCCCACCAAAGCTGCTACCTTCAAGCTTCCACTGGACATGGTCCTGTGAGTAGGACGCCACCTTTCTAGACCAGATCCCTGATGGGGAGGTTCTACAATCAAATCCTAGCAAAGTCCATCCCAGCCATTAGCCCCGACATCTCGGAGGCCTCTAGAGCATCTGTACAGTCCATGGGCTGCCTGAACGCAGCAGCCCCTCTGGTTCTAAAACCCTCCAGGGGAAAAAGGTTGAACTGTACATACACATGAAAAAAAAGTATGCCCCCCCCAAAAAAAAAATGTATTCACCTATCGATTTTGCATCTGCCCCCTGTCACCTCTACACTGAGAACCTAGTGATCAAACACCACTGATTGCTCAATTCTCCCCTCAACTCTGAGCATAGAGCTATGACTGTCATTGACCAGCTCTCTGCTAACTCCCTCCAGCGCTCACTGGAGCACTGAGCTGTGGAGGGGGGCAGGAGGGACTGACTCAGTCGCCCAGTGGCTTGCTGAGAGGCTGAGCCAGCCGCTAATCCATGCTGCTGCCTGGATCCCGGCTGTAAAGTCAGGATCAATCCAGCACCTGGACTGGCTAAGTGAAGTCTGACGACAGCAGGCTGAAACGGGTCACAGGAGTGCAGAAAAAACTGCACTCCTGTGATCCATAGGAGAAGTAGGACAAAAAATATTTGGCCCTACTTCTCTTTTTAAAGAAGGGACATTTGCATGAAAGAATTGGTACTTTGTGTATGGCCACAAATTGCGACAAGAGACAAAATATTTCTATGCATTTATGCTGACTTGCTTTCCTGCTAACAGGAGGAAAACAGGGAACAGATGAAGGGAAGGTGCAGAATAAACCAGGTAAGACCAAAAAGTGCTTCCACACTAAGAACCTTTCCACAAAAGGAACATATATTTCACTGCTGAAAGCCACACATCAAAAAAAGACACACTAAGGTAGGGCTCCATGAAAGTATGGGGTGTTACTCTACAGCTAACTATTGAAATCTAGCTCATCTATTGTAATTAGAGTGTTAGGTGATCTTTACTAGTTGTATGAAAACATTACACTGTGTTTGTCATTCACATTCAAAGAGTCCTTATTATATTGTAATGCAAGCCAGGGGAGAAGGGCAGACAGAAAAAAATATGTAAGGGAAAAATACCAGGGTTAAGTGATAAAGAAGGGGGGGTGCAAATATGTTGACAAAGTAGGCTAGTAGGATTCAATTAGTATTTAACCATATTATGACCACCCAAGATTTCTGTTTTATCCTCATCATATTTCCTTCACCAACATATTACTGTCTTCATTGCAACATGGCTATAGTTTCATTTTCAAATATACAAAGTATGATTCTTATTGGCAACAGACAATGCAGATTTTTTACCACTAAGGCCGCGTACACACGGGCGGATTGTCTGTCCAACTTAGTCCGCTGAACCGTGTTTCAGCGGACAATCCGCTCGTGTGTGGGCTTCAGCGGACTTTTTCAGCGGACTGTCTGACGAACAAAGTCTTACGGAATTTCCGTAATTTTGTCCGTTCAAACTTGGTTTTGTCCGTCCAAACTTGGTTTCAGCGGACAGTCCGCTCGTGTGTAGGCAAGTTGGACGGACTAAGTATGGCACATGCTCAGAAAGGATTTACACGGCCGAAGGTTGCATTGCAGTGTATAGGACGTCGTTTTTCTAGTCCCGTCGTACGTGCTGTACACGTCATCACGCACGCTTTCAGCGGACTGTCTGCTCATCGTGTGTGGTCAAGTCCGTTCATTCAAATTTTGAACGGACTGTCTGTCGGATTGTCTGACGAACTTAGTTGGGCAGACAATCCGCCCGTGTGTACGCTGCCTAAGGCTGCATTCACACTATAGTGTTTTGTAAACACGCATATAATTGTGTGATTTTGCACATATTTAAAAAATATAAATTTCTAGTATCAAGAAATAGTTTCTTGCTCTACACACCTGATGCGGCCACTATAAAGGTTTCACGATATGCCTGCTGTATTTTTTTATTTTTTTTTATATTAGGAAAAATCTAACAGGAGGCGCTGAAAAGGTAGCTTGGGACACTCACACCTTTTAGGTGGACAGGAACAGGACCAGGAATTATGGCAGATAGAACTTCTTGCTCGAGTATTCCAAAACATAAGATATCACAATGCTCCATCTATAGCTGAAATATAATTTTTGTTTGTAATTACCCATTAACCATAACTAGACATGAGCAAAGCAATTTTAAAGAGAATCAACCCTCGATTGGGGCAAAGTTAATATGTAGGATTTGACAAATAAATAAATCACAGTCTCTTATGCCCCATACACACGGTCGGACATTCCAACCACAAAATCTGTCTGATTTTTTCAGACAGATTTTGGCCGAAACTTGTCTTGCATACACACGGTCGCACAAAGTTGTATGAGGTGAGGTACAAAACGTACAAAGGGACTATGTAGAGGCCAGTAGCCAATAGCTTTCATCTCAAAAAATTTTCTGAGCATGCGTGGCACATTGTGCGTCGGAATTTTCTACACATGATCAGAAAAAGCCCAATTGGATTTTGTTGTTGGAAAATTTTAGATCCAGCTCTCAAACTTTTTCTGTTGGAAAGTCCGATAGAGCCCACACATATTTCCATCTGAATTTCTGACCATGTGTATGGGGCATTACAATAAAAAACACAACATGTTTTGTTGGCAGCTTTCAAAAATAACATATTCAGCATATATTTTAAATGTCAATTATTAAGTAATGAACTTGTAACATGAATGTGTAACAAGTTACGAAAGTGAGAATAGATATATTTATGGAAAATAACCAGAGATAATTTGTGATATTCCTTAATATATAAAATTCCATTGATGTCACAAATGTCTTGTCGTGTCTTGACAGCAAAAACCTGTTTTCATTTGATTATCCACAAACTTGGCCAACTTTCATTTGTGACCCATGGGACTGAAAATCGTTCTGAAATCTCACACAGATATTGATGCTGTGTGCTATGGGCAATCACGGCTATTTACAAAATGAACTATGTGGTTGACTTCTCTACCCTTCCACTGTGAAGTGAAATGATTGTTTTTCAACTCCCACAAATGTAAGTAGTAATATTTCTTAAAAGTTGACTCTACAAACTTTTTTGAAGAGTAAGCAAAGATGTGATATGTTTGTAATTTTGGAATGGTTTTAAGTGAACAGACTGTGGCTGACTTTGACATTTTGTGCAGCAATTTAGGCTGATCCGACATTGCTTTTGATCATTTATGATTTGATTATTAGTAGATAATGATAAAGTGAATCTAAACCCTGACTAGATGACATTTCGTTTGTATCATAAACCAGATGTTTTTTTTCATAATTTACTATTTTAACAATTTTTATTTTTTTCTGTGTGTTTTTATCTCAGAGTCTCTGGCCACTTCTAAAAGCAGTTGCTCCAGCATCCACTGCACATCATTACTCTGGACCAGTTTCCTGATGGTAACACCTATGAACCATGGCCACTTGTAGTCACCACCAAGAACACGTGTGACAGGTTCCCAATGCATGCCAGCAACTGGAAAAGTTGTCACCCTATAACAGAAAATGTCTTAACAAGGACAGACATGGCCAGATAAACAGATATTCTTTTTAATGACAGCTGCATATTTAAAACGATTTAAAATAATTTTTGAGATTACAGAGGTTTAACTGAGTGGTTGTGGATCTACTTTAAGACTGTATTACAATCAATTCTATGGGTGGTCACAGATGGCCATAACTTTCTAAGAAAGACAGATGGGAAGATATCTGTCTGAAAGACCCACCATGATTCTTGCCTGTACAATAAACTGCACTTCTGATCACTGAAGATGCTCAATACTATGATTCCTCCTGTATTGAATTGTACTGTAACTGTTCTATATAAATACTGTATTGTAAAATAATTATTGTCTCTTAGCAGAAAAATCTTAATTATTGAAATGATTCTTAAATTTGGGAAAATATCTTTCTATAATCTAGCTGCTTTTGATAGTCCTACATTTAAAGAGGCACTACAGTCTGTTCACATTATTTGTAATTAAACATATTTAGATAAGTGAAAAAAGTGAGCTGCTCTAAAAGAACTAAACAAAAAAAAATTCCTAAACATAAAAAATAAATCTAATCACAAAAATTCATCAATAATCGTGAGAAAAAAGGTTTTGTGACCAAAAAAATGCAAATAATTGAATTATATAAGTGAATAATAACTTTTCATCATATAAGTGAAATTTTTTTTAAAAATCAGAACCAATAATAAAAATAGCATAAATTATATACCCCTTATATATAAATCGCATACATTAGAGAAAATGAACCGACACACCAGCAAATTAATTATAGTGAATAAACAGAAAAGACTGGCAAAAAATTATATATTAAATAATAAAATAGAAAAACGAAATGTCCAAAGAGTAGTGATGATTCTTCCAAGGTGAAAATATGAAGTGGACACCCACAAACAATCCTCCCCCAGTGAGAAGAGGGGCCGCTTACCAGAATTATAGATCTCAGTGTCAATGAGATCAACAGGGTCCCAGCACAGAAGTTCTGGATGAACCGTCACAGGCGCCACACAACCTTTATCTCTGATACGAAGCCTCCAGACAAGGAACGAGGGTACCGTGGATCATATAAGAAATCAAAAAGGCACTCGCATAGCGTAAAACCACTTAGTTTAATAGAATTAAAATGTAAAGTATTACACTCACATGTGCATAGAAGAAAACGATCGAATAATAAGAAAAACGAGCCGGCCGGGACTCATATGCCGCCCGCACTTCCTAGTTGGGCGTAGAACGCGGAGAACGCCTACCTCCCTACGCGCGTTTCGTCACGAACGGACGTGTTCACGGGATGCGGGGCGGCGTTCTGACGCACCGCCTATATACCAAATCACAAACAAAACAGCCTCAGTCTGAGCTCCATGCAGTCTCTCAATCCACCATATTAGGTAAGGGAAAAAGGACAAAAATACCCATATTATCTCCTAATCCACCATATTGCATGAGGGAAGGAGGATAAAGATTGCCCTGCTGCCACACAAAGCCAGACCTCTGCCAATAACCATCAGAATTACCTGGGAATCACAGATTAAAACTAAAAATCATGTAGATATGCAATGAATATAAAAAACTTTATAAAAACAAAAGAGGTCATCTCTCATCAGAGAGAATCCTTTCTTCCCCTCCCCCTCTCATTGGTCAAATATATTACAGACCCATGTATATACACATGTCCAAAAAAGGAAAAAAAGGAAAAAAAGGAGGGAAAAAAAGGGGGGGGGGGGAAACATCCCCTGAGAATTTTTTTTTTTTTAAATAATATTTATTAAAATAATATATAAAAAATAAAAATGAAATTAAATGTGAATCAACACAGGCAAGACAATCCAGATGGATAAGCAGAGGGGCCTATACTGCGAAAAAATATTTTTTTCTTTTTTTATATCTGAATATTAACAGTTGTATATACAGACTTTATCAGTTGTATATATAAAATATGCTACCACCATAGAGAAAATGTGTAATGATAACCCCGGGTAAAAACCAACACAGGTGGAAACAAAAATCGCTTAGCAAAGACTCATGGAACTCACACCAAGTTTACAGTCAAAGGTAAAACAGGGAGCCTAAACTATATAAGCTGTTCAAACCAGTTATATGTTGTTCATGCATTGTCAATGAACGCATTTATGTCCACTTCAATGTTAAGGCCATGAGGGGTATAACTTTTTAGTTTATGTATCCACATAATTTCAAGCTTTGAAATGCTTCTCACCAAATGGGTTCCCCTCCAATGGGGGTTGAACTTATCGATTCCCCAAAAAATTGTGTTGGTAGGGTCCCTATTATGCACCAAAATAATAGGGACCCTACCAACACAATTTTTTTGGGAATCGATAAGTTCAACCCCCATTGGAGGGGAACCCATTTGGTGAGAAGCATTTCAAAGCTTGAAATGATGTGGATACATAAACTAAAAAGTTATACCCCTCATGGCCTTAACATTGAAGTGGACATAAATGCGTTCATTGACAATGCATGAACAACATATAACTGGTTTCCCCCCCCCCTTTTTTTTTCCCTCCTCCTTTTCCTTTTTTCCTTTTTTGGACATGTGTATATACATGGGTCTGTAATATATTTGACCAATGAGAGGGGGAGGGGAAGAAAGGATTCTCTCTGATGAGAGATGACCTCTTTTGTTTTTATAAAGTTTTTTATATTCATTGCATATCTACATTTTACATTTTAGTTTTAATCTGTGATTCCCAGGTAATTCTGATGGTTATTGGCAGAGGTCTGGCTTTGTGTGGCAGCAGGGCAATCTTTATCCTCCTTCCCTCATGCAATATGGTGGATTAGGAGATAATATGGGTATTTTTGTCCTTTTTCCCTTACCTAATATGGTGGATTGAGAGACTGCATGGAGCTCAGACCGAGGCTGGTTTGTTTGTGATTTGGTATATAGGCGGTGCGTCAGAACGCCGCCCCGCATCCCGTGAACACGTCCGTTCGTGACGAAACGCGCGTAGGGAGGTAGGCGTTCTGACGTCTCCGCGTTCTACGCCCAACTAGGAAGTGTGGGCGGCATACGAGTCCCGGCCGGCTCGTTTTTCTTATTATTCGATTGTTTTCTTCTATGCACATGTGAGTGTAATACTTTACATTTTAATTATATTAAACTAAGTGGTTTTACGCTATGCGAGTGCCTTTTTGATTTCTTATATGATCCACGATACCCTCGTTCCTTGTCTGGAGGCTTCGTATCAGAGATAAAGGTTGTGTGGCGCCTGTGACGGTTCATCCAGAACTTCTGTGCTGTTGCCCTGTTGATCTCATTGACACTGAGATCTATAATTCTGGTAAGCGGCCCCTCTTCTCACTGGTGGAGGATTGTTTGGATTTTCTTTAACACAGAAATTTGTGGGTGTCCACTTCATATTTTCACTTTGGAAGAATCATCACTACTCTTTGGACATTTCGTTTTTCTATTTTATTATTTAATATATAATTTTTTGCCAGTCTTTTCTGTTTATTCACTATAATTAATTTGCTGGTGTGTCGGTTCATTTTCTCTAATGTATGCGATTTATATATAAGGGGTATATAATTTATGCTATTTTTATTATTGGTTCTGATTTAAAAACAATTTTTTCACTTATATGATGAAAAGTTATTATTCACTTATATAGTTCAATTATTTGCATTTTTTTGGTCACAAAACCTTTTTTCTCACGATTATTGATGAATTTTTGTGATTAGATTTATTTTTTCTGTTTAGGAATTTTTTTTTTGTTTAGTTCTTTTAGCGCAGCTCACTTTTTTCACTTATCTAGTTTGGTATCGGAGTATTACGATTAGGGTTGCTGCTTGTAGGGAATTTATTTATTTTTTATATTTTATTTTTTATAGTCTTTATCTTGTTTGAATAGCGCGGTTTACTCTTTATACCGAATTAAACATATTTGCCTTTCTGAAGCTTCCCTCCAACCACTTTGCATATTATTTTATATATACTGTGATTCTGTACTTGTCAAATATCCTGCAGAAATTTCCCTCCACTAAGTCTGGCTGCAGCCATTTTAACTGTGGGCAGCTGAAGTTGCTGCTTGTTCACTTCCTGGATTTACACAGACACACAGAGGCACACAGACACACAAACACACACACACACAAACACAGACAGACACACTAACACCAATGTTTGCCTGCACATTTCTCCTCTCTCAATTAATTGTCCTAAAAATTAGAATTGAACAACTAGGTCTTAATGTGATATGACACACTTAATGCATGAAAAGTATCAAATGGTACAAAGTGTAGAAAATGATAAGACAGTTCTAAATCTGTGCACAGAGTTAATCCTTGTAGTTGGTGTTAAAAGTCCACTTGGAAATGGTGGAGCAAGAAGCTGGTTCCTATTTTCAGGGACCATCCAGAATAACAAAGAGAGGTGGTTATGAAGTTTATGCGAACATCACAAATTACATCTAGACAATGAAGGGAAATCTCCTTCTGATGTGTACGGCCAGATATCAGTACAATCAATGGAAGTACAATATCTTGGCTGAGGTGAAAAGGTGAAACCATCTTAGGAAGGAAGGAGGATCTAGACCTCAACACTACCTTGTCTTTGAACCTAAGTTCAAAGGGCCTTGTTTTTCAATTCCCGGAAGAACCTAATTTAAATCCCATGAAGTGGCAGGTGAATGCAAAGGCGGGCAATATAAAAGACATACAGTACAAAAGTATTAATCAAAGAATGGGAGGTCAGCATTCTCTGGAACAAGATCGCAAGTGTCGAGATTTGACCCTTGATGGAAATCAGGGCAAATGGTGATCCAGGCCTGATCACAAACAGAATTCATCCTACTGAGTACTTTCTAGGATAAAAGCTTATTTTCTTGCAATAAGAAAAGGAATCGCTGATTTGGAGAGGCCTCAATCCTTTAAGCCTTTGACTTCAACAGTTGTGCCATTAAACCAAGCAACCATAAAGCAGGATGGTTCTTGGAATAGAAGATGATAGAAGAACAGATGACATCTCCTTTGGCCAGTCCTATGAACATCAACAGAATACCCTCCACCTCAGTCCTGTGGAGCAGACAATAATGGAGCTTTAGGGAAAAAAAAGTATAAATAAGGTTATCCAACTGAGCCACTAGAACATTTACTGCTTCTTCCAGGGGACCTCTGTAACTTGATACAAGCCTGTGAATTTTTTTGTTGAACCTGGATGCCAGGAGGTCTGCTACCGGCATCCCCACCTGTGACACAGGTCCTGAAACACCTCCAATTGCCTGTGTCCAGGCACTGGCAGCTGCAGAAGTCTGTCTGCCAATTGTCCACACCTGGGATGTAAGCAAGAGACAAGGCCGGAACGTTAAGTTCTGCCCAGGACAGAATCCTTTCTATCTCTATTACTGAGCAAGACTTCTGGTTCCACTCTGATTCCACTCTGGTTCCACTCAGATCTATGCCACTACCTGCCCCTGCAATCAGCATCTCCAGTGTTGTACAGACAACCAAGTCAACTGAAGCTCCAGAATGTCGATAGGGAGATGGAATTCCTCTGGCATCCAAATCTCCTGGACTGATAAGGTGTCTAGGACTCCTCCACAGCCTGCTAAGCTGGTATCCAGTGTCAGGGTCCCCCAAGAGATCAGAAGAAAATATTTGAAGGATTTGCAACATGGTCTTCTGTAATCTGTAATCAGTTGGTTCAGAGACTGAACCGATTTCTCCCAACATAATAGAATGTTTAGTTGTAGGGATCTGAAGTGGAACTAGGCAAACAGAATTACCTCAAAGGAGGCTACCATCAGTCCCAGTCCTGCAAGTGTAACAAGGCAAGCACAGAGTCTAGAATGTTGGTTAGTACATGAGGTGTGGAAGACCAGCTGAATGGCAGACCATGACCTGGAACTGCCAGGTATCCACAAAAAAGCAAAAGAAACAATGATGTGCAGGAAAAATAAGGACATGCAAGTAAGCGTCTTTGATATCTACAGAAGTCTTCCTTATGATGGAGGCTATAACAGACCTGATGGTTTCTATGTGGAGTTCTTGGGTCAGAATGAAGCCATTCAGGATCCTGAGATCCAAGATGAGAAGAATGCCTACTTTTGGTTATATATGTAATATTTTTGAGGTTTAGTTTTGGCATGGTTTCATTGATGAGTTATAATACAGCATTACCATTAGCCATGCACCCCTTAATTTGGTGAATAAAGTAAGGTGCTGGATGGACTGGACCTCTACAGGTCACATATTAATTCTGCAGTGGAAAGTGCTGAGTTACGCAATGAGTTAGCAATCAGAGATGTAATTTGGCCAATGAAATATTGCATAACTGTGGTGAAATCCTTCTTTAAAACTGAGGAGGAGGGCCCACGAAGATGAGGAATGTAGAGACACAAGTAGAGGCAGAATTGTAGGATGTCAAGCTCTTGAGAAGGGGGCACTGTTAGCAGTCCCAAAACTGTTAATGAACTGGAGGGATCTGGTACAGCGAGACTACTCCGTGTGTGTTTTGAATTTGAGGTATTGTACTGCAAGCAGGAACAACATAATACAATATCTTGGGTCCATATGGTGGAACCGTGTGTCTCTTGCACAAAGGAGCAGTGGCAGGAAGGTGCTAACTTACACTGAACGGAGGGAACAAGAGCACAGAGTATGTGCTTGCAACAGTCCACCTAGTGATACAGCACTCAGCCCTTCAATGTTTTAACCCTTTTCAAAGAAAACCAAAGGAAAATATGAATAATAATAGTCCCCAATGGTTCTAAATAAAGTATCTCCTGGTGGTCAGGCCACAGAGGTTATTATTATTATTATTTATGTTCAGTAAGTCATTGTTATATTGTTATATTTCATAATATATAGCCACCCTCTGTAAAAATACCACCCTATTGTTGGAGCTACAGTTGGTGAACTTAGACCCCTGATGGGTAACAGGACAGCTAGGTGTAGGAGACTCCACGGGAAACTGGTCCATGCTTAGAGTGCTTAGAAGGCATACAACACCAAGAATTTCTGCCAAGCATTTAACTCTAATGCTGGCCAAATACCTGGCATTCATCAGGCAAATACAAGCAGATTTCTAACCCTAAAATTTCCAAAAGGATGAACATAGCCCACCTCCAACGGTTTCAGTGAACACTGTGAAATTATATTTCATTGGCAGTAGCCTGCTTTGACCAATTGGATGTTTTCCTTTTACTACCAACAGTTTACATATTTACAGTATATCTATACTGTAGGAATGGAAGTATATAGTTCTAGATGCAATGATAGAATCTGAGCCAGGAAGTATACAACATGTATGAAAGTGTTATCCAGAACATCACATTCTTAAGAAAAACATTGACAGATGATTAGCTCCAAGGCAGCAAGCATGATTACATAGATAATGTGCAGTTCAGCTATTCAAGGACATAGACTGTCATAGGGAGCCAAAGCCTTAACACAAGCTCTCAATTCACTTGCCAATAAGTTGTATAGGCATTCCTCTTCAACAGATAGGTGAAAAGCTTACCATTTCTATAGAATAACCTTAACACCACCAACATCCTGTAGAAAACAACTGGGGCATTTAGACTTTTAAATGCAAAAAAAAGTCTCTGGGCACATTTGACTAGTTGTTTTTGTTACTAACAGCCTATCTTTTCTTTTCCAGAGGTCCTTGATCAGTTTAAAGCGTGGAAAAAATAGAACTTTAACCATCCAAAATTGTTTTAAACTTTATTAAAGAAGCAAACCAAACACATGCAAAAACACTCTAAGCCCTTGTACACACGGTCGGAAATTCCGACCACAAAATCCCTTGGATTTTGTCTGACGGACTTTGTCCGAAACTGGTGTTGCATACACACAATTGGACAAAGTTGTCGGAAAATCCGATCGTTCGTAATGTGATGAAGTTATTTAGTTATGACGGGACTACGTTCAGGCAAGTAGCCAATAGCTTTGGTCTAGGAATTTGATCTGATCATGTGTGGCACTTTGTCCGATCAGAATTCTCTACAAACGGTCGGACAAAGTAAGATTTTCCAATCGGATATTTTTTATATCCAGCTCTCAAACTTTGTTGGTCAGACATTCCGACAGAAAAAGTCAGATGAAGCTCACACACTCTCGGTCGGATTATCCGACAACGCGGTTCGAACGGACATTTTCCTTCGGAATGTCTGACCGTGTGTACAAGGGCTTATAGAAACAGCCATGCTCAGACTTTGTCAACAAGTTCTACAGCAGTGATATTGAATCATCTATTCCGCTTCATTACATGTAAGACCACCAGCTTAGGTCTCATAGACTTGGAAGCCAAATCAGGAGTGCTATGTACATTCCTATAGCCCACTGAGTGCTCACAAGCATCGGGGGATGCAAAATGGGATACCTCACACCTGTATTGATTCTATGACCTAAAATTGGTATGGTTTGATGAGTTACATTGAAACTAGTTCAATTCACTTGAGGTTTAAATATGGCTGCCCATCTAATTACTTATTACCCCTCTGTGTAGTAGCTCTCACACTAGTAACACTAATTATCTGTAAACATGCTTCTAATGACCAAAGAGCATTATAGCTTCACAATGGTGTTTCTACTGATGAGGAAACCCAATTTCATGGGTTTCAGTAACATTGTGACTGCTGAAGCCAGATTGAAAAGTGGATGTTATTATTATAATACAAGCATACAGGGTTATCTGCATGCAGGGGGAGCAACACAATAAGTAATATTGGATTGAATGTTTTTGCTCTGCCAAACTACAGATCTCTAATACAATGTATATATCCTAAAGTCTGTGGGACCTAGCTGTCTAACTTTCTTTGAAGTTCTCAATTAATACTGGTAGAATTAATTGATATATTAATGGTCATTCACACAGGCATGCTACTTCCACCAGATACTCCAGAGAACAAATCTTCAAAAGACATAGACTAATCTCCCAGCAGGAGGTGTAAATTTGCATTCTAACACAAAAACACATGAAACAAAGATGTTACAGAGCTTCTAAATACAAAATATATGCAACAAATCAAAAACGAAATGTCTGATAAACAAAATGTCTCTTCCATTTTCCCCTTGCAAGGAGCGTGTAAATGCTCCTGTTCTTTGACTGCTGATGGTCTCATTCCAGCATCCTGGTATTTGCTACGATGCATCCCTCTCTGTCTGTCCACCTGCAAGGTGATTAATGTGGCCAGTCACTGGGTGGAGACCAAACCTGATTTAAGCCAGCCAAGCCTGCAGTTTCATACTTATGATAGCATGTGTATTACATGTTCCTAGCTCCCTGTTTGTCTACCCTGCCTGCTAGTGTAGATCCCTTGTTTATGACCTCGGATTGGAACTAGATTTCACCAGAAAGTGCTGTAGATAAATTATGAATATATAGATCCTGCTGTTAGTGTTCTTTGGGAAACAAATACCCCTTCAAATGTTTTCATTGAATACACAATTTTGTGCTCTAAAAAAAATCACATTTAAAATTGTCCAAAAATGTTTAAACTACTCTTATGCCCAAATGTCTTATGTACAAGGGTATCTAAAGCCAAGAACAAAAATTCTATATTTTACAGATTACCTGTCCTTAGATATGATAACTCCATTCATTTTCTTTTTTTACAGACTTGTTTTCCTTTGTACCTGATGATTCTGCTGGTAACCAGTGTTAATTTTGATGTTTTAGTCATAGTCCTTTGACTTAAGTGCCATTTTAGTTTTAGTTGTATTTTAGTCATCTGAAATGTTTTAGCTTTAATCATATTTTAGTCGACTAAACATGCATTACAGACACAGATTAAGCCGTTGTGAAATATAACTTTATACTATAACTAAATATTGCTTTTTGACAAACAGAAGTGCAAGTTTAAAATACAAAAAAAAAAAAAACTGTAAACTCTTATGGCTGTAATGCCATTGCACATATTACCTGAATATATTACCAACATTAAATATAAGTGGAAAAAAAGAAAGAAAGGCCTTTTTCTTATTTTTTTCTCTTTCAGCAGCTTAATAGATGCTTCTTACTTATCCCTGCAATAGTGCAATACATGTTTAAACTTTAATGTGCTATTATTATAGGCTCTGGATGGAAATGCGTTGCCGATTTAGAAATGGCCAGCAGAGTAGTGTTAATTTTGATGTCAATTTTCGATTTAGTTTTAGTCATAGTCTTATGACTAAAATGCCATTTTAGTTGTAGTCGTAGTTTAGTCATCTGAATTGTTTTAGCTTTAGTTATATTTTAGTCGACTAACATAGTGTTTATTTAGTCGGCGAAAATATGTAAGTCGAAGAAATTAACACTGCCGATAACACACTTGCTGCCCTAGGTTGACGATGCTCACTCACTGCAGAAGAGTAGTGTTACAACCCTAGGACCCTAGGATAGGATAGGATAGGATGCTTTAGGACTACAAAACACCTTCTTCTCCTCTTTTCATACGGAGGAGATGCACTTTAATCCACAGAGATAGCTGGAAACAATACCAATGAATATAAGTGCACTAGAGGCACCTCACTGGATTGCTGGCAGCAGCAACGGGTATTTTTTAAACATTTCGAGCAAATATAGATAAACACTTTCAGCTGTATATTTAATGGATTAAAATGGAGCAAATAAGAGAAATTCATTGTTAGGGTTCCCAAACATTTTAATTTACAGGTAAGACTAACTAATTTGTCTCCTTTTTTTCATTTTGGAGTTTTATATGGAACATTTAATTTAGGCTCCTCCACAAGCCAACCAAGACTACCTACTGTAGATATATTGAAATCAGTAAGAAATATTTTAATGAATGAAACAAGCTGCTCAGAGATAGCATATCTAATTAAGGTAAATATTGATTAGCTGGCTATGACACATACTGGAGGTACAGACTGCATGCTTTTTCTCATATTGTCTATACTGTGCATCTGCTTCCAAATAAATGTCCTAAAAACTGGCATCGCAATAGATAGCCAACCTTAATACCAGTTACAGTGTTAATATTAATATGAATACAGCATTATTATTACTGATATTAAAACTATTAATATTTTACTACAGGAACTCATTTTTATTCAAGATTTATCCTAGTCACTGTCACAGGAACTTGGAATGATCTGCCAGCACTAGGGTAGTAGAGGAAAACGAAGCTGGTCTATGAATCCTGACCCACCCGAATTAAATGGAGACACAGCGTGGAAGTAATTCTAAACTCTAAACATTTTTTACCTTAATACATTCCTGCCCATCTGCAGCTCTTCTCTCCCCTCACTTACAGGTCTCACAGGCTTTGCTGAGGCAGCAGGAGCCATTGGCTCGGCTCCTACTGCTGAGAATCTAAGCTAGTGATGAGGGAGTGGGGATGGGGCCAACAGGGCCGTTTTAAAGGCAGGGCAAAAGGTGCAGTTGCCCAGGGCCCTGTCATTGTTGTGGGACCCAAAGCAGCTGCCTCATACTTGCCAACTATCCTAGTTTAAATTTCCTCATCCCTTGAGGTTTTAGTCCTGTGTTGTGTCCCAATATCTCAAAGTGTGAAGTGCTGCTACTAATGCTGCCCAGCTCTGCCCTATTGTGTAAATATGACTCACCTGCAGACCCTGTGTTTACATGTAAATTACCAGCATTCATATGTAAATAGTGTTGGCCAACAGCATTGATATGTATATCATGCCCCTCTGAGGTGATATCCACAGTAATCTCCAGCAACCAATCAACAAGCAGAAATCATGTGCTATAACCTCTAGCAACTAATCAGTGAGCCGTAATGGGTGCTACAACCTCTAGTAACCAGTAAGTGAGCGGTAATGATACACTGAAAACTCTGGCAACCAATTGCAATAGCTGCCTGATCTAATTCAGTAAACTGATTTTAAGTCTAGCTGCTATTTATTGTATGTCTCAGAGCAGGCAGAGAGCAAAACTGCATGGGGGGAGGCCCCAAGAAAAATTTTGCCCGGTCCAATCAATATTAAAGACGGCCCTGGGGGCCAAGTCTCTGTTTATTGACACAGACAGCAAGACTCAAAAGCGAGCCCACATGAGTTCCCCAATGGGGTGCGTCTTCCTATTGGGGGCACTATTCAGAGAGGAGGAGCCTGGATGGCCAGTGGGGGACCAGAGAAAAGGAGGTTTGTGTTACTATATGTAATTGTATTTCACAGAGCATGTATGTATTGATATGTTTGTTATTTAAAAAATAAATTCCATTACAACAACTACAAAACTATTACAAAACTAGAGAAAAGAAACTAAGAACAAATGTAGAGATATTGCCAATAGCAACCAACTAGGTTTCGCTTCTCATATTATGAAAAAATGAAATAAAAATTCTGCTTGGTCTCTATAGACAACTCAACTTTTGTGTTCTTCTTTTGTCCATTTTGAAAGAACTTTCTCTAGCAGAAAAGAGCAGAGGTATTACATGATGTTGTGCCTTTATTAAAAAGCAGGAGGAACTTCTATTCCTCTGCTGTTAGTCACATGTTCAAAATAATAAATAAAAACAGCCTTTAAAATAGAGAGTACAAATAAATAAATAATAGTAATTAACTGTTTTAAGGCATACAAATATATATTGGAAATTAAATCCCTATTATTTTGTGGAAATAACATCATGCGGGCGGATTTTTGCCAGTCACAGGCTTTGGCACATCCCCCCAGCCTGTGTCTTATAATAAGAGGGAGGTGAAGCCTCCATTAATCTACATATGTATCCCGCCCCTATTGTGTTTAACTGGTTAGTGGGCAAGGAGGAGGAGGGTGGATTGGGCTGTCATTTACCACTGTGTATACACCTGCATGTGTGACTCTATAGTCACATGGGCTGCTCAGATGTGATAGCGATAAAATGTTCAGCATAGAAATTCATTGAAAACTGAGCATGTGCAGAGTTGCCATCACAGCTGCAAAATTCCTAGCTGAATTTGGGACAGATAGAGACCAGTAGAATCAACCAGGTTTTTTTGCAGAATACAGAAAACAAATCTCACAGTGACAGAGAGTATGAACAGCATGTATTACACTGGTTATTGATAGTTTTTTATGATGTGGGTTTAGTGACAAAGAAAAAAAAAGCCCTGCCATTACCAGGATGGCTGTCCCCAAACAGAGATTCAGTGCAGAACAAGGGATGGCTTGTCAGAAATGAATAAAGTTCAGCTGCAGGAGAACCACAGACAATACTCGTAACTAGTCCTTTGCCCTCTGCCTGCCTTATTTTGGGGGAAGCCTCCAGAGGTTAGTACCTCTTTATCACAAAGGTCCTAAACAAGGAAATAGTCAAAAAGTGTGTGTCAATTGGATTGCGCAGCAATATATATCGCTATTAAGCCTAAGTTTACACCTTCGCGTGTTGGGTGGGCTGCGTTTGCGTGGGCACAGCAGCCCATTCATTTGAATGGGCTGCTGTGCCTTTCAAAATGCAGGGAAAAGGTCCCTGCACCTTTCCAGAAATTGCAGCTCACACGGGAACTGCACTGCAGTGCAGTTCCCAGTGTGGGTGTAATTTCCAGCATGGGTGGTGTGCCATTAAGATTAATGGTACCCGCAAGCAGTTCCTGCATTTTGTATGCGAGTGGCTGCAGCTACAGGACGAAGTGTGGGTCCCGCAGCGGCTTCATGTCTTCACCTAATATGGCTATGTGGCCATATTAGGTCAATGATGTCAACAGCATTGCTGTAAATTTTTGTACATGTAGCTGTAGGACGGGAATACCTCAGTCGCAATTGATTGGGGAAACTCTAAGCCCTTGTACAGGAATGTGTCCTATCGGACCGTTTTGTCAGATATTCCTACTGTGTGTGGTCTCCATCGGACTGTTTCTGTTGGAATATCCTACGGACCAACTTTTCCAACTTGCCAGTAAAATTTCCCGACAAAATGCTCCGATCGGACATACTCCGATCATGTGTAGCCTACTCTGACGGACAAAGTACCATGCATGCTCAGATCAAATTCCTAGACCAAAGCTATTGGCTACTAGCCTGAACGTAGTCCCGTCGTAACGAAATAATGCCATCACGTTATGTACAATCGGATTTTCCGACAACTTTGTCCGACTGTGTGTATGCAATATCACTTCAGAATTACTCCGACGGATTTGATTGTCGGAATCTCCGACCGTGTGTACAAGGGCTAACAGCTTACTTCCAAGTTTGTCCAAACATGGGTTTGAAACAAACCCAAGCTCATTCCTACTGGTGATCATTGTCAGAGTGAGAAGCATTCCAGAATGTATTGATATTACGAATATGGTAATATGAACATAGATATACTTAAAGTATAACTGAAGGAAAAACTTTTTTTTCCTTTCGGAGTGGAGAGGGATATTCGATTTTCATTGCTACCTCTGTCCCTGTGGGGGAGAGTTACCCTCTCTATATGTCCTGTTTACCAGTATAATTGAAAGTGAAAGTAAAAGAAAATCACACATTTTGGGTTATTCCCAGATAAGTCATAGAGGGGAAATCTTCCAATGGCAACACTAGTTCTAGTGACCTGAGGGCCCCAAAGGATCCCTTTAATTTGCAGGGATTCTCACTAGGGATGAGCCCAATGTTCGAGTTGAACGCAAGTTCGACCTGAACATCGACATTTTTTTTTTACATTTGGCGCAGGGTTCCCTTTGAAATCGATACCAGACCTGAAGTGTCTGGTATTGATTTTAAGGGGGGCACCCCTGCCATTTTTTTTTAATTTGGTGTGGCGTTCCCCTTAATATCCATACCAGACCTGAAGGGCCTGGTATGGAATTTGGGGGGACCCCCACACAATTAAAAAAAAAAAAATTGGTTCGAGGTTCCCCTTAACCACTTTCAGACCGGACCATTTTGCTGGCTTAAGACCAGATCACTTTTTGCGATTCGGCACTGTGTCGCTTTAACTGAAAATTGCGCGGTTGTGCGACGTGGCTCCCAAACAAAATTGACGTGCTTTTTTTCCCACAAATAGAGCTTTCTTTTGGTGGTATTTGATCACCCCTGTGTTTTTTATTTTTTGCGCTATAAACAAAAATAAAGTGACAATTTTGAAGAAAATGCATTATTTTTTACTTTTTGTTATAATAAATATCCCCCAAAAATATATAAAAAAAACATTTTTTTCCCTCAATTTAGGCCGATACATATTCTTCTACTTATTTTTGGTAAAAAAAATCGTAATAAGCGATTATTTATAGGTTTGCGCAAAAGTTATAGCGTTTACAAAATAGGGGATAGTTTTATGGCATTTTTATTAATATTTTTTTTTTACTAGTAACGGCAGCGATCAGCGATTTTTATTGTGACTGTGATATTATGGCGGACACATCGGACATTTTTGACACACTTTTGGGACCATTGTCATTTATACAGCAATCACTGCTATACAAATGCAGTGATTCCTGTGTAAATGACACTGGCAGTGAAGGGGTTAACCAGTGGGTGGCAGTGCAGGGGTTAAGTGTTCCTAGGGGTATGTTACTAACTGTGGGGGGCTGGGCTTTGTTTTAGTGAACACTGATCTCTGCTCCAATCACATGGAGCAGAGATCAGCGCCACTTGTTGCTAGGCAGAACGGGGAGATGTTGTTTACAATGGCATCTTCTCGTTCAGCCGCCCCGTGAGACGATCGTGGGTATGTCCCCGGCGATCGAGTCCCTGGGGACCCGCGACCAGAACTCACAGGGGTCCCGACCGGCACGCGAGCGCAACGCCAGGGCGGCATTTAAAACTGGACGTACCTGTACGCCAATATGCCTGCCCGTGCCATTCTGCCAATGTACATCGGCGTGCGCCGGTTGGGGAGTGGTTATTATTCATACCAGACCCAAAGGGTCGGGTAATGGACTGTGGGGGAATCCCATGCTGTTTTTTTCCATTACTTTTATGTGTAGTGCAGGGACCGACAATTCATTATAGCCATGAGTAATTTTAAATTACTTTTTTTACCTTAGAAATGACATTTTGCTCTTGGACTGTTCTAAACACGGAAAACATGCGCCACTTTACAGGCATACTATAGACACCCCCCAGGTATGAAATTTAAAGGAATATTTCACTTTTATTGTTTCACTTTAAGCATTATTAAAATCACTGCTCCCCAAAAAAACTTTTTTTTGCATTGATACATGTCCCCTGGGGCAGGATCCAGGTCCCCAAACACTTTTTATGAGAATGACTTGCATATAAGCCTTTAAAATTAGCACTTTCGATTATTCATGTTCGTGTCCCATAGACTTTAACGGTGTTTGTGTGTTCCAAAAAAATGTTTTGCCTGTTCGTATGTTCTGCTGAGAACCGAACCGGGGGGGTGTTCGGCTCATCCCTACTTCTCGCTACATACTTTGGCTATGGGCCAGGAAGTGAATGCAAATCTCCTCAATGGGACACAAAAAATTTCTGAGGGGTATAACCTTCTCTTACTCTATCCAGAATGAAAAAAAGTTTTGCCTATAGTTCTACTTTTAGATTACAAAGATTACAAGTCATCACTGTGTAAAATATCACTTGCTTGTACCGGGTAATAATTGTGAAGGTTCTATGTGGTGTTCTATATGAGGTTGATGAGATCAGAAAAAAGAGCCATCTGAGGCAGAGGTCCAGATTTAGAAGAAATAGAGCTTTTCAGTAGATAAATATTTATCTGACAAAAATCTAGAGAACTATAATCTGTGGACCAGAAGTAAGATTTATTTTGGATACCCTGTTAGCATATGGGGCACAGGGATTCCGATTTTATTTTCTTTAGAAGCACCCCCTGCCACCTGAAATATTTAGCACCAGCCACCACTGCCTGATAGGTATGTAACATTTAACCCCATTCACACTGGTGCGACTTGTCATGCAATTTTATAGGTCCAAATTGCATGAAAAGTCGCACCCTATTGTTAGCAATGGAACTGTTAAAATCGATGTGACAATGAAAAAAAAAATTCTGCACTATTTTTGTGATTTCAGGTGCGACTCGCATAGACAGTGGTGCATGAAGTCACACAGATGTCAACCAAGTCGCGACTGAAGTCGCACTGACATGCGGCTTTGAACTAAAGTGGCAAAATTTCAAAGTCGGATTCTGTGTGCACGGGGGCTTAAGGTAATAGTTAATTAAGAATGTTCATTTTGTGCACAAAGGAGAATAGAACACCCAATGCCACACTCCCCTCCAAACTTACAACCAATATAATGGCTCAGAAAAGTGGCTTCAAATTTTTTCTACATTCTGCAAATAGGTGTTGCATAGATGAGCAAAATGAAGCTCCATGAATATTTTCAGTGCTGCAGTAGCTACTTGAAGGGGTTTGTGAAGGGATCTTGTAGCGTAAGAGGAAGAGAAAATGCAGAAAAAGACTCTTATAACTCACAGGAACTGTGCTGCCAGCAATTTTTTCATGTTTATTTGGTAAATGGCGTGGGTAAGTGGGACAATAACAACAGAGAGCTTATTAGCAATACATTTATATGAAGTGCCAACTATTTATTAACCATTCACCTAATTCATTTTTAGTTTGGTAATTTTAAAATACAGTGGGACATGAAAGAAAACTGAAATATTCAGTTTAATGCATATAATTGTCCCTAGGTCAGATTAACTGTTAACCACTACAATACAGGGCACTTTCGCCCCCTTCAATTTTCAGCTTTCAGCGCTCTCGCACTTTCAGTCATACAACACTGTACCCAAATGAAATTTTTATCATTTTGTTTGCACAAATAGAGCTTTATTTTGGTGGTATTTATTCAGTTTTTTTATTTTTTGCGACATAAGCGAAAAAATAGCGTAAACTTGGAACAAAAAACAATTTTCTTCTTTCTATTTTAAAAGAAATCCAATAAAATCGAATTGTGTCATAAATTAAAGCCAAAATTTATTCTGCTACATGTCTTTGGTAAAAAAAAATCCGTTAAGTGTATAATAATTGGATTGTGTGATCACGAACATATGTACACAAATGATCATGTACAGATGTGTGCAGGTGATCACGGATATATGTGTGCAGATAATCATTGGGACATGGGGGACAGGTGTTTTTATTATTGGGGACATGTGTTTTTATTATTTGGGGACATGTGTGTTTTGGGGACATGTGTGGGGACATCGTGTTTTCACTGTGTTTTAGACTAGACTGGTGATCAGTGAGTAAAAAGCTGTAAAAAACTCATACTCACTGATCACCAGCCGGCTGCAGCGATCTGCTCTTCTCTCTTCGGCGACGACTTCCGTGTGAGGATACGAGAGCCGATTGCCTAGCAACCGGCTGCTTGTTTACATCACATGACACAAAAAGGCGGGCTTCTCCGTGCTCCTCATCTGGGATCTCCAACCCTACTATACCTCCAGTCCTCTCAAAAACCTGCACTGAGAGGAATGAAGGTATAGCAATAGGTGTCTCAAGTACTTGCAGCTAGCAGTACACCACCAATTGATTTTAGCAAGCAAATTTCCCTACCCCAGTTGCTAAACCGTAAAAAGAAATTCGGTCCCAGCCATCCACATGCTCAGCGTCTACATGCTAGCTTGGCCAAATTCCTATATTTTTTATATTTTTGATATAATATTTTTGATATAATATTTCACAGCAGGGCCTGTTCCTGCACCCAACGAGAACAACCGTGAGGGGTTACAGTGTTCTGGCACCACCAAAACCAAAGGCCCAATTTTTATGATCCTGTTTAACAGGGCCATGTAATTAAAATTTTTGATATAATATTTAACAGCAGGGCCCGTTCCTGCGCCCCACAAAACAACATTAACTGTGAGGGGTTACAGTTTTCTGGTGCCACCAAAACCAAAGGCCCAGTTTTTCTGCCCCTGTTTAACAGGGCTAACTAATTACAATTTTTTAGATAATATTTCACAGCAGCGCCCGTTCCTGCACCAAAAAAGAGTAACTGCGAGGGGTTACAGTGTCCTGGCACCACCAACACCCAAGGCCCATTTTTTCTGCGGAGTATATAGAGCAGTAGTATAGTATATATACTGCTGTTCAGAGTATATAGTGCCTGGGGGACCCCCATGCCATTTAAAAAAATGATGTGGGGTTCCCCTTAATATCCATACAAGACCTGAAGGGCCTGGTATGGATTTTAGGGGGGCATTCACACATTTTTTTCTAATTTTTGTGTGGGGTTCCCCCATAATATTCATACCAAAGGGCCTGGTAATGGACTAGGGGAACCCACAAGGTTTTTTCAATATTGCCGGGATCCGACAATACATTACAGGCGCGAGCAGTTTTAAATTAAATTTTTTTCCTTTAGAAATTAAATTTTGCTGTGGTACTGCTATAAACATGGGAAAGATGTGCTACTTTACAGGCAGACTAAGGAGACTCCCCATACATGATATTTAAAGGAATATTTCATTTTTATTGTTTCACTTTAAACATTATAAATCACTGCTGCCAAAAAAACTGACGTTTTTAAAACTTTTTTTTGCATTGATACATGTACTCTGGGGTAGAACTTGGGTCCCCAAACACTTTTTATGGCAATAACTTGCATATAAGCCCTTAAAATTATCACTTTTTATTTTTCATGTTCACGTCCCATAGACTTTAATGGTGTACACATGCTTGCACAAATGTTTTGCCTGTTCGCATGTTCTGCTGCAAACCAAACCAGGGGTGTTCAGCTCATCCCTAATCATCAGTAAAAATAGTATTCATATTAACAGCTGTTTTCACAATATGATAATATTCTAACCCATGTTAGGACCCAAACCCAGGTGAGGACCCAGAAAATAAAAAATTATTCTTTTGGGTGATTATAGCAGAAGGCTATAATTTAGGGTACCAAGCTTGTGTCTACGAGGATTAATGGTAAA
Source organism: Lithobates pipiens (assembly GCF_037356315.1). Classification (NCBI taxonomy): domain Eukaryota; kingdom Metazoa; phylum Chordata; class Amphibia; order Anura; family Ranidae; genus Lithobates; species Lithobates pipiens. The sequence goes on along the minus strand of NW_027507785.1, from coordinate 115,103,041 downwards.
ATTCCAGCCCTGATTTTCCAATTTTCCAATTCCAAGCAGATAGTTATTCTTTTTATTTCTCTCAGCTACAATACCATACAAGAATGATTGAGACCCTCAGGCAAAAGCCTAATGAGACAGGTACCATATAAACCCTATAGATAAGTGACAGGAATTGTGATGCCTTGAAGAGTCCTAGAGACAGATATTCAGATCATTTAATTTCAGAGAGCCATCACTCATGTGGGTGCTTCAGCATTAGATAAATAGTTCAGTTTATATGTACAGCTCAAGCATAGAGAATGCCCAAATTGTCTAATGATGATCATAGACATGAGATGATTGCCGAGATTTGGATGTAATTTCATGTCTATGGGCACTGACAGACAACTCTAATCTTTGCGGTTTCCCTTGAGATACTCCAAGACAGCACTGGTAGTGATAGCATATGCCTCCCTCCCTCCTTTTTGCTTCATATCATAAGCAAAAGCAGGTTCAAACTACCTGAGCACTTATGCCTGAAGCTAGACCAAGATAGGTCTTCAAAATGGTTGGTTTGTGCCTGAAAGTCTGGCCATCCTCTGATGCCTACTACCAGATTTATTCCTGCGTGGTCTGTTATCCACACCCCATGTTTTAAAGTGCATAAACCATATTTATTACTATTTAATATTACGTTTTCAAAGGAAGTCAGAAACCAGTGTTTTTATGCCTCATGCATGGTTTCTTTATTTTGTATTGAGTAGCAATCATAGTGGGAGATGGCACCTAATTTGTCAAAAAACACCTGGCAGTGATATTTGACGCTGGGTTTGATTTACTAAAACTGGAAAATGCAAAAACTGGTGCAACTGGCAATGGTAGCCAATCAGCTTTTCTAACTTCAGCTTGTCCAAATAAACTTTGACAAAAAATTGAAAGCTGATTGGTTTATCTGCCGAACTGCTCCAGCTTTAGTAAATCAACCCAATGTCTTGCAGCCAGGATGGAAAATGTTGACATATCATCCCAGAATTTGCCATATCTTGCCCCATCTACAATCCCTGCATGAATTCTATACATCTGACTTGCAACCTGAAAGACTCAGATATGGTTGACTGCAATCATAAATATGGTAAAACTCTAGCTGATCAATACTCAAATCAACTAGCTAAATCTTTTATTGTGAGCCACATTGAAGACAACTGTAGGTTGGTGACAGTTGCCCAGACTGGTTAATTTTGGACAGTTAGATGTAAATTGGCATATCGGCAAGTATGCTTACAGCTCAATAGCCTGAGATATACATGTTTATTGGTTTGACCTTTTGTAAATGTCCCAATGCAGTTTAAAGCAAATGTCACAAGCTTTTTAGTGCACTGAAACTGCGAGACTTGTTGTCAGCCCTGCCTATTTGCTAGTTGTCAAACTACTAAATCCAACCAATTCTTATAATCTCCACAGAATAGGGATTAAAGCTGTCTATACACTGTTTGGAGTATGCCCGGTTCCTGATAAAACAGCCAACACATAATTAGTAGTTGCCCCCCTTATATCTGACATCCTTAGAAAAAAATTAAAAATGAAAGGAGCCAGGGGAAAATTTGTTGACCGAACAGGGGCTGCATCCAATCAGTTGCAGTTGCTGTTTGGGTATTATGACAGCCAGTGAGTTGCCTGACATAAAACTACCACAGCTGTATAAGAAGGAGAAATTGGTAATCTTTTTTCATTCATCCTGTAGGCCAGCTTTATTATGGAAAAATCAAGGGATCTAGACGGAAAATTATTGGCTGAACAGCATCTGTCAAAGTCCAAAAGCCACAGTGGGAGATTTGTTCATTCACACCTGTATAACGTGGATGGAGGAATCTGTAAGATATTTCTTTTAGCCATAGGCTGATTGAAAAAAAATCTTTCTGTGTACAGAAGGAGGAAGGTATGAATTAGGAGGACTCTGTGAGATGGCATAAGAAGTGTGCACAGAGCAGCTATAATAAAACACTTTCAATGGTTTATTTATCAGACCAAAATATAAAAAATGAATAACTTAATTATAAGAGTTTACAAACACTTTAATATATATGACCATTGAAATTTAAATAATTAGAATCAAAAGTCTATTCTTTATTGTGTGGCTTGCCAATGTTTATGGAAGAACCTCTGCAATACCTGCTCAAGTCAAGTTCTCCCGACCTGTGGAGGTTCATGGATAAGATGCCAGACTGTTCTGCTAGTTGCAGTGAATAGAAACCTCCTCTTAAAATGAATCCTTATTTGAAATTATCTCCAGTAAAAGCTATGATACCTTTCTACTCCTGCTGTGTCACTAAACGTAAACTTGTTTTCCACATGACTGGAAAAATTTAGTGGTACAGCACTGAACATAATATGGTCAATTATGACATACTGAGAGCAATCATAACAAGGAAGAGATGTTCTTAAATTCCAAAAATATATGGGAAACCCCCTTGGAGAAAATGATAGAGCCACCCACAACCTAATCATGACAGGACATGCAGGGGAGTTGGAAAATTTCTCATCATTGTCACAGTATGGAAATGATGCTCCTGATCAGATAAAAACAATGACTAAAGCAATATAGAGTTTCTGGTTTTGATCCAAGTGAGGAGAAGTCCTTAGCAGCAGCAGCTAACGTCAGACACCACTAGACATCTAGAGCCTATGTAACTCCTCTGCAACTCCCGCAGCATAGATTCAGGCTGGAGATATGCCTTGGCTGTGCTTGTCTCTTCTATAAAGCAAAGAGCACCTGATTTGAGCATAAGTAAAGGGATCTGCATACATATACTGTATTATGCAGGAAAGAAGCATCCTGTTTGAAGAAGACACACTGTTTTGTCTACCCTGTGTATTTATATTATTGCCGTAATTACATAGTAAACTCCATTGACAAACACCATTAATACACTAGCGCACCTGCTCTACACCAACATACAAATACTGAATCATGACTTACTGTATTGGAAAGATCAATACAAAATAGGAAATTTCTTGTCAATATCATAAAAGTACAAGCATTTACAGACCTTTAATGCCATAGATGGATATAAAGCTATATAGAAAAGCACACAAACTAGTGCAGAACCTGATTAATACACCTAGACGTGCCTAACGGGTTACAGATGCAATATCCCAGATAAATGAACCCATTTCAAATCAGAACACACCCAGAGAGATCATACAGAGCTACACATTCACGTGTTACACCTCAAATCAGCATTAAGCTCCCATCACATGAGCACCCACATTCACCCAGCACACAGACTGTAAAAATACAGACACCACTGCTGTGTAATACAGTACAAGATCACACACAACATACAGAAGGATCCATAGCATAGAACGCAGAAAATGTAGAAGAAAATAACACAATCCTTCAGTGAACAATTCTAAACACAAAAACAGACTCACATATAAGGAATAAAAAACGATAATGGGTATGCGTGCCTGCGTGCGTGCGTGCGGGCATGTATGTATGTGCACATACATATAGACATTAACATATTTCTACATATGTGACCAGTCACGCAGTTTACCAGTGTCTCTGTATCATCAGTCTGTGCCTCTCATCTCTCTGGCATTAAGAATCTGCTCATCCGCTTAGCAACCGGTGTCCCTGTCACTTTCCGTGCTCTTCTTGTCACCGTTGCTCCCCCTTTACGGTGTCACCAGCAGAGCTGTGTCCCTCGCGGCGCCAGAGACAGGCACCCAGACAGAAATCTTTCCAGATCTCCCCAGCTGTCTTACTCCAACAGATAGGCACCCACACAGCGAGCAAGCGAGGGAGAGCGAGGGAGCGAGGGAGAGAGAGAGAGAAGGAGGGAGGGAGCAAAAGAAGGAGGGGGATAGATAGAACAACTACAGCATAAAAAGAGTGATGGTGCTAAGAGGATGGATGGAAGAAGCTCACAAGAAAATAACTGATCAACATCAACAATTGATCGACGCATAAATTCTAAGCAAAACAACAATAACAGCAATTAGTTGTAGAGGACGGGATAGAAATGGCAGAGAAGGTAGCGGGTGTTAAACAGCGCACAGGAGAAGAGAGATTTCTAGCACATAGAAGGCAGCAGCATGATGGATGAGAGACACACACAGAGCCATAGAAGGATCATAGGAGTGGAGAGAGCATCCTCGCAAAGGGTGACCATACTCAGCCAGTGCAGCACCAGACTGAGCCACAGAGAAGATTATTGTGGGGCAGACCTGAATGAAAGGAGAGAGAAAATCAGGATGGGGGGGGGGGGGGGGATGAAGTGTAAGAGATTCTGTGAATCAGGATGGCGAAGAAAAAAAAGAGAACCAAGAATAATGGAATATGGTGATGATGTAAAAAGAGAGAGCATGAAATCAAGAAGCAGAGAGAGAAGGAAGAGAGCTAGCAGAAGGCAAGAAATGGGAAGCCGGCAGGCTTGTGTGTACAGTAAACTGTACGTGTTAGAAAAGGTGGGGGACTATAGCATTTACAAATGTGAAAATGCAGAGTGAAGAAATAATAGAGGAAAAAAAAAAAAAACACATGCACCATATTGGGAAAAAAAAGAAACAAAAACACATAAGAAATAAGAGGGAAAAAGAACGTTGAAACAACATATTTGTCTGCTTGAATGTATGTCTATAGCATATAGACTCATGGTGAAAGGCCAAAGGACAGTTGGTCCGCAGCTGTATTACACCTGCCCAAGTCAATTTACTCTTCAGCCATTATGAAGACCCAGCTGTTAAATGACACAGTCATCTCATCCATTGTCTTGTACAACATAGATTTGCCACAACGACATAACAACTCTCAATGTCATTACTTGTCTCACGGTGTTTTTTGATTACGCCGTTATCCCAGGATCCCCAGGATAAGCAGTAAGGATGTCACAGAGTCGAGAGACTGGAGCGCAGCCAAGAGTTTGCTCACAGAGAACTATCTAGTTATCTATTTTTTTTTTATATTGTTCTGAGGATGTCACTTAGGTGACCGATGAGCCTTCTCCATCCTGCAATGTGTAGGATCTTCTTTGTATAGTCTGAATCACCTTCTACCTAATGAGAAGTGTCAGGCAGATTATGGCCCCCTCAACATGGCTCTATGACCTGCAGATCAATCAATCAAAATTAAATGAGAGGAGAGTAGGAGAGAGTAAAATGTGTAATACAGGAATTATCCTGTGATGGCGAGCCAGCTCCATAGTGCCGAGACACAAATGTATATTTTATACTGAGCCAGATCCCCTGTATTAAGAAAGCAAACTGCTATATAATCCTGAACCAGCTCTGGAAGCTAAAGAATACAATGCTAAGTATATCTCGATTGTTAAAAAAATGATTAAGCGCATGGTATGTAGGAACATATACTGGAAGAAAAAACCCTTATCACTAACCTGTCGCGTTTCGCATTTAGCCAAAGCTCAAAATCTTAATTGGCTTATCAGAAGCGTTGCTTCTATGCCTTATACAGAAATTCTGTTAATATAATTCAGAGATATAAATGCAAACAAGAATATGTAAAAATCAAGAGTATTTAAGATTAGGCCCATGTAAAGCTATGGTGCATTTTAAAACCATGCATATTAAATCTGTGGTCTGACTATGCTGCAAGGATGTGGTACACAACCCGTAAAAACTTTGTTAATAACAGTATAACATTTTTAAAAGAATTCCTAATAATAATACACTTTTAATTGGTTTAGTATGGCTGCCTGACTTTTATAATACGGATGGTATTCAGGAAATAGATAGTAAGTATTTTTAACAGACTATCAAAAGCAGCTTTCAGGGCAGCTGAAAGTCATATGAGGCTTCTAAGCCATTGGACTTAAATGATATCTCACCTGCTCTGGCATAGAAAGAAGATGATTCTTCATAAAAGATCAAATTTTATTTAATGCAATAGCTGTTTTATGCCCTGTACGAACGGTCGGAAATTCCAACGGAAAAGGTCAGATCGGAATATATTGTCGGAAAATCCGATAGTGTGTGGGCTCTATCGGACTTTTTCCGTTGGAAATTGCGATGGAAATTTTTTTAGAGCAGGATCTCAAATTTTCCGTCAAAAAAATCCGATCGGACTTTTTCCGATCGTTTGCAGAGAATTCCGATCGGACAAAGTGCCACACATGCTCAGATCAAATTACGAGACCAAAGCTATTGGCTACTAGCCTCAACGCAGTCCAATTGTAAGGAACAAACGTCATCACGTTCCAAACTTTGTCCAACCGTGTGTATGCAACACCAGTTTAGGACAAAATCCGTCAGAAAAAATTCAACGGATTTTGTGGTTGGAATGTCCGACCGTGTGTACAAGGCATTAATCTCCATCATTTTGACACAGAAAAGGCATTATTATGACTTTTTCATGGTTTAGCACAAATTTTTGCTGCTACACAGACATTTTTTTTTCAGTTTTGAATTTTTTTTTTTTAAGCAAATTTGTAAGATGACTCCATTTGGCTAAAGCCATTTATTACAAATTCAATTTTTGCTGACATCACAATGCCAAAATCAGTATGTAAAGTGGAAATCCCTCTATTTTGGGATTAGAATCCTTGTTTTTGATGAAGGCAGTGATACCACATATAGCATGCTTGGCTATCACTTACCTCTGATTAATTGAAACTCATACTAAGAAAAATATGTGGACCACTAATGCTGACCTTCCTTGTGATCAGGGCTGTCTTTAAGGCGGGGCAGCTGCCCTGGGCCCTGTCATTGTTCTGGGCCCATAGCAGCTGCCTCATACTTGCCAATTATCCCAGTTTAAATACCCTTGTCCCTTGAAGTTTTAGTCCCATGCTGTGTCCCGATATCTCAGTGTGAAGTGCTGGTACTAATGCTGCCCAGATCTGCCCTATTTTTGTGTACAGATGACTCACCTGCAGACCCTGTGTTTACATGTAAATAACCAGAATTCATATGTAAATAACTGTGGCTGGCAGCATTGATATGTAAATAAATGCAGCATTCATATGTATAGCATGCTCCCCTGCAGTGAGGAGATGATGTGCTGTAACCTCTAGCAACTAATCAGTGAGCCGTAATGTGTGCTGTAACCTCTAGCAACCAGTCACTAAGCAGTAATGATATGCTTTAAGTACTGGCAACCAATCACAATTTCTGCCTGATCTGATACAGTAAACTGATTTTAAGTTTAGCTGCTATTTATTATATGTCTGAGAGCAGTTGGAGAGTGAAACTGCATGGGGGGGGGCAAGAAATTTTTTGTCCAGGGTCCAATCAATATTAAAGACGGCCCTGCTTGTGATAATTCAAGATACCTGGAAAACCCACTGATTCAATGGACCCAATGCTTGTGGAATGCCCCTATATAGGTATGCAGATCAGGGGTTGTGCTGTTACTCTGACTTTACTGGTCAGAGACTGAAAGTACTTCAGCCACAGAAAATTAGCATGGCAATATTGTAAGCTGATATTACTAAACTCTGTGTATGGTGTATACTCCACAGTATATACTCCACGTTGCAGCAGCATAGCCTGCCCTAGTGTCTATCCAACTGTATCTTCTTTGGTTGGAGCTCCTCCATACAAATGTTCTCTCTAGAATTGCCTAAACTGATGGCTCTTATATGTCTGCTCCCTTCTGCATTCTCCATAAACCCTCTGTTTTGTACACTATGTGAGCCACCTACGTAGGGTTCTTCTGCTAGTGCAACCAGGGCCAGACCACATAGGTTTTTATTTAGTGGTCAACACTGTCAGAGGATGTACTCTTTGTACTTTTTAAAAGGGACCATGTAAAAAAAAAAAAAATAAATAAGAAAAATAAATAAATTTGCTCACGCAACAAAGAATATGCAAACGTAAGTCGCGCCTGCAAATTTAAACAGTGTTCAAATCACACATGTGAGGTATCGCCACGATTGCCAGAGTGAGAGCAATAATTCTAGCAACATATCTCCTCTGTAACTCTAACCTTGTAACCGCAAAAAAAAATTCAAGTGTCGCCTATGGAGATTTTTAGGTACCGTAGTTTGTCACCATTCCACAAGTGTGTCCAATTTCAAAGCATGACATGTTAGTTATCTATTTACTCTGTGTAACATCACCTTTCACATTATACAAAAAATTTGTGCTAACTTTACTGTTTAGTTTTATTTTAATTCATGAAAGTGTCCCAAAAAAGGAGTTTGAAAGACTGCTGCGAAAATACCATGAGATATAAAATATTGCAATGATCGCCATTTTATTCTCTAGGGTCTCCGATAAAAAAATATATAATGTTTGGAGGGTTTTCTAGCAAAAAATACTGATTTTAACTTGTAAGCAACAAATGTCAGAAATAGGCTTAGGCATGAAAGGGTTAATAAAGACCTACGATTTTGGGAGATATCATGATCCAGACCTCACCCTCTTCCCATATTCCCATTTGCAATAGACTTGTTTTCTATTTTAAAATGTACTATTGACTGGTGTCCATTCCTGTACATCCTGAGAAAAGAATTACATCTTCGATTGAATGCTTCTGGGCTTTACTGCCAAGTAAATGGTCCTAGGACACTTTTAATTTAGCTGTCTAATCAGTACAATTCGTGTGTACAAATATGTGTATATACTGTGTGTATATATATATATATATATATATATATATATATATATATATATATATACTGTATTTCTAAGTAAGTAAGTGAGAAAGGTTTAGCACTGAGAAACACTTTTTAAAAGATAAATAGTGCATTTTATATACAAAGATCAGACCAAAATGAGGAACAAATGAGAAGGAAAGAGGGACAGAGGGACATTGCTGGAAATCAGGGACAGTCCCTCGAAATCAGGGACAGTTGGGAGCTATGAGAACCAGAAGGAGATACAGTAGGGGACAATGGCTGTCTCTGTCCTTGGTTTTAGTAACTCTGACATCCAAATGTGCATGTGCTTTGGACTTTTTTTTCATCTTAATCATTCATAAAAAATTTTTTTGATCATCATCATTCATTGAAAGCATATTTGGCAATCCTGCCATAAAGGTCATTGTTCAAGCACTTCCTGCCATAGGGGGACAACCGTTTTCTAATTGTGCTCCTACATACTCACACTGTCACATGTCCGATGTGAATCAAAATGCAGACATGGTCCACCATTCTTAAAACCAATGCAGAGCAATAATATACAGCCAAAGTTGAGGCAAGTGTGTGGACAGGTGTTAGGCTCCAGTTTGCTTTCCAACCTGAAAATGATAGTGTGTAATTTCTGTCAGAAAACCAAGACTGACTGAAGGCTAATTTGTCCACTATTATGGGTTCCAGGCAGATATCGTGGGGAGGCTAGCATCTCTTATTAGATGATGAAATTCCAAAAATTTCAGAGGCCATCTTGACACAGCAGTACATAAATAGCAGTTTTTATATTTGAGAATATAGGACAAATGATTGTCTATTTTTTTTTTTTGCATGATAGTCTCATATCGAAAATGAAGAGGTTGCTCAACTTACGAAATTTCTCGTATGATAGAATACAACTTCGGAAGTGATGTAATGTCTTGAATTGTATTGTAATGTATTCTTTCATTTCCAAGCATGCGTAGTCTTGTTCTTCTGATTCTTTTCGGATGAAAACTGTACTGATTAAACTAATATTGTACAATCTGGTATCGTATGAGAAAAATGTTCGTGTTTTTGTTCCTTTGGATAATTTTGGATAAACTGTTGTGTACGGGTCTGGTAAGCTGTGTACTAATGATTAGACATGTGCGCCATCAATAAATTTGTTTTGTTTCGTTCCGTTTCGTATTAGCCATTAATTTGTTAGGTTCGTAAAATTTTCGTAACAATTACGAACGTTCGTTATAATGAATTTAAAAAGCAAAAAATACCTTTCTCAATATGGCAGTCGTTGACTCATTATGCTTATTATGAGGGGCTCCCACCATCCCTGTGCTGTGCTGACTTCCTCCTAGGGCTGCACTCCTGCTGTGCTCATTATCAGGGGCTCCCACTATCCCTGTGCTATGCTAACTTCCAGGGTTTGTACGACTGCTGTGCTCATTATGAGGGGCTCCCACCATCCCTGTGCTGACTGCCTCCTGGGGCTGTACCCCTGCTGTGCTCATTATGAGGGGCTCCCACCATCCCTGTGCTATGCTGACTTCCAGGGTTTGTATCCCTGCTGTGCTCATTATGAGGGGCTCCCACCATCCCTGTGCTGACTGCTTCCTGGGGCTGTACCCCTGCTGTGCTCATTATGAGGGGCTCCCACCATCCCTGTGCTGACTGCCTCCTGGGCTGTACCCCTGCTGTGCTATTATTTTTCATCCAAATTTCTGATCGTGTGTACTAGGCTTTAGGAGGAGGTATTTTTCAAGGAAGGAAACAGCAGATTTCCTCTTACAGGGTGTCTCTTCTGCCAGTCTTTTAAAAAATGTCTCCCACCATCTGGCAGGTAAATTAGAAGTACTTTGAGGATCCCAGAATGACCTAGTAATCTGGATAACTCCTACAATGGTGTCAGGTCACCTGAGGCCAGGTGACAGATGCACGCTGATGGGGTCAGGAGTGCACTGCTAAGGTAGTGGACTTTACGGCTGACTGCCACAGATGGAGCTCTGGGTAGTTCAGGAAAGCAGGTCCTCTGGAGCACCAACACGAATCACACTGCAAGCTAGAGCATGAGATTCCCCAGGGCATGGAGTCTAAAGCCTCGTACACACGGTATAATTGTTGGCCAGCCGAGCGTCTGATTTTTGTGAAAAGGGCGTGCGCCAGGATCTTGTCTTGCATACTAACGGTACACAATTTTCGAGTAACAAACACGAATGTAGTGCCGTATTACGAGAAATTTCAGCTCTTGAGCGTCACACTTTTGGTCCCTTCTCCTAATTTTGTGTTTGGTGAACATTGATTCCGAGCATACATGTTTGTACTTTCGACTTTTGAGTGACGGATTTGTGTACTGACCATACGAAAATCTGACATCAAACTGTTGCCTTATGAAAATTTACTAGTCTGCCATCCAACATTTGTTGGCCAAAAGTTGGACAACAATTGTCAAAAGGAGCCTACTAGCGGTAATATTTTAGGACAACAGTCAATCAACAGACAGTCCCCTGCCAACAATCGTGCCATGTATATGAGGCTTTAGAGCCAGCAAGTGTTCACCAGAGCCCCTAGTGGTGGGGGTGGACTTTTCTGCAACTGGGTCCAGGTCGCGGCCCCCAGGGTCTCCCAGTTCACGGCAGGCTGCTGAAGGATAGAGAGAAAGAAGCGGACCAGGACAACAAGGGATAGTCAAGAGATAAGCCAAAAGGTCGGGGCAACTAGCAGACAGGGGAGGTCAAAGAACACGCCAAAGGTCAGGGTATGAAGCAGACAAGGATAGTCAAGAACAAGCCAAGAATGGTAAACAGAGTCAGATGTAGAGCACACGGCAAGAAGCACACAGGAATCCAAACACACAATATTGATCAGCAAGGCTTGGCTGCAGTGCACAGGTTAATATTTTGTTCCCTGTTAGAGGCTGGGGTGGAGTCATGCTTGAGGGAAGATTACATAAGCAGGTGAACAGGGGTCAGTCTCTAAGCTGAACACAACAGAAAGGTAAGCAGGCAGACATGGACGTTACTGGAGACTCACGACAAATGGAAATGGTCTTACGGCATTATGTGGTCTATAAGCTTATAAACATGACATTTTAGCTTGAAGAAGTGGGTAACCCAGAAAGCATGTAGTGCTTTTTCTGTAAAGTATGTTATTGCTGTGATCATTTAATTTTGACAACATTACGCTTCAATACCCATATGTGTTGACACCTCTCACTATTCAGGTAGACTGGTTAAATTCTGCCCACATGTGCATATCAATCAGAAGTGGCTGAAAGAGGCTTGAGGAAATCAGCAGCACTGAAATGCAAAAAAGGATGAAAAAAGTGAAAGCCTTACATGATTACATGAAAAATATGGCAAATGGTAAAGTGTATCTATGATCAAAATGTAAAATTGTATATTCATTTTCACACGGTATGTCAATTATTTCTAACATACACCTTTAAATCTGAACAATCATGCAGTTTGTGAAAATCCCCACATACAGTATTCCTTCCCTGGATTCCTGTGACACATATTCAATATATCCTGTGAGAAAGCACTCCTGTGTCACACGTTTCACAGTGCCTGCCTTCTGAGCTTCAGAGGTGCTGAGAGGAGGAGTTTTAGTGAGTGGAGTCAGTACAGGAATCACTACTTGCAAGAAGCAAGGTACCATGGGATATGTAGTTCTTAGAAATTGCAGGTAAACAGCAGAGAAGAAGCTGCAAAGCTTGCAAGAATCCATGAAGTTGTGGAAAGAGAAGGCCAACAGACAGGCAGAACTCACAACATGAAAGGAAATTTTCAAGTAAGCATATATTGGATTGTCAAAAATAACTATTGTATGTAATGTTATTACAGTGCTGATGTTATAAAATGAAAGTGTATGCTGTGGCCATAGATCCTATTTATTGTAAAATTATGTTTTAACAAACTAAATGCCATCCACTTGGGGTTTAACTAAATTAAAGGATAAGCATGGCCAAAGCTTTTTAGGCTATAGTTCTATGGATCACAGTTCATTCTGCACTCCTGCGATTCGTTTTCAGCTGACAGTGGGCTGAAACCCACTGTCGGCTAATGTCACAGAGCAGGTCCAAGCTCTGAAACAATCACATCTATAAGGTTGGTATCTACCCAGAGGCCTGGGCCAGCACCTGGCTCAGCCTCTCAGTGATCATCCGAGAGCCTGACCGGGCCCCTCCCAACCCCTCCACAGCCCAGCTCAACTGTGAGCGCTGGAAGTCAGAGCAGAGAGATGCTGACTGATAGTCACGGCTCTCTGCTCAGAGCAGAGGGGAGAACTGAATGATTAGCAATGTTTGATCTCTCAGTTCTCCCTACAGAGCCGGCAGGGGATAAATGTAGAATCGGATTGATGCTGCATCCACCTAGTTAAGTATAAATGTTTGTTTTTTTAAAACCCTGAACTTGTTTTTAAATGTTGAACATGCACTTTCATACACAATAAATATCAGTACTAAGATGTTTTTCACAGCCACCAATTAGATTCAAATTTGATTGGTGATGCAGGATACAGCGTGTGCTGTGACAGCTGTGGATAATACAAACCAGTCATTTTGCTCTTTTACGGGCAGTAGCAGGTTTTCTTAATAACCCACATCCTCTCTACCAATATCTTATTTCCCCACCACCCCATTTATCTGTGTAAAAATTCAGTGTAAGCTTAGTGTCAGCTTGGGTCCAATCTTAGACCGGGCTAAGGATTCTCTCCCAGTGCTCAGGTCTGGTGTTTGGTTGCTGATGCATCTAGAGTTGCATTATAGGGAGGAGAATCTAGAAGTGGCAGGTATTGTACAGGGCGCCAGCTGGAAGGGGAATTTGGAAAGGTAAGCACATACAACTCAGGGTGCACTATCAAGCCATCACTAATGTCTGTAAATACAGTCACTGTTGACCAGTAGCTTGCCTTCCCATACCTCCCAACATTTTGAGATGGGAATGAGGGACACCTACCAGTAAATGTATGTAGGCATAAGACACGCCCCCTACCACACCCCCTTAAAGGAGAATTAACCAAAAAAAGGTTAATTAAATCCACAAGTGCTTTTTTTTACTCCTTTATATTGGCTTTTTTAAATTTACAAATGCAGCAATTTAGGAATTGTATGAAAGGTTTAGCACTGGGAAACACTTTTTAATAGATAAAAAGTGCATTTTATATACCGCTTTATAGTTCAGACCAAAATGAGGGACAAATGAGGGGGAAAGAGGGACAGAGGGAAATTGCTCAAAATCAGGGACAGTCCCTCAAAATCAGGGACAGTCCCTCAAAATCAGGGACAGTTGGGAGCTATGCTTCCCACGCCTGTGCACGGATGTCTCATAGACTTGAATGGAATGTACCAGTACTGCAGGAACAACGTCCTATTAAAGTCTGTGGGACAGGAATGCACTGTATGGGCAGCATGGATCTAGAAGTTTACCAACAAGGCTTCAGACAATGTAGAAGGGCATCGCACAAGAGTAGGCATGCAAGCAACTGCGTCAGGAGAAGGGTTATAGTTCAACCATATATGTTTAGGGGACTAGGGAGGAGGCCTGGGAGTTTTCTTTTTTTAATCTGAACTTGTCCTTTAATGTGTTTGACTACCCTAGATTAATTTGGACCTCTTATTAGAACTGGCCATACACAAATTTTGGTCAGTGGATGATTCCATCAGCACTACTCTGCCTTAAAGTGGTTGTAAACCCTTACAAAAAACTTTGACCTACAGGTAAGCCTAGATTAAGGCTTACCTGTAGGTCCAAGAAACATCTCCTAAACCTACACGGTTTAGGAGATATTTGCTGAAAGACAGGCACCACTGTCTACGGTGCATGCGCCGTAGACAGCGGCGCGCAGGCGCACTGAGCGCGGCATCGTCAACGACAAAGATGCCGCGTGTGTCGGCTCCTGTGCGCATCTGCGGGAGTGACGTCATCGCTGCTTCGCCGAATGACAGCGGCGGAGCAGCGAGACCCCACCCAGAAGATGGATGCGCCGGACTACAGGGGACAGCGGTGACATCGCTGGCTCCTGTGTCAGATTAGTGACACATAATGGACTACTATATGATGCATAGTAGTCCATTATACTTTGCCTTTGCAGGGAATGAAAGAGGAAGTAAACTCATCAGGGTTTACTTCCTCTTTAAATCCTTCCATTGAATTGAAGGTGCCAGGGGGAAAAGTGTTAGTCAACCAGAGCCAATCAGAAACAGACACTGTCCAGATATTCTGACAGCAGTTGGAAGATTCGTCCATTTGCACTGTTTAGTGTGGATGGAGAAAACGATGCTGTTTGTGTGAACCTAGCTTAGAGAAAATTAACCTAGCCTTAGATATATTTTCATGCTAAGTGCATGCATGCAATGTAATGTCTAAGCCCTTGTACACACGGTCGGAGATTCTGACGAAATGTTTTCTATCGGACCGTTTTGTCGGATATTCCGACTGTGTGTGGTCTGCATCGGACTGTTTCCATCGGAATATCCGATGAACCAACTTTTCCAACTTGCCGGTAAAATTTTCCGACAAAATGCTCCGATCGGACATACTCCGATCATGTGTAGCCTGCTCCGACGGACATGCCACGCATGCTCAGATCAAATTCCTAGACCAAAGCTATTGGCTACTAGCCTGAACGTAGTCCCGTCGTAACGAAATAACGTCATCACGTTATGTACAATCGGATTTTCCGACAACTGAGTCCGACCGTGTGTATGCAACATCACTTCCGGACCTCTTCCGGAATTAATCCGTCAGAATTAATCCGACGGATTTGTTTGCCGGTATCTCCGACCGTGTGTACGGGGGCTAAGGCTTAATGTACACGGGACATTTTTACAACCTCTCCTGAACTTGACAGATAGTAACCCACGTTTCGCCGCATTTACATGCAGCGTTTAGCCACATTTGTGCTTAGAAGCATTTGAAAATGTTAAAAAAAAATTTTCATGATATCCAAACATGAAAAAAAAAAACACCCATAAACAAAAAGCGAGTTACCGCTTTTAGCCGCGTTTAGAAGTGTTTGGCACTTGAAATGCCTCTAAACTCAGTGTCTGAACAATTTTTTTTGCTGGCCTCTAAACTCAACTGCCTAAAAACGACATTAAATGAACCCGTGTACATGTACACATAAGATAACATTGTTCAGGGGTAGCTGAAAAAAGCATCCAACTGCCTCTGAACATCCGTTTACCAGCAGCAGTGTACATGAGGCCTTAGTGTAATGCCCCATACATATGGTCAGAAATTCCAACAGAAAAAGTCGGATTGGATTATGTGGTTGGAAAATCCGATTGTGAATGGGCTCTATCAGACTTTTTCTGTCGGAATTTCCGACGGAAAAAATTTGAGAGCTGGATCTAAAATTTTCCGACAACAAAATCCAATCAGACTGTGTAGAGAATTCTGATGCACAAAGTGCCACGCATGATCAGAAAAGATTTGGAGACGAAAGCTATTGGCTACTGGCTTCTACGTAGTCCCGTTGTATATTTGAACATCACCTCGTTCCGAACGATCGGATTTTTCAACAACTTTGTGCGACCGTGTGTGTATGCAAGACAAGTTTCGGCCAAAATCCGTCAGAAAAAAAATCAGATTTTGTGGTCGGAATGTCCGACCATGTGTATGGGGCATCACACTTAAAAACCATTTACATCACAGTGGATGTCTACCACCCCCACTAGCTGCCTTGCTAGGCTTAGGTTTGGACAGTCGGAGGATCATAAAAACATGGCCAAACTGCCTGTTTTTACTGTCTATATGATCGAGGCCTTACAGTGTTTAGAAAAGCTGCCACCTCACCCTAAGTTCACGCTGATGCGGTACAGGGATCCACATGTAAAATTGGGCAGGAATCGCACCGCATTCCTGTTCAAATGATATGCAATTCTTTGCAGTACGATTTAAGTCTATCCATTTTGTATGGCTCAAGTCGCACCACACCTGTATGAAAAAGGTGCAAGCACCTTTTTTTGGCTGCACTGAAATCAGATTGCATGGGTGTTCACGCCTATGTGATCCGAATATACCAATCGCACTACGTTTTGCAAACCGTTTCTGGGGTGTTGTTAAGTTAACGTGACACCCGCAGCGGTTCACATGAACAGAGTAAGATTGTGATGCGGTGCAGGAAACGCACAGGAATCCTGCACCGCATCAGTGTGAACTGAGTCTGAAACTCATTATTAAAAGCCCAAAATAATAAGAGTACTTTCCTGTTTCCTGTCATAAAAATCTAATGTAAAAGTCATTAGGTTATGCTTTCTTTATAGCTATTATCAGGGTGGATAAAAATCTATGATTTTTTTAAAAAATCTGAATTTTTTCAATCAAATTTATTAATCTAAAGATAGTTTTCTATTTAAGATACAATAATAATTTAGTTTATTCAGCATGAAATGGAGCTTAGTTATGTAGCATAAGGCTGTATATTTTGCAACATTTACATTTTTGGTAAACTCATTCAATTAATCCAAGCTCTGCAAGCTGAGATAACATGCACAGCATTAATGCATTCACACAATTTCACAGTAACCATGAGATAAACAAAGTTCAGGAATATTCCTTTATGCCATTGTTTTTCAGATCTATGTACAGTAGGGTTGCCACCTTTTGTTCAAGTAAAACCCGAACACTTTAGCGGAGCACGCCAATTTTTTTTTATAGTATAAACTATACATATATTTTGCTATTAAATGACATTTCTAATCATATGAAGTTAAAGGGGTTCTGCACTCATAATAAAACATTTGCCCATTCTGTTGCCTCTAGTTCATATATTTGATAATGCCACCTGTTTTTTTTTTTTTGATTCACCTACCTTTTGTAATCTGTAGTAGTTTATTTTCATCCCCTGCGGCAATGGGCGGTCTCTTGCGGGGATCAGCATCATGTCGCGAGATGTCGGGTGCATTAGCCGCAATGTCTCCTGGGATTACTTGAACGAGATCCCAGGAGACAGTGCGGGCTTCAGCAGGAAATGATGCTGATCCCCGCAAGAGACCGCCCATCGCCGCAGGGGATGAAAATAAACTACTACAGATTACAAAAAGGTAGGTGAATCAAAAAAAAAAACAGGTGGCATTATCAAATATATGAACTAGAGGCAACAGAATGGGCAAATGTTTTATTATGAGTGCAGAACCCCTTTAATAACAAGAGTCCCCCTTTACATCAGAGCCCACAGAGTTCCCCTTTTTACATCTGAATTTGCTGAGTTCCCTTTCACTGTAAGGGGGGACTCTGCAGACTCTGATGTAAGGGAGAACTCTGGGGACTCTAACATAAGGGATGCTCTGGGAACCCTGATGTAAGGGGGAACACTGAGAACTCTGATGTATGGAGAGGACTCTAATGTAAGGGGGAACACTGTGGCTTCTGGTTTAAAGGGGAAATCTGATGTAAGGGGTGCTCTGAGAACTCTGATTTACCTTAGTGTACTCACTCAGAGGCAGGAGATAGAAGGGGGGAGACTTCAGTCACAGACAGGGATGGATGGTGAGCTCACTCACCCCTTGGCAGTTAGCACCTCTCATCCAGATGTATCTCAAGCTGCTGAATTCAAATTTTTCCGGCCCCAACTTTCCTTTTCTGAAGCACCGGGGATTGGAGTGTGGGGCAGACACAGAGGGGTAGGGGTGGGGGGAAGAGGTGCTGATCGAGCCCTCTCTCCTCTCCCGTCTGTGTGTGTGTTTCGGGGGGGTTTAGTGTTGGCTTTGGGCAGTGTGAAAGAGTGCAACAGACACTTTCAGCTTAGACAACTGCAGCCAGCAACCCTGCTGGGAAGCGATAGTCCAGTCTAAATAATGTGTCCGGGTTTCAGGCAGTCTGAAAACCCGGACGCATGATTCCAAACCCGAACTGTCCGGGTGAATCCTAGACAGGTGGCAACTTTAATGTACAGGTTCATTGAAAACTGTATGATTGTTTGAAGAGAAATGCATCCGTACCAGGGTCTAAATGTGAGAAGGAA
Organism: Lithobates pipiens; assembly: GCF_037356315.1. Lineage (NCBI taxonomy): Eukaryota > Metazoa > Chordata > Amphibia > Anura > Ranidae > Lithobates > Lithobates pipiens. The sequence goes on along the minus strand of NW_027507785.1, from coordinate 115,084,541 downwards.
GAGGAAGCAGTGAAAAAATTAAAGTGAAACCTTCTAAGCAGCTTATAAACCTTGTGATCTTTCTGCACATAGCTTGAAGTGCTTTATTCCTCACTTGAGGAGCAAAATAGCAGCAGGCCGTAAAAGAGACCCAGCTTGGGAATATTTCGATGAAGTTTCTCTACTTATGGGTAAAGCAGGTATGTGTGCAAAATGCAAGCAATGCAACAAAGCGATGCAAAGCCTGGTGACCCGAATTAAACATCATCATGAGAAGATGAAAGGATCGTGTTTAAAGTTTTTTTTATGTGGACCCAGCAGATATATTCAGTTTAAGTTATTTTGTTTGTTTTTTCAAAGATATTTTGTTTATGCACTTTGGTTACTAAACATTGATGTTTAAGCAAATACCAGAATATGTTATATAATGTTTTTGTTTTAATAAAATAAAAGAATTTAACCCCTTGCTTACTGGGCACTTAAAGCAGAGGTCCACCCTAAAGTGGACCTTCCACTCATTGGAATTCTCCCCCCTTCCGGTGCCACAATTGGCACCTTTCAGGGGGGAGGGGGGTGCAGGTACCTGTACAGTACAGGTATCTGCACCCACTTCCGGGATAGCTCTCTGCGGAAAGGGGCGTAGATTCTGCAGAATCTACGCCCCTTTCCGAAAGTCCCCCGCTGCCTGCTGGGAAACACACAGATTCCAGAGGCAGCGGGTCCATCCTTATTGCGCAGCGTGACTCGCGCATGCGCAGTAGGGAACCGGGAAATGCTGCCGAAAGGCTCCACTTCCTGATTCCCCTACCCAAGATGGCGGCGGCAGCACCCGAGAGACGATCGAGAGATCGGCTTCGGGTGCCAACATCGCGGGCGCGCTGGGTGGGTAAGTGTCCTTATTTTAAAAGTCAGCAGCTGCAGTATTTGTAGCTGCTGGCTTTTAAAAAAAACGGCGGACTCCCGCTTTAAACACCCTTCCTGCCCAGACCAATTTTCAGCTTTCAGTGCTCTCACACTTTGAATGACAATTACTCAGTCATGCGACACTGTACCCAAATTAATTTTTTGTCCTTTTTTTCCCACAAATAGAGCTTTCTTTTGGTGGTATTTGATCACCTCTGGGGTTTTTATTTTTTGCGCTATAAATGAAAAAAGACCGATTTTTTTTTTTAAAAACGCATATTTCTTTGTTTCTGTGACATAATTATGCAAATTATAAATTTTTATTCATAAATTTTGGCCACAATTTATACTGCTACATATCTTTGGTAAAAATAACCCAAATTAGTGGATATTATTTGGTCTTTGTGAAAGTTAGAGAGTCTACAACAGGCATGTCCAAAGTCCGGCCCGCGGGCCAATTGCGGCCCGCGGCCCGGTTTTGAACGGCCCGCCTGGTTATTTGGACATACATATCTTTTGTGGCCCCCGACGATCTCCCAGCGCCGGGGCCACAAAAGATATATATCAGCCGTCACTAAAATGGCGGTCCGAGTCCGGACCGAGCAGCGCTTCTGCCCGGACCGCCATGCCGCCAGTGTAGCAAGCGACAGCAATCACTGGTTTGCTGGGACCGCGGGTTTCCCCAGCAACCAGTGACGCTGCGCGCATGCGCCCGCCCCCTGCTCCTGGCCGCGTCTCTCGGAGCTGAAGAGACACGGGCAGTAGGGGTGTGACGTCACGTGCGTGACCCGCCCCCCTGCTGCCCGCGGTTCCCGGGTCCTGGATCTCATCACGAGGCAGCTTCAGTTGTGCCCACACTCCTGCTGCAGTTAAGGTATGTGGGCACATTAGTTATCTATTAGTGATCAGTGTTGTGCACACTGTTGGGCATATTTTAAGGGGCTTTTTTTTGTAAAGGGCACGCTGATGGGAAAATTTTATGTTAAAGGACACTCTGATGGGCACATTTTATTTTAAGGGGCACGCTGATGGATATATTTTTTATGTGCACACTGATGGGCATGTTTTGTTAAGGTGCCCCTTAACAAAATATGCCCATTGATGTGCACATTAAAAATATACCCATCAGCGTGTCCCTTAAAATAAAATGTGCCCATCAGAGTTCCCTTTAACATAAAATTTTCCCATCAACGTGCCCCTTAACATAAAATAAGGGTCACGCTGATGGGCACCTTTTATGTTAAGGGGTAATCCGATGGACAAATTTTATTTTACGGGGCACGCTGATGGGTATATTTTTAATGTGCACATCGATGGGCATATTTTGTTAAGGGGCACGCTGATGGGTACAACAAAATGTGCCCTACAAAATATGCCCATCGATGTGCACATTAAAAATATACTCATCAGCATGCCCCTTAAAATAAAAATTGTCCATCAGAATGCCTCCTAACATAATAGGTGCCCATCAGTGTGACCCTTATTTCATGTTAAGGGGCACGCTGATGGGCAGATTTTATTTTAAGAGCAACACTGATAGGAACATTTTGTATTAAAAGGGGCACTTTGATGGGCAAATTTTAAGTTAAGGGGCATGTTTTGTTGTGTCCATCAGAGTGCCCCTTAATATAAAATGTGCCTATCAGCATGACACTTATTTTATGTTAAGGGAAATCCTGATGTGCACATTTTATGTTAAGGGGCACTGTGATGGGGACACCTGATGTAAAGGGGCACTGTGATGGGGACACCTGATGTAAAGAGGCACTGTGATGGGGACACCTGATGTAAAGGGGCACTGTGATGGGGACACCTGATGTAAAGGGGCACTGTGATGGGGACACCTGATGTAAAGGGGCACTGTGATGGGGACACCTGATGTAAAGGGGCACTGTGATGGGGACACCTGATGTAAAGGGGCACTGTGATGGGGACACCTGATGTAAAGGGGCACTGTGATGGGGACACCTGATGTAAAGGGGCACTGTGATGGGGACACCTGATGTAAAGGGGCACTGTGATGGGGACACCTGATGTAAAGGGGCACTGTGATGGGGACACCTGATGTAAAGGGGCACTGTGATGGGGACACCTGATGTAAAGGGGCACTGTGATGGGGACACCTGATGTAAAGGGGCACTGTGATGGGGACACCTGATGTAAAGGGGCGCTGTGATGGGGACACCAGATTTAACCACTTGCCGACCGCCGCACGACGATATACGTCGGCAGAATGGCACGGGCAGGCATATTGGCGTATATATAAGTCCCTGCCTGCCCGCGGGTGGGGGGCCCGATCGGGCCCCCCCCCGGTGCCTGCGGCGGTCGGCATTCGTTCGGGAGAGATCAGGGATGAGGGGATGGCCATTCATTCATGGCCACCCCCTCGCGATCGCTCCCGACGAATGAAAATCCTTGGTGACATCACTTCCTCTCCTGTATTGTAAACACAGGCAGAGGAAGTGATGTATTCTCTCCTCGTGTCTGTCTTTTTCGTTCCGGCACGGAGGAGAGAGGATCGGTGAGTTGCACCTAACACTACACTAACAGTAGAACACGCCAGGCACACTTTTCACCCCCCTGATCACCCCCCAATCACCCCCCCAATCACCCCTGCCCCCCCAGTCACAGTGACACCAAGTGCATTTTTTATTATTTTATTTTTTTTTGCATTGGTGTCATTTGTGACTGTAATAACTGTTAGGGCAGTTAGGGTTAGCCCCCTTTAGCTCTAGGGTGCCCCCCTAACCCCCCCAATAAAGGTTTAACCCCGTGATCACCCCCCGTCGCCAGTGTCACTAATAAGCGATTTTTTTCTGATCGCTGTATTAGTGTCACAGGTGACGCTAGTTAGGCAGGTAAGTATTTAGGTTCGCCGCAGCTTTTTATAGCGTCAGGGACCCCCATATACTACCGCATAGCCCCCTGATTGCCCCCCAGTTAACCCTTTCACCAGTGATCACCATATAACTGTTACAGGTGACGCTGGTTGGTTAGTTATTTTTTTTTTGTTTCAGGGCACCCGCCATTTATTACCTAATAAAGGTTTAACCCCCTGATCACCCGGCGGGTGATATAAGTTTGAGGGTCAGATAAGGCCTGCGTCGCCCCAGCGTCAGGTTAGTGCCAGTACCGCTAACACCCACGCGCAAAGCATACACCTCCCTTAGTAATATAGTATCTGATCAGATCTATATTAGCGTTGCCTTCATTTTAGGTTTCCCAAAACGCATTGTTAGCGGGATCAGCCCAGATACCCGCTAGCACCTGCGTTTAGCCCCTCCGCCAAGCCCAGCCCAGCCCACCCAAGTGCAGTATCGATCGATCACTGTCACTTACAAAACACAACACACATAACTGCAGCGTTCGCAGAGTCAGGCTTGGTCCCTGCGATCGCTAACAGTTTTTTTTGTAGCGTTTTGAAACAGTCGCTGACAGGCTAGGTGCTTTTTTACCTGTGAGTCTCACTAGTGTACCCCTAAATTTAGAGCCCAAAATGGCAAAGCGAAGGTACACTAGTGAAGAGGCCTACACGTTTCTGAGCATGACAGATAGTGAAGAGGACGTCACTCATCTGTCAGATTCAGGCTCAGAATACGATCCTGTAGAGGACAGCGGCTCCATGACAGATAGCTCTGACGACGGAGATGAGGCCGCTGCTAAGAACAGGTGTGCCCAATCCCGTATGTATTCTGTTGTTGAGGTGCAGGAACCGCAGGTCACTCGTATGGAGCAGAGACGTACTAGAGCCGCTAATCCTTCTGGTGAACTGGCAAGCACCAGCGGCCTAGTACACCCTGGACGTACATCCAGCACTGCAGTAACACGTGGTGACGTGGCGAGTCCCATAAGTGCAGTTCAAGCTGGCGAGGTGGCAAGCACAAGTAGTGTCCCGCTGCCACCAAGAAGAAGACAAAGACAGGCCCGTCGTACCCATAGTGCCCTTCCTGCAGAATTCGCCAATCCTATTTGGGTGCCCACATCTTCTGCAGAACCCGTACTTCCCCCATTCACTGGCCAACCTGGCATTAACGTGGAAACAGTTGATTTTAAGACACTTGACTTTTACTCACTGTTTTTCACCGAAGATCTCTATAGATCTATTGTGGACCAAACCAATTTGTACGCTGCTCAACACATCGCCACTATTCCCCAGTCCGCCCTTGCCAAACAATGGAAACCAGTTACGGTTTCCGAATTTAAAATCTTTCTGGGCCTCTCCCTCAACATGGGCATAACCAAAAAGAGTGAATTGCGGTCATATTGGTCCACTGACCCAATTCACCATATGCGCGTGTTCTCTGCTTCCATGTCCAGGGCACGATACGAGATGATTTTGCGGTTCATGCACTTCAGCGACAATGAACTCTGTCGTCCTCGTGGAGACCCTGAATACGATCGGCTCTACAAAATTCGGCCCTTCATAAACCACTTCAACCAACGTTTTGCAGACAAGTTTACTCCCCATCAAGTTGTCTGCGTTGATGAGTCCCTGATTAAGTTTTCTGGTCGCTTGTCATTCAAACAATACGTCCCCAACAAGCGTTCCAGATACGGGGTCAAGATGTATAAGCTCTGTGACAGGGCCACAGGCTATACACGTAGTTTCATGGTTTATGAGGGTAGAGATAGTCACGTAGAGCCGGAGAACTGCCCTGATTACATAGGAAGCGCTGGCAAGATAGTGTGGGACATGGTGCAAGCGACACAAGCGTGCCACTGTTTAGTCACTTGTTTGATCAGCAGATTGGAGCATGTGGCACCGTGTGACCTAATCGCCGGGGCTTTCCCCAGCGGCTTGTAGAGTCCCCTCTTAGGCTGGGGGAGAGAGCCTGCTTGCGCAGTAATAATTTGCTCGCTATGAAGTGGAGGGATAATAAAAATGTTTTCGTTCTTACCTCCCTTCATGCAGACACGACGGTCCAAATTCCTACGGCGACTGGTATTGTGGAGAAACCCCTCTGTGTCCACAAATATAACCTTAACATGGGAGGGGTGGACCTCAATGACCAGTTGTTGGCGCCGTATCTAGTTGCCCGTAAGGCCAGACGCTGGTACAAAAAAGTGTCTGTTTATTTATTCCAATTGGCTATACTGAATGCTTATGTACTACACAAAGCTTCAGGACGGACTGGATCCTTCCTCAAATTCCAGGAGGATATCGTCAGAGCCCTTCTGTATCCAGACGGTGCTCCACCTCACCTTCCCCTACCAGATGCAGTAAGCCGGCTGCATGAGAGGCATTATCTTTATGTCCTCCCGAGTACCCCTACCCAACGAGCCCCCCAAAGAAAATGTCGTGTCTGCAGAAAGCGCGGATTTAGGCGTGACACCCGTTATTGTTGTCCCCGCTGTCCTGACAATCCTGGTCTTTGCATTGGTGAATGTTTTGAACGCTACCATGAACTAGTTGAGTATTAGCGTAGGGTACAGCATTGCACAGGCTAGGCACACGTTCACAGGGTCTCCCAAGATGCCATCGCATTTTGAGAGACCCAAACCGCTGGAACCGTTACAACAGAAGTGTTAAAGTTACATAAAAAAGTGTTTAAAAAAAAAAAAAAAGTAAAAAAAAAAAAAAACCAAAAAAAATATAAAATAAAAAAACCAAAAATAGTTGTCGTTTTATTGTTCTCTCTCTCTCTATTCTCTCTCTATTGTTCTGCTCCTTTGTACTGTATTCTATTCTGCAATGTTTTATTGTTAACCATTTTTTGTTTTCAGGTACGCCATTCAGCTGTAGCGTGGATTTATTTATCTTGACAGCAACAGCGTTTGCTCCCACGATACGTAAAGCCACGACTCCAGCGCTGTCGGAGGTGATTTCACCACCACAGTTAAAAAAAGAGCATATATGCCGAAGCATGGGGGCATAAGGGGTGGAGGAGCGATCTGCTCCTACCTTTTGCGGGAGGATGCCCCCATGCTTCGGCATATATATATTTTAGGCACAGATTGTGTTAAATGTGTTATTTTTTGCGATTTTTTTTGTATTTGCTTTGCAGGTATGGTAAGTCCTACTGTTATACTGTAATGTTACTTTGTTTTATTGTTAACCATCATTTGCTTAGCAGGTACGCCATTCTGCTGCAGAGCGGATTTATTTATCTTGACAGCAACAGCGTTTGCTCCCATGATACATAAAGCCGCGACTCCAGCACTGTCGGGGGTGATTTCACCACCACAGTTAAAAAAGAGCATATATGCCGAAGCATGGGGGCATAAGGGGTGGAGGAGCGATCTGCTCCTACCTTTTGCGGGAGGATGCCCCCATGCTTCGGCATATATAAATGGTGCATGTATGCCCACCATTAGAAAGTGGGTGGATGAAGGGTGGTATCTAATGGTGGGCATACCCACCGATCAATATTTTTTTTTCGTTCAGCCCACAGGCTGCATGAAAAAAAAATTACAATATATGCCCAACCAGTTCCAGCAACATACTGGTATGTTGCGGGACTTTGAGTGCTTATACCAGAATGATGCCTGCAGGTTTAGGTATCATCTTGGTATCATTCTTTTCAGCCAGCGGTCGGCTTTTATGTAAAAGCAATCCTAGCGGCTAATTAGCCTCTAGACTACTTTTACAAGCAGTGGGAGGGAATGTCCCCCCCCCCCCCCGCACCATCTTCCATGGTTTTCTCAGGCTCTCCTGTCCCAACAGGGAACCTGAGAATGCAGCCGGTGGTTCCGCCAGCTGACCATAGAGCTGATCAGAGACCAGAATGGCTCCAATCATCTCTATGGCCTAAGACACCGGAAGCTACAAACATTTCATGACTTAGATTTTGCGGGATGTAAACAGCGCCATTGGGAAATTGGGAAAGCATTTTATCACACCGATCTTGGTGTGGTCAGATGCTTTGAGGACAGAGGAGAGATCTAGGGTCTGATAGACCCTAATTTTTTAAAAAAAGAGTACCTGTCACTATCTATTGCAATCATAGGGGATATTTACATTCCCTGAGATAACAATAAAAATCATAAAAAAATATATATAAATGAAAGGAACAGTTTAAAAATAAAATAAAAAAGCAAAATAAATAATAAAAAAAAAATTAATAAAAAAAAACACCCCTGTACCCCCCTGCTAAGGCGCAACGTGGAACGCAAGCGTTGGTCTGGTGGCATATGTAAACAGCAATTGCACCATGCATGTGAGGTATCACCACGAAGGTCAGATCGAGGGTACTAATTTTAGCAGTAGACCTCCTCCGTAAATCTAAAGTGGTCACCTGTAAAGGCATTTAAAGGCTTTTAAAAATGTACGTAGTTTGTCGCCGCTGCACGTTTCTGCGCAATTTTAAAGCATGTCATGTTTGGTATCCATGTACTCGGCCTAAGATCATATTTTTTATTTCATCAAACATTTGGGCAATATAGTGATTTTTAGTGCATTAAAATAAAAAAAGTGTGTTTTTTCCCCAAAAAATGCGTTTGAAAAATCGCTGCGCAAATACCGTGTGAAAAAAAAAAATGAAACACCCACCATTTTAATCGGTAGGGCTTTTGCTTTAAAAAAACACTTCATGTTTGGGGGTTCAAAGTAATTTTCTTGCAAAAAAAAATATTTTTTCATGTAAACAAAAAGTGTCAGAAAGGGCTTTTTCTTCAAGTGGTTAGAAGAGTGGGTGATGTGTGACATAAGCTTCTAAATGTTGTGCATAAAATGCCAGGACAGTTCAAAACCCCCCCAAATGACCCCATTTTAGAAAGTAGACACCCCAAGCTATTTGCTGAGAGGCATGTCGAGTCCATGGAATATTTTATATTTTGACAAAAGTTGTGGAAAAAATACATTATTATTATTTTTTTTTTTTTTTTTGCACAAAGTTGTCATTAAATGATATATTGCTCAAACATGCCATGGTTATATGTAAAATTACACCCCAAAATACATTCTGTTGCTTCTCCTGAGTACGGGGATACCACAAGTGTGAGACCTTTTGGGAGCCTAACCGCGTACGGTACCCCAAAATCCAAGCACCACCTTCAGGATTTCTAAGGGTGTAAATTTTAGATTTCATTCCTCACTGCCTATCACAGTTTCGGAGGCCATGGAATGCCCAGATAGCACAAAATCCCCCCAAGTGACCCCATTTTGGAAAGGAGACACCCCAAGCTATTTGCCGAGAGGTATGGTTAGTATTTTGCAGACCTTCATTTTTGTCACAAAGTTTTGAAAATTGAAAAAAAGAAAAAAAATATACATAATTTTTTTTTTTCTTCATTTTCAAAAACAAATGAGAGCTGCAAAATACTCACCATGCCTCTCGGCAAATAGCTTGGGGTGTCTACTTTCCAAAATGGGGTCATTTTGGGGGGTTTTGTGCTATTTTGGCATTTTATGGCCTTCAAAACTGTGATAGGTAGTGAGGTGTAAAATCAAAAATTTACACCCTTAGAAATCCTGAAGGCGGTTCTTGGTTTTCGGGGCCCCGTACGCGACTAGGCTCCCAAAAAGTCCCACACATGTGGTATCCCCGTACTCAGGAGAAGCAGCAGAATTTATTTTGGGGTGTCATTTCACATATGCCCCTGGCATGTGTGAGCAATATATAATTTAGTGACAACTTTGTGAACAAAAAATTTAAAAAAATAAAAGTTTGTAATTTTCCCGCAACTTGTGGCAAAATATAAAATATTCCATGGACTCAACATGCCTCTCAGCAAATAGCTTGGGGTGTCTACTTTCTAAAATGGGGTCATTTGTGGGGGTTTTGTGCCATCTTGGCATTTTATGGCCTTCAAAACTGTGATAGGTAGTGAGGCGTGAAATCAAAAATGTACGCCCTTAGAAAGCCTGAAGGCGGTTCTTGGCTTTCGGGGCCCCGTACGCAGCTAGGCTCCCAAAAAATCCCACACATGTGGTATCCCCGTACTCAGGAGAAGCAGCAGAATTTATTTTGGGGTGTCATTTTACATATGCCCATGGCATGCGTGAGCAATATATCATTTAGTGACAACTTTGTGAAAAAAAAAAAAAAAAAGTTTGTAATTTTCCCGCAAGTTGCGGCAAAATATAAAATATTCCATGAACTCAACATGCCTCTCAGCAAATAGCTTGGGGTGTCTACTTTCTAAAATGGGGTCATTTGTGGGGGTTTTGTGCCATCTTGGCATTTTATGGCCTTCAAAACTGTAATAGGTAGTGAGGCGTGAAATCAAAAATTTACGCCCTTAGAAAGCCTGAAGGCGGTTCTTGGCTTTCGGGGCCCCGTACGCAGCTAGGCTCCCAAAAAGTCCCACATATGTGGTATCCCCGTACTCAGGAGAAGCAGCAGAATTTATTTTGGGGTGTCATTTCACATATGCCCATGGCATGCGTGAGCAATATATCATTTAGTGACAACTTTGTGAAAAAAAAAAATAAAAAAAAAAAAGTTTGTAATTTTCCCGCAACTTGCGGCAAAATATAAAATATTCCATGGACTCAACATGCCTCTCAGCAAATAGCTTGGGGTGTCTACTTTCTAAAATGGGGTCATTTGGGGGGGGTTTTGTGCCATCTTGGCATTTTATGGCCTTCAAAACTGTAATAGGTAGTGAGGCGTGAAATTAAAAATTTACGCCCTTAGAAAGCCTGAAGGCGGTGCTTGGTTTTCGGGGCCCCGTACGCGGCTAGGCTCCCAAAAAGTCCCACATATGTGGTATCCCCGTACTCAGGAGAAGCAGCAGAATTTATTTTGGGGTGTAATTTCACATATGCCCATAGCATGTGTGAGCAATATATCATTTAGTGACAACTTTGTGAAAAATGTATAAAGTTTGTAATTTTCCCGCAACTTGTGGCAAAATATAAAATATTCCATGGACTCAACATGCCTCTCAGCAAATAGCTTGGGGTGTCTACTTTCGAAAATGGGGTCATTTGTGGGGGTTTTGTGCCATCTTGGCATTTTATGGCCTTCAAAACTGTGATAGGTAGTGAGGAGTAAAATGACATATGTATGCCCTTAGAAATCCTGAAGGCGGTGCTTGGCTTTCGGGGCCCCGTACGCGGCTAGGCTTCCAAAAAGTCGACCACATGTGGTATCCCCGTACTCAGGAGAAGCAGCAGAATGTATTTTGGGGTACAATTCCACATATAACCACGGCATGTGTGAGCAATATATCATTTAGTGACAACTTTGTGTAAAAAAAAAAAAAATTTTTTTTTTTGTCATTATTCAACCGCTTGCGGCAAAAAAATAAAATATTCAATGGGCTCAACATGCCTCTTATCAATTTCCTTAGGGTGTCTACTTTCCAAAATGGGGTCATTTGGGGGGGTTTTGTACTGCCCTGCCATTTTAGCACCTCAAGAAATGAGATAGGCAGTCATAAACTAAAAGCTGCGTAAATTCCAGAAAATGTACCTTAGTTTGTAGATGTGACAACTTTTGCGCAAACCAATAAATATACAATTATTGACTTTTTTTTTACCAAAGACATGTGGCTGAATGCATTTTGGCCTAAATGTATGACTAAAATTGAGTTTATTGGATTTTTCTAATAACAAAAAGTAGAAAATATCATTTTTTTTCAAAATTTGCGGTCTTTTTACGTTTATATCGCAAAAAATAAAAATCGCAGAGTCAGTCAAATACCTTTAAAAGAAAGCTCTATTTGTGGGAAGAAAAGGACGCAAATTTCGTTTGGGTACAACATTGCATGACCGCGCAATTACCAGTTAAAGCAGCGCAGTGCCAAAGTGTAAAAAGACCTCTGGTCATTTACCAGCAAAATGGTCCAGTCTGAAAGTGGTTAACTTGACAATAAATATTGTTGAAATGCTAAGGAAATTGTACATTTCTCATGTTTTTGATAGATATACAGTTACTACAATATTTCTGAGTCGTAGCACAGACTTGAGATTCGGACCTCGGCCCAAAGAAAATTTTGGCGACCGGACCTCCTTTAATTTGAATTCATTACCCCTGATATATATGCTTCGGAAGGTACAGGGAGGACAGGACCGAGCGCCGTACACAGGAGAATTTCCTGTTTACGGGCGGCCTCTGTAATAGGAAGTCCTTCTCCTGCACTGCCATTGGACGACTTTTCTGTCCATCAAAGGAGGCGGGACTTTCTATTAAAGAAGCCGCCGTGTAAACAGGAGATTCTCCTTTGGCGCTCGTCAGTGCATTCCTGGCAATGGTGCTGTGTTCCTGGCAATGGTGCTGCGTTCCTGGCAATGGTGCTGCGTTCCTGGCAATGGTGCTGCGTTCCTGGCAATGGTGAGGCATTTGGGGAGGCATTCCTGGCAATGGTGAGGCATTTGGGGAGGCATTCCTGGCAATGGTGAGGCATTTGGGGAGGCATTCCTGGCAATGGTGCTGCGTCCCAGGCAATGGTGCTGCGTCCCAGGCAATGGTGCTGCGTCCCAGGCAATGGTGCTGCGTCCCTGGCAATGGTGCTGCGTTCCTGGCAATGGTGAGGCATTTGGGGAGGCATTCCTGGCAATGGTGAGGCATTTGGGGAGGCATTCCTGGCAATGGTGAGGCATTTGGGGAGGCATTCCTGGCAATGGTGCTGCGTCCCAGGCAATGGTGCTGCGTCCCTGGCAATGGTGAGTCATTCCTGGCAATGGTGAGGCATTTGGGGAGGCATTCCTGGCAATGGTGCTGCGTCCCTGGCAATGGTGCTGCGTCCCTGGCAATGGTGGGGGAATTCCTGGCTATGGTGGGGGCATTCCTGGCTATGGTGGGGGCATTCCTGGCTATGGTGGGGGGCATTCCTGGCTATGGGGGGGCATTCCTGGCTATGGTGGGGGGCATTCCTGGCTGTGGTGGGTCTGCAGATGTGCACTGATTAGGCTGCATTGGTGGGCACTGACCATTATTTTGCTTCACAGTTCTTTATTTAAACATTTTTTTTTCCTGAAACTTCCCTCTTAAAGTGAAGGTGTGTGTTATACCCCAATTAATACAGTATGTACAAATACGCCCAAGCTCAATTCTTCCCACACACAGCCACAAAGGCAAGAGAATTCTTGTTGGGCAATGTATTAGTGCTCGAACGAACACACTTAGACCGAATTTTAACGATTCAAAGAATGTCAGGCAAAATGGTCGGCCCTCGCGCATGTTCACTTCATCAAATCCGGCCCTCTTTGAAAAAAGTTTGGACACCCCTGGTCTACAAGCTGTGGTGCGAATCATACAAAATTGATCACATCTGATGTACTGGTGGCCTATCTCGCTTCTTGTGACCCGAACAAGCCAGGAAAGTACAAATACCCCCCAAAATGACTGCTTTTTGGAAAGTAGACATTCCAAGGTATTTAGTAAGAGGCATAGTGAGCTTTTTGATGTTGTCATTTTTTCACACAATTCTTTGCAAAATTAAGATTTTTAATTTTTTTCCACAAAATTGTCATTGTAATAGGTTATTTCTCTCACATGGCATGTGTATACCACAAATGACACCCAAAAATGTTTTGCTACTCCTCCTGAGTATTACAATACCACATGTGTGGGACTTTTTCACAGCCTGGCCACATAGAGAGGCCCAACATGCAGGGAGCGCCATCATGTGTTCTAGGAGCATAAATTGCACATCTAACTTGTTGACTACCTATTACACTTTTGAAGGCCCTGGAGCACCAGGACAATGACACGTGGCACTGATGACAGATGGCACTAATATGTGGCACTGATGACAGATGGCACTTATATGTGGCACTGATGATACGTGGCACTTATACGTGGCACTGATGACACGTGGCACTAATACGTGGCACTGATGACAGATGGCACTAATACGTGGCACTGATGACAGATGGCTCTAATACGTGGCACTAATACATGGCACCGATGACAGATGGCACTAATACGTGGCACCGATGACGCGTGACACTGATGACAGATGGCACTGATAAGTGGCATTGATGACACGTGACACTGACAGGTGGCACTGATGACAAATGGCACTGATACGTGGCACTGATGACAGATGGCACTAATATGTGGCACTGATGACAGGTGGCACTGATGACACGTGGCACTGATGACAGATGGCACTTATACGTGGCACTGATGACAGATGGCACTGGGGACAAATGGCACTGACAACAGGTGGCACTGGGGACAGATAGCACTAACAGGTGGCACTGGGGACAGATAGCACTAACAGGTGGCACTGGGGACAGATAGCACTAACAGATGGCACTGGGGGAAGGTAGCACTGGGGCAGATGGCACTGGGGCGGATGGCACTGGGGCAGGATGGCACTGGGGTAGGATGGCACTGGGGGAGCATGGCACTGGGGGAGCATGGCACTGGGGCGGATGGCACTTTTTTAAAAAAAATGTATTTCTTTCACACTTACGGCCGCTGCAGCCGTTCATCTCTCCCTCCTCACACGCTGTCTGTGTGAGGAGGGAGAGCACCGCTGCGAGATGATCTCATATGTTTACATATGAGATCATCCAACATTGGACACGCCGATCGCGCTGTAAACTGCCACTGTGATTGGACGTTTACAGCGATCTGTGTTTGCCTGTTATCGGGGGACACGGCAAACACAGAACTTCCCCGATGCGCGCCCGCGGTGGCGCGCATTGCGGAAGTAAACATCAGGACGTCCAGGGACGGCCTCCCGGACGAAAGTGCCTGCTCTATGGCCGTCATTCGGCTATAGGGCGGGCGCGAGGAGGTTAAGTAGTTCTCCAACTGTGTGATTAACCTATTAACCTAAAATTGGTTTTGATATTGTTTTTTACTAAACTGACCATTCTGACCCTCCCAAATGAAAAGAAAACGCTGTCGACCCTATATGCGGCTCTAAATAGTATTGATACATCTGTTGTCTCTCGTCTGTTCTCCAGATGGCAGTGGGATATACCGGAATTAGCGGAGGACGATTGGGAGGAGGGTGTCCAGCAATATCTACCCCTCATGATCTCCTCTAGAGACAGATACACCCAACTTAGATTTATCCACTGAGCTTACTACTCCCCAGACCGTTTAGCCATAATTTATCCTAATAGAACTGGTGCGTGTCCTAAATGTGGCTTGGCTTCTGGCACGTTCTTCCATATTGTCTGGTCCTGTGTGCATCTACAGGCCTTCTGGAGGGGGGTGGCGTCGGAGATCGGCTCTATAGGCCGATTCGATGTCCCCTGTTATCCACTACCCCTTTTATTAGGGATTGTGGACACGCTCCCAGCCCCGCAGGCTAAAAAACAATTTGTATTCTATTTAGCCTTTTATGCTAGGAAAGCTATCCTAATCAAATGGCAGGACCCTAGCCCCCCAACGGTTTCCCAATGGAGAGCCCTGATCGATGCGTCCTTTCCGCTCTATAAGTTGACATACCTAGGAAGGAACTGTCCCAACAAATTTGACAAGATATGGGGCCCCTGGATCAAAGAGAGACCACTCCCTTAATCACTGGGCTCCAGACGGTGTAGGAATCTCTAGCTGGGAAGGTGGTAGTGGTGCGGAGGGCCGGGGATTCTGTCTGCCCTTTTAAGTTGCGTAGGAATGATTTGTGTTTGATATAGATGTTGGTATCCCACCCGTGATGATGTGTAGCCCACGGATCTTACTCTCTGAGTGCAATTCCGGCTTACTGGAAACACTGCCTAAATGTATGCTGTAATCAGATATGTTGATATGCTGCTTTGCCCCGATTTGACTTTTTATTTCTCTTGATGTACCGCTGTAAACTGCCATAATTATCATTGTTGAGATTGTACCACTGTTCTGACATGTACTGTGAAAAATGTAATAAAAACTTTATGTTAAAAAAATAAATAAAAAACTGACAGCTTATTATTCTAAATAGTGAATCTTAATTTTGTTTGAAAATATTAAGGATTCTAACTACCAGCAATAATGAGTCCTTACATTTAAAGAGCACCTGTCATTTCAGATGCATCATGGTAGCACCTGGTAGCGGGTATCCACTCACCTGCTGCCGCCACATCCCTCACCTTGTTGTGTCACTGCTGCATTACCAGCCTTCCCATCAAAGTGAATGGGACTGTCGTTGAGTCAACAGCGGGTCAGGCCGCGTACACACGGGCGGACTGTTCGCCCAACTTTGTCCGCTGAACAGTGTTTCAGCGGACAGTCCGCCCGTGTGTGGGCTTTCAGCGGACAGTTTCAGCGGACAGTTTGACGGACAAAGTCTTTCGGAAATTCCGAAAAACTGTCCGCTGAAACTTTGTTTGAGCGAACAGTCCGCCCGTGTGTAGGCTACTTTCGAAATGAGCAAACTGTTCCCGCTCGGAGGAAAGTCTGCTCATTTCGAGCGCGTGTGAAGGTAGGCGGGGCCCGCGACGGAGACGTCGCGGGCTCCGCCGCCTGGAAAGGACTTAAAGGGGAACCCCAACGCCGAAAAAAATCGGCGTGGGGGTCCCCCCAAAGTCCACAACAGACCCTTGTCCGAGCACGCTACCCGGCCTGCCAGGAAAGGGGGGCGAGCGAGCGCGCCCCCCCTCCTGAGCCGTACCAGGCCGCATGCCCTCAACATGGGGGGCGCCTTGGGGAAGGGGGGGCCGTGCGGCCCCCCCACCCCAAAGCACCTTGTCCCCATGTTGATGAGGACAAGGGCCTCTTCCCGACAACCCTGGCCGTTGGTTGTCGGGGTCTGCGGGCGGGGGGCTTATCGGAATCCGGGAGCCCCCTTTAAGAAGGGGGCCCCCGGATACCGGCCCCCCACCCTATGTGAATGAGTATGGGGTACAATGTACCCCTACCCATTCACCTGTAAAATAAAAGTACCCAAAAAAAAAACACAACACACGAGAAAAAATATTTTATTGCACAGCTCCGGGGGTCTTCCGTCTTCGGGGGTCTTCTCGCCGGACTCCTCCGCTATCTTCGTGTAGCTCTTTTGCTAGCGGAGGAGTCCGGCTTTCTTCCTCCCCGCCGCCGGCCTCTTCTCCCGACTTCGGGGGTCTTGTCCCCCTCTCGGTTCCGGTCTTCTGTCGCCGCCGCCTTCCGCTCTTCTGCCGGGCCACCGCGCCTTCTTATAGCTCTTTTGCAGGCGGTGGCCCGGTCTTCTGTCGCCGCTGTCGCCGTCGCCGCCTTCCGTTCTTCTTCTTCTTCTTGTTCTTCTTCTTCTCCAGGAGATGTTGACACGACGCTCTCTCCGGCCGGAATGCCAGAGCCGCCCTGCGCTGCCACTTATATAGTGCCAATGGGGCGGTGTCACATGGTATATGTCACATGGGTTGGTCACATGGGTTGATGTCACATGGTGACCCCGCCCCCTTACGATGTCATAGTCCCCATGTGACATCAACCCATGTGACCAACCCATGTGACATATACCATTTGACACCGCCCCATTGGCACTATATAAGTGGCAGCGCAGGGCGGCTCTGGCATTCCGGCCGGAGAGAGCGTCGTGTCAACATCTCCTGGAGAAGAACAAGAAGAACAAGAAGAAGAAGAAGAACGGAAGGCGGCGACGGCGACAGCGGCGACAGAAGACCGGGCCACCGCCTGCAAAAGAGCTACAAGAAGGCGCGGTGGCCCGGCAGAAGAACCGAAGAGGGGGACAAGACCCCCGAAGTCGGGAGAAGAGGCCGGCGGCGGGGAGGAAGAAAGCCGGACTCCTCCGCTAGCAAAAGAGCTACACGAAGATAGCGGAGGAGTCCGGCGAGAAGACCCCCGAAGACGGAAGACCCCCGGAGCTGTGCAATAAAATATTTTTTCTCGTGTGTTGTGTTTTTTTTTTGGGTACTTTTATTTTACAGGTGAATGGGTAGGGGTACATTGTACCCCATACTCATTCACATAGGGTGGGGGGCCGGTATCCGGGGGCCCCCTTCTTAAAGGGGGCTCCCGGATTCCGATAAGCCCCCCGCCCGCAGACCCCGACAACCAACGGCCAGGGTTGTCGGGAAGAGGCCCTTGTCCTCATCAACATGGGGACAAGGTGCTTTGGGGTGGGGGGGCCGCGCGGCCCCCCCTTCCCCAAGGCACCCCCCATGTTGAGGGCACGCGGCCTGGTACGGCTCAGGGGGGGGGGCGCGCTCGCTCGCCCCCCCTTTCCTGGCCGGCCGGGTAGCGTGCTCGGACAACGGTCTGTTGTGGATTTTGGGGGAACCCCCACGCCGATTTTTTTCGGCGTTGGGTGTCCCTTTAAGTCCATTCCAGGCGGCGGTGCCCGCGACGTCTCCTTCGCGGGCCCCGCCTACCTGTACACGCGCTCGAAATGGGCGGACTTGCCTCCGCCTTACGTGGGCGAGTCCGTTCATTTCAAAAGTTGAGCGAACTGTTTGGCAAACAGTTCGCTGAAACAGTCCGCTCGTGTGTGGGCAAGTCCGCTCATGCAAATTTTGAGCGGACTGTTGCGGCAACTGTTTGACAAACAAAGTTTCAGCGAACAGTCCCCGCGTGTGTACGCGGCCTCAGAGGAGGAGCTGCTGCGGGACAGAGATGACAGTTGCTCTTTAAAAATTATGATTTAAATTAAGTTGATTTAAATAAAGTATTTTACTACTGATTTAAATCATGATTTAAATCGTGATTTAAATCGACTTGATTTAAAACAATTCCACCATAGCTATTATCACAAAAATATTTTGTGAAGCTGTTTAAGTTTCCTGGCTTCTCTTATGCAAAAACCTAAAGCATCCATTGTATACAGGTTTCTGGCATTTTATTATTATTATTATTATTATTATTATTATTATTATTATTATTCAGGATTTATATAGCGCCAGCAATTTACGCAGCGCTTTACAATATGCATTTGGTAGAAAGCCTAGTTAAAGAGGTTCTCCAGAAAACAAATAAACTTGTTTTACTCACCCAGGGAAGCTGTTCAGATTACAGTCTTCATTAACTTCCATGGAAGCACTGAGTTTTGGCTAAAGTCTCATCCTCTATCTGACATCATCTGTGCTAAGAAGGTGTGGTTCTTAGGGAGAGGTGCTCCTATAGATACCTATAGAACTGAGCAGGTATCTTTGGTATCACTTACTCTAAGGATTATTAGCTGAGGATTGAAATCATGCACAAGAAATCTGTTGTATGCAGAGGATAGCTTTACTTTCAGGAGGATATCTTTATCATTAGTGATGGACAAACGTCCAACAGGACGTTTTGCGAACACGATTCGCGAACGTGCCCAAATATTCGCAAACCTCAAACATTCACTTTAATGGCAGGTGAACCTTAAAAACCTCCAGGTCATATTTTCAGCCACAAAATATTTACTAGCTGTGCACACATAGTCCCACAACATGGACACTGACATACCAGAAGTATTAAGTGAATCTGGGATCGACAACGACAAGCATTCTTTTTTTATCTGTGAAAATGTTGTCAATTCAAGAGCGCATGAAGGCCATGGAGGAGAGGCAAGGTCAGGCCAGGCTATGAAGGGGGTGCAGGAGATGATCAGTGCCACAGTCAGGGCAGCGCAGTCCTGTGCCAGTGTTCCAGTGTGCCAAACTGTGCTTGAGCCCCTGACCCCTCCCTCTTCCCGGCCCTGCCCCGAGATAGAGAGCACTGACACCAGCACTGAGATAGAGAGCACTGACACCAGCACCATGATAGAGAGCACTGACACCAGCACCAAGATAGAGAGCACTGACACCAGCACCAAGATAGAGAGCACTGACACCAGCACCATGATAGAGAGCACTGACATCACACCAGCACTGAGATAGAGAGCACTGACACCAGCACCATGATAGAGAGCACTGACACCACACCAGCACCGAGATAGAGAGCACTGACACCAGCAATGTGATAGAGATCACTGACACCAGCACCGAGATAGAGAGCACTGACACCAGCACCATGATAGAAAGCACTGACACCAGCACCGTGATAGAGAGCACTGACACCACACCAACACCGTAATAGAGAGCACTGACACCAGCACCGAGATAGAGAGCACTGATACCACACCAGCACCGTGATAGAGAGCACTGACACCACCACTGATACCAGCAACTCGCTGCGTGACCCAAAAATATGACACCGCTCAACCTCTTCAAACAGGAGGGTATGGGCATATAATACGGTGTGCTTTTTTTGTACAAGTGAGCCAAAGGTAGAAAAAAAGTCTGTGTGCTAGATTATATAAATTGTTTATAGAGTTATGCATATACATGGTCTATTGGTCACATGTGTTGAATTCCTCCGAGATCCAGGCCTCATTCATTTTTATAAATGTGAGGTAGTCAACACTGTCGTGAGCTAGGCAAGGACGCTTATCGGTCACGATCCCCGCTGCTGTGCTGAACGTCCTTTCGGACAGGACACTGGATGAGGGGCAAGCCAACAGTTCCATTGCAAATTGTGCAAGCTCTGGCCAGAGGTCAAGCCTGCCCACCCAGTAGTCCAGGGGTTCATCACTTCTCAGAGCATCCACATCGGCCGATAATCTGATGTAGTTGGACACCTGTCGGTCTAGGCGTTCCCTGATGCTGGATCCGGATGACACCTGTCGATGGGTCGACTGAAAGAATGATCTCATATCAGAAGTGACCAACACATCTTCAAACTGCCCTCTTCTTGCTGGCGCTGGTGGATTGGTACCCGCAACTCTTTCTCTGGGAGTGGGAATTCCTCTGCCAGCGCACAGAAAAGCAGAATGCAGCATTTCTCCAAGCAAGGCCTGGAAGTGCTCCATTCTGACAGCCCTCTGTGATGGTGGTTCCGCCATTTTGTGTTTGTACCAGGGGTCTAAGTACGTTGCCACCCAGTGCTGGTCCTTGACCTTTATGCTTTTTATACGGGGGTCCCTGTTAAAACACTGGAGCATGAAGGCCCTCATTTACACTAAACTGGAAGCGGTGTGGTGGCCTGGCTCCTGCTCATCATCCAGGATAATGTCGTCCTCCTCGTTCTCCTCCCCCCATCCACGGACAACAACAGAGATCCCAGAAAGGTTTAAAGCATGTTCTTTTTGCTCCTCCTCATCTGCCCCGGCACCATCCTCCTCTGACTCCTCTTCAGACTCCTGTTATTGATTTGTCTCACATAGAGTAGCCCCCCAGTAATTCATCAAGCATTGCAACTTCCTCATCTTCCTGCTCCTCCATGGCTTGATCAATGACACAACGCAATGCACGCTCTATAAAGAAGGCATAAGGTACAATGCCACTGATGGCGCCATGGCTGCGACTGACCAGTTTGGTGATCTCATCAAATGGCCGCAGAAGTCTGCATGCATCGCGCATGAGCAGCCACTGGCACGGTGAAAAAAACCAAGCTCCCCAGAACCTGTTCTGCCGCAGGTAGTCGTTAACTGCGCGTTTCTGCTGGAGCAGCCTATCAAGCATGTAGAAGGTTGAGTTCCATCGCATCGGGCAATCGCAAATAAGACGTCTGACCGGCAGATTGTGTCGCCGCTGAATGTCAGCAAGGCGAGCCATGGCCGTGTAAGATCTTCTGAAATTGGCCAAGATTTTCCTTGCCTACCACAAGATGTCCTGGACCCCAGGGTATTTGACAATGAATCGCTGCGCGGAGCAGTGTTAGCCACTGATCTGCCTGTGAACGCAAAGATGAAAGGAGTGCAGGGCCAGTGTGGCTCTTGGCTTCCAGGCACAACAGACGCAGCACAGCATGGCAACGTCTTACCTGGCATGTCGAATAGGTACTGGGGATCTTGGGCAGCGCAGCGGAAGAGACGCTAGCAGTGGAAAAGGAGGAGTCAGCCGAGGAGGAGAGGGAGGATGGAGTAGGAGGAGGAGAAGAAGAGGCAGGCCTGCATGCAATCCGTGGCAATAAAACCAAATCTACACGGGTGCCACGGGTTACATGCTTGATGGCCGTCAGAAGGTTCACCCAGTGGGCAGTAAAAGTTATATACCTTCCCTGCCCATGTTTGCTAGACCACGTGTCTGTGGTCAGATGTATCTTGGCACCGACACTGTGTGCCAGAGATACATTTACTTGCCGCTGAACATGGCCATATAGCGCTGGGATGCCCTTCTGTGAGAAATACTTCCTTCCTGGGACCTTCCATTGTGATGTTCCAATGGCCACAAATTTTCGAAAGGCCTCCGAGTCCACTAGTTTATATGGCAGTAGTTGGGGGGCTAACAGTTCTGATAAGCCAGCAGTCAACCGTTGGGCAAGAGGATTATCCGGCACAATCATTTTATTACGCTCGAACATTTGGCCGACGGAATCCTGCATTTTCCCAGAAAAACGTGAGGATGGCATGATGGAAGGTGGAGTGGAGGACATTTCTGAGGAGAGAGGAGAAGGAGAAGTAGAAGACGAGGCTGGATGATGGTTTTGTGGGTTCCTTGCTCCCACTGGGCTCAGTGATGACAGCTCATGTGCCTTCTTAAGACGGTCGTCCCTAGGTGAGTGTTGGGCTTACCGCGACTTATGCGTTGACTGCAAAGGCTGCAGATGGCAACACTATTGTCAGCAGCAGACACGTTAAAAAAAGCCCACACTGCGGAGCCACATGCCGGTGTCCTGGGAGCGTCAGATGTGACCGTACATGGTTGATGCCTCACTCCTGATACATTAGCAGTCTGGTTTGTCCCTCCTGTGCAATGTAAGTTCCGCCTGCTTCTCCTCCTTATCTTCTGGTCCATATCTCCCTCTGAACTCCCCTCCTCTTCCTCTCTTGTGGGCACCCATGTGACATCACTAGACAAGTCATCATCGACGTCACCTTCCCCACCACTATAATTAGAGATCTTGGAGTAGGCAGCAACTCCGGGGACCAACCTCCTTGGGCTGATCTGGGTACTATCGTCAGACTGTTGAGTAGCATTGCAGTGCGCTATAATATGCTTTCTATATTTGAAAGAAAGTATATTATATGTGTATTACAACCCTATATACTGTACACCTATACCAATCCTTAAAAGGACCTTTGTGGACCTAATAGTAGCTAGCTAGTAGCTAGTGAATTGCAGATTGTCCCTGCTCCAAACACCAAACTGTCCCTACACAGATAAACGACAGCTGCAGAATCAGTCAGCAGCATTGCAGTGCGCTATAATATGCTTTCTATATTTGAAAGAAAGTATATTATATGTGTATTACAACCCTATATACTGTACACCTATACCAATCTTTAAAAGGACCTTTGTGGACCTAATAGTAGCTAGCTAGTCGCTAGTGAATTGTAGACTGTCCCTGCTCCAAACACCAAACTGTCCCTACACTGAGAAACGATAGCTGCAGAATCGGTCAGCACTGCAGTGCACTATAATATGTTTTCTATATTTGAAAGAAAGTATATTATAAGTGTATTACAACCCTATATACTGTACACCTATACCAGTTCTTAAAAATACCTTTATTGACCTAATAGTAACAGACTTACTATCCCTGCTCTACACAGCGTCCTTTCCCTACACTGACAAAAGACAGAATGTAAAATGGCCGCCAGATCAGGTCTATTTAAAAGGTAGGGGGTATGTCCATGTGCTGAAATGTCTCAATTGGCTGTCCTGTGCCCCATGATGGATGTGTCATGGGTCAAAGTTCTTCACAATGTAGACGAATATGTCCGCCGTGAACAGCACCAGAAGTCCGCCGGTTTGGTGAATCGCGAACGGGCAAAGTTCGCCACAAACCGACCACCGGGCGAACCGCAAGGCCATCTCTATTTATCATGTCTTCATTATAGAACAGGAAACAGGAGGATACAAGTATACACACTGAACATAGAAAGAACATCCTGTGATCACATTACCATAGAATGACACACTATAATACTGCAGTGCCACCTGCTACATAGATAGGTATAATGCATACAGTATTTTGTTCACAGTATAGAAAGCTACTTGCTGTTGCTTCTTCCAACACACCTTCTCAACAGCATGTGCTTTGTCAAACTATATTTATCTTCTTCTGGAAATAACTATGATGTTTCTTCAACAAAGGCTTGGTGAGTGCATCGGCAGTCATCTTCTCTGACGGCAGTATTGATTGTCCCTTAGTAGATGATACTTGAAGTTGTTGTGTTTGGTCCTAGGATTGGCCCTTTCTGATTTTATACAACTCTGGTGGTCTTCAAAAATGGTAATTCGTTTTGACATGTCCATTCCTATGTCCACAAAAAGTTGACAAATACATATTGCTTCTTGACATGTGTGTGCTGCTGCAATGTACTCTGCTTTAGTTGAAGATAGAGTGATAGTTGCTTGCTTTCAAATAGACCAATGTATGGTTCCTTCTCCATACTGGAAGATGAATCCACTTGTGGATTTGTGGTCTGTACAGTCCCCGGCCCAATCAGCATATACATATTCGATCAGTTTTGTATTTGATGTTGCTGGTAACCGTAACTTCTTCTGAATTATTCCTTTGAGGTATTGCATTACTCTCTTTATTGCATGCCAGTCACGCTGATAGGGAGCTGAGACTTTCCTGCATAGTATGCCCACTGCTGCGGTTATGTCTGGTCTTGTCACAGTGGCAACGTATAGCAGCTTACCAATTGCTCTGTGATACGTGTTATTGTTGGGTAGTACGTTTTCTGCTTCATTGCTCTTTTGATAGCCTGGTTCCATAGGACTTTCAATTTCCTTTGCATTTTGCATATGGAATTGTTCCAAGATTTCTGAGATTTTCTGAGGTTGGTTGAGGAGATAACTTCCATCTTCTTCTCTCTCTGTTTGGATTCCCAGATAGTGGCTAATGTTCCACAGCTCTTTGATTTCAAAATTTTCTTTCAGCTTGTGAACTATCTGATTATAATCTCCTTCTTGTTAAAAACAAGTTATAATGTCATCAACATAGATAAGGATGTATATCCATCTGCCTCCTTGATTCCTGGAGTAGAGACAGGGGTCTGCTTTACTTCTTGAGAATCCCTCTCTGGTAAGCACTCCATTCTCATTTCACATACTTGTAGATTGTTTAAGACTGCTCTTCTGAAGTTTAAACACAAGGTTGTCCCCTTGCTCAGACCTTGGTGGTTACTCCATGTAGATGTCTTCCCTAATGTCTCCATATAGGAAATCATTTTTAATGTCTAGGTATTTGACTTGCATGCCCTTCCTGGCTTCAACACTAAGTAGTGCTCTGATGGTGGCGTGTTTTACCATGGGAGCAAATGTATCATTGTAATCGTCACCGAATTTCAGAGAGTAACTCTTGGCAACTAGTCTGGCTTTGTATTTGTTGATATTCCCTTCTGCGTCTGACTTTATTTCGAAAGTCCTCTTACTTCCTATAGTTTTGCGGTTAGGTGGGAGCTATGTAAGTGTCCAGGTTTTATTTTTTTGAAGTGACTTTAATTCTTCTTCTGTTGCTTTTCTCCATTTATTGGCCCCACATTTTGACAGGTTTTTATGTCTTCCGAGGATGTTGGTTCAGGTATGCTGTGTGTTTTGACAGTGTATGACAGCTTGTAGGGTGGTATCCTCTTTGTAGTCAGAGTGGATCTTATGACTTCAAGCAGTTCAGCAGAATCTGGAGGGGAACGTGAGTTAGGCAATGTGAGTTCCAGCTCTTGTTCTGACTCCTGCAAAGGTTCGTTTTGGTTGACCTTTTCTTCTGGTTTGCTTGGCATATTACCTTCACACCTTTCAGAGATCAGTGTTTCTGGTGATGGGCTCTCATCAAAATAAACACTACGGCTTATTGTCACTCTGTCAGTCTTTGGGTAGGATTCTGTAACCCTTAGTTTGCTCACTATAGCCTACTAGAATGCCCTCTATGGCTCTGTTCTCCAGCTTGGATCGCTTTTCACTTGGAATATAGGCATATGCTTTACATCTAAACACTCTGATGTGCCTTATGTTAGGCGTTGATCTATGCCACATCTCAAATGGAGTATTTTTAATGGCTCTTGAGGGTAGTCTTTCCTGTAGGTAGGTTGCAGTAATGACTGCTTCTCCCCAGTACTTGTGAGGTAGGTTGGAATCCGACAATATGCCCATTTCTATAAGAGTGTGATTTTTCCCTTCTGCTACACTGTTTTGTTCAGGAGTTTATGGCGTGGTTGTCTGGTGTACTATTCCCTGCCTCTTCAGATACAAGGCTACTTTTTTGTTTATGTATTCTCCACCATTGTCTGTGCGTATTATTCCTGATTTCCGCTGGAATTTGTTGCTAGACATGGCAACAAACTCTTGAACTTTCTCTGATGATTCATTTTTGTGTTTCATCAGATAAGTAGTTGTGTACCTGGAATAATCATCAATGAAAATCAGTAGATATCTGTTCCTGCCTGATGTGGGAGTTTTCATTGGACCGCATATGTCACTGTGTATGAGCTTCAGGGGGTGGGTAGTTTTTCTTTGAGATGCCTGTGGAAGGAGAGCACGTGTGGCTTTTGCTTCAATACAACACTTGCATTTCATGAGCACTTTACAAGGTGCTATTGAAAAATCTTCTGATAAACCTCTTTTTATAATGCCCTGTATAGCTTCTGGACTTCTGTGCCCCAGCAGCCTTAAAGCAGGGTTAGGTTATAAAAAAAATATTTCCAGCTTTCAACATCTCACAGAACACTGTTCAATCCATCATCCGAAAATGGAAAGAGAATGGCACAATTGCAAACCTACCAAGACATGGCTGTCCACCTAAATTGACAGACCAGGCAGGGAGCGCATTAATTGGAGAAGCAGTCAAGATGCCCATAGTAACTATGGAGGAGCTGCAGAGATCCACATCTCAGGTGGGAGAATCTGTCCACAGGACAACTATTAGTTGTGCACTCCACAAATCTGGCCTTTATGGAAGAGTGGCAGGAAGAAAGCCATTGTTGAAAGAAAGCGATAAAAAGTCCCGTTTGCAGTTTGCGAGAAGCCATGTAGCAGACACAGCAAACATGTGGAAGAAGATGCTTTGGTCAGATGACACCAAGATTGAACTTTTTGGCAAAAAAGAAAAACGCTATGTGTGGTGGAAAACT
Source organism: Lithobates pipiens (assembly GCF_037356315.1). Classification (NCBI taxonomy): domain Eukaryota; kingdom Metazoa; phylum Chordata; class Amphibia; order Anura; family Ranidae; genus Lithobates; species Lithobates pipiens. The sequence goes on along the minus strand of NW_027507785.1, from coordinate 115,057,862 downwards.
AACACTGCACATCACCCTGAACACACCATCCCCACCGTGAAACATAGTGGTGGCAGCATCATGTTGTAGGGATGCGTTTCTTCAGCAGGGACAGGGGAGCTGTTCAGAGTTGATGTGAAGATGGACGGAGCCAAATACAGGGCAATCTTAGAAGAAAAACTGTTATGCCCCATACAGACGATTGGACTTTCCGACAACAAAACCGTGGATTTTTGTTGGAAGGGTGATGACTCCAACTTGTCTTACAAGACGTACGACGAGCTGATAAAAAAGAAGTTCAATAGTTAGTGTGTCACCCTTTGGGCTCCTTCTGAGGGAGGGGGAGTTCTTGGACCAAGAATTGGTTGCTTAATTGTGACCAATTCTGTCATATGCCTTTGTTACGGGAGCTCCAGGAGAATAATCCTGATGATTTCAAGAATTATCTCCGAATGACAGACCCCATCTTTCACTGTCTATTGGCTTTGCTGTCCCCTTATATTACGAAGCAGGACACCTGCATCCGGCAAGCCATCTCTCCCGAGCAAAGGCTCGTCGCCACCTTGTGCTGCTTGACGATGGGGAGAAGTCTCCAGAACATCAAGTTCACGACTGGGATCTCCCCCCAGGCTCTGAGAATCATTATTCCAGAGACCTGTTCTGCCATAATTCAAGTCCTGCAGAAGGACTATATTAGGATAAGTGTTATCCTTTAACATCACATGTTATGTATTTAATGTTTGCTAATGTATTATATTAATTTCATCATTCCATAATTACCATGATTGTAATATGCTGTGAATGTCCCCTTTGTCCTCATGCAGGCTGTAAGCTTTAATGCTCCTTCATGCATATTTGCCTTCACTAACCTCCCCAGCATGCTATTCTGGGCCCATACATACATAGTCTAGTCACTTAACAATGTATTTTGTCAGCTCCATTGTAGTACTTATCCTAAACACCCCCGAAAATGTGTCCAAATGTTATTGTTGTCCTTAAATTCACCAGAGGGCCACCAGAGGGGGTGAAGAATATGATAAGTTGACCTCATACTTTTGTCTTTAAATACTCATTTCAATACATACTTATGTTGGTCAAGAATGTTTGTGTTGCATCTGCTTGCAATGTTATGTGCAAAATTTCTATCTTTTTTTTCTTGTTTGATTCCACAGTTTCCTTCCAACCCACAGGAATGGCAGACTGTGGCTTCCCAATTCCACCACCAGTGGGACTTTCAAAATTGTGGTGGTGCGATCAATGGGAAGCACATCAGGATCGTACAGCCACCCAACCTGGGGTCATACTTCTTCAACTATAAGGGGTTCAGTAGTATTGTGATGTTGGCGGTGGTGACGGCCAATTATGAATTCCTATACCCGGATGTAGGGAAGAACGGCCATATGTCTGATGGAGGAGCGATCGCCCAGACAAAGTTTTGCTGGCGTCTCCAAAATGGCACCTTGGGGTTGCCACCTCCAGAGGATAATGTTGGAAGCCTCAAGTTGTGTTTGGGGTAGATGAGGCCTTTGCTCTGGGGGAACATCTGATGAGGCTGTTCCGCATGAGGACCCTGACCCCAAAGCAGAGAGTTTTTACTGGCTGGCCTGTGCCAGTAGAGTTGTTGAGAATGCATAATAGCCATCCTGTTCAGGCTTTTCCTTGTGGCCATCAACATGGCTGAATACACATGGTTTTGATCTGCACAATTACTAACTACATGGCCTCAGTTGCGCGTTGCTCGAAAGTGGCTGTCCTGGCCTGCCCCCCAAAGCGTCCATGAAGTCCGGCAAAACTATGTTGAGTACTTCGTGGGTAGAGGGGCAATTGATTTACATCTTGAAGCTGTCTAATCTTTTTTTTGGAAAAACTATACTCATATTTCATTTGAAATACTGTTTGTGTTTCTTATCTGTCTCCTAGATTCTCAAATGGCCCAATAAGCGTATGTTGATTGGTTTTCATAAAATTTATAGTGGTCTACAAACTATGGGATATTTTTATAGCATTTTTTTTTCCTAGTAATGACGGCGATCAGTGATTTTTAGCGGGACTGCGACATTGTGAGACTACCAGCTTTGCTCATGTTGAGAGTGACATTTTTGCCCATCTTTTGCAAAATAGCTCAAGCTCTGTCAGATTTAATGAAGAGCGTCTGTAAATAGCTATTTTCAAGTCTTACCACAGACTCTCAATTGGACTTTGGTCCTGGACTTTAACTGGGCCATTCTAGCACATGAATATGCTTTAATTGTACCACAACAACCATAATTATCTTGTATTTTTTAACCTCAAAGTTAAAACTATGTTGGTGTTCCTTGTTAATGTGACATTGTATTTTTTCAAATGTACCCACCTACTCACAAACAAACTGTCTAAAACACATAGCCAAGTATTTGTCAAAACAAAAATGTACAATTGAATTGAATTCAACCGCTTGCCGCCTGCCGGCCGTCATACAACGGCCAGGTGGTGCGGCTCTCGTTCTGGGCGAGCATCATATGACATACGTCTATTTAAACAGGGAATGCACGTGAGCACTTGGCACAGCACATGCAAGCTTGCACATTGGTGGCGGCGTGCTCCCGGGAACACTGCTCGTCACCAACGCTAGTAAACAGCCATTGGCCGACGGCTGTTTACCACGTCATCGGCTGTGATCCTTTCACAGCTGATCACTAAATGTACTAAATGTACAGGTCCTCTTTATTGGGCGGGGAGCAATCAGTGTGATTGGTGTACATTGTAAGTGGTAACGAGATGTTATCGGATTCTCCTCCTCACACACCGATTGTGTGTGAGAAGGACCGCTTACAATGTACACCAATCACACTGATTGCCCCCCAATAAAGAGGATCTGTCACCACCCATCAAAGAACCTGTCACAGTTCATCTGAGTACCTGTCACAGTCCATATGAGTACCTGTCACAGTCCATCTGAGTACTCGAGTACCTGTCACAGTCCATCAGAGTACCGGAGTATCTGTCACAGTCCATCTTAGTACTCGAGTACCTGTCACAGTCCATCTGAGTACCCAAGTACCTGTAACAGTCAATCAGAGTACCCGAGTACCTGTAACAGTCCATCTGAGTGCCCAAGTACCTGTCACAGTCCATCTGAGTACCTGAGTACCCGTCACAGTTCATCTGAGTACTCGATTACCTGTCACAGTTCAAAAAAAATAAATGCTAAGAATTTTGGGTATAGTGTTGCATGGTCATGTAATTGTCATTCAAAGTGTGACAGCGCTGAAAGCTGAAAATTGGCCTGGGCAGGAAGAGGGTGGAAGTGTTAAGTGTTGAAGTGGTTAATAGGAAAGTAGAGGGATTGGCAGGAACACACGGGATAGTACACAAAGGAAGCAATATAAAGAGAACAGGATACTTTTTCATACAAGCACATGGTACAGCAGGCACATATCAGGAATATGAAATGTTGGGTTTATATATTTAATAAGTAGAGGGTTAAATCACGAACATGCTCCTTCTAAATGTATGCGTTAAAAAGTTTAACTCTTTCTTCTCTGAGAATCTCTTGAAAAGCATGGGTAGTTTAATGTGCAGGAATAAGCATGTAATACATTTCTGAGAAGCATAATCTGTAAAATAGCTGTAAATGTGCATAGAAGTAATCCATACCTTATATGGCCCTTCACAGTCATTATACTGAAATGCGACAGATGGACAAAATTGCACAATGGCAGGGTGAGCTTTTACCTGTCAGTACATGAGATATTTGTATACTTTGTTATTGGTGTAAAAAGAGAGTAAATTAGAAATACTTTTTTATAAATATAATATACCATAAGCATGACATATGTTTCATTGTATGTTGTCTGCTCAAACAGTTATATTATGTGCAGTTGTGTGGGGGTGGTAGGCACCCTTTAATTATTTTGAGGAAGGCTGCATTGCTATGGCTACCTGCCAAGTTCTCTTACAATGAATGGGGTGGGGGTAAGTGCTTTACTACTGTCTTTTCAAGCTTCATTGGTGCATTCTGACACATTTATTTTTTTCCTTTGGAACGCTGTAGAACGAATCTGGCTGTGTTTAATCCAATTCCTTTATTAAAGCATTTTTTTTTAGATAAATTGGCCATACACTTTGCAAATTTTGACTGGTTCCTGAAGAACCATCAAAATTGTGCTTTGTAGGTGGACCTCTTGGCCCCCTCCATCTTGACATCTTTCAATTGCAAAATCAAAGGAGTCAGGGGGAAAAGGGTCAGCTAAACAGTACCTCCATCCTATTCTGTATAGCGTGGATAGAGGAATGCATTCGATATAGGCTGAATTTTAAAACATCTATTGGTGTATGGCCAGCTATATATGTTCATGTAAACTGTATGCACATGACTGTTGCATAACAGATGTGATTACCCACCTCTATTACATAAACCCCAACCTCTTAACCTTACTCTTATTGATTGAGACCACACCAAGGTTGGAGTAACAAAAATAGGCTGTAGCAGCCTACTTTATTTAAAACAAATATACATATAACTTCAAATTAACATAAAACATACAAGCAGTCAATTTAAGCCCCGTACACACGAGCGGACTTTTCGACATCCAAAGTCCGACGGACTGAGTCCGTCAGACTATTCGATCGTGTGTGGGCTGCAACGGACTTTAGCTTCGCTAAAGTCTGACGGACTTTAGAAATGAAGCATGCTTCAAATTTTCCCGACGGAACTCCGCCGGACACGGTCCCTTCGAAAAATTCGCTCGTGTGTGTGCTACTCCGACGGACTAAAACCGACGCTAGGACAGCTATTGGCTACTGGCTATGAACTTCCTTAGTCGAATCCAGTCGTACGTCATCACGTTCGACTCCGTCGGAGTTTGGTGTGATTGTGTGTGGCCAAGTCCGTTCGGTCGAAAAGTCTGCCAGAACTCTGTCGGAACTCCGTCGGAACTCCGGCAGAACTCCGTTGGAAGTCTGTCAGACTTAATCCCTCTCGTGTGTACGCGGCATTAGTCAACCCAATCTATCTAGCGTTGGTCTATGCAGGAACTTCGTACTCATATGTGGAAAGAACAATATTACACTGCGGTCCCTCTCCAAGTCTATTTATATTCCTCATGCCGACAAGCTGGCTCAGAGACAACCACTGACCACAGTGACCCCCATTACCACTTCCCGGCTAACCTCCATTAGCCGGAAACCACCATCAGGACCCATACCAACGATAGTTCCCAAACTCTTCCTTATGACATATCTTTCTTCCCCTGCAAAGACCAACGCCCGCCACAGCACCTGAGGGTAACCACCTTACCCTTGGGTGCCCCTCCACACCTGAGTGCTCTCTGTATACCATCCTCTAAACCCAACACCCACATATCTATTCGCATATCATTCAGATGCACCCCATCATTCCTCAGGTATCTCCAAGTCTCAAACTCCAATTCCAAGTGCCGAATAGCCAACCTCCCATTCCTCACCATGAAATTGCTCACCTCCCTGTTGATCTTCCTCCGAGCCCTGTTAACACCCTCCACTGACCTGGTCATCCTCCATGTCGTTCGAGCCACCATGTCCGACCAAACAATAACCATCCCAGGAAAATACATCATCAAACGCTACACATCAAATTTGATGTCTCGTGTAATGTCTATCATGGATCTAACCCCCAAATCATTGCCTCCTATGTGCAAAACTAAAATGTCCGAAGGCCTGTCCCTTTGTGCATAACGATGCACTTCCGAGACCAACCTACCCCACAACATACCCGGGATCCCCAATCACCTAATGCAGTCCTCCTGTCTCGCAAAACCTAACTGCCTGCCATCATATCTAACGTCTCCCCTCCGGGCCCCCCAGCACACATAGGAATGGCCCATTATTCAGACCAGTCCAGCCACCGCACCTGAAATTAGAAGAGTACAAAACACCATACAATGATCACTAGTATCCTGCTCCGCACCCAGGCAAACTGAAAATTACTTCCCCTTACCATGCTACATCCCCACCACCAGGTAGGGCCGAACATATGACTGGAACCTACGTGATTCCCACCGCCCAATCCGTTTCACTGCCTCCACATCCATCCCATTCCTGGCTGCCTCTGTTGCCGCCCCTATCCGGAATGAATGAGATGAAAATTCCCTCTTATCCAACCCCAAGGCCCGTAAGCATTTTCTAAATACTGCACAAATTGGAAACAAAAGGGCTCCATCTACATGCACCAAAAAGGGGCCATTTACTGCCGGACGAATATCCAAAAACCCATTAACTGCCCCACAGGGCACAGAGGCAAATCCCACACTAGGAACACCTGTACCAACCTCCCTTTTCCCATTTGATCTGTCTTTGATCAACGTAAAAATAACAATGACGCTTGATCGCCACATGTCACCTCCTGCCTCCCAAGCCCCCTGTGTACTTTCTTTGAAGGACGGACCAACTCCCCTATTCTAAACACCCCAAAAAACACCAGAAAAAAACACCCTCCCAACCGTGCCACAATACCCAACATAATTTCAAAGGTTACTGGCCTCCTGGTATCCCTGTGGACCGCCAATCGCCGATAGCCTTTTAATGTCTGTCGTACCCAAAAGTCTTTTGTAAAATCGGGTTGCCCGCAGTCGTCATCAGGCACATCCACAGGCTGATGTCCTTGTGGTCCCATCTCAACGCCAGACAAACCTCTCTCCGTTGACTAAACCGTTCATCATACCTCAGCCACACCGTCCCGCCATAGACTCTATATGCCTCTCCTATCAAATCCTGGTAGCAAAAGAGCGCCAAACAGTATTCAGGGTTCTTTTCCCCAATTACACTTGCCATGATGGCAAACGCTTGTAGCCAGTTGGCAAATGTCCTCGGGATCAACCTGTACCTCCTCTTCTCTTCATCCTCCCTCTTAGAACCGTCTGTTTTCACCCTATTCAGGTTGAAATTTTCCAAAGGCAGCGGTGAAAACATTTCCACATACTCACCCATTCACAGCTTTTCTTGTACCTCCTGCTTCAAGTGAGCTCTTAACGGCCCTTCATAGAATATATATACCTCTCATTTTGCGGCATCAGCTAGCTTGATGATGTCCTACCTCCCAGCTGTCTCACCTGCTACAGCCGACTTGGCCGCCTCCTGTGGAACACTACTCACTGTGGCTACCGCTGTGGGCGAAGTAACTACTGTCAGGGCCGCTGACATCGGTGCACCCCCTGATGTACCCACTTCCCCGGTTTTCCCAGCTGGCGGGACTCAGGCTGCTGTCGGCCCAGCGGAAGCTCTTTCCTCATTCTCAAATTTCTGCACCAATTCCTTTATGCCTGTCAAAAAGCTCAATAATCCCGCAGTCCCCCCCGGCTGCCTCCACGGCCCCTGCATTTTTTTCCATACCCCCTGCCAGACCCCCTGGCCCTGTGCTACCTAGCACTCCCAAAACAGGTATATGTAAAGGTTCCATCAGCTGACTGTCTGTTCTCCACCTCCTCTTCCCACCCAGGCAATTCTCCTGGGGACCTCCGCACCGCATCTTCTCCTTCCACAGATGAAAGCCCGCCAGGCCTGGCCACCACGGCTACCACTGGAGCCGATAACATTGCCTCTGCGCAGAGTATCCGCCTGTTGATTTCTGGACAGCCTTGCTAGGACCGGTGCATGGTACCCCTGCCTCCGCTCTCCCTGTCTTCCCATGATCGATCATCCTCTGATCCCCTGCTGAGGCTGTTTGAGATTCCTGTAGCCTGTGGCATCATCCTGGGGGCAGGGCCCATGCTCTCTGAGTCCCTGTGCCTAGTAGGCTGCACTGCCGCCCCTCGAACCATCTGCTGCCCCTTCATCGATCTGCTGTGCTGTTTGGGTGCCCTCACCGTGCTCCCGCCTGGTGGTCCGGGGAGAACCGCTCAGGCAGCCTGGACCTGAGCGCCCAAACCACGCTCCTCCCTCCCGCACTTGCCTCAGGCTCCGGTTGTTGTAAAACGGTCCCCCAGTGTGTCTTGTAGCCAGGCCGAGCCGCCACTGCCGCCTCCTCTCTGAACTGGGTCAGGATCTTCTCCACTTCAGACATGCTTCTGCTGACTGAACTTTCCCCCACGCTGTGGTGACTCATACCATGCGGGGATTACTTTTATCACTTCCCTTAACCCCTCCCCCTCTGCACCACAATACCTCCCTCTTCTCCTCCTGTATTCCCACTGTTAACCCTGTCATGTATGCCCTCCGCTTAGGTCTTTTCTTACTTACTTGCTCCGGGCTCTCTTTACATACTGTATGTCTAAGTGTAACACTTGCAGGTATTTACTAGTTCTCAAAGAGGCCAAAGTTTCCCCCTTACAATGTAATTGTCTTCTTTTCTCCCCAGAAGAGTAAGGTCATCTTTGCTTAGGCTTCATGCAGGGTCAGCATTTATGATGCGCTCTTCCCAGACACCTTCCAATCAGAGAGGAGGAGTTCTATTACCAACCATAATGGGAGAAACGGGCAGTTCTTGTAAAGACCTCTTATCCTTTACTTCATTGATGCTGCAGGTAGGAATATACACTATATTTCCAAAAGTATTGGGACACATGTCTTTACACGCACACAAACTTTAAGGGATTCCCAGTCTTAGTCTGTAGGGTTCAATTTTGAGTTGGCCCACCCTTTGCAGCTATAACAGCTTCAACTCAGTTCTAACTAGCCTGCACAAGAGTATTGACCTCAACCCAATAGAACACCTTTGGGATGAATTAGAGTAGAGACTGCGAGCCAGGCTTTCTCATCCACCGTGGCTGACACCTCACAAATGCGCTTCTGGAGGAATGGTAAAAAATTCCCATAGACAGACTAAATCTTATAGGCAGCCTTCCCAGGAGAGTTGAAGCTGTTATAGCTGTAAAGGGTGGGCCAACTCAGCATTGAACCCTACAGACCAAGATCGAGATGCCATTAAAGTGTGCATGTAAAGGCACACGTCCCAAAACTTTGGTAATATAGTGTAGGTACACCTAACTGGCATTGTCATTTTGTACTATCCTTTCAGAACCACCCCCCTACAATTGCTCAGTTTAGACCAAAATATAACCAAAAGAAACTAAATGGGAACATTTTATCAGAATTTTTATGTTTTCAACCTGCTGCCCTAGGTACTTGCTATGAATACCATAGTGGCAATTGCAGACCTGATTCAGTCATGTAAAATCTGGTGAAGGAGGGTTTTATGGACCAGTCATGTTATTTGAGACATTTCCCCTCTGCAAGTTCCTCTCACCTTCTTGAGAAAGTTACAAAAAGTTATAATTTTACAAGGGAGGGAAGAATTTGTAATATTTTCTTTCTAGCTTGCAATAGGGTGACCACATTCATCCAAAGATTGGACATCAAAGACTGCCTTGTAATAAAAAATTTATTTTGAAACTATATTATATCTGTATGTTGTGACATGTCAGTAATTATGTAAGCATATCTGTAAACTTATCAATAGATCTACTTAAAATAGTACTTCAACTAGTAATCCAATAATATACAAGACATTATTTATTAATCCCATGTAAACCTCCCCTGAGAGACCCCTGCAATGCAGCAAATAGTGGAGAGACAGAGAGCATCGGATCGTCCGACTGGCGTCCCACAGATTTTACATGTGGGACGCCAGTCGGACGATCTGGTGCTCTCTGTCTCTCCACTATTTGCTGCATTGCAGGGGTCTCTCAGGGGAGGTTTACATGGGATTTTTTTTGCCTTCGGCAATGATAACAGAGTAAGCAACATGAGTCGCAAACGACGCGCTACTGCTTTATTATTTCCCCTTTCCCCCTTGGGAAGCCTTGGATACTGGCAAGACACGCAGTCCATCCAGCATTGTTCATCGCTTTTAATTTAAACTGGGAGGTATATTTAACTGTTACCATACTAGGTTATAATTATACCATATGTTGCACTTACACCCCTGAAGAAGGAGACTGTTCTCAGCTCCGAAACGCGTAGGGTGATCGCCTCTATAGTTGATTTTGTATAGCAATGCGTTTTGTTACTATTACTGCTACAAACTCTTATGATATGTATCAACTTTATATTTTTATCTGATTTTATACATATTCAATAAAGAAAGTTAATTGTTTTTGATTTGCAATTTTTGATTGTACGTGCCAGTAAAGTCCACCATTAGGAGTTTTCTTGATATAGTTGCATTATTGGATGTGGCACAGTTTTGTCGAACTACACTATTTTTTATTGATATATGTTGTAAAGCGCTGCGCAAACTGTTGGCGCTATATAAAACCTATATAATAATATGTAGATTTGTTAGCATTGGTGCATTTTAAATAGCAACTCATGGCAACAATTGCAATTATTCAATGAACTGTCGATGCAACCCCTATCCCATCAATTATGCTAAAGTCAGCAAGTTGAGTCAGTTTAACTTAATCTGGTTTTTCTAAAGCCCACTGCAGGCAGATTTGGTAGGCTTTTCACACTCGTCATCACGTTATCCTGTGCTGCTTAACCTTCATCTGTGAAAATTACAGAAGGCAGTATTCTGACACAATAACCACTCTAACTTGCATTTAACCACTTTAGCCCCAGAAAGATTTACCCCCTTCCTGACCAGAGCACTTTTTGCGATTCGGCACTACGCCGATTTAACTCACAATTGTGCGGTCGTGCTACGTTACACAAAAACTAAATTTATCTCCTTTTTTCCCACAAATAGAGCTTTCTTTTGGTGGTATTTGATCACCTCTGTGGTTTTTCGTTTTTGCGCTATAAACAAAAAAAGAGAGAACATTTTGAGAAAAAAAGCAATATTTTTTAAATTTTGCTATAATAAATATCCCAAAAAAATCAAAAAAATATTTTTTCCTCAGTTTAGGCCGATATGTATTCTTTTACATGTTTTTGGTAAAAATAAATTGCAATTAGCGTATATTGATTGGTTGGCGCAAAAGTTATAGCGTCTACAAAATAGGGGATAGATCATTTTTTATTAGTAATGGCGGCGATCTGCAATTTTTTAACTGAGACATTGCGGCAGACACTTTTGACACTATTTTGGGACCATTGTCATTTATACAGCGATCAGTGCTATAAAAATGCACTGATTACTGTGTAAATGACACTGTCATTGAAGGGGTTAAACACTAGGGGCCGCTCAAGGGGTTAAGTGTGTCCTAGGGAGTGATTCTAACTGTAGCGGGGGTGCGCTCACTACAACATGAGAGAGATCACTGCTCCTTATGGCAGGGACCAGTAGATCTCTGTCATGTTGCTAGGCAGAACAGGGAAATGCCTTGTTTACACAGGCATCTCCTTGTTCTGCTGCTCCATGCCACGATCGTGGGATACTGGCGGACTTCGAGTCCGCGGGACCCGCGAGCACGGTCATGCAGTATGCAGTGGGCGCTCACGCACCCTGGCGGCGGGGGGCACGCCCACTAGCCCGCAAATTAAAGGGGACGTACAGGTACGCCCATTTGCCCATCCCTGCCATTGTGGCGGCGTATATCAGGGTGCGGCGGTCGGAAAGTGGTTAAACAGGTTTAGATTCAAGGCCATGCTAAAAATAACAATATACTAACTTGAGCAATTTAGCAAGCCAGCTACACGTGATAAATTTCATAAATGAAATCCTAATCATAGGCAGATATAAAAGACAGATATTTAATCCAGCTATGTATTCACATAAATAATATAAATTTAAGTTGTTTGGTTCTTATGTAACTCCTCTTTAAATCCTCCTTCAATTCCCTATTCAACAGGACTAGGAGAGGAAGAGATGCAGAACTGTAAGCCAATAGGCCTCTACTGCACAGTGCTAGCAATCTAAAAACAGACACATTATTAACCACTTGCCGACCGCCGCACGACGATGTACGTCGACAGAATGGCACAGGCAGGCATATGGGCGTACATGTACGTCCCTGCCTTCCCGCGGGTGGGGGGCCCAATCGGGCCCCCCCCCAGTGCCAGCGGCGGTCGGTATCCGTTCAGGAGCGATCCGGGATGAGGGGGCAGCCATTCGTTCATGGCCACCCCCTCGCGATCGCTCCTGACGAATGGAAGTGAAGCGTGACATCACTTCCTCTCCTGTAATGTAAACACAGGCAGAGGAAGTGATGTAATCTCTCCTCCGTGTCGGTATTTTTCGCTCCGGCACCGAGGAGAGAGGATCGGTGAGTTGCACCAACACTACACAATACAGTAGAACATGCCAGGCACACTCTCACCCCCCCTTCACCCCCCGATCACCCCCCCAATCACCCCTGCACCCCCAGTCACAGTGACACCAATTGTGTATTTTTTTTGCATTGGTGTCATTTGTGACTGTAATAACTGTTAGGGCAGTTAGGGTTAGCCCCCTTTAGTTCTAGGGTACCCCCCTAACCCCCAATAAAGGTTTAACCCCGTGATCACCCCCCGTCGCCAGTGTCACTAATGCTGGGTTCACATTGCAGCGGTTTATGAGAACGGATGTGATTTTGCACCACACTGCAGTGCAAATCACATCCGATCTCTGTGCGATTCGAGTTCAGCCATACAGATAGTACACCCGCCGCAAACTCGCACGGGACCCTTTTTTTGGTCCGCAGCAGAATCGGATTGCATGGGTGTTCACACCATGCGATCCGATTCCTGTCCAAGTTTGCAGATCGCACTGCGATATGCGAACTGATCTGGGGGTGTCATTAACATTTCACTGACACTCCCAGCAGTTCGCATAGGGCAGTGTAATGCGGGAACCCGCCGCGGATTCGTGGCGTTCCCGCATCGCTCCAGTGTGAACCCAGCCTAATAAGCAATCATTTTTCTGATCGCTGTATTAGTGTCACAGGTGACGCTAGTTAGGCAGGTAGGTATTTAGGTTCGCCGCAGCTTTTTATAGCGCCAGGGACCCCCATATACTACCGCATAAAGCCCCCTGATTGCCCCCTAGTTAACCCTTTCACCAGTGATCACCATATAACTGTTACAGGTGACGCTGGTTGGTTAGTTATTTTTTTATAGTTTCAGGGCACCCGCCATTTATTACCTAATAAAGGTTTAACCCCTTGATCACCCGGCGGGTGATATAAGTTTGAGGGTCAGATAAGGTCTGCGTCGCCCCAGGCAGCGTCAGGTTAGTGCCATTACCGCTAACACCCACGCGCAAAGCATACACCTCCCTTAGTAATATAGTATCTGATCAGATCTATATTAGCGTCGCCAGCAGTTTAGGTTTCCCAAAACGCATTATTAGCGGGATCAGCCCAGATACCTGCTAGCACCTGCGTTTAGCCCCTCCGCCAAGCCCAGCCCACCCAAGTGCAGTATCGATCGATCGATCGATCACTGTCACTTACAAAACACAACACACATAACTGCAGCGTTCGCAGAGTCAGGCCTGATCCCTGCGATCGCTAACAGTTTTTTTTTGTAGCGTTTTGATACAGTCGCTGACAGCCTAGGTGCTTTTTTACCTGTGAGTCTCACTAGTATACCCCTAAATTTAGGGGTGTCTACTTTCCAAAATGGGGTCATTTGGGGGGGGGGTTTGTGCCATCTTGGCATTTTATGGCCTTCAAAACTGTAATAGGTAGTGAGGAGTGAAGTCAAAAATTTACGCCCTTAGAAAGCCTGAAGGCGTGCTTGGTTTTTGGGGCCCCGTACGTGACTAGGCTCCCAAAAAGTCCCACATATGTGGTATCCCCGTACTCAGGAAAAGCAGCAGAATTTATTTTGGGGTGTCATTTCACATATGCCCATGGCATGTGTGAGCAATATATCATTTAGTGACAACTTTGTGAAAAAAAAAAAAAAAGTTTGTAATATTCCCACAACTTGTGACAAAATATAAAATATTCCATGGACTCAACATGCCTCTCAGCAAATAGCTTGGGGTGTCTACTTTCTAAAATGGGGTCATTTGTGGGGGTTTTGTGCCATCTTGGCATTTTATGGCCTTCAAAACTGTAATAGGTAGTGAGGAGTGAAGTTAAAAATGTACGCCCTTAGAAAGCCTGAAGGCGGTGCTTGGTTTTCGGGGCCCCGTACGCGGCTAGGCTCCCAAAAAGTCCCACATATGTGGTATCCCCGTACTCAGGAGAAGCAGCAGAATTTATTTTGGGGTGTCATTTCACATATGCCCATAGCATGTGTGAGCAATATATCATTTAGTGACAACTTTGGGAAAAAAAAATTAAAATAAATAAAAGTTTGTAATTTTCCCGCAACTTGTGACAAAATATAAAATATTCCATGGACTTAACATGCCTCTCAGAAAATAGCTTGGGGTGTCTACTTTCTAAAATGGGGTCATTTGTGGGGGTTTTTTGCCATCTTGGCATTTTATGGCCTTCAAAACTGTAATAGGCAGTGAGGAGTGAAGTCAAAAATTTACGCCCTTAGAAAACCTGAAGGCGGTGCTTGGTTTTCGGGGCCCCGTACAGGGCTAGGCTCCCAAAAAGTCCCACATATGTGGTATCCCCGTACTCAGAAGAAGCAGCAGAATTTATTTTGGGGTGTCATTTCATATATGCCCATAGCATGTGTGAGCAATATATCATTTAGTGACAACTTTGTGAAAAAAAAAAAAATATATAAAAGTTTGTAATTTTCCCGCAACTTGTGGCAAAATATAAAATATTCCATGGACTCAACATGCCTCTCAGCAAATAGCTTGGGGTGTCTACTTTCTAAAATGGGGTCATTTGTGGGTGTTTTGTGCCATCTTGGCATTTTATGGCCTTCAAAACTGTGATAGGTAGTGAGGAGTGAAATTACAAATGTATGCCCTTAGAAATCCTGAAGGCAGTGCTTGGTTTTCGGGGCCCCGTACACGGCTAGACTTCCAAAAAGTCGACCACATGTGGTATCCCCGTACTCAGGAGAAGCAGCAGAATGTATTTTGGGGTACAATTCCACATATAACCATGGCATGTGTGAGCAATATATCATTTAGTGACAACTTTGTGAAAAAAAAAAATATATATATAAAAGTTTGTAATTTTCCCGCAACTTGTGGCAAAATATAAAATATTCCATGGACTCAACATGCCTCTCAGCAAATAGCTTGGGGTGTCTACTTTCTAAAATGGGGTCATTTGTGGGTGTTTTGTGCCATCTTGGCATTTTATGGCCTTCAAAACTGTGATAGGTAGTGAGGAGTGAAATTACAAATGTATGCCCTTAGAAATCCTGAAGGCAGTGCTTGGTTTTCGGGGCCCCGTACACGGCTAGGCTTCCAAAAAGTCGACCACATGTGGTATCCCCGTACTCAGGAGAAGCAGCAGAATGTATTTTGGGGTACAATTCCACATATAACCATGGCATGTGTGAGCAATATATCATTTAGTGACAACTTTGTGTAAAAAAAAAAAAAAAAAAAATTTTTTTTGTCATTATTCAGGCAAAAAAATAATATATTCAATGGGCTCAACATGCCTCTTATCAATTTCCTTAGGGTGTCTACTTTCCAAAATGGGGTCATTTGGGGGGGTTTTGTACTGCCCTGCCATTTTAGCACCTCAAGAATTGAGATAGGCAGTCATAAACTAAAAGCTGCGTAAATTCCAGAAAACGTACCTTAGTTTGTAGATGTGACAACTTTTGCGCAAACCAATAAATATACAGTTATTGACTTTTTTTTTACCAAAGACATGTGGCTGAATACATTTTGGCCTAAATGTATGACTAAAATTGAGTTTATTGGATTTTTCTAATAACAAAAACTAGAAAATATCATTTTTTTTCAAAATTTGCGGTCTTTTTACGTTTATATCGCAAAAAAAAAAAAATTGCAGAGTCAGTCAAATACCTTTAAAAGAAAGCTCTATTTGTGGGAAAAAAAGGACGCAAATTTTGTTTGGGTACAACATTGCATGATCGCGCAATTACCAGTTAAAGCAGCGCAGTGCCAAATTGTAAAAAGACCTCTGGTCATTGACCAGCAAAATGGTCCAGTCTGAAAGTGGTTAATAGGATGAGAGAGCAGAGTGTTGACCCTTTCAGTGTGCTTGCTGCATTTTTACTCTCCAGTACAGGAAGAGGCAGGTATTTGACCAAGCTGTATTGCTTTAACTGTGGTGGAGAAAAGTGAGGTCAGAGATTAGTCTATGGTGTCCTGCAGAGGTGAGTGCATTTCAACATAAGCTGAACAGAATCTTATCATTTGTAAAATAATTACCACTTGATTTCAGTTGTGCGTTCACCTGTTGAGGTTTAGTTGTGCTTTAAAATTGTCTTAATATAATGTATTAAGTATGGCTGTTCAGGGTGGATTCCCAGCTGTGATGTGCTTATTGTAATTAACATGTTTTGCATGTTTTGTAATAAAATTGTGAAATAATCCAGCTGTACCAAAGTGGCAAATAAATTTGTCAGATAACCTGTTGCAATCAGTTTGACAAAATATAACACGTGTCCTTGTGAAAACAGACTTTTAGGTAATGATTTATTCTGTGTTTTGTACTCCCATTGCTCCTATTAGACCAGTGGCCTCAAAACTGTGCCCCATGGGCCAGATACAGCCCTTTGCATGCTTTTATCTGGCCCTTGGGACACCATTTAATCCACTGATACCAACAATGAAGCTTATTTCCCCCAAACTAATGCCCATGAAGGGGTACAATTCCTCCTAATGATGGGGAAAAAAGTCCCTCCAACGACGCCAACAATGGAGCCTAATAACACCACTGATGGGGTACAATTCCCACTGACATCAATAATGGGGCATTGTTTTTCCCACCAGGACATTTTCTACTTTCAATGGCCACAGTTTGATCCCCTTAAAGTCTGAAGGACAGTAAACTGGCCCCTTGCTTAGAAAGTTTGGAGACCCCTATATTAGACTTTAGAGGAATGCAGGTAACAACAGAAAAGTTCCCAGATAGTTTTATTTGTATTCCTTATATGTGTATGTGTTGTCTGTGCTGTCTCTGTATGTTTCTCTTGTTTTTACTTGTATTTTTTTATATTTTTCCTGCTTTCTCTCATTCTTTACTTTTATGGAGTGATTCTTAATCCAAGGGGAAAACTCGATAGCACAATATAGAGCAGTGATGGAGAACCTTGGCACCCCAGATGTTTTGGAACTACATTTCCCATGATGCTCAACTACACTGCAGAGTGCATGAGCATTGTGGGAAATGTAGTTCCAAAACATCTGAGGTGCCAAGGTTCGCCATCACTGATATAGAGGCTATGGAAGAACGGGTAGAAATACACACTTATACTGATTCTATTCCGAGACTGTACAAATTGATTTAGAGGTTGTTTTAATCACTTTTTTTTAACATAAAGATAAATGGGACTATGTTGTTCCAGGTTATGTGCTTTGTGTGTAACTCTTGCAAAAGATCTAATAAAATCTAATATATAAAAAAATAAAAAAATAAATATAAAACAGCAGAAAAGTGAATTTTGAAAGATAGAGTTCAGAGACAACTGAGTTTTGGAAAAGAACAGAAAAGTGTGGAGAACCTAGGACTAGACTCAAACAGTTGGTAAACTTCAGGTGGCACTTATTGTCACCCCTCCCCCCAGTTTGTTAGTACTAACTTGTCCCACTGGGAACTTGTCCCACTGGTGTTGCTGTAAACAGTAAAATAATCTTTCTTTTGCCCACTTAATAATCTTTCTTTCGCCCACTTATTTGAGTGTAGTATGTGGAATGCTCAAATGCTACAAAAAAATAAGCCCTGATGTGTAAATTTCCCGACAATTAGTTTACCGAGACCATTAAAAAAAAATAATAAAAAAAAATAAAAAAAGAAAATTCTCAATTAGACATCCCAATGGTGCTGATCTCCTGCAGCCATTTTCTGTCTACATACATGCATTTTATAGAACAGGTTTACAGATTTTGACATAAGTGGGCAATGCCTGCATAATGTGTTTTGAAACACACCCACAGTTTCCATCAGAAACCCATGTGACAAGTTGGTAATGCATAAAAATAAGACTCAGGCACTGAGTGTTGTCACACTATAACAGGAAGGGTTGAACAAGGTGAACAAGACCCTTCATGGCAAAATCACCAAGTATTATTTTTATTGGAGGCTGCAGATTTGAAAATACTGAACATTATTATACAGGATTTATATAGCACCAGCAGTTTGCACAGCGCTTTACAATATAAAGGAAGACAATACAGCAACAATACAATTCAATAAAAGAGGGTTAGGAGGGCCCTGCTCCTGCAAGCTTACAGTCTAATAGGGTCGTTTTTGTAATTAGAAAGGTCTGATAAAGCCTACGTATTTAATAGTTTAGTGATTGGATTCACATATTCTTTAACAATGGGAATGCTTTATATTCAGTTGATGGAGAAAAACATTTTATGAATGTGAGTTTCCATTTACAACTGTCAGGGCACTATCTGCAACAGAGGTTTTGAAGACCTGGCGTCCCTTCCAGTACTTTGCATGACTGCAGGAATTCGCACTGGCACATAAAAAATGCGCACTTGCGAACCTCTGCCTGCACGCAAACAAGTGCGTGCACAATCATGCATGGTCCCAAATTAGTTTGGCGCCAAACAGCCTTTATAAGGAAGTCTGTCAGTATCTACAGTTGATGGTTTATCTTCGACTCCTCCAGTGCGTTAAGCCTATGGTTCCCTTGTTCCTGTGATTTCCTGTTACAGACTTGGCTTATCCTGAACTGTCTCCTGACCTGACCTTGGCTTGATTAACGGATCTTCTCTTCTCGCTCTCCTGTGTTTTGTTGGCTGAGTATTTAAATCATGCGCTGGAAGCTTCTTATAAACACTTTACTTTCATTGAGTAATATCAGAAAATGTCTTACATTGTGAGAAACATGAAACAGGAACAGGATACAGACAAGTACACATTTATATGCAGACGGTACATCCTGTTATTACTTTGTATCATAGAATACACACTATAATACTGCAGTGCCACCTGCTGGATAGATAAGTATAATGCATACAGTATATATCGTTCACAGTACTTTTCATTACACACTGTTGCTCTTCCAACACCCCTTCTCAACAGCATGTGCCTCGTCAAATTATATTCAGCTTGTGAACTATTTGATTATAATCCTCTTCTTGTTCAAAACAAGTTATAATCTTATCAACATAGATGAGGATGTATATATATATCTGTCTTCTTCTTCCATTCTTGGAGTAGAGACAGGGGTCTGCATTACTTCTTGAGAATCCCTTTCTGGTAAGCACTTCATTCACTTTCTCATTCCGCATCCTTGCAGATTGCTTTACACACAAGGTTGTCTCCTTGCTCAAACCCTGGCGGTTGCTCCATGTAGAGATCTTCCTTAATGTCTCCATATAGGAAAGCAGTTTTAACATCTACGTGTTTGACTTGCATGCCCTTTCCAGCTGCAATGCTAAGAAGCGCACTGATGGTGGAGTGTTTTACGAGAGGAGCAAATGTTTCATCTTAATCTTCACCGAATTTCTGAGAGTAACCCTTGGCAACTAGTCTGCCCTTGTATTTGTGGATATTCCCTTCTGTGTCTGACTTTACTTTGAAAGTCTACTTACTTCCTATAGTTTTGCAGTTAGTAGAGAGCTCTGTGATTGTCCAGGTTTTATTTTCTTGAAGTGACTTTAATTCTTCTTCTGCTGCCTTTCTCCATTTATTGGCTTCACATTTTGGCAGTTTTTCTATGTCTTCCCAGGATTTTGGGTCAAGTATACTGTGTGTTTTGACAGTGTATGACAGCTTGCGGGGTGGTATCCCCTTTGTGGTCCGAGTACATCTTCTGACTTCAGGCAGTTCAGCGGGATCTGATGGAGAACTTAATATATTCATTGTAAGATCCGCCTCTTGTTCTGACTCCTGCACAGGTTTGCTTTGATCAAACTTCTCTTCTGGTTTACTGGGCATATTTACTTCACAGCTTTCAGGCTCTGCTTTCTTTGTTGTGCTTTTTGTCTTTGTACATCTTACGAGCTTTGTCATCATGGTGCCTATTTTCTTCCCTTCTGTCATATTCATCAATTAATTTTCCTTTGATATATCCTAATGTTAGCTCCTGCTCAGGTCCAGTTTCTAAAGCATTAATAAGAGCAGTATATGTCTTTAAAAGGCTGCAGAGGAGCAGGGCAACAATATGGTCATCTTTGATGTCCTCTCCAATGGCGCAAAGCTACTCTATAAACTCTAGCATAGCTTTCACATGGTTACACATTTGCTAGCCTTCTTCTAGTCTTATCTTACATAACTTTCTTAGTAGAAAGAGCTTGCTGTTTATGCTTGAACGCTCATGCAGTTTTTGTAATGAAGTCCACATATCTTTGGCTGTTTTCTCTGTTCTGTCTGTCTTTCCTATCCCATTCCTCCATTTCTCCGTTTGTGGGTCTAAAATGCTTATGAACAAGTCATCCTTGTTCATAAGCATTTCAGGTTTCAACTTCCATAGCTGGTAATTGGCATTGTTCAGCTACTGCAAACTTCACATCTGAACCACTTGTTTTCTTTCAGTAGTTTGTATACAGTACTGGGGTATCCTCTCCAACGCCTGGGTACCTGGAGCCCATAACCTGTTGGCTGAGTATTTAAATTATGCACTGGACGATTCCTATGTACAGCAATGGAGGAATATCAGAACATGTCTTACATATTAAGAAGCATGAAAGAGGAACAGGATACAAACAAGTACACATTTAGATACAGACAGTACATCCTATCATTACTTTGTATCATAGAATACACACTAATATACTGCAGTGCTGCCTGTTGGATTCATAGGCATAATGCATGTAGTATATATAGTTCACAGTGCTTTATATCACATGCTGTTGCTCTTCCAACATGATTGACCCCGGCTTCTCTGAAACCCGACCCTGACTTTGAACCAACTTCTCTCCAGGCTCTGTTACCAAAGACGTGGTACATCTCATGGGCGAAACCTGTCTGCAGACTTCACTCCAGCACATCAGCTGTACTTCTGTGTTCCCCTGCAAGCAGTCACACAGGCAACCATGCTACTTTGGGCCCGAGTCCTCCTGTTTAACCTTCAGGGGAGTATGAAACTTAGCTGCAAGGGCAGCCCTCTCTTCATTGGCCTCCAGCACCAGGTACATGATAACAACGTAATATAGGGAGCCGTGATGGGCATGTGAGGCATGGGGAATGGATAGTCTTACTTGGGTCTCATTAATTCTTCTGCCTAAATGTGCTTGCATTGCCCACACCATTATTGTTTTAACAAAGATTTTATAGTTCTCACTTAACCTGCTTATTAATAAACAAATCATAACATTATGAACGTGGTAGAGCAGAAGATGAATAGCCGGCTGGGTCTAATGTCCTGAGTTTAAATCCAGAGTGGAGTAAAGCAAATTCTTGACATAGCCATGAAATAGCCAATCACATGCTAAGGTCCATCTTCCCCTGATATAAACACAAATCAGTTGAAAGTGTCTGCATAGAGACTATGGCTGCATTGACTTGCCGGACACAGAAAGGGTTACTGCAGCTGTGCTGCTAAAGCGGAGCTGTGACCCACTTGCACAGATGAGAATGGGTTATTTGGAAAAAGAACAAGAGACCAGATGCAAGAATGGTGAAAGGGAGCTTAATAGAAATAAAGGAAGCTTAGAAGAAACAGAAGTGGCTATGATGAAGTCTAAAGGATGAGAAGTGAACGTGCAAAACAAGCAAAGAAATGTGATGGGCAAAAAGACACCAAATACAGCGTGTTAAGAGTTGAAATGATGGCATGAGATGGAGGAAGAGGAATAAAAATACTAAGTGCATGGAGAGGGCCAGGGTAGCAGACGGCTCCTACATTAGAGAGGGCCACTCTCCCCAGCTATCTTTAATCTTTTAATCTTTTCTATTTTAATCGCTTGCCACTGCATTGTGTATAAAACAAAATAAATAAATTAATCATGCAGCCAATGGCAGAAGAAAAGTGTGGAATGGAATATCTGGCAAAAAGCATAGAAACATGGGCATAATTCATGTGCTAATATTAAAAATGTGTCTTTTTTTGTGAAATCCCTATCTACATTTCTGATTCGACGTGTTTATGTATTTATTCACTGATAAAAGCAAATCTCTACTAAACACTGATTGTATCTAAAATCACAACATTTGCATATAACCATAAAATGTAACATTTTCTGTAAATAAAAACAAAATGACCCTAAACAGTAGATATACCCCATACCATAAACCATATATGTGTAACACTAACCCCTGAAAGAGCTGCTGGTTAGATCTGGGCTTACCGTTACCTTCTGTTCCACTCGCTTCACGTCTAGGGGTGTTCCGTGGTAGATAGCCCAGTAACTGGAGAGACTGACAACAGATCCACTGGAATGGATTTTAGTTGCAAAACATAGACAATGAACAGTCTCTTAAATTGGGATCAGAGGGTTGGAAAGGAAATTCAGGTACTTTTAATGTCAAAGTCAAAATGTTGATAATGTCTCTGCCACAGACGTTGTAGAACATGTAGGGAAACGAAACTTGAAGAACACTCGTAGGATACCTGGATCTTTCAGCCAGCTTGGAGATATCCACGAGACCGGATTCTCTTGGGTACTTAAGCCCTTCCAGGCTCTTACTAAGAAACCAACCCATACGTAGTCTTCTTCTAAAGAGTCCTCCCCTGGAATGCTTGAAGTAACTGGGTCTCTTCCAAACCGGAGACAGCACCCAACCACCTCAGAATCCTCCTTAAGTTTCCTTGCCTTGGGCTAGCCAGCCCCGAGACATCAAGATCGGGTGGATCTGCACTCCAGGCCATAGCCTTCCTGGGGGCTGGTCAGGAGGACCAGGACCATGAAGTCAGTACATCATTCTGGACCAGAACAACGAACCACATGACGTCTGCATCTTAAATACCCTCTCCTAGAAAGCACAGCAAGAGTGCCACTCCCACTGGGCAGGCTCAGAGAGAAAGTAACTTAAGCACCTAACCAGACTATAGTTCCATGCCTGCCAGAAGAGACAGTGCCCCCTGTGGCCAGGCTGAACATCTCACAGTCCAGTCAGACTGATGCTGAAGTCCAAATTTAGACAATTGTACCCAAACCAAACTGCAGTTTAGGCATAACTTTAACTTTGAAAAAACGCATAGCGCATGCTCTTCAAGAGCCGCTGCTACATATGTCTAATTGCTTCGTAAGTTTGTAAAAATGTGAATTTATTGTCACTATTAATATTATTAGCTTTATTACCCTTGAAGAGCAACTTCACGTTAAATAATTCTCCTCCAACCCCCCTCCCCACCCCCGTAAGTACAGTTCACCCGGTAACATACTTACCTGCATTGCCGATCCAACAATGTTTGTTGTGTGGCCCTGCCCAGCATTGCACATGTGCACCATGGTCCCATTCTTAAGGGATGGCCATACTCTCAGCACTACTGGAGGCTGCCAGGAATACAGCCACCTTAAAGGATGAATGGGGCCATAGTACACCTGTACAAGAAGGAAGGCCTGATGAAAGTTGTCTGTGTGAAGCAGGGATGTTTTCTAAAAGCAGTTGGCCTGTGTGCAAAATGATAAGTTGGGCCCCCTGGCCTGAGAACACGAAAATGTGGAGCACAAAGCCAAAAGTGGGCTTGTTTCTAAGTTGACATAGTATAGTAGAAGACAGTGTTAATTAGGGAATGTACAGCACAGTATCCTAACATTGGGGCACCTGTTCGGGGTGAGTAGTAAATGAATTACTACTGACCTCTGAACTCTGCGTCACTTTCTACTGACCATTGACCTCTGCCATTTACTACAGACCTATGAACTCTGCACTACTGATTCTGAACTCTGTGTCACTTATCACTGAATTGTGTGCTGCTTACTACTGACCTCTGCACTCTGCATTACTTACTACTACCTTCTGCAACACTTACTGCTGACCACTGAGCTCTGGGGTCAAGGGTAAGCTATGATAGGTTCAGGGATCAAGAGTAAACAATGTAGAGTTCAGAGGTCAGTAGCAACTGATGCAGTATTAAGAGGTCAGATGCAGCATTCAGGGTTCAATAGTGACACAGAGTGCAGAATGCAGTAGTGACTGTCTTTCCCAGTGCAGTCAAACACCCTACCCCCCACCCCACCTTGCACAACTTACCTCTGTTCTCGCTCTTCCTGGACTATTGTACTGCAGTTCCAGCTCTCCTCTTCCACCTCTTTCCCTAGTAAGTTGGGCTAAATCACAGCCATGCTACAAGGGTCCACCCCATCTACTCGCCAGCCTTTGGCACCTACCCGCTTCAAGGCATAACCAAACAGTGTTTAACCTCTTCCCAACCATGCTATAGCCAAAAGACGGCTAAAGACATCCAATTCTGGGAGGGCATCCATGAACGTCCTCCCAGAACCAGAACCATGGTTCAGGAACCGCAACAGATAGTCAGACAAGCCAAAATGTCAGGGAGCCAGAGATGAACATAGTAGAACAGCAAGCAGGGCCTGGAGCCAGTAGGAATGTCAGCCAAGCAAGTCTTTAACAGGAACACAGGAGAGCATATCTAGAGATGTGACCAAGGCGAAGGCAGAGATCATCTGGAGCAGGATATCCTCAACAGGTGGGTCACTGTGGAGAGATAGGAGCTGTCAATTAGCCGACAGCTGAGTGGTCAGCTTTGAGAAGGAAGGGCTGAGCCCAGCCCTGACTGACACCTTTTGTGCAATGTATGAGAACACAGTGGACCCCACATATCATGGGGCCCATCTCCACTGAACACATTTCAGATGTGGGGGATATGCCCCTGTATGTGACATTTTGGGCTGCATGCACACCATGGCTCTATTTATTTCTATGGGACTCCACAGAACTACATGTAGCCATCAGGAGTATGGATGAGCCGAACACCCCCCTGTTCGGATCACACCAAAAGTGTAATATTCCTTTAAATTTCATACCTGGGGGGGTGTCTATAGTATGCCTGTGAAAGGGTGCATGTTTCCCGTGCTTAGAACTGTCCCTGCACAAAATGTCATTTGACAAGGAAAAAAAGTCTTTTAAAATCACTATCACCATTGTCAGCTCCCATAATACAGAGAACACTCAATGAGTGTTCTCTGTATTAGCCGACAATTCATTCATTGATAAAAAAAAAGCGTGGGGGTTCCCCTAAATTCAATTACCAGGCCCTTCAGGTCTGGTATGGATATTAAGGAGAACCCCGTGTCAAATTAAAAAAAAATTGACGTTGGGGTCCACCTAAAAATCCATACCAGACCCTTTATCCGATAACGCAACCTGGCAGGCCGCAGGAAAAGAGGGGGGGACGGGAGAGCGCCCCCCTCCTGAACCGTACCAGACCACATGCCCTCAACATTGGGAGGATGCTTTGGGGGTCTGTGACCTCTCAAAGCACCATGTCCTCATGTTGATGTGGAGAAGGGCCTCATCCCCACAACCCTGGCCGGTGGTTGTGGGGGTCTGCGGGCGGGGGGCTTATCAGAATCTGGAAGCCCCCTTTAACAAGGGGACCCCCAGATCCCACCCCCCTGTTTGAAATGGTACGGGGGTACAAAAGTACCCCTACCATTTCACAAAGAAAGTGCAAAAATGGTTAAATAAGACAAACACACTTTTGAAAAATTCCTTTATTAAAAATAAAAAAATAAAAAAAGATTCCAGCGGTGGTAATCCACTCTTGCTATCCAGTGATGGATGATCATCTCTCCGGGGTCCAGCGATGGCTGATCTGATCCAGCGATGGGTGATTTTCAGTCCAGCGCTGTCCATACATCAGTCTTCTGTCTCCACTGCGGAGACACTGCGGGGATCCCAGTGCTGACGTTTCTTATATTTGGATGGCGGGGCCACCCGTCACCTGACCCCGCCCCCTCTGACGCTGATGAGGGAAGCCATGCGTTACATCAGAGGGGGCGGGGTCACTCGTATGTCACTGGGGAACCCCAGGGCTTCCCTCATCAGCGTCAGTGGGGGCAGGGTCAGGTGACGGGTGGCCCCGCCCTCCTAATATAAGAAACGTCAGAGCTGGGATCCCCGCAGTGTCTCCGCAGTGGAGACAGAAGACGGATGCATGTATGGACAGCGCTGGACTGAAAATCACCCGTCGCTGGATCAGATCAGCCATCGCTGGACCCCGGTGAGATTATCACCCGTCGCTGGATAGCAAGAGTGGATTAGCACCGCTGGAATCTTTTCTTTTTTTTTTTTTTTTAATAAAGGAATTTTTCAAAAGTGTGTTTGTCTTATTTAACCATTTATACACTTTCTTTGTGAAATGGTAGGGGTACTTTTGTACCCCCTTACCATTTCAAATGGGGGAGACGGGATCTGGGGGTCCCCTTGTTAAAGGGGACTTCCAGATTCTGATAAGCCCCCCGCCCGCAGACCCCCACAATCACCCACCAGGGTTGTGGGGATGAGGCCCTTCTCCACATCAACATGGGGACATGGTGCTTTGAGAGGTCACAGACCCCCAAAGCATCCTCCCAATGTTGAGGGCATGTGGCCTGGTATGGTTCAGGAGGGGGGGCACTATCTCGTCCCCCCCTCTTTTCCTGCGGCCTGCCAGGTTGCATGCTCGGATAAAGGGGCTGGTATGGATTTTTAGGGGGACTCCCACGTCAAATTTTTTTTAAATTTAATGCGGGGTTCCCTTTAATATCCATACCAGACCTGAAGGGTCTGGTATGGGTATTTAGGGGGACCCCCACATCAATTTTTTTTTTTATTTGACACGCTTTTTTAATTTTTTTTTTTTTATCAATGAATGAATTGTCGGCTAATACAGAGAACGCTGTATTACGGGAGCCGACAATGGAAAGTGATTTTAAAAGACTTTTTTTCCTTGCGAAATGACACTTTGTGCAGGGACAGTTCTAAGCAAGGTAAACATGCGCCCCTTCACAGGCATACTATAGACACCCCCCCAGGTACGAAATGTAAATAAATATTACACTTTTATTGTTTCACTTTAATCATTATTAAAATCACTGCTCCTGAAAAAACGTCAGTTTTTAAAACTTTTTTTTGCATTGATCCATGTCCCCTGGGGCAGGACCCAGGTCCCCAAACACTTTTTAGGACAGTAACTTGCATATTAGCCTTTAAAATTAGCACTTTAGATTTCTCCCATAGACTTGTATAGGGTGTGACGGCTTTTCGAATTTGCCGCGAACAGCCCAAATTGTTCACTGTTCGCTGAACAGGCGAACAGGCAATGTTCGAGTCGAACATGAGTTCGACTCGAAGCTCATCCCTAATCATGAGTATGGCCATTCCTAAGAAATTAATATAGCTGCAGCGCACCAGTGCTGGAAGAAGAGAAGCCGAACAGAGGTTGTCTTTAGAAAGGCTTTGTGTCACTGGACAGAGCAATAAAGCAAACCTCTAGTTTGGGGCTGAAGGTAGGCATGCTTAATTATTTAAGCAGCCCAGCTACCCCTACTTCATCTCACAAAAGTCATTAGGCAGCCAAAACTTTTAATCTCTAATGAAAACACAAAGCAGGTTCTCTGAGAGGGGTACAAAGCTGCCTGAGCTGCTGAAAGGATGACTGGAATGACTTCAGTGCTTCTGTTGCGAACTTTGACTATAAATTGCTTTACAGTGGGTGTGGCTACAGAGGTCAGTGAGGACTTTTTTTTTTATATAAAGTCTGTATTTTGCTTTTACTAAATAGTTATGTAATTAAACACAGTATAAACATTAAAGTGGTTGTAAAGCCTTACATACTTGTATACTCAGTGAAGTGAACAGCCTCAGATGATACAGAGAGTATATGTATATCTGCTGCCTTCAACTTTTTACACCCTTTAGAAAGTGCAAATCATGTTAAAAATCCTTCTTCCTCTTTCAGCAGCACATAGGGGTGAGTGGGGATACTGGGCTTACACTATGGGAGAGCTGATTGAAGGAAAGGCACACACCCCCACTCCACATAGACAGAGGAACAAAGGAACATGCAGAGACAAGCTCTCTGCTTTTCTTCCTCTACGCTCCCTCTGCGATGCAAATTTTCAACTAATGTTATCACGTGTCAGAACTTGTCAGAAGTAACTCATGCTGATAACAGAGGAACGGAGCATCAGAGAGAAATGACACTTAGAACTTTGGAGAGAGATAAGTAAACACTACAGATATATGTGCTTAGTTCAACTTTAACATAAAAAAACATTGTACTAGAAATTTTACAATCTTACAAATAATAAAGCTAACCAATGGAGAGACAAAATATCCCTCTCCATGGGTGGCACCCGTGGATACAATTTCCTCATGTGTATATATACTTTCTAGAAAAGAGAGAGCAAAGAAGAAAGACATGGAGACAAGAAAAATGATCATTAGGGCCTTGTTTTAAAGCTTATTTACTGCTTGCTAACAATATAGGAATACTTGAATTTCTATAACCTGGCCACAGGTTCACTTTACAATTTATTTTGCGATATGTTAAAAAGGGATTCCCAATTCAAAAAGCAACTCTGCCAAAAATGATTTCTCTGTTGTGAGAGGAGTAGGGTATAGTTACATCCTCAGTGTTTCTTAGCTGTTTATTTGTAGCCCCAGTATAATATTCCTTCAGTCTCTTACTGTGTTGGCATCTTTTCCTGTTTTTTTAGCTTTGTTATGATAGTCACCTTCTTATATTCTTTATATCTGTTTGGAGAGTCCACTAGAGGAAAGGTGATGCAACATTTTAGATTCGTAGAAATATATAAATAAGTCTAAGCCATAAGGTAAGCCTGGCAGGTAGGAAGGGAGAACTACCCAATGGAGTGTCCAAAAGCTTTGACGATCTTGCACAGAATCAGACTCAGACTCTGTTCTGCTCCATCCCACTTTTAGTTACCCTTTAAATTTAAAAAAACATATCAATTTGAAACCATTGTGTACAAAAATATGGCTACCAATCTCCTAAAGCCTGCTTGTAAACATAAATGGACCTGTTTCAGGTAAGGTACTTGGCAGTTTGGAGGTTAGCCATTCACTGCCCTCATCAGCCTCATTGTTTCTAAGCATTTGATTTTACAAACCTAAAGGGAGAGAGGATTTCCATGTAAAATGGACATCCAATTTAATATAGCTTACAACGATTTGGCGTATGCAAGTAAACATGCAGTACTAGAATACATGTAGTATAAAAGACAGGTGCCCAGTGGTGCAATGTGTCTAAGGGATTACATCAAGATTAGTAAAAGTGAATGCTCTGCTCTTGACACTTATGTGTAGAAAACCAGAGATGCCTTTGTTGTAACTCAGCAGTCAGTCGTCTAGTGGCTTGGGTGAGTACACAGCTCCTATTGTTCAGCTGTAAGACAGTCTAACAGTTTCTTGCAAGTTTTCAATAATGTCAGCTGCTGGGAAGGATTATGGCATCCATGACAAACCTACCCCAGAAACTGCTGACATGTGCAGTTATATAGTTGAACCTTAAAAATATAGATTTTCTTTTTAAGCCATATTGTAACAACTTGTTTGTTTATTTATTTATTTTTGTATGGGTCATATTCAGCCGCTTTTTTTTTATAATTGTATATTTGTTTATTTATTTATTTTCAAAAATACATTACAAAGATGTTGTAACATTCTTATACAAAAAAAGAGAAGCATATCTCAGTGGATGGTAACATATATATATTTGACAGACTCTAGGTCAGTGATGGCGAACCTTGGCACCCCAGATGTTTTGGAACTACATATCCCATGATGCTCTGGCACTCTGCAGTGTACTGGAGCATCATGGGAAATGTAGTTCTAAAACATCTGGGGTGCCAAGGTTCGCCATCACTGCTCTAGGTAGTGTGTAGTCCATCCTATAAGAAATTGTATATAACATTCAAAAAGAACTGTCATCGAGGTTAAGCTTAAGACATTGTGAGCAAACGAATCATAGGCAGAACAATATATAAAGAAACAGGGTTAGATCATTTGAGTAGGTAGAGACCGGCTAAGTGTATGACTTTTAATCAGATATATGGGATATTGTCCCACAAGGATCCCATATTTTTGAGCATTGAGGTAAGGAGTCATGGATCACTGCTGTCATACGTTCCATTCTACGTATCTGTGCTATGGTCAATATCAATTGGGATTGTGTTGGAGAATTAGAACCAATGGGTAGGTATTACTCTCTTGGCAGCCAACAGGATATAAGACATACATTTTTTAGCGTGTTTAGATATTTCAGGGACTGGGAGGCCTAATAAATAGTGGACCGGGTCTAACGGGAAATCCGTCTCTAGTACTGTCTGGAGGAGAGATTGGACCGAGGTCCAAAATGGTAGGATTAGCGGACATTCCCAGAAGATATGGTAATGTGTTCCCAGATCCTGTAGGCATCTCCAACATTTCTGGGATACATATTTATGAATAGCTTCTGGGGTCCTTTACCAGAACATAAGGACCTTATAAGCTGTCTCTCTCTGCTCCACGCATCTGGAAACTTTCGATATGGAATCCCAGATCTTTTGCCAGGTTATCGTGGGTGGGTTCGATTCATAGAGGATCTTGTATATAGCAGATATGAGACCAGGTTGGTATGGGTCTTGAGCACATAGTACTTTGGAGGCTTTAGGTTTTTCTACATTTAGGTAAGGTGATATAGAGTGTAAATAATGTTTAAATTGGAGATAAGAAAAGAATAGCTTATTAGGGATTTCAAATTTGTTTTGGAGGTCCTGGAACGAGAGTAGTTTACGAGTCACAGGGTATACTAGATCAGAGAGCTGAAAAATGCCCACCTGTGACCATGGATACATGCTCGTGTAGGACAGGCTATCCGAAAGAAGAAGATTACATTTAGGAGAGGTGGGCATGGAGAAGAGAGAGAAAACCTCTTTTGTAATTTTTTTCCAAATAGGGGGGGGGGGGAATAATATCGGTCCCAAGCATATATTTCTCAGTTGGAATATAGAGGTGGTCAAGTTGGACCAGAGCATGGAGCAAGGATGCACAGAGCTGGTGAAACTCAGTTCCAACTCTGACCACCTATTTATTAGACCTGTCACGACGAGTCGACGTAATCGATTACGTAGACTACAAAAATACGCCGACGTGCGTGCAGGGCGTCGATACGTCACACCGCTCCGTGTCTCCCGCTCTCCTCCGCGCTGTCGTCCCTCTCTTTTTTCCCCCTCCATGCATCTGTCCCCCTCCATGCCGCCGTCCCCCTCTCTTCTTCCCCTCCATGACGCCGTCCCCCTCTCTTCTCCCCCTCCGTGCATCTGTCCCGCTCCATGCCGCCGCCTCCCTCTCTTCTCCCCCTCCGTACATCTGTCCCCTTCATACCGCCGTCTCCTTCTCTTCTCCCCCTCCATGCTGCCGTCCCCCTCTCTTCTCCCCCTCTGTGCATCTGTCCCCCTCTCTCTTCTCTGTGTCCACCTCCGTGCATCTGTCCCCCTCTCTTCTCCGTGCTGCCGCCCACCCCCTCGCTATCTCAGGATGAAGAGCGGAGGTACAAGCCGGTAAACCCGGCTGCTTTGTTCTCAGAATGGACAGAGTCAGTGACCACTGACTCTGTCCATTCACATAACTGAAATATTGTAACCTCCTGTGATTATGATGAGTTAATGAATGGAGAGAAGCTGCTGTCTTCTCTCCATTCATTATCAGTGCAGCGGAGGCTGCAGAGAAAGGGACTGGGGAATCTCTGTCCCCAGTCCCTTTCCCTGTCTCAAATGGGAGATGTCAGAGGTCTGTTAAGACCCCTGATATCTCACTATAGCCCCCCCAACAGGGCTGATAACAAAATTGCAATAAATAATAAAATAAAAAAAAATTGTAAAAAATAATAAAAAAGCAAAACAAAAAAACACACTGACACTGTCCCCACACACCCTCCCCCTTAAAAAAAAGAAAGCATTGTAAAAAATAAAATTATAAACATTCATGAACTTCTGAACAGAAAATAAAAAGTTAAGATAAAAGAATATGTATATGTATATATATATTTATATATATATATATACAGTGCCTTGCGAAAGTATTCGGCCCCCTTGAACTTTTCAACCTTTTGCCACATTTCAGGCTTCAAACATAAAGATATAAAATTTAAATTTTTTGTGAAGAATCACCAACAAGTGGGACACAATTGTGAAGTGGAACGAAATCTATTGGATAATTTAAACTTTTTTAGCAAATAAAAAAACTGAAAAGTGGTGCGTGCAAAATTATTCGGCCCCTTTACTTTTAGTGTAGCAAACTCACTCCAGAAGTTCAGCGAGGATCTCTGAATGATCCAATGTTGTCCTAAATGACTGATGGTGATAAATAGAATCCCCCTGTGTGTAATCAAGTCTCTGTATTAATGCACCTGCTCTGTGATAGTCTCAGGGTTCTGTTGAAAGCGCAGAGAGCATCATGAAGACCAAGGAACACACCAGGCAGGTCCGTAATACTGTTGTGGAGAAGTTTAAAGCTGGATTTGGATACAAAAAGATTTACCAAGCTTTAAACATCCCAAGGAGCACTGTGCAAGCAATCATTTTGAAATGGAAGGAGTATCAGACCACTGCAAATCTACCAAGACCTGGCCGTCCCTCTAAACTTTCAGCTCAGACAAGGAGAAGACTGATCAGAGATGCAGCCAAGAGGCCCATGATCACTCTGGATGAACTGCAGAGAACTACAGCTGAGGTAGGAGAGTAAGTCCATAGGACAACAATCAATCGTACACTGCACAAATCTGGCCTTTATGGAAGAGTGGCAAGAAGAAAGCCATTTCTCAAAGATATCCATAAAAAGTCTCGTCTAAAGTTTGCCACAAGCCACCTGGGAGACATACCAAATATGTGGAAGAAGGTGCTCTGGTCAGATGAAACCAAAATCAAACTTTTTGCCCACAATGCAAAACGATATGTTTGGCGTAAAAGCAACACAGCTCATCACCCTCAACACACCATCCCCACTGTCAAACATGGTGGTGGCAGCATCATGGTTTGGGCCTGCTTTTCTTCAGCAGGGACAGGGAAGATGGTTAAAATAGAGGGGAAGATGGATGCAGCCAAATACAGGACCATTCTGGATGAAAACCTGTTGGAGTCTGCAAAAGACCTGAAACTGGGACGGAGATTTATCTTCCAACAAGACAATGATCCCAAACATACAGCAAAATCTACAAAGGAATGGTTCACAAATAAAAGTATCCAGGTGTTAGAATGGCCAAGTCAAAGTCCAGACCTGAATCCAATCGAGAATCTGTGGAAAGAGCTGAAAACTGCTGTTCACAAACGCTCTCCATCCAACCTCACTGAGCTCGAGCTGTTTTGCAAGGAAGAATGGGCAAGAATTTCAGTCTCTCGATGTGCAAAACTGATAGAGACATACCCCAAGTGACTTGCAGCTGTAGTCGCAGCAAAAGGTGGCTCTACAAAGTATTAACGCAAGGGGGCCGAATAATTTTGCACGCCCCACTTTTCATTTTTTTATTAGTTAAAAAAGTTTCAAAAATCCAATAGTTTTCGTTCCACTTCACAATTGTGTCCCACTTGTAGGTGATTCTTCACAAAAAATAAAATTTTTATATCTTTATGTTTGAAGCCTGAAATGTGGCAAAAGGAACTTGAAACTTGAAACTTGAAAAGTTCAAGGGGGCCAAATACTTTCG
This sequence comes from Lithobates pipiens, assembly GCF_037356315.1. Lineage (NCBI taxonomy): Eukaryota > Metazoa > Chordata > Amphibia > Anura > Ranidae > Lithobates > Lithobates pipiens. Next base: position 115,024,448 of record NW_027507785.1, on the reverse strand, counting down.
CAAGGCACTGTATATATATCTATATATATATATATATATATATATATATATATATACCGTATATACTCGAGTATAGGCCGACCCGAATATAAGCCGAGGCCCCCAATTTACCCCCAAAAAACTGGAAAACGTATTGACTCGTGTATAAGCCGAGGGTGAGACATGGCTGTCCATCCCTGTGTGTCCGTCCATCCCTGTGTGTGTGTCCGTCCATCCATCCCTGTGTGTGTGTCCATCCATCCATCCATCCATCCATCCCTGTGTGTGTGTCCGTCCATCCATCCCTGTGTGTGTATCCATCCATCCATCCATCCCTGTGTGTGTGTGTGTGTGTGTGTGTGTGTGTATTCATCCATCCATCCATCCCTGTGTGTGTGTGTGTGTGTGTGTGTGTGTGTGTGTGTGTGTGTATCCATCCATCCATCCCTGTGTGTGTATCCATCCATCCATCCATCCCTGTGTGTGTGTGTGTGTGTATTCATCCATCCATCCATCCCTGTGTGTGTGTGTGTGTGTGTGTGTATCCATCCATCCATCCATCCATCCCTGTGTGTGTGTGTGTGTGTGTGTGTGTGTGTGTGTGTGTGTGTGTGTGTGTGTGTGTGTGTGTGTGTCCGTGCAGCCTTGTGTGTGTGTCCAGCCTACCTGTGTCCCAAGCCTCCGTCCCGAGCCGCCGTCGTCCCGAGCCTCCTCCGTCCCGTGCCTCCTCCGTCCCGTGCCGTGCCGATGGATCGCCGCTCCAGGATCGCCGCTCTTCTCGGCGGCCATTCTACAATTCAAAAGCCGCGCCTCCGCCTCCGCCTGTGATAGGCGGAACACTCAATTTCCCAGCAGCCTGTGTTCCGCCTATCACGGACATCCTCTCATACTCGTCCGTAGTATGAGAATGAGCGGATGTCCGTGATAGGCGGAACACTGACTGCTGGGAAATTCAGTGTTCCGCCTATCACAGGCGGAGGCGGAGAAGGAGGCGCGGCTTTTGAATTTTAATGTCCGCCGTCTGTCTGCTCGATACGCTGATCGAGCAGTCAGACAGCGGTGACTCGAGTATAAGCCGAGGGGGCACTTTCAGCCTCAAAAAAGAGGCTGAAAATCTCGGCTTATACTCGAGTATATACGGTATATATTCTTTTATCTTAACTTTAAAAAAATAAGTACATAAAAAAAAGGTAAGATAAAAGAATATAAGTACATACTTATATATAATATATATATGTATGTACTAGTTATATTCTTTTATCTTACTTTTTTTTTTATGTACTTATTTTTTTAAGGTTATCCAAAGGATTAATTAGCTAATCAAAAAAAAAGCACTAGATTAATAGAAAAAAACGTATAGTCGATGAGTAATCGAAAAAATAATCGATAGATTAGTCAACAGACAAACTAATCGTTAGCTGCTCTACTATTTATTGCATATCGTGTAGACTAGGAGATAGTCACTGTGAGATGGGTAGCATAGTAGTAATTATTAATGTCGGGGGCTCCCGGCACCTCCATGAGACCGAGGGGCAAATACCTGTGCTAGAAATCCGGTGTGCTTTATTACCCCAAATAAATTTAGTAAAGGCCCGTTGAATATTTCAGAGTTGTGACATAGGAACTGCAATTGGCAAGGTTTCAAAAAGGTATAAAAACTTCGGGACTATAGACATTTTGAGGACATTTATCCTACCTATAAGAGACAGAGGACATTCCTCCCAATTTTGTAATAGCCTGTGTGTTTCCAGAATTAAGGGGGGAGTGGGGGGGTAGTTGGCTCGGTATAGCGTGGAGTAGAACGCAGTTAAATGTATACACAGATATTTAAGGGAGGAAGAACTCCAGTGGTACGGAAAGTTATTTTGTAATGTGGTGGGAAGTGTAGAGGAAACATGTATAGGAAGAGCTTCTGTCTTGGCCTTGTTAACTTTGTAACCGGAGAGTTTGCCAAATGTGTTTAATAAAGTATGGAGGTTGGGAAGAGAGATATGGGGTTTTGTTAGCGTTAGCAGTATATCGTCTGCAAATAAAGACAGCTTGTACTCCGTTTGCCGTAAGGAGACTCCACTTATGTCTGGATGTATGCGTATGGCTTCAGCTAGGGGTTCAAGGCACAGTATAAACAGTAAAGGGGATGAGGAACACCCTTGTCTAGTTCCATTGCTATGGGAGAAAGATGGGGACAAAAGGGAAGCCAGTTGTACTTGGGAAGTAGGACTGGAGTATAAGGCCTGGAGAGCTAACATGAATGAGCCTGTAAATCCAAACCTTGTGAATGTAGCTAAGATATATGATCATCCAAGCCTGTCAAATGTTTTCTGAGCATCTAGGCTCAGACGAAGGGCAGAGAGGGAAGTCATGTCTAGTAGGTCTATCAGATCAATAATGCATCTGGTGTTATCACCTGCATGTCTATCCAAAACAAAATCTACCTGATCATTATGGATAAGTGTAGGGATTATGGAGGTGAGTCTATTGGCTAGGATTTTTGTAAAGATTTTGTGTCTGAATTGAGTAGGGCTATGGGTGTATAGTTGTCTGGTAGTGAAGGGGGCTTCCCGGGTTTTGGAAGGACTGTAATGTGGGCATGCAGGAATTGAGGGTGGGGAATGGTGCCTTTCTGTAGAGCGGTAAAAAGATCTAATAGATAAGGACTTAGGGTTGGGAGGGATGTCTTATAATAGAAATAGGGCAGGCCATCTGGTCCTGGCAATTTTTGTAGTGGCAGGTCTTTAATTACCCCCAGCTAATTCTGGAAGGATGACAATTTGGGTAGTTTTAAGAGGTCGAAGAAGGAATTGAATTCGTCTTGGGAAAAGAGGTGTTTAGGGTCTGTGTGGAAACAGTTATATACAGTGCCTTGCGAAAGTATTCGGCCCCCTTGAACTTTTCAACCTTTTGCCACATTTCAGGCTTCAAACATAAAGATATAACATTTTTATTTTTTGTGAAGAATCACCAACAAGTTGGACACAATTGTGAAGTGGAACGAAATCTATTGGATTTTTGAAACTTTTTTAACTAATAAAAAATGAAAAGTGGGGCGTGCAAAATTATTTGGCCCCCTTGCGTTAATACTTTGTAGAGCCACCTTTTGCTGGATACGTTTATTTGTGAACCATTCCTTTGTAGACTTTGCTGTATGTTTGGGATCATTGTCTTGTTGGAAGATAAATCTCTGTTCCAGTTTCAGGTCTTTTGCAGACTCCAACAGGTTTTCATCCTGAATGGTCCTGTATTTGGCTGCATCCATCTTCCCCTCTATTTTAACCATCTTCCCTGTCCCTGCTGAAGAAAAGCAGGCCCAAACCATGATGCTGCCACCACCATGTTTGACAGTGGGGATGGTGTGTTGAGGGTGATGAGCTGTGTTGCTTTTATGCCAAACATATCGTTTTGCATTGTGGGCAAAAAGTTCGATTTTGTTTTCATCTGACCAGAGCACCTTCTTCCACATGTTTGGTGTGTCTCCCAGGTGGCTTGTGGCAAACTTTAGACGAGACTTTTTATGGATATCTTTGAGAAATGGCTTTCTTCTTGCCACACTTCCATAAAGACCAGATTTGTGCAGTGTACGACTGATTGTTGTCCTATGGACAGACTCTCCCACCTCAGCTGTAGTTCTCTGCAGTTCATCCAGAGTGATCATGGGCCTCTTGGCTGCATCTCTGATCAGTCTTCTCCTTGTCTGAGCTGAAAGTTTAGAGGGATGGCCAGGTCTTGGTAGATTTGCAGTGGTCTGATACTCCTTCCATTTCAAAATGATCGCTTGCACAGTGCTCCTTGGGATGTTTAAAGCTTGGTAAATCTTTTTGTATCCAAATCTGGATTTAAACTTCTCCACAACAGTATTACAGACCTGCCTGGTGTGTTCCTTGGTCTTCATGATGCTTTTTTGCTCTTTCAACAGAACCCTGAGACTATCACAGAGCAGGTGCATTAATACAGAGACTTGATTACACACAGGGGGATTCTATTTATCACCATCAGTCATTTAGGACAACATTGGATCATTCAGAGATCCTCGCTGAACTTCTGGAGTGAGTTTGCTGCACTAAAAGTAAAGGGGCCGAATAATTTTGCACGCACCACTTTTCAGTTTTTTATTTGCTAAAAAAGTTTAAAATATCCAATAGATTTCGTTCCACTTCACAATTGTGTCCCACTTGTTGGTGATTCTTCAAAAAAAAAATTCAAATTATATATCTTTATGTTTGAAGCCTGAAATGTGGCAAAAGGTTGAAAAGTTCAAGGGGGCCGAATACTTTCGCAAGGCACTGTAGCTTTTTATAAAATACCCCAAAGACTTTAGACATTGTTTGCGGACAGTGAGTTTGGGTTCCATCAATTTGCGTGAGAAATTGAGGGTAAGAATGAAATGGGCGTGGTTTAAGCTTATTTATTAACATTCTATGAGGCTTATTAGCATACTCATATAATTTCTGTTTAGCCCAAAGAAGGTTTATGGAGCATCCGTTCATTCCAATGGATTTCAACCATTTGCGTAGGGAGGTGACTGTATGCAGATGTGCCACCGTAGGGGAGGCAAGCAGCAGACTCTCTGCTTTACATAGCTGAGAAAGGATATCTAGTCTCTTGGCAGCAGAGTCTCTCTTTAAATGGGAACCAACTGAGATACATTGGCCTCTGAAGTAGGCCTCATGTGCCTCCCATAGGGTAGGCACGTCCACCACAGTTTGTTCATTCAGTTGAAAGAACTTGGATAGTCCTTGAGACAGTTGAGTTTTAGTGATAAGGGTTGTGTAGAAGAGAATCATCAAGTCTACAGTGACAGGTTCTAGTTGAAGATAAGGAGAGTGTGAGGTCAAGCTGAACAGAGGAATGGTCTGACCAGGTTATGGGGTTTAATTCTGATGCGACTGTGGATGTTAATAGTGGGGCCGTAACAAAAAGGTAGTCTAGTCTAGAGTACATCTTGTGGGGAGGGGAAGATTTTTTAAATTGTTTATGTGTGGGGTGTTTAATTCTCCATATGTCTAGTAAGTTGTGAGATCTGATGATTTTACGGAAGGAGGTGGATTGAGGTGGATATCCTAGAAGAGTTGGTTGAAGAAAATAGTGTGCATCTGTCTCTCCTAGGGGACATTGTCATATTAAAATCACCCCCGACAATTATGAATGATTGAGCATATTTTCCAAGTTTCCCAAGCACATCATTGAGAAACTGAATTTGGCCTGAGTTGGGAGCATAAATATTGACTAGAGTAAAAGAGCGTGAGAGATAATCGCAGTCCAGGAAAATGTATCTACCATGGGGGTTCATAAATGAGGATTTCACTCTCAGGGGACATGATTTTTAAATAAATATGGCAACGCCTGCTTTACCAGATGGGTCAGAGGCTGTATATGATACAGGGAAATGTTTTGAAGCAAACTTAGAGGATCCCCCAGGAAAATGAGTCTCCTGGACCAGGGTTATGTCAGCAGTTGATGATTTGAACTCCTTCAAGGCTAGCCAACGTTTTTGAATGGAGTTCAAACCTTTCACATTATAAGAAAGAACCCGTAAAGCCATAATGGTATAGCATAGTTATGCTTTAGTTAACATTAGACATCATAAACAGAGTCAGAATCAAAAGCAAGTGTTTCTTGTGGGGGGAAGCATGAGGTAATATAAAGCATCACTGAAAATTAGCAATGAAAAAAGGTTTAAGCAACAAAAAAGACAAAAAAAGAAAAATAGGTAAAAAAAAGGACCTATAAAAACGAAATTTTTTGAACTATAGCCTGAGGGGTCAGGACCGCTCAGGATTCCACAGCCATTGCCATGGCAGGGATCAAAGGGAGGCACATGAGGGACTCTAACTTGTCTGGAGTGATCCCCCGTCTTCCAGCAAAATACAGTGGTGTGAAAAAGTGTTTGCCCCCTTCATCATTTCCTGTTCCTTTGCATGTTTGTCACACTTAGGCCGCGTACACACGCGCGGACTGTTCGCCCAACCTTGTCCGCTGAACAGTGTTTGGGCGGACAGTCCGCTCGTGTGTGGGCTTTCAGCGGACAGTTTCAGCGGACAGTTGGACGGACAAAGTCTTTCGGAAATTCCGAAAAACTGTCCGCTGAAACTGTGTTTGAGCGAACAGTCCGCCCGTGTGTGGGCTTGTCCGCTGTACTTTCGAAATGAGCGGACTGTTCCCGCTCGGAAAGTCCGCCCATTTCGAGCGCGTGTACAGGTAGGCGGGGCCCGCGAAGGAGACGTCGCGGGCTCCGCCGCCTGGAATGGGCTTAAAGGGGAACCCCAACGCCGAAAAAAATCGGCGTGGGGGTTCCCCCCAAGTCCATACCAGACCCTTGTCCGAGCACGCTACCCGGCCGGCCAGGAAAGGGGGGCGAGCGAGCGTGCCCCCCCTCCTGAGCCGTACCAGGCCGCGTGCCCTCAACATGGGGGGTGCCTTGGGGAAGGGGGGGCCGCGCGGCCCCCCCACCCCAAAGCACCTTGTCCCCATGTTGATGAGGACAAGGGCCTCTTCCCGACAACCCTGGCCGTTGGTTGTCGGGGTCTGCGGGCGGGGGGCTTATCGGAATCCGGGAGCCCCCTTTAAGAAGGGGGCCCCCGGATACCGGCCCCCCACCCTATGTGAATGAGTATGGGGTACAATGTACCCCTACCCATTCACCTGTGAAATAAAGTACAAAAAAAAACACAACACATGGAAAAAGTATTTTATTGCACAGCTCCGGGGGTCTTCCGTCTTCGGGGGTCTTCTCGCCGGACTCCTCCGCTATCTGTGTGTAGCTCTTTTGCTAGCGGAGGAGTCCGGCTTTCTTCCTCCCCGCCGCCGGCCTCTTCTCCCGACTTCGGGGGTCTTGTCCCCCTCTTCGGTTCTTCTGCCGGGCCACCGCGCCTGGTCCGGTGGCCCGGTCTTCTGTCGCCGTCTTCCGTTCTTCTGTCGCCGCCTTCGGTTCTTCTGCCGGGCCACCGCGCCTTCTTGTAGCTCTTTTACAGGCGGTGGCCCGGTCTTCTGTCGCCGCTGTCGTCGCCGCCGCCGCCGCCTTCCGTTCTTGTTCTTCTTCTTGTTCTTCTCCTGGAGATGTTGACTCGACGAGCTCTCCGGCCGGAATGCCAGGGACACGCTCCGCTGCCTCTTATATAGTGACAATGGGGCGGTGTCACATGGTATATGTCACATGGGTTGGTCACATGGGTTGATGTCACATGGGGACTATGACATCGTAAGGGGGCGGGGTCACCATGTGACCAACCCATGTGACATATACCATGTGACACCGCCCCATTGTCACTATATAAGTGACCGCACAGCGCGGCTCTGGCATTCCGGCCGGAGAGATCGTCGAGTCAACATCTCCAGGAGAAGAACAAGAAGAAGAACAAGAACGGAAGGCGGCGGCGACGACAGCGGCGACAGAAGACCGGGCCACCGCCTGTAAAAGAGCTACAAGAAGGCGCGGTGGCCCGGCAGAAGAACCGAAGGCGGCGACAGAAGAACGGAAGACGGCGACAGAAGACCGGGCCACCGGACCAGGCGCGGTGGCCCGGCAGAAGAACCGAAGAGGGGGACAAGACCCCCGAAGTCGGGAGAAGAGGCCGGCGGCGGGGAGGAAGAAAGCCGGACTCCTCCGCTAGCAAAAGAGCTACACACACATAGCGGAGGAGTCCGGCGAGAAGACCCCCGAAGACGGAAGACCCCCGGAGCTGTGCAATAAAATACTTTTTCCCTGTGTTGTGTTTTTTTTTTGTACTTTATTTCACAGGTGAATGGGTAGGGGTACATTGTACCCCATACTCATTCACATAGGGTGGGGGGCCGGTATCCGGGGGCCCCCTTCTTAAAGGGGGCTCCCGGATTCCGATAAGCCCCCCGCCCGCAGACCCCGACAACCAACGGCCAGGGTTGTCGGGAAGAGGCCCTTGTCCTCATCAACATGGGGACAAGGTGCTTTGGGGTGGGGGGGCCGCGCGGCCCCCCCTTCCCCAAGGCACCCCCCATGTTGAGGGCACGCGGCCTGGTACGGCTCAGGAGGGGGGGGGCGCGCTCGCTCGCCCCCCTTTCCTGGCCGGCCGGGTAGCGTGCTCGAACAAGGGTCTGGTGTGGACTTTGGGGGAACCCCCACGCCGATTTTTTTCGGCGTTGGGGTTCCCCTTTAAGCCCATTCCAGGCGGCGGAGCCCGCGACGTCTCCTTCGCGGGCCCCGCCTACCTGTACACGTGCTCGAAATGGGCGGATTTGCCTCCTCCTTACGTGGGCGAGTCCGTTCATTTCAAAAGTTGAGCGAACTGTTTGCCCAACCTTGTTCGTCAAACAGTCCGCTCGTGTGTGGGCAAGTCCGCTCATGCAAATTTTGAGCGGACTGTTTGCCCAAACTGTTTGACGAACAAGGTTGGGCAAACAGTCCGCGCGTGTGTACGCGGCCTTAAGTGTTTCGGAACATCAAACCAATTTAAACAATAGTCAAGGACAACACAAGTAAACACAAAATGCAATTTGTAAATGAAGGTGTTTATTATTAAAGGTGAAAAAAAATCCAAACCATCATGGCCCTGTGTGAAAAAGTGATTGCCCCCCTTGTTAAAACATACTATAACTGTGGTTGTCCACACCTAAGTTCAATTTCTATAGCCACACCCAGGCCTGATTATTGCCACACCTGTTCACAATCAAGGCATCACTTAAATAGGAGCTGCTTGACACAGTAAGGTCCACCAGAAGATCCTTAAAAGCTACACATCATGCCGAGACCCAAAGAAATTCAGAAACAATTGAGAAAGAAAGTAATTGAGATCTATCATTCTGGAAAGGGTTATAAAGCTATTTCCAAAGCTTTGGGAATCCAGCGAACCACAGTGAGAGCCATTATCCACAAATGGCGAAGACATGGAACAGTGGTGAACCTTCCCAGGAGTGGCCGGCCGCCCAAAATTACCCCAAGAGTGCAGCGACGACTCATCCAAGAGGTCACAAAAGACCCCACAACAACGTCCAAGGAACTGCAGGCCTCACTTGCCTCAGTTAAGGTCAGCGTTCATGCCTCCACCATCAGGAAAAGACTGGGCAAAAATGGCCTGCATGGCAGAGTTCCAAGGAGAAAACCACTGCTGAGCAAAAAGAACATCAAAGCTCGTCTCAATTTCTCCACAACACATCTTGATGATCCCCAAGACTTTTGGGACAACATTCTGTGGACCGATGAGACAAAAGTGGAACTCTTTGGAAGGTGTGTGTCCAAGTATATCTGGCGTAGAAGGAACACTGCATTTCATAAAAAGAACATTATACCAACAGTAAAATATGGTGGTGGTAGTGTGATGGTCTGGGGCTGTTTTGCTGCTTCAGGACCTGGAAGACTTGCCGTGATAAAAGGAACTATGAATTCTGCTGTCTACCAAGAGATCCTGAAGGAGAATGTCCGACCATCTGTTCGTGTACTCAAGCTGAAACGAACCTGGGTTCTGCAGCAGGACAATGATCCTAAACACACCAGCAAGTCCACCACCCAATGGCTGAAGAAAAACAAAATGAAGACTTTGGAGTGGCCTAGCCAAAGTCCTGACCTGAATCCTACTGAGAAGTTGTGGTATGACCTTAAAAAGGCCGTTCATGCTCGAAAACCCTCTAATGTAACTGAATTAGGACAATTCTGCAAAGATGAGTGGGCCAAAATTCCTCCAGGACGCTGTAAAAGCCTCATTGCACGTTATCGCAAATGCTTGGTTGCAGTTGTTGCTGCTAAGGGTGGCCCAACCAGTTATTAGGTTTAGGGGGCAATCACTTTTTCACACAGGGCCATGATGGTTTGGATTTTTTTTCCCCTTTAATAATAAACACCTTCATTTACAAATTGCATTTTGTGTTTACTTGTGTTGTCCTTGACTATTGTTTAAATTGGTTTGATGTTCCGAAACACTTAAGTGTGACAAACATGCAAAGGAACAGGAAATGAGGAAGGGGGCAAACACTTTTTCACACTACTGTATATGAAAGCTAGTAAAACGTTTTGGAACATAAACCATTATAAAGTCAACCCATAGGTATGGGTAGAAAACCCCAAATTAGGGGGAACTCAGTAGAGTATGGACCGAAGCAAGATCAAAGTTCTTCTGCGATTTCTGGCGAACCGGGGTCCAGATCCTACCTGGATTGGACGTAGGCTTAGTTGTTGCAGGGAGAGGGTCATAGGTGACAAATCACTGAAAATCTGTATTTTTGCACCCTTAAATTCCAACCGTGATTTGTTGCGAGTAGTCATAGATAAGGTTTCTTTGCTATCATAGTAGTGAAACCATACTATAATATCTCTAGAGGGCTTAAGAGCCAGCGACCTGTGCTCTCTGTCCAGGCGGCAGTCAATTTCAGCCCCTTTAAAGTGGACCTAGACTAAAACCTATCGCTCAGTATAAAGCAAATCAATAGTCAAAAACAGACATCCCCCACCCACCACCATGGACATCCCTATTCAATACATACTCATTGCACTCTATGGAGTGACAACTTTCTGCCCACCACGTAATATAGACATGGGGGGGTGATTGCCCATGACAGATCACCCCCTTCATAGAGATGGGAGGGGGGCTGTGATCACCACAGGCCCCCCTTCACATTGCAAGGGGATCTCTGCGAACCCTAATTTAGAGGGGAACTCTGATGTAAGAGGTAACACTGTGGACCCTAATGTAAAGGGGGGGGGGGCTTTGGTGACCATAAACCACCTTACATCAGAGTTCTCCTTTACATTACGGTCCACAGTGGTCCACCTTGCATTGTAAGGGGGAACCCTGCAGATTCTGTTGTAGAAGAGAACTCTGAGGACTCTACTCTGATATATGGGGAACTCTGGGACTCTTCTGTAAGGGGGGCTCTGGTGACCAGAGACCTCCTTACATCAGAGTTTACATCGAAGTATGCAGTGTTCCCCTTTACATCAAAGATTGCAGCATTCCCCTTGACACATATAAAAATATTTATATAAAAATATTTTATCAAGAAAAAAAAGTTGGTTTTACAGTTTTTTTTGGAGGGGGGCACTTCGGAATTCTTTGCCTATAGGCTCCTTAGATGTAAATCTGGCCCTGCCTATTATAGTGCTTACTTTAAGCATTGTTGTTTCTGTGTACCCTCTTATTGAAGGTTCCCTCCTTGCAATAATACTGACCTTACTGTTTTTAGCAGACATTGCAGTAATAAACTTGTTTTTTTTTCTGCTCAAAAACTTTTCTAAAGGGATTAACCTAAAGTTATGGGCCCCCATAGCAACATAGCAAAGGTCCAGCCCCTTCTCATGTCATTTGCCCCTAACATCAATGTCTATCAATGTCTGTCATACCATCTATCATATTTATAACAAGTGATGGGTTGGGCAGTTTCAGTTTTTCTCTAGGGAAATGAAGGGCATCTTTGCCCTGTAATATCTTGAGTAGATTACCACATTTCTGGTAATGCGCATGCACCCGTAGTAACACAGAAAATGATGGTAGCATTGTTGCATGCTTTGAGTTTCCTTCCGTAACAGCTTTTGACTTCAATACCTTATAGTCAATATTTAAGAACAAGGAGGAACTGTTCAGATGAGATATCCTTTCAAAAAGAAGCCAATATTTTGCAAAAAAAACTTCTGGAGAGAGTAATATAAAATCATGTCTCAAAAACTGAAAATTGTATACTCACCTTTCCGTAATTTTCCTTTCCTGACACATCCCATGGCAGCACACACATTGGGTTGTGACTCCGCCTCCACAACCTGATAGGACTGGTTAGCTATAAGATTTGAAGAGGAGTCCACCGTTGCATTCTCAGTAACTATCCCATGGCAGCACACAGGGACTCATCCCTCTAAGGTGATAGTTACTGAGAATGCAACGGTGGACTCCTCTTCAAATCTTATAGCTAACCAGTCCTATCAGGTTGTGGAGGCGGAGTCACAACCCAAAGTGTGTGCTGCCATGGGATGTGTCAGGAAAGGAAAATTACGGAAAGGTGAGTATACAATTTTCCGTTTTCCTGACGTATCATGGCAGCACACACATTGGGAAATAACACACTACATGGGAGGGTGCTTTCAGAAGATTTTATTTACTCAAGTACAAGGTATGGATAATTGATATCCCGAACTCAACCGTAGTTAATTGAGCTGGGTCTTTTCTGTAGTGTGACATGAATGTGGTTTTTGGGGCCCAGGTTGCTACCTTGCAAATGGTTTCTGGGGACACTCTACAGAACGCTGCCCTTGTCGAGTGGGCTCTCAGTCCCTCTGGTATTGGGAGAAGCTGAATTAGGTATTACTTTTTGATGGTTCTAATTAGCCAAGATGCTATTGTTCTTGAGGAGGCTGCCTGGCTTCTTTTTGCACCATATGGGATAACTAGAAGATTTTCCGTCTTTCTGAACGTTCGGGTAACTTCCAAGTAGATGGAGATGACAGATTTAATGTCCAAAGGATGAGGATTCCCCTCACTATTGAGAAAAACTGGAAGATTAATTTCCGAGTTGAAGTGGAAGGTAGACACTACCTTGGGTATAAATTGGTCCGAGGGTTTGAGGACGACTCTATCCGGGTAAAAAAACAGATGCGGTTCTTTAATTAACAGTGCTTGTAGTTCGAAACTCTTTTGGCCGACGTTATTGCAACCAAAAATGATAACTTAAGCTTTGCTTTAAGTCCCATAAGGATGCTGATTCTAGAGGAAAGAAGGGTTCCCTTGACAGAACTTCCAAAACAATTGATAGGTCCCAGATCAGGAAAATTAGTTTCCTGGGAGGCCTTATTTTCAGGCATGCTCTCTGGAATTGGATGATGAGAGGATTCGAGGCCCATTTAACTCCTGTCATTGCGAACAGGGCAGAGACTTGGACTTTTAGGGTGCTTGAGCTTAGTCCCTTCTCCAGACCTAGTTGCAGGAACTCTAGAACTTGGGAGACTGAAGGGAAGAGAGAATCCCAGGACTGTTGTTGTGCAAAAGCGGAGAATTTCTCCCAGATTCTGTTATATGTGTTGTTTGTTAACTTTTTCCTGGCTTTCTGCAGTGTAGCTACTACTCTGAGTGAACACGCCTGATCTAACAACCTTTCGCTTTCAATCTCCAAGCCGTTAGATTTAATCGTTCTGGTGATGGGCAGACAGTGGGAGCAGAAGTGGATCCTCTCTGTTTAGCTGAAAGACGGTCGCAAACCATGCCCTCCTCAGCCAGAACGGCAATGCTGCTATGAATGTGGATGTCGAGCTCCTCAACCTGGCCAGAAATTTGGCTATTAGGGGAACCGGAGGAAATATATACCCTAGGTGAAATCTCCAAGGGTGGTGAAGACAGTCGATTCCTGCCGCTGTTGGGTAGGCAGTTCTCGCTAGGAAGCAGGAAATTTGTTGTTCTCTGTCATTGCCACTGTCTATGTCTGGTGTTCCCCATCTGCGTGTGAGAAGGGCAAAGGCCTTGTGACTGAGCGACCACTCGTTGTTTGATATATATACTCGGCTCAAGTCGTCAATGAGTTTGTTGTGTATTGATGGGACTTATATTGCCTTCAAGTCCGCCAGGTGGACCTGCGTCCATTCGAGTATGGGCCGAACTTCTTCCATAAGCATGTTGCTCCGGGTACCCCCCTGTCTGTGAACATAGTTTACAGCTACAGTATTGTCCATGCGCAAGAGGGCGCTCTTCCCTGTGAGGAGTGGGCCGAAGGTTAGGAGTGCTTGCCAGGTGGCCCTGAGCTCCAGGATGTTTGAAACTACACCCTGTGGGCAAAAAGACCAGCGGCCCTGCGCCCCCTGGTGTTGATAATTTGCTCCCCACCCATGAAGACTGGCGTCCGTCGTTATTATTTCTGGTAGTGGGGGTACAATGGGGCGGCAGCATGTCAGATTGCTGATTTGAGTCCACCACCGTGCACATTTTTTTACTGACTGAGTGATCATTGATGACCCGTTCCATTGTCTTTTGAACAAATTCTGGAAGACTGTCGAATTCCACTGGGACCACTGGATCATTAGAAAGGTGGAGGACATTGAACCCAGGATGCTTAGGGACGTTCTCGCGGACAGGTGATCTGGCGTCAAGAGCTTCTTTATTTTGTGGACGAGTGGTTGTAACTTCTCTTGTGGAAGACCAACTGTGTTGGAACTGCTATCCAATTCGGCTCCTAAGAAAATAATTTTCTGCGCTGGGACCAGGCTGCTCTTTTTCCAGTTTATCCACCCGAACTGTTGGAGTGTGGAGACTAGTATTGTTCGATGTTGCAGGAGTGTTTTTCGGCTGTCGGCTAGGAGGAGAATAGATGCGCTATTACCAGAAGTAAGACCTTTGTAAAGGTCCTGGGTGCCGTTGAAATCCCAAACGGGAGGCTTTGAAACTGAAAATGTTGGTGACCTATTGCGAAGCGTAGGTATTTCTGAAAGGTTTGGTGCAAGGGAATGTGCAAATAAGCGTTGGACAAATCGACCGAGAGCATCCAATCTTTTACTCCTACTGCTAGTAATATGGATTGAAGGCTCTCCATCTTGAAAAATTCGATTAGAATCGCTTGGTTGAGATTTTTAAAATCTAACACCAGCCTCAGGTCTCCTGTCTTCTTTGTAACTAGAAAAAGAGTGGAGTAAAAACCTATGTCTCTCTGTTCCCGTGGGTCCTCTACAATTGCCTGCTTCTGTAGAAATTCCATGATATATTTGACTAGAAGTTTCCGTCTCAGGCGCAAGGAATGCGCAAGGATGGTAGTCTGGTAAAGCTGCAGTGATCCTTGGGGGATCTGTGTTTGAACTTCCATCTGTGACCTTCTTGAATGGTAGATATCGCCCAGGGGTCTTTTATATGGTCTATCCATACATGAGCAAATAGCCTCAGCCTCGCTCCTACTATTGCGGGCTGGGCATGTGTGGCATCAAAAAGACTTCTGTTGATCTCCTGGATTGGTCGCCTTTGACTTCTGTACTCTCACGAAGGACAGTTGTGTGTTTCGCCAGTTCCGTTTGAACTTTTTCCCTGGTCTATAAGATCTTGTGTTTGGATACCTTTCGGCAGATGATGTCTGAAGGATGGATTCTTTTGTTGTTTGGGTCTTCTGTCCCGAAGGGATGAGACCCGATTTTCCTCCCGTGATCTTTGATATTGCAGAATCTAACTTAGGACCAAATAGGTTGGTACCGTCATAGGGGATCCTACACCAACTGGATTTAGAGGTTGTATCAGCGACCCAGGGCTTTAGCCACAGCTCTCTCCTAGAAGTTTCAGAGGCCAACATTGCTCTTGCTGAGGATCTTATTATATCCACCGTGGCTTCTGCCATGAAGTCTCCCGTTAGGCTGAGTTCCTGCAGAGCTGATATGATTTGATGACCTGCCGCTGAGTAGGCCTTTTTAAGATCGAGATCTATTTTGCGCTCCATTACATCCCTAAAGGTCACAGCATCTTCGTTTGGCAGGGTTACATGCCGTACCAGTCGCATTAGTGAGGAATCCACCACAGGAGCCAAGATAAGGGGGTTCACCGTTAGTTATTTTAGTGGATAGAGCTTGGTTAACCTATTGTTTAGCCCAGATTTTTTGTTCGGCTCCTCAATGAATGGGAACGTTTCGGGATCTTTTCTCAAGTTAGGAAAATATTTCCTTAGCTTAGGTGGGGCCTTCTTCTCCTCCTCCCAACCGATCGCCTCTTTCACTGACTTTGCAAAGAGATCTATCAGTGCAAAATCGAATGCGGTAGGCGTCAAAACTTCATCCTCTTCTGGGTTGAATCCTCTTGGTTTTGAGGAGCGGACGAAGTTAAGGCCGAATTAGATGATCCAATCGGTTCATATGCCGCCACCTGCATGATTGATTCTTTTACCGATTCCCTTATTATGTTGGATGCCTCCCTTGCATCTGATTCTTTGTTGCGGGTCACCTCGTCCAAGCAGATTTGGCACACAAGTTTACTTGGTAGAGTATGTGCCCAGCAGACCCAGCAGGTATTAGCCACAGGACTGGTATGATGTTAATTTCGATGCTGGTAAGAGGAAGACTAATCTCTGTGGTGATGGGAGGATCTTGACCGGCTTCTCTGGGAATGGGAGTGTCTTGAGGGGGAATGCTCTTTTTGTTTAGAATGCGATGACCCCCAAGACCTGCCAGAACTACCAGAATAAAATGGTATTAGTGGCAGAGCTCTCTTTTCTCCTCTTCACTACTTACCAAACACCTACTCCCCCTTACCTTGTAGTTTGCGGACGGTCTGCTGAAGCAGTGGCCTCCATAGGAGTGAATAGAGTGTATCTATAAGAAGAGGTCCCATTAGAGACAAATGCAGAGGATGAGCAGCAGGTGTTGGGATAGCAATAGATAAGGATTTGGCTTACCAGTGACCAGGAAGCAGGCTGTGTGAAGGAAAAAGGAGAATGCAACGGTGGACTCCACTTCAAATCTTATAGCTAACCAGTCCTATCAGGTTGTGGAGGCGGAGTCACAACCCAATGTGTGTGCTGCCATGATGTGTCAGGAAGAAGGATATCAGAGGGCAATAGAAAATACTAGTAATGATTTACTATATGTCACTAAGAAAGGTAAAAAATATGGATGACACTACTAGGATAATAATTAGGTATTCTAACCAACACACAAAAATACGAAATGTCATACCAGAAGTATTGGCATCTACTATCCATGGACCCTAATGTGGGTAGATTTATATCTAAAAACTCCATCCCACAGCTTAAATGGATCTATCTTCTTAAGGCAGCATGTTTCCCAGGCCTCCCGTGGCACTCAATTACAAACCCTTTTAGAGGGATTCACCTCTGGGGGTAAGGAAAAATAATTGGATCCATTGGAATTCAGCATCTCTCCTTTCAGCCCACTTTCCCAATATATCCTGTTCTATATATGGATGTACACCATTAAACGCCCTAACTATGTATTTCTTTATCAATCTACCATACATGTATGTTTTATGCCCATGAGATGTTCAATCCTCGGATGTAAACTTTGTATGCAATCCTGCAGTTTCCCACAGTGCCCATTTTCCATGCTTCTACTAGTTGGCCACACCTATGTTCTCTCCCCCTCCCCCTTTCTCTGGTTCCTTTCTTTCTCTTATTTTTCACCTATTACTCTGTTCTCATTTTAGGTCTCATTTTGGCGGACCCACGGTCTTGTGTATGCCGTTTGGCCCACGGTTCAGGGGTGGCTGACATCCTCTGTCTAGCGTAGAACCACTGACCAATCAGCATTCCTTATGTTGGTGCTCCAGGATGTGGATGCTTTAGGAGCTCAGCTCCTTTCCTTTCCAACTCCCCATCAAGCCTCATCACCATGGGGGGGTCGGCGCCCTCACATCTCATGACGCAGGTCACGTGTGGGCTAATCCGATCGTTTTTCGTTCAAATAATCAGACGGACATAGCAATAGAACATGTTTCAAATCTGTCCATCAGACTCAATTCCTATCGGGAAAACCATTCGTCTGTATGCTGGTCCAACGGACCAAATACGACGTAAAGGAAGCTATTGACTACTGGCTATTGAACTTCATTTTTTAGTCCCGTCTTATGTCATCACTTTCAAAATTAATGGAATTTCGAACTGACTTAGTCTGTTCATGTGTGGCCAAGTCCATTTGTTCATAAAGTCCGTCGTAACTCTGCCGAAAGTCTTTCGGAAAGACAGTCAGACCCAGTCTGCTGGAAAGTCCGGTCATGTGTACGCAGCATTAGAGTCTGCAATAGACTTGAGACCAGGGCATCTTCCAGGAGGACAACGACCCTAAACATACAGCCACAGCTACTGTACATTGGAATGGTTTAGATCAGTTTTTCTCAACTCCGGTCCTCAAGATGCCCCAACAGATCATGTTTTTAGGATTTCCATTATTTTGCACAGGTGATTTGATCAGTTTCACTGCCTTAGTAATTACCACAGCTGTTTCATCTGAGGCAAATCCTGAAAACGTGACCTGTTGGGGCGCCTTGAGGACTGGAGTTGAGAAACACTGGTTTAGATCAAAGCATATTTATGTGTTAGAATGGCCAAGTCAAAGTCCAGACCTAAATCCAATTGAGAATCTGTGGTCAGACTTGAAAATTGCTGTTCATACGCTTTCCATCCAATCTGACAGAACTTGAGCTATTTTGCAAAGAAGAATGAGCAAAAATTTTACTCTATAGATGTGCAAAGCTGGTAGAGACATCCCCAAAAAGACTTGCAGCTGTAATTACAACAAAAGGTGGTTCTACAAAGTAGTGCCTCAGGGGATCTGAATACAAATACACGCCACACTTTTCACATATATATTTGTAAAAATTTTGGAATACCATTTATCATTTTCCTTACACTTCACAATTATGTGCCACTTTGTGTTGGTCTATAACATAAAATCCCAATAAAATACATTTACATTTTTAATTGTAACATGACAAAATGTGGAAAATGTCAAAGGGTATGAATAATCTTTCAAGGCACCTACTAAATGTAGGGGCTTTGGTGTCCCTTTCTATGGCTACTGGTGTTTTCACACACTCAGATGCAGACCTTGGCAATGAAAACACATACAGGTGTGTCTCCCTGCAGTTTTCCTTCAATCCCAGGTGCACTATATATTGCCACTATATTAGTTATACTGATCCATTTGTTCACTCTTTATATCCCTAGATTGTACAAGACGTACTGCTCTTTCAGTACCAGGATATCACTAGACTGTTTTACAGTCCCATATGCACTTCTTTAATCACATTGGGATTTGGACTTCTTTAGGTAGGTGGTTATATATCTCTCATTGGCATTTGCTGGTACAATGTTAATGCAAGGTCATAGTATATAGATGTAAAGATCCAATTCATACCCATTTCATACTTCCCTTTTTCCATTAGGGACTTCTAGGCAGGCTTCAACCAATCATTATCTGGCCCACTAAATAAACCATTAGTTAGAGGCTATCATCTAAAATCTAATTGGGACCGCCCATCTTCATTTACTACAACCTGGGTAGGTGTATATGTGGAAGAACAATATAGCTTCATCATATTTTTATTCACATTCACTACTAATATACTCACAAACTTGTATGCTTTTCCCACTCAGGGATGCCATTTGGTCCCAGTGTGCTTGATTCTGGTTCCCTGACCAATCCTCTGAGACTTATTTTTCTGTATATTACTTCTCCATCTTGAGTGTTTGTCTACCACATGCTTCCCATGTGGTCCTTGGCGGCCACTCGCATTATCTTCAACCCTATTTTTATGTGCTAACTGGCTATGAGTTATGGATTCTTGGGCATTGTGAGTATTACATCAAACTGCTTCACTAATTTTTCTCATAGGTAGTCATTTGCTGTGTGACATGTTTGGCATTCTTTTTCTATTTTTTAGATTTTATTGATATTAAACTGCAAAATGCACTATCCATGAGAAAGTAGTCAAAGGTACTCTGAAACGCTTTGGAACTGTATATGCAGACCCCCATTCGATTCTAAACTACATTGATCTTGTGCCATGAGACACATGATTCAATTTTCTTATTCCATTGTGTGTTTAATCTTGCTATTCCATTATTGATATCTCAGCACTTTTAGTTTAATTTGTCTTTATACATTTTTGTCTTATTATATGTATTTTTGATACTATTAAAATTCTATTTTATACTATTTTGCTACTCGCCTGTGCCTTTAACCACTTGCTTACTGGGCACTTAAACCCCCCTCAGTCCCAGACCAATTTTCAGCTTTCAGTGCTCTCACATTTTGAATGACAATTACTCAGTCATGCAACACTGTAACCAAATGATTTTTTTTGTCCTTTTCTTCATACCAATAGAGCTTTCTTTTGGCGGTATTTGATCACCTCTCGGTTTTTTATTTTCGGCGCTATAAATGAAAAAAGACCAAAAATTTTGAAAAAAAATGAATTTTTCTTCGTTTCTGTGACAAAATTTAGCAAATTAGCAATTTTTCTTCATAAATTTTGGCCACAATTTATACTACTACACATCTTTGGTAAAAAATAACCCAAATTTTTGCATATTATATGATCTGTGTGAAATTTATAGAGTCTACAAGCTATGGTGCAAATCATAAAGATTTGCAAAAAAAGATCACATCTGATGTACTAAGGCCTATCTCCATTCTTGAGACCCTAACAAGCCAGGAAAGTACAAATGCCCCCCAAATGACCCCTTTTTGGAAAGTAGATATTCCAATGTATTTAGTAAGAGGCATGGTGAGTTATTTTAAGTTGTCATTTTTTCCCACAATTCTTTGCAAAATTACGATTTTTTTTTCTTAACAAAATTTTCATTGTAATAGCTTATTTCTCCCACACGGAATGTGCATACCACAAATAACACCCCAAAATACATACTCCTACTCCTCCTGAGTATAACGATGCCACATGTGTGAGACTTTTACACAGCCTGACCACATACAGAGGCCTAATTTTGAAGTAGCACCTTCAGGCATTCTAGGAGCATAAATTACACATTTCATTTCTCAACCACCTATTACAGTTTTGAAGGCCCTGGAACACCAGGGCAATGGAAACGTCCAGAAAATAACCCCATTTTGGAAAGCTAACACCCCAACGTATAATCTATGAGGCATAATGAGTCTTTTCAATGGTTCATTTTTTTCCAGAAGTTTTCGGAAAATGTGGAAAAAAATGAAAACGCATTTTTTTTTTACACAAAGTTGCCTGTTTATAAGATATTTCCAATGCATAGCATTTACATAGCAAAAATAGCACCCCAAAATACATTCTCCTACTCCTCCTGAGTATAACAATACCACATGTGTGAGACTTTTACACAGCCTGACCACATACAGAGGCCAAATTTTGAAGTAGCACCTTCAGGCATTCTAGGAGCATAAATTACACATTTCATTTCTCAACCACCTATTACAGTTTTGAAGGCCCTGGAACACCAGGGCAATGGAAACGTCCAGAAAATAACCCCATTTTGGAAAGCTAACACCCCAACGTATAATCTATGAGGCATAATGAGTCTTTTCAATGGTTCATTTTTTTCCAGAAGTTTTCGGAAAATGTGGAAAAAAATGAAAACGCATTTTTTTTTACACAAAGTTGTCCGTTTATAAGATATTTCCAACACATAGCATTTACATAGCAAAAATAGCACCCCAAATTACATTCTCCTACTCCTCCTGAGTATAACGATACCACATGTGTGAGACTTTTACACAGCCTGACCACATACAGAGGCCTAATTTTGAAGTAGCACCTTCAGGCATTCTAGGAGCATAAATTACACATTTCATTTCTCAACCACCTATTACAGTTTTGAAGGCCCTGGAACACCAGGGCAATGGAAACGTCAAGAAAATGACCCCATTTTGGAAAGCTAACACCCCAACGTATAATCTATGAGGCATAATGAGTCTTTTCAATGGTTCATTTTTTTCCAGAAGTTTTCGGAATATGTGGAAAAAAATTAAAACGCATTTTTTTTTACACAAAGTTGTCTGTTTATAAGATATTTCCAACACATAGCATTTACATAGCAAAAATAGCACCCCAAAATACATTCTCCTACTCCTCCTGAGTATAACGATACCACATGTGTGAGACTTTTACACAGCCTGACCACATACAGAGGCCAAATTTTGAAGTAGCACCTTCAGGCATTCTAGGAGCATAAATTACACATTTCATTTCTCAACCACCTATTACAGTTTTGAAGGCCCTGGAACACCAGGGCAATGGAAACATCCAGAAAATAACCCCATTTTGGAAAGCTAACACCCAAACGTATAATCTATGAGGCATAATGAGTCTTTTCAATGGTTCATTTTTTTCCAGAAGTTTTCGGAATATGTGGAAAAAAATTAAAACGCATTTTTTTTTACACAAAGTTGTCCGTTTATAAGATATTTTCAACACATAGCATTTACATAGCAAAAAATAGCACCCCAAAATACATTCTCCTACTCCTCCTGAGTATAACGATACCACATGTGTGAGACTTTTACACAGCCTGACCACATACAGAGGCCTAATTTTGAAGTAGCACCTTCAGGCATTCTAGGAGCATAAATTACACATTTCATTTCTCAACCACCTATTACAGTTTTGAAGGCCCTGGAACACCAGGGCAATGGAAACGTCTAGAAAATAACCCCATTTTGGAAAGCTAACACCCAAACGTATAATCTATGAGGCATAATGAGTCTTTTCAATGGTTCATTTTTTTCCAGAAGTTTTCGGAAAATGTGGAAAAAAATTAAAACGCATTTTTTTTTACACAAAGTTGTCCGTTTATAAGATATTTTCAACACATAGCATTTACATAGCAAAAAATAGCACCCCAAAATACATTCTCCTACTCCTCCTGAGTATAACGATACCACATGTGTGAGACTTTTACACAGCCTGACCACATACAGAGGCCTAATTTTGAAGTAGCACCTTCAGGCATTCTAGGAGCATAAATTACACATTTCATTTCTCAACCACCTATTACAGTTTTGAAGGCCCTGGAACACCAGGGCAATGGAAACGTCAAGAAAATGACCCCATTTTGGAAAGCTAACACCCCAACGTATAATCTATGTGGCATAATGAGTCTTTTCAATGGTTCATTTTTTTCCAGAAGTTTTTGGAAAATGTGGAAAAAAATGAAAACGCATTTTTTTTTACACAAAGTTGTCCGTTTATAAGATATTTCCAACGCATAGCATTTACATAGCAAAAATAACACCCCAAAATACATTCTACTACTCCTCCTGAGTATGGCAATACCACATGTGTGAGACGTTTACACAGCCTGGCCACATACAGAGGCGCAACATGCAAGAAACACCGTCGGCGTTCCAGGGACACGTAGCCTGCACATACCAAGAATTACACCCCCAAATACATTATGCTGAGCAAAGGGTAAAGAAAAGATTACCTGTGGTTTTAGAAGCGCAGTTGTCCACAGGAGGATATCACTGGTCCAGGCAGCAGGCAGGGACTTGGTCAGCAACAGCGAACACAGTTTTTCAGGCAGCAGGCAGGGATACTGTCCATATTACAGTCCAGGGTCAGTGCAGAGATGTCAGCAGTGGCAAAAATATTGGTCCTGGTAGTAGGCAGGTCCTTGTGGTGTGGTCAGTGCGGCATGATGGCAGTAAGTCCTACAGGCAGCAGACAGAAGTAGAGCCTCGTTCAGGACAGAATGGGGATAGGGGTAGAGGCTTCTCCCTCCCAAATCTCTTTGAAGCCTCCGAGTCTCCAGACCCTAATCTAGGAATAAGAAAACAAAGAAAATTGTTTTCTTCTTCCAGAAAAACTATACTGGAGCCCCTCACATATGTGAGACCCCATGTTGAATCCCACTAGTCCAGTTGCAGAATACAAGATCAGTCCAAGAGGCAGGCAAATATCGCGGTCAAACAGTCCAAGGTCAGTTCCAGATCAGGCAGAGATATGTACAGAATCGTTCGGCAGAAGCATGGTCGAATAACAGTCCAGGGTCAGTTCCAGATCAGGCAGAGGTATGTACAGAATCGTTAGGCAGAAGCATGGTCGAATAACAGTCCAGGGTCAGTTCCAGATCAGGCAGCGGTATGTACAGAATCGGCAGGCATAAGAGTGGTCAAATAACAAGCCAGGGTCAGTTACAGAGCAGGCAGTGGCATAAGGGGTGTGAAGGTGTATGAAGGCCGGAACTGAGGATTATGTTTACCATACTTCACTAAAAATTTATTGAAGTATGGTAACGCCGAAAACAGTCGCCTATGCAGAGGCCTGGTTGGGAAGGACATTGTGCACAATAATAAGATGTGTCTCTTCTGACTCCTGCTCTGGTACACACCTTACATCTTTTTTGACGTCTTTGGCCTGTTGGTTTGGGGGGGATTTTATCGGGAAAGTGGCGCTCGGAGAGTCGACTAACAACGTCTGATCGGATATTTTCTGGTGGGCCGTTTGGGAAAATAAGGGCAGTGAAAACTTCCTCCTGGTAGCCAAAGAAACATTTGGGGTTTTGGGTGGAATTGCGGTAAATGACATAGTACCAATGGTATGTCCGTCTTGTGACAAGATATGGTTCCATCATTTGGTCGTTGAAGTCGACTCCCCCCATGAACAAATTGTATTCGGAAATGCATTTGGGTTTCTTTACGGGGCCATTCCTTCTGGGGATTTCCACAAAGGTATCATTGTGGATAGAAGACAACATATACACATCCCTTCTGTCCCTCCACTTCACTGCCAGAACCTCCTTGTTTCTCAGACTTGCTGTTTCTCCTTTTCGCAGCTTCTTATTCACAAGACTTTGAGGAAAGCCCTTCCGATTCCTTTTTACGGTGCCACATGCTGGCGTCTTCTTCCGGTGAAGGTTGTGGAACAGGGGCAGAGATGTGTAGAAGTTATCTACATACAGGTGGTAGCCTTTATCCAATAGGGGGTATATGAGGTCCCAAACAATTTTTCCGCTGGATCCCAAGTAGTCCGGACAATTAGGGGGCTGCAGCTGGGTGTTCTTCCCTTCGTACACCATGAATGAATATGTGTACCCTGTGGCTCGGTCGCATAATTTGTAGACCTTCACCCCATAGCGGGCCCTTTTGCTGGGCATAAATTGCTTCATTCTAAGCCTGCCGCTAAATTTAATAAGGGACTCATCCACGCATATGTGTTGGTCCGGGGTAAACAATTTGGGGAATGTTTCTGAAAAATAATTAAGTATTGGTCGAATTTTGTAAAGCAGGTCATAATTTGGATCATTTCGTGGAAGGCACTGGGAATTGTCGCTGAAATGTAAGAACCTCAGGATGATCTGATACCTGGTTCTGGGCATTACTGCGGAGAAGAGCGGTGAGTGGTGGAGGGGGTGGGTTGACCAGTAGGTACGCAATTGATTTTTTTTGTTGAGTCCCATATTAAATGTGAGGCCTAAAAAAACCTTGAACTCCTCCACCGTTAGGTCTCTCCATTCGTAGGGACGGGCATAATAAGAGGTCAGATTTTGCAAAATAAATTGTTGTGCATACAGGTTGCACTGGGCCACAACTGACGACAACATATCCTCCATAAAAATTAAATTAAAAAAATCTATTGGGGTAAAATTCTCTGTGTCCACCTGGACTCCTGGCTGGGCAGTGAAAGGGGGAACATTGGCCTCTCCTGAATTAGGAGGAAGCCACAAGGGGTTCTGAAGGGCATAGGGAAGGCCGGCATGGCTCCTAACCCTTTGGGGCTGAGATGACACCCCACTGGTACTTGTCCTTTCTTGCCGGGGCACTGCGGTGCTGGTGGACGGCACTGCGGTGCTGGTGGACGGCACTGCGGTGCTGGTGGGCGGCACTGCCTCACTAGAACGCCTTCGTTTGATGTGCCGGATATCTTCCTCCTCGGATTCAGTCAGTGTTTCACTGCTGAGGACTGGCTCATAATTTATGTCGACTTCAGAATCCGAATCTGAAAAGGAATCTGAAGAGGAGAGCTCCCCGTTGCTCTCGTCGGCCGTGGAAATAATTTGGTACGCCTCCTCAGCGGAAAAGACTCGTTTAGCCATGGTAGCACTGATGGGCACTGATGAGGTGGCACAGATGGGCACTGATGAGTTGGCACAGATGTGCACTGATGCATCGGCACAGATGTGCACTGATTATACAGATGGGCGCTTTTGAGGTGGCACAGATGGGCGCTTTTGAGGTGGCACAGATGGGCGCTTTTGAGGTGGCACAGATGGGCGCTTTTGAGGTGGCACAGATGGGTGCTTTTGAGGTGGCACAAATGGGCACTGATAGGTCGGCACAGATGTGCACTGATTTATTGCACAGATGTGCAGATTTATTGCACGGATGTGCACTGATGAGGTGGCAGATGGGCACTGCTGAGTCGGCAGATGGGCACTGCTGAGGTGGCAGATGGGCACTGCTGAGTCGGCACAGATGGGCACTGCTGAGTCGGCACAGATGGGCACTGCTGAGTCGGCACAGATGGGCACTGCTGAGTCGGCAGATGGGCACTGATGGGTCGGCACAGATGTGCACTGATTTATTGCACAGATGTGCAGATTTATTGCAGATGTGCACTGATGAGGCAGCAGATGGGCACAGATGGGCCCTGCTGAGGCGGCACAGATGGGCACTGCTGAGGTGGCACAGATGGGCACTGCTGAGGCGGCACAGATGGGCACCGATTGGTACAGATGGGCACCGATTGGCACTGGCAGGCACTGGCAGGCACTGGCGGTGCACATATGGGCACTGGCGGGCACTGGCAGGCACAGATGGGGCACTGGCGGTGCACAGGTGGGCACAGGTGGCTACAGGTGGGCACAGGTGGGGTAGAGATGGGCACTGGTGGGGTAGATCTGGGCACTGGTGGGGTAGATCTGGGCACTGGTGGGGTAGATCTGGGCACTGGCAGGGTAGATCTGGGCACTGGCAGGGTAAATATGGGCACAGATGGCAGAAAAAGGAAAATTTATATTAAATACTTACCGTAATTTTCCTTTCCTGATGGACTCCATGGCAGCCTACGTATGGGTTAATCCCCGCCTCTCATACCTCATAGGACCCCACTCCCATAAATCTTTGCTTCTGAACAGAGACTGTGTTCCGTAACTTAGCCTACTCCAGCAAATGGGAGGGAACTCCTGCTGCCATGGAGTCCATCAGGAAAGGAAAATTACGGTAAGTATTTGATATAAATTTTCCTTTTTCCTGACAGACTCCATGGCAGCCTACGTATGGGAAATAACTAGCCATACACACCCGGGTGGGAAATTGCTGGTTAACAGAAAAAGGTTTAATTGGCACCGTCAACAGATAAGACATGCAAACCAAAATTAACCGACGATAAAGAAGCCGGCTCAACACAATAATGTGTCATAAATGTATTAATTGATGACCATGAGGCCGCTTTACAGATTACTTCTGGAGAAACATGACGAGCAGCCGCCCATGATGTTGGTAGAATGAGCTGTCACCGCCTCTGGAGGAGCCAAACCCTTAGCTTTATAAGCCCCTTGAATAGCCTGAACAATCCAAGCTGCGATGGTTCTTGAAGAAGCACGCGATCCCTTATCCTTTCCATGGAAGTAAACAAAGAGATGGTCAGAAGTCCGAAAAGGAGCTGTGGATTCTAAGTACTGTTTTAGAACTTCTCCAACATCTAAAGGATGAATGTTAGAATCTCCGGAAGTCCGAAAAGTAGGAAGAACAATCTCCTGGTTCTCATGAAATACAGATGTGACCTTAAGATTTGACCCTAACATGGAAACCAAGACCACACGAACCAGGAAAAACGTCAGAAAAGGTTCTTTGCAACCCAGAGAGCTGATCTTGGAGACCCTCTTGGCCGATGTTATAGCCACCAGAAAGGCGGCTTTGAGAGAAAGAGCCTTGATAGATGATTGAACCATATGCTCAGGTCTTTCCTCTGAAAAGGAATCCCGGACAAAAGGAAGATCCTATTTGGAGAATCTTGGTTTTTTCTGGGGTCTGAGTCATATTGCTCCCCTGAAAAACTGTCTGACAAGACGGTGTTTGGCCCAGGAAACGCCAGTAAATGCTGAAATTGCCGAAATTTGAACTCGTAAGGAACTCACTGATAGTGACAGGTCTAGTCCCGTCTGTAGGAAACCCAAAATGTCTTGAATCTTCGGATCACTACAGGAACTGCTAACAGAAGAAGTATAGTCAGCAAACTTCACCCAAATTCTTTGATAGACTTTATTAGTACCTGGCCTTCTAGCATTCAGTAGAGTAGCGATGGCAGTACTTGGACACCCTAATGCTTCCAACCTTCCCCTTTCAAGAACCAAACCATCAGATGAAGATGGGCCGGGCATAGGTGAAGAGATGTTCCCTGTAGCAGGAGATCTGCCCTGGAAGGGAGAGGAACTGGATCCCGAAAACTCAGCTGCATTAGGAGCGGAAACCAAGGCCTGTTGGGCCAAAATGGAGCAACCGTCACCACCATAACTTTCTCCCACCTGAGTCTTGAAAGGAATCGCAGGATGACCGGGACTGGGGAAAAGGCATAAGCCGTGCGAAACCTCCACTGATCCGTCAGTGCATCCATACCGAAGGCCTGAGGACAACGACACCTCGTATAATATTTCTCCGGATTGAAATTGCACGGGGAGGCAAACAGGTCCACTTCTGGCAGGATCCCCAGAGACAGAATCCATGTGAATATCTCGGGACGGAAAGACCACTCGTTGTCCAGGGAGAACCTTAATAGGAAGTCCGCCTGGACATTCTGGATTCCGGGGAGATAAACCGCCGTCAGATTTGACAAGTTCATCTGAGCCCAAGACATGATCGGGCTCACTTCCCTCGGCAGAGAGAGACTGCGGGTGCCTCCTTGTCTCTTGATATAAGACACTGCTGTCGTGTTGTCCATCCTTAGGAGAACCGAGGTCCCTGAAATCAGGTGAGAAAAGGCTTGAAGAGCACGGAGAGCAGCACGAAGCTCTAAAACATTGGATACTACCTCTTGGGCTGGAAATTCCCACACGCCCTGGGCTATTTCTGACAGACACAGGGCGCCCCAGCCCATGTTGCTGGCGTCCGTCGTTACTGTGATCCAAGAGACGGGAGCTATGGAATGGCAATTGAGGAGGTTCTTTCGTTGGAGCCACCAGAAGAGACTCTCCCGCATGGAGGGGGTTATCCTGACCAGATGGTCTCGAGACCCCTGGTCCCATTGTAGAAGAAAACCCTTCTGAAAGGGACACATCCTCCATTGTGCCCACTTTATCATGGGGCTGTGGATACCATAGTGCCAATTATCTTGAGGCACTGTGAGGCCCTGAGAAGAAGAGAATGCAATGCAGGCCGAATCCTGTCTCGGATCACCGGAATTTTCTCCCCCGGAAGGGAGATGGTACATTCGACCGTGTTGAACTGGGCTCTGAGAAAAATCAAAGACTGAGTTGGGTCCAGATGACTTCCGTGAGTGTCGAGATGACTTGAGTTCGATGTAACAGTAGCTGTTCTCTGTCTTGGGAAAGCAATAGTAGATCGTCTAGGTAATGGTGTAATCGAATACCTTTGATCATGATTAGTGCTACCACAGCCAGTAAGAGCTTCGAAAACACTCGAGGTGATGTTGTAAGCCCGAACGGGAGACATACAAATTGAAGATGTAATTTGCCCACTGCAAACCGAAGGTACCTCTGAAACTCTTTTGCGATCAGAACATGGAAATAAGCATCCTTCAAGTCTATGGAAATCAACCAGTCGCCTGGTTGTATTGACTGACGTATTGTTAGTAATGTCTCCATCTTGAATTTTTCCTTCTTGATGAAGGGATTCAGATGCGTTAGGACGATAACTGGTCTCCAGGAGCCATTCTTTTGAGGACCATAAAGAGGGGGAAGTAGACCCCTTGAAATCTCTCTCTGGTTGGGACTGGAATGGCAGCGCCTTGAGCCAACAGGGGATCTGTGTAAGACAGGAGTACCTTTCTTTTTTTTTTTTTTTTTTTACAAGTGGTAGGATTGTACCTTGATGTAGTTGACTTAGAGGATTTTTGGCTTGAAGACTGAGCCCTTCTCCAATTCTTCCTAAATTCCTGACCAGGCCTGTAACGGCGAGCATCTCTAGCACGCTCTTGTTCTTGTCTGGGCTGAACTTTCCTCTGACCCAAGAGGCGACGATCCTGGGGTAAGAACCCTGATTTACCCCCAGTAGCACTGGAAATGGCAGAATCAAGTTTGTTCCCGAAGAGGGAGGGTCCCTCACAGGGAATCTTACACCATGCCTATTTAGGGGCAGGATCTGCAACCCACGGACGAAGCCACAGAGCACGCTTCACAGTAACTGAGGAGAGCATGACACGTGCCACTAGGCGGATAATATCAAGGGATGCTTCCCCCAAAAGACTGATGCGAACTTCAGTTCATGTACTGGTGAATTCCGGATAAGTTCTTCCGAAACGCTTCCCAAAGCCGCACCAACATCATCCGTCCAAGACTCCATGGCTTTAGATAATGCTGCAAGAGCCAGAGCTGGCTTACAAGCCATGCCTGCGGTGATATAAATGCGCTTCAGGTCGGTGTCAATCTTCCTCTCTAAACCATCCTTGAACGAAACGGAATTTTCAAGAGGGAGTGTAACATGTCTGACTAGACGCATTAGAGCCGCATCAATAAGAGGGGCTGAATCCAGATATTTAACTTCCTCGCTTTTAAACGGGTACATTTTGGCAATCTTGGAAATTAAGGAGTTCTTCCTCTCCACTTTTCCCCATTCGTCTGAAATAATCTCACCGAGCTCACCCAAGAAGGGGAAATTCGGGCGGTCCTTCTTAAGGTGTTTAAAGTACTTCCTCTGTTTAGAGGGTGCTTCAACTGGCTCTTCCCATTTTAGAGCGTCCTTGACTGCTCTGACTAACTGCGGGACAAGAGAAAAATCAAAACCTGCAGTTGAATCATCAATCTCACTGTCTGAAGATTCACTTGGAGAGACACTGTGTCTGGAGGGACCCGGAATTACGGGGTCTGCATCTACATCGACAGGAGCTGTAACGGAAGGAGGGTTAAACATCCGATCAGACTCTGCTTTGTTCAGAGATTCTTGAACCACCTTCCTGACCAATGCATCCACTTGCTGGTCTCCGGCTCCCCTTTCCTTCATAGCTCTGGAATAACAAGACTCACAGAGAGATTTACCCTCTGGAACGTGAGATTTACAACCCCAGCAGGCTTTCTCTAAGCGGCTGGAACGGTAGGTTGAATGACGACCAGATCCAGATCTTGATCTATGGTGTCTAAAGGGTGATCTAGAGCGTCTAGAACTTGACGTAGACTGACGATGATGTAACCTAGACTGGTCAGAATCTTTGCGTGCCGATAAATGACATTTAGACCTAGAGGGGCTAAATAGAAAGAAAAAACTACAGCAAGAAAACCAAAAGTAATTACCGAAAACAACCCAGCAGAAGGAAATAATATTCCTACCTGCAGCGTAAGGGTTGGCCACTGGGGGGCGATGATACGTCCATAATGAGAAAGTCTGTATGCTGGAGAGATTCGAAAACACCATAAGCACCTGACAGGAATCAAATAGTAGAGCTTACTGGCGAACAGAACATACCTCCAAGCAAGACACACAGCACACCAGGAAGCTGCCTTTCTCTTGCAGAGCGATCCCAACCATAGCTGTATCTGACAGCTATTTAAAAGTTGGCGCCGATGGTGACGTCCCATGCCCCCCTGGCGTCGGTCAGCGGAGTTCGTGCGCATGCACGATCACCGCCGTCTTCCGAAAACTGCGCACGTTCGAACCAAGCCTTGATCCGAATGAGGCACGCGCCTGCACAGAACGAACGGAAGAGGCGGCGGATTGGAACGCAACTGCGCTCCAGCCGCCATACATACCAGGAAATGGAAAGAAGGAGATGACAAACAACACACATAAACAGGCTGCCATAATGATAATGATTAAAATCAATACGATACCGCCACGGCACGATCCCGATCCATCCTGACTGGGGGTACTCCACCCACTGCACGAACGGGACATCAAAATAGAGGCCTCCTGCTAATAGCAAAGGATGTATGGCCAAATTGCCGCTTGCCTGCCAATGGCAGGTTAGTAAGCTCTTCATGGCATCGCATATATCGCCCGTTTCCACCCGGCTAATAGCTGGGACTGCTGGAATCCACAATCACCCTCAGGATCTTCGTGCAAACAGGACTGGACCGGAACTCTTCGTAAGGTAAGCAAACACCTTGGTCCTAGGAGGAGGACAAAAAAGGAACACAGTCTCTGTTCAGAAGCAAAGATTTATGGGAGTGGGGTCCTATGAGGTATGAGAGGCGGGGATTAACCCATACGTAGGCTGCCATGGAGTCTGTCAGGAAAAAACTTTTTTTTTTGTTCACTCACAGTATCTCACAGTATCTCTCTCCTCACACGCTATCGCTGTGTGAGGAGACAGATTCGGCAATGGGTGATGATCTCATTTGTTTACATTTGAGATCATCACCCATTGGAGGCGGCGATCGCGCTGTAAACGGCCGCTGTGATTGACCGTTTACAGCGATCTGTGATTGCCTGTGTCCAGGGTACAGGGCCAACACAGATTTTCCCCGATGCGCGCTCCCGGGAACGCGCGGGGAGCTCTTAAAGGGTACGACGTCTATAGACGTAGTCCCGGAAATTGAGATCCGCGCTGTAGCCGTCATTTGACTATAGCGCGGATCTCAAGTGGTTAAAGTACCATTTTTAGAGGAAACATTGCTTTGAATTTTTTAACCAATTTAACCTGGTTGAGCACAGTGAAAAAGGCATTTACCAAATGCACAAAGCAGAATGCATTCTGACCTCACAGGAGGAATGCAAATATTTTATTTTGACGGCTAATATGCCACAAATATTCAACTGTAATCAGCAAGGATAAATACAAGATAACCCCAGCTTTAGGATATTATGCCCATCATAGAACACTTTACCTCACCGCCTTTATGACTACAGATGTCGGTTCCTGCATAGTTCTATGCAACTGATATAAAATACCTAAAAATTTCCATGCAATGAAATATGAATTCCTTACTTTGTCATCCTCGTAAAGCTTACATAAGGAGGAATGTGATAAGTTCAGTGTAAGCCCACGTACACACAGTCGGAGATTTTGCCAACCAGATCCGTCGGATTTTGTCCGTCGGATTTAGTCCGACGGATTGTGTCCGAAACTGTTGCATACACACGGTCGGGCCAAGTTGTCTGATTTAGCGGTTGCCAAGAACGCGGTGACGTAAGCTGTGTACGGCGGGACTAGAAAAAGGAAGTTCAGCACCACGTCCGGCACCCTTTGGGCTCCTTCTGCTGATCTCGTGTCTATCGCGGGTTAGTAGAAGTTTGGTGAGAGACGATTCGCGCTTTTCAGATTTGTGATTCAGATCGCTACAGCTCTTCAGTTTGTGCTTGTCTTTGCGTATCTGATAATCAGTGCGTGCAGTCAGTAAGTATTTGTTGATCATTGTGGACTATATCTTGGTATAGTACGCTTTGAAAGGCATTTCTTATTGTCTGCTTGCTTCTGCTATTCAGGTCATTCTTTCAGGCCTTGCTGTTTATCTGTGCTTTCTGGTGTCCGTTCTGACCAGCCGACCGTTTTCAAACCATGTTTCCTCTACGTACTCGTCGTAGATTTTCTGCTGTGCAGGGGCTTCGTGTTGGGGTTGTTACTTTGACACAAGCCCGGTCCATGAACAGGGAGGGGAGGCATTTGTGGACCAAGAATTGGTTGCGCCAGCGTGACCAGTTCTCGCACATGCCTTTGCTCCGTGAGATCCAGGAGAATAATCCTGATGATTTCAGGAATTATCTCCGGATGACGGACCCCATTTTTCACCGTCTGCTGGCTTTGCTGACCCCTTATATCACCAGGCAGGATACCTGCATGCGGCAAGCCATCACTCCGGAGCAGAGGTTCATCGCCACGTTGCGCTACTTGGCGACTGGGAGAAGCCTTCAGGACCTCAAGTTCTCTACAGGCATCTCCCCCCAGGCTCTGGGGATCATTATTCCAGAGACCTGTTCTGCCATCATTCAGGTCCTGCAGAAGGACTATATGAAGGTAAGTTTTATCCTTTAACATCACATTCTATGTATTTCATGATTGCTAATGTCTTGCATTTCTTTCCTCATTCCCTAATTTCCATCATTGCAATATGCTCTAATTCATATGCTCTGCCCCTTTGTCCTCAGGCTTATTTGCCTCACTAACTTCCCCACCATGCTCTTCTTGGCCCATAAAACTATAGTCTAGTCACTTAACAATGTCTTTTGTCAGCTCCATAGTATTGCTTTACCCTAAACACCCCCTAAAATGTCTACAAATGTGATGTGTGTGCTTCAATTCATGCAGAGTGTTTTTTTTTTGGGGGGGGGGGGGGGTGTTGTGCCAAACTCATTAGGAACCCCCCTCCCCCCA
Organism: Lithobates pipiens; assembly: GCF_037356315.1. Lineage (NCBI taxonomy): Eukaryota > Metazoa > Chordata > Amphibia > Anura > Ranidae > Lithobates > Lithobates pipiens. Next base: position 114,990,642 of record NW_027507785.1, on the reverse strand, counting down.
ACTGCTAGCTCAGCTGATAGCAATCCTCTATCTGATGACTTTACCAAACTCAATACACACTATACCTACCTTTTTGATGCTCACATTTATGGATGAATTCACCTAAGCATGTAGTGCAAGGGCCTGCCTCAATACTTTCAAATTGTTTTTTTTTTTGGTTTTAACCTATTAATTATCTGGATATGTAATATCAGAATGTCAAAAAGTGCTTACATTTTGGTTAATTTTTGTTATTATGACACTTCTTACCTGTCCCGTGGGCTGCCAATAGTGTAACTAAGGAGGGGCTTCCCAAAAGTATCACACATTATTTAGCCATTCAGCTCTCAATCAAGTGGAGAGGGTTACCTGTCCTAAACATCCCCTCCTCATTTTTTAGCAAGGACTCATCGGATGGGGGGGGGGGGGATGACTCTCATAAGGGGACATTAGACTTTAGGCTTTAAATACTCAGTTCCCAAAATGTTTGACTAATTTAGTTACAAAATGTTTGTGTGTAATCTGCTTGGAATGTTGATTGGTCAAATTACTAATTTTTGTTCTTGTTTCACTCCACAGTGTCCTTCAATGCCACAGGAATGGTAGACTGTGGCCTCCCACTTTGCCAGTCGTTGGGACTTTCCCAATTGTGGAGGAGCAATAGATGGGAAGCACGTCCGCATCGTCCCACCACCCAATTCTGGGTCGTACTATTATAATTATAAGGGGTTTCATAGTATCGTGATGTTGGCGGTGGTGTCTGCGACATATGAGTTTTTGTATGTGGACGTGGGGCAAAATGGATGGATGTCGGATGGTGGAGTGTTCGCACGGACGGAGTTCTACTGGCATCTCCAGAGTGGCAGTCTGGGCTTGCCACCCCCAGAGGAGAATCAGGAAGGACTCCCGTTCGTCTTGGTTGCGGATGAGGCGTTTGCCCTGGCGAACCATCTGATGCGGCCTTTCCCCATGAGGACCCTCACCCCAGACCAGAGGATTTTTAATTTCCGCCTGTCCAGAGCCCGAAGAGTGGTGGAGAACACTTTTGGTATGCTGGCCAGCCGGTTCCGCCTTTTTCTTACGCCTATTCACATGGCGGAATACAAACTGAATCACATAGTGCTGGCGTGCTGTGTTCTTCACAATTATTTGAAAAAAGTTTCTGCGAACTATGCGGTCTCAGTTGGCCAACAAGAAGCAGACTTGATGGACAATGCAGATAACCTCACGGGACTTCAACATGCTCATCCTGGCTTGGCCGCCCAAAGCGCCCGTGAGGTTAGAACACAATACATGGACTACTTTGTGGGTAGGGGGGGCCATTGATATGCCAGACAATGTCTGAGCGGCATTTTAAAAATAAATTTTGATCTGAAACTCCTTCATTTACTGCTTGGCTTGGTTTTAGGTGTCTCCTAGGTATAATTAGGTTTTATCAAGTTGTGCCTTTTTCACCAACAGTGCAAACCCAAGTTCAGAGCGAGATGAGGGGACAGTCTCTTCTTCAGATAATGTTATTATGTTGTGGGTCTGCTACACACACACCTTCTTTTTTGGTAACTAATGTATGTAGTGCATTACTGACCAAAATCGTGCTCATTTTCAGCACCATGGCAGGAAAATGGCATGATTGTCAAAATTTACACATTAGTGTGGGTGTTTTTTTTAGTAAAGGCACATCCACTATGCACTACAAGTGCACTGCAAAAGTACACCTGGAACTGCACTTGGAGTGCAAAGTATAGTTGCCTTTAGTAAATCACACTCCTCAGCACAAACTTAAATTGTACTCCAAATACATTTTTGTTGCCATGAAAAAGGAAGCCACACATTGTTGCTAATTTAACTGTTTAATCCAACCACATTCACATGTGCGTTTTGAAAAGGTTTTTACAACCAACCAAGAAATTGTGTGTTTCCAAAACAGAGTTTACTAAAAATGTTGTTTAATTGTTGTTTTTGTGTAAACAGGCATGTATCTAACCGTAAAATACAGAACACAGGAACTTACAAAGTTCAACTTTGAAAAGTGAAGACAATATCAGACATGATTATGTACAAACTGGTCTGATCTTGCCTTCATCACATGGGGTGTCACCCCTGAAAAATCCAAATTTGGAAGATACACACAGTGTGTCAACATGTGCTATCTCCCATCATGGGGGATCAATGTACATGCTTTGGGGCTGCAACCCCTTCATCTCAGCCACTTTACACAAAACACGTACATTGATTCCCCCATGAAGGGAGATAATGCATGTTTACACACTCTGTGCATCTTCCAAATTTTGAATTTTGAGAAATATAACATTTTGTTAGTAAAATTCCAAAAATAAGACCCTATCTAGTTTGGGGTGTTTCACACTCTCCCCAAAACATCAATGATGTTCTTCAAATTTCAATTGACATCATTGATGTTTTGCAGGATATGTTCCCAATCCCGATTGCACCCCATTATCTCCCCGATCTGGGCACTTTCACTGGTAAAACGGAAATCTTCTTCCACATCACCTACAAAAAAAAAAAAACATGTCATATAAATACGGTGACATACATTGATGAGCTTACCGGAAGCTGTGTTCTCCAACACTCACCTGTTGTGGTGACAATTTGCCCAACCTGCACGATCTCTCCTTCCTCCTCCTCCTGCTCCTCTGTTTGTGCTTTTGGAAGTTGTCCTTCTTTGTGAGGGGTGGGGTCCCTGGTGTCCTCATACTTGCCGAGTCTTCTCTCCCCTATGAGATTTAGTAAAAATAAAGAATTAGCACACAGAGGGAAGAATTAACAATATGAAACATTGTTTGGAAGTGTTGTTCAATTGTTTATTTTGGCCGAGCTTCAAGGTCATAACATTATTGGGGACACTGTGTTCAGCTAGAATACTTACCGGAAGAACGATGTTTCCTACGAACGAATGAAACCATGAACTTGAAAGTGGCCATTTTAAAATGCACAATATGAACTCAAAGCACATGGAGCAGTATGCAAGCAATAATAATCATATGAACACACGACAACTACTTACTTTTGTCAAGAACACGCTTGATCCTTATGTACTGCTCGTGCTCCCTCAGTTTCAGGTCTGACCAGCGTTTTCTCAGTTGATCCATGGATCGGTGTACCCCAAAATTATGTAGAAGAATCTTCACAACTTTATTCATGATCTTGGCCTTTCTGATATTTGGGTTTGGGTAAGGTCCATACTTTCCATCATAGTCGGTCCTGTTCAATATGTCGACCATCTCCAACATCTCTCCAAAAGACATATTTGCGGCCTTAAATCTTGTCTTCCTGGATCGGGACGTTTCAGGCTCCGGGCTTTCCTCACCCTCCTCCTCGTTAGTGTAATTATTAGTGCGCACCTGTGTTCTCTCCGCCATGTGCTCTCCCCACTGCGCCGGAAGCAAAGGGGCGGGGAATAGTCTGGAAAGAACGTCAGGGGCGGGCGGAGTTGCACGCATGCGCACTGTATATAAAACGTTACACGCGTGTGTCGTCCGTACGATCTGTGAACAGAGGGAGAAGCTGAGGCGACGAACGCGCAAACGAAGGTAAAATGTTGAACTTGGCACATCACTAGGCTACACTGCTTCTAGATTGAGGCCTGCATTAGTGGAGTTTAGCCTGACATTAGGGTTTGTCTTGTGTTGTGTCTTGCAGACATTATGGACGGGTTTAATGACTATAGCCTCCTCCCTCTGTTCATCGATAAATACCGAGACATGCCAAGCCTGTGGCAAAACACGCACCCTTTGTATAGTAACAGACCAAAAAGGAAGGCAGCACTGTTGGAACTGGTTGAGTTTGTGAAGCCGGTGGTCCCCAGGGCAGATGACAAATATATCAAAAAGAAAATTGGGAACCTCAGGAGTACATATATGAAGGAGAGGAATAAGGTGCTGAAGTCCATGAAATCTGGAGCTTCAGCAGCTGAGGTTTATGTCCCCACCCTGTGGTATTATGACAGGATGCATTTTCTGGCAGACCAGGCTGAGGCCAGAGAATCCCTCTCTACTCTTCCTTCCACTCATCCTTCTATGCTACATTCCACACTTGATGAGTCTTCCAACCTGGGCCTTCCACTCAGGAAGAACTGGAGGAGCCCAGCTTGAGCCAGGTATAGTATTGTTGTACATATTTGTGGAGTCAAAATGAATGATGTTAACTTGATTTCTGCTCCCTAATTGGTGAGTTTTGAAAGTGTTTCACATATCAATAGACAGTAGTGGCCAAAACCTTTGGGACAAGAAAGAAAAATGCTGGGCTCAGAATGATAGTCTTTTCTATTGGTTAACAATTTGCAACAGTGTTGATGTGAAAATTGTGTGTGTTTGATGAACCAAAAACTCAAACTATGTCCCTTTTTCATACACAGGAAGAACTCAGCCAGGACCAGGAGGGTGTGGAATGCAGCAGCCAGGAGGTGGCTGTGGAAAGTGGCAGCCAGGAGGAGGCGGGGGTAAGTGGCAGCCAAAGGAGCCTCACCAAATGCCAGGTCCCTCCCCTCCGCCTTCCACGCAGAAGGGTGAGAAAGGGGGGGAATGTTGAGGAGTCGGCCCTGAGGCTGATTGGTGAGGCTTCTGCGGCACTCCAAGCCAAACCCACCTACCAAGAGGCCTTTGCCGCCTTGGTTGCATGCAAGCTTGAGAAAATGGAGCAGGGGCAACAGATCTTGTGTGAGCAGGTTATTCTCCAAACCCTCAACATGGGTCTGTTGGGCCAAATGACACCAGAAACACACTTGTGTCGTTTGGCCCATGCCCCTGCTTATCCTCCTCCTTCTGCCACACCTCCAGCACCACAGCCACAGCCTGGAAGGAAGCGTGGAAGGAAGACCAGAGAGTGATGACCTGGGTTCAGTCTGGTCTGACAGAAGATGCAGCCTCTTGTAGTACCACAGCCTGGGAACATAGATGTCATCTGCTGCTGTTCCGGGTTTCATGGACTTCAGGACCAGACTTCTCTCCCTCAGATATGTACTCCTCAGGCCACCAATTTTTGCGTTGAAATAGTTGATGTGTGCCCTGGGGGCCCAAGGCTTCACGAATCTCCCCAGTTTCAACATTGCTGCCTCCCTCTTTATCTGTTACTGACACCGAAATAAAGGTATTTTTTGTTTGGATGAAATACTTGCGTATGTGTTTTCCTTCCAAAAGGCCAGTTAATTTGTGAGCAGGCAGGTACATTTCAAATATACAAAGTGAAATAAATAACAAGGGGTGCCAACACTAAACAACCTCCTGTAGATTAAAAAAGAAAAAGAAAATCTAAAAAATAGAATAATGTTGTTGTTGTAAGTTTACACAAAAAAAAAAAAAAAAGAGAAATGAGCAAAGTGTTTTTAGAGGAGATTTTTAGGGAATCCCCCCCCCCCCCCCCAAAAACATCAAAAAAGAATAAACCAAATCTAAAATTGTGTAGATGTGACGCAAACTAAAATTGTATTGCTGAAATGGTTAAAAAAGAGTAATGAAATCCGTTCGGGAGAAGTGTGTGTGACTATGAGCATCAAAAGAAGTTCGTTCTTGCAGCATTGTAAAGAACAAGAGAATACGCTTGATAAATGAATTTTTAACATTGCAGCGTGACGAATGTGCTATATCGCTTACGAGCAGTAGTTTTACCTGAACGAGCGCTTCCGTGTCGGAATTTGAATTTGAGCACGTGTGGCACTTGGTCCGATCAAAATGCTCTACACATGATCGGATTAGGTCCGACCGGCCCAGTTGGTCGGGAAATATTTCCAACATGTTGGAAAATTGGGTCCGACGGAGATTCGGACAGGAATCAGTCCGATGCATACCACACACAGTCGGATTATCTGACGACACAGCCCGATAGGACACATTCCGACGGATTCTCTGACCGTGTGTACAAGGCTTAAAAGTATTTTCCATAAATCCAGATTTTATCATGCTTCTTTCACATCAAACATTTTGTCGAAGGGGATTTATTAGTATTTTAAGATGTATATGAAAAGGTACATGGACAACAAAAAGGGCAAGCTGTTAATTTCTGTTTAAGAAATTCACAATAAAATAACATTTTGTTTTTCCAATATGTTTAATGGAACTACTAGAAGGTTGTCAAGTTTTCCACCCTTGGTTAGTTTTTATCTATATGCTTTTTAATTGGCTTCTTTATCACCCATCTGTGGATGACTCTGTGGTTGTAGTTACTGTGCAATTATATCTATGTGTAGACAGAGTAGTGGCTAGAGATTAGAAAACCGTTATAAATCTGATGGGTCCTTGACCTGTGAATTGGGGTGTAAACTCTAGAGCAAATTAAGATTCATGCAAATTTGTTTACTTATCACATTATTAAAAGATATCAACTAGTGTAGTATTTCCCAGATATTATTTGGTTGGATACCACTATCATGAACTTTTCTTTTTTAGGTGCTTTACAGAACAGGTTTTAAGAATATGTGCTAACTACATATTAGCTGGCAGCTATTTCAATCAGCTTTAGCTGCTAATGGCACCATTTTGATCCCTGACTAACTGGGACTATGTTGCTGATCTCATGCAATGCCTGCTCACCTGTTGAGTAAACTAGCACATAATCAAGACACTGTTCTTTCCAAAATGATAGCCAGAGCACATAGTAGTGAATTCTTGGAGTACACAGTTGAATCTGAAGTATAGAGATTCTGCCTTAAGCTGCAGTGTCCCTATGCAAATGTAGTGTTTGTAGTTAGGCGGTAGCAAGCCTGAACTTTTTATATGTTTATCTTAAGCCCTAGAACAATGCATAGAGTGAAAACAATGGATCAAGTTCTGAATATTGATTCTGCCTTGGTCAATTTTTGTGGGGTTTGTGCCAGTAATGTTGGCTGAGAAAGGACAAGCATATTTAGAGACCTTCTAGAACAGTGATTCTCAACCTCAGGCCTCAAGTACCCGCAACAGAGCATGTTTTAGAAACTTCCCTTACATAAAATAGCTCTTATCAATACCATGCCATTGATATTGATTTTTGATTTAAAGCAGCTGTGCAAATTAAAGGAAAACCTGAAAACATAGCCCATTGACTGAGGTTGAGAACCAAGGGCAAGCTTATTACAGCCTGTATGATGAATGACCATCCAGATATCAACCCAGCAGCGTCCCCCTTCCATGGCCAAATACCAATGATAAGCCAGGAACCACAGCAGACTTATGGAGCACACATCAATCACGTGCTCATAAGGATGGAAAGAGGCAAACCATAGTGTGAATCCATATAATTAAATGTATTAAAATTGCACTTACATGTAATCTGTAAGAACAGGCATCCATAAAAACTTTTGCCGGCCCACTAGCATACACCCGTTCACAAACGAGCCGCGATGATGTCAGCGCGTCAACCTCCCGACGTACGCTTCGTCTATAATTGAACTGGTGACACCTTAAATACACACATGAGTAACCACACCTCATTGTGAGTCCTCAATGGCAGAAACCCTTTATCTTATTGCAAGATAAAATATATAAACAATTAAAATAATGAACATTACTAGTGGACAGGAGCAATATAAATATATCATAACTGAATTATGAAACAGTGTAAATGGGATTCCAATTACATTCGTCCTGCCTTAAGCCGACATATAGAAACAACACTGCAAAATGCTTGTAATTCCCACTCTGCCATCTAGGGGAGAAAAGGAACTACAGCACTCAACCATATAGTCTAATCCCAAACATTATCAATATTACACATACACACAAAACCCTAATGAAATAACGGGCAGTGTGAAAATAAATTTTAACCCCTTGCCACCGAGCGTACACAGATATGCGTCCTTGGCTTTTGGGGGTTATACCGGGATGATGCCCGCAGCTGCAGGCATCATCCCAGTACTGTTTTTTAGAGCCGGCGATCAGCTTTCCAGCAATAACAACCGATGCGGCTAAAAGCCGCTTGGCTGTTATGCCGGAGGAATGGGATGGGACGTCCCCCCTCTCGCCACCTCCCGCCGCTCTTACCGCTCTTATTATTTTTTTTTAAAGCACCCCAGTCTCCGCGAGCTCGCGCAGCAAAGAAACCACATACGAAAGTCGCGTCCGCATATAAAAGTGGTGTTCAAATCACACATGTGAGGTATTGCCGCGATCATCAGAGCGAGAGCAATAGTTCAAGTACTAGACATCCTCTGTAACTCTAACCTGGTAACCGTAAAAAAATGTAAAGCTTCCCTATGGAGATTTATAGGTACCGTAGTTTGTCGTCATTCCACGAGTGAGTGCAATTATGAAGCGTGACATGTTTGGTATCTATTCTATTTAATCGGCATAACATCATCTTTCACATTATACAAAAAAATTGGGCAAACTTTACTGTTTAGTTTTTTTTTAATTCATGAAAGTGTCCCTTTTCCCCAAAAGTTGCGTTTAAAACACTGCTGCACAAATACCGTGCAACATTAAATATTGCAACGATCGCCATTTTATTCTCTAGATTCTCTGCTAAAAAAATATATATAATGTTTGGGGGTTCTAAGTAATTTTCTAGCAAAAAATATGGATTTTAACTTGTAAACACCAAATATCAAAAATAGGCTTAGTCATGAAAGGTTTAAACCAATAAATATATACATTTAGGACCCAAATTTCACATATATATGCACATATATAGCTATAATGTACAAGTAACCATGTGAAATCCCTCCTGAAGGATGGTTATTCAATAAAAATAAATGTAAAAAAAAAATATATATAAAACATAAAAAAATATTTTATATAAAAACATTATATAAAAAATAAATTAAAAAATTATCATAAAAAATAAAGAAATTATCAATTAATTATAAAAAATAATAAGCAATTAATTAATGAACTAATTGGTTCAAAATGCCACCGAGGTCTCACATCAAGTGTACATAAAAAATGTCAAGAATTATCAATAAACACATTCAAATCAATGTTGACATTAAGCCCAAAGGGGGTGTAGCATTTGATTCTGTGTATCCATGCCATCTCAAGCCTGGAAATACCACGAACCAAAAAACCTCCCCTCCATTGAGGAATGTATCTATCATTTCCTAAAAAGATGGTTTTAGCAGGATCCTTGTTATGGACCTCCAAATAATGTCTAGATACTGGGTGTTTGGGAAAGCCATTTATAATATTCCTCACATGTCCATTAAGCTTAACCCTGAGAGGGCGTTTGGTCCTGCCCACATACTGTAGCCCACAAGGGCATTGGAGCAGGTATACCACCCCCTCAGTAGAACATGTGATGAATGCCCTAATTTCAAACTTGGTGCTAGCTGATCAAAACTTATGGGTTCTCCTATGTAAGCATTCATTTAATGAACATATCCTACACCTCCTGCACTGATAGAATCTGGTCAAATTCTCAAAAAAAAACTTTTGACAGATGGAGGATCAAGAATATAAGGGGCCACTTTACTCCTAAGGGAAGAGGCACCCCTGTAAATAACCTGAGGTCTAGTAAGGAGAACTGTATTTAAAATCTGATCATTTGTGGGGATATGCCAATGCTTTCTAATAAGTTAACCAACATTTCTATGTCGTATTAAATATGTGGGGATAAAAGGAACTGCAAATTTCCCATCCCTTTTAGGGGATCTCTCCTTAAGAAGATCACTCCTATTCATTAATGTCACCTCATCCAAGGTAGCCTTAAGAGATGTCTCTGGATACCCCTTTTCTAAAAAACGCTGAGTCAAGATCTCAGCCTGGAAACTCATTGAGATCAGAGCAGTTCTGCTTCAGGCGTACATATTGACTTTTAGGCACTGACCTAAGCCAGACCTCATGGTGACAACTACCAACTAAGAGTACCTTTGAAAAAAGTGGCAGTAGTAAACTGATCATTGTTAACCCCAATTCTTAGATCTAAAAAATTAATCTCGATCTGACTGGCCTCATAATTGAGAAAAATACCTCTATTATTGGCATTCAATACCCCAAGGAAAAGTTCCAAATCAGCCTTACTGCCATCCCACAGGAGGAGGATGTCGTCTATGTACCTAGCCCACAGGACCGCCTGGGGTTTCTGATGGGCATAGACGACATCCTCCTCCCAAAGTGCCATAAAGAGATTTTTTGAACTCTGTTGTCTTTGTCTGCTTGTGACCCCAACCTTGGCTTATTCCCTTACTATGCCTATCCTCCTTTTGCCTACTGTGGGCGTGAGCTGGGGGACCCTGGGGGTCATGACCTGGAGCCAGTTGCAGCCCAGTTCATTCTCACCACTAGAGGCTCTGGTGAACACCTGCTGGCTCTTAGACTCCACACCCTAGGGAATCTTACGCTTGAACCCCGGTGGTATACGTCTTTGTGTTCCAGCGGCCCTGCCTTCCTTACCACATTGGCTCCCATCCGCAGCAGTCAGTCGTAGAGTCCACTACCTTGCGGTGCACCCCTGATCCCAACGGTGTGCATCTGTCACCTAGCCTCAAGGTAACCTGACACACACCTTAGAAAATATTCAACAGCAAATAGTCCTAGGTCATAAGGTATCACAGTATACAGGGACGTGACATCTGCCGTCACCATCCATAGACCTGGCCTTGGGGTATGTTCAGCCAACAAATGAATCACATGCCCTGAATCCTTTATGTATGAAGGCATCTTCTTAACTAGTGGTGAAGGTAAAAAATTAATATACCTGCTCACCCAGAATCAATCCCACTCACAATGGCATGTCCTGGGGGGCAGGTGGGGTGCTATTTTTTTTTTCGGTATATAATATATTACCGGTGTACGTGGTGCTTTAAGCACCAGATATAATTTTTCTTTTTTATTCAAAACACCCCATTCAAAACCACTCTGAACTAAAACCTCCAATTCTTTTAAATATCCAACCTTAGGATCTGACCGAAGCGGGGTATAGCTATCACGATCCCCTATTATTCTGTTCATTTCTGTTCTTATAGATTACATTTAAGTGCAATTTTAATTGTTTAATAAATTTAATTATATGGATTCACACTATGGTTGGCCTCTTTCCATCCTTATGAGCCTGTGATTGATGTGTGCTCCATACGCTTGCCGGGGTTTCTGGCTTATCATTGGTATTTGGCCATGGAAGGATGACGCTGCTGGGTTGATATCTGGATGGTTATTCGTCATACAGGCTGTAATAAGCTTGCCCTCTGGTAAGTGCGACCTCTGTGTGGTGGTGGATCACGTGTTGATGGTGTTTGTGCATTCAGGATTTCCATTCACTTGTCACTTTCTTGGACTTTATTGGATCACATATTGATTGCATTGATTTTTTTTGTTACATATTAATGAACTTCCTTCTCAGAGCTCTGTGCTCAGCTGTTGGTTAATTGCCAAAGTCTCTTCCTTCCACAGTGACTCACCTGGTCTTCATTTCCTGATCATCAGCTAGAGCTGCTGGTTATATAAATTCCTTGGATCAGATCTTTGGTGCATTTTCCTCGGTCAACATATCTGGACTCTCTCTGCTGTGTTTTCCTGTGAAAGACTTTTTGCTTAGCTGACTTCCCTTCTGGTTCCAGATTCTGTTTGCTACATTTGAATTTGCTGATCTCTGGACTCCTGTTTATCTGGCTTGTTCTGACTACTTATCCTGGTTACTGAACTCTGGCTATGTTTTGACTACGTTGCTCTGTTTATATAATTTAACCATTTTATTAAATAGTGTAATTTTTACTGCACTTCTGTCGCAGTCTGATTCATGGTTTCTGACAGTAGGCAAAGGTCATGAATTCAGAAGATGCAGGCAATTCACTTGTTATTTTTTCCAGATTGGATGAGGAGGATCAATGCATGGATCAATTTGCCACAGTGTTACGTACGCTCCTGTGTTGCACTGCTCACCTGGACCCTCCCACTGAGGCTATTCTGGTGCAATCTGTGTTGCAGGCTGTCCCTGCTGATGCTCCAGTCTCTGTGCAGGCACCCGCCTAGAATATTACCTCTATAAGAGGTATGCCTGGTTCCGCTCCAATTCCCCAGCAAGTTGGGGGTGATCGAGTTCAATGGGTCAAGTTCAAAGGGTTTCCCAACCAGGTGGGGATATATTTTGAGATGCTGCCCCACGTGTTTCCCATGGATAGAAGCAAAGTAGGCCTTGTGACTTCTTTGCTTTCTGAGAGAGCCTTGGCCTGGGCAAACCCTCTATGGGAGATGCAAAACCCTGTCATCCTGAATTACCTTGAGCTTGTGGTTTCCTTTAAAAGGGTATTTGACATTCCTGCACGCTCCACTTCTGCTGTTAAGAGCCTCATGTCCATCAAACAGAGTGCAAGAACTGTTGCCAATTACACCATTGAATTCCGTACTCTGGCAGAAGAGGTTGCGTGAAACAATGAGGCGCTCCTGGCTACTTTCTCTCATGGTCTCTCGGATACCATCAAAGATGAGATAGCAGCTCAAGACATACCCACTGAGCTAGAGAGGTTGGTCACATTTGCCGTTTTCATTGACTCCAAACTCTGAGAGAGACCTTCTTGTGGAAGCCTCCTGTACATTTTTCTTTAAGTGTTGCAGTCCCACCTGTGCCTCCCTCACCTCCCTCACCTCCCTTACTTCCTGCCGGTGAGGTAGAACCCATGCAATTGGGCTTCACACATCTCCCTGTAGATGAAAGGGCCTTTAGGAGGAAAGAGAGATTGTGCCTTTATTGTGGCCAGGCAGGTCACTTTCTGAAGTCTTGTTCTACCCATCTGGGAGAACGCTTGCACCTGAGGTCCTGTAGGGGGCAGACCTTATGTGGCATTGTTTGGTCCCCAGTTATCCAGAAAGATAAGCCCCTGGTTCCGGTAAACCTTTCTTGGACTGAGTCGTCCATCGAGATACATGGTCTAATCGACTCTGTGGCTGCAGGCCTGTTCATTGATGGTGCTTTTGTGTCTAAGCACTCAATTCCGCTGCAGCTTTGTGCCACTCCACTTGCCATTGAGGCTATGGATGGGAGATCTCTACAGCCTACCCATGTGACTCATGAGACTGCTCCACTGACCATGGCCATAGGGGCTCTTCACTAGGGATGAGCCGAACACCCCCCGGTTCGGTTTGCACCAGAACCTTCGAACGGACCTAAAATTCGTACGAACTTTCGAACCCTATTAAAGTCTACGTGACTTGAGCGGTCGAAATCAAAAGTGCTCATTTTAAAGGCTAATATGCAAGATATGCAACAGACAACACCAGCAATAAGGGGTATCTTCAGGTGTATACTGTGCTGGAGGCACAAAACACCCACTTTAACTACTGCAGATGCCTGTATTAGAGAACACCAGCAAATAAAGGGTAGATACAGGTGTATACTGTGCTGTGCTGGAGGCACACAACACCCACTAACTCCTGCAGATGCCTGTATTAGAGAACACCAGCAATAAAGGGTAGATACAGGTGTATATTGTGCTGGAGGCACACAACACCCACTAACTCCTGCAGATGCCTTAATTAGAGAAAAACAGCAATAAAGGGTAGATACAGGTGTATACTGTGCTGAAGGCACACAACAGCGTGTACTAAACCCCCTGAGCTATAATTGCCCACAGGCATCCTGCCTGTGACGAATTATGGCTCTCCTCGCTGCCGGCGCTGTGATTGGCCAAGCATGCGGGGGTCACAGTGCATGCTTGGCCAATCATGAGCCAGCAATGCACTGCAATGGTGTAGTGCATTGTGGGCCGTTCGTGCCACATGAATTTGGTGCGAATGGTCCACAAAGTTCTGAATTCGCCAAACAGACGAACGGCCGATGTTCGAGTCGAACATGCGTTAGAGTCGAACACCGAGCTTATCCCTACTCTTCACCATGAGATAATCCAATTCTAAGTAATTTCCTTACCTCATTTCCCGGTGGTTATTGGTTATCCTTGGTTAAAGAGGGACAACCCCTCTTTTGATTGGCTTCATGCTGAGGTTCTTTCCTAATCGCCACACTGCAGAAGACATGTTTTCAGAAAGTGGCTAAGGTCTTGTGAACCTTTTCACTCTCCTCCCTGCCGGACGAGTACCGCAAATTTAGCGATGTCTTTGACAAGGTCAAGCCGGTAGTTTGCCTCCGCACCGGTCATATGATTGCGAAATTGACCTTCAACTTGGTGTCATACTCCTTCATGGCTGGGTTTACCCTTTGTCTGTCTTGAAGGACAAAGCCATGGAGGAGTATGTTTCTGACGCATTTTCTCGAGGATTCATCTGTAAACCCTCTTCTCCTGCTGGTGCTGGTTTCTACTTTGTGAAAAAGAAGAGTGATGAACTGAGACCTTGTATTGATTATAGGGGTCTCAATCACTAACCGATTAAGAATGCTTATCTGATTCCATTGATTACAGAGTTATTTGACAGCCTCAAGGGAGCAAAAGTTTTCACAAAGCTTGATTTGAGAGGGGCATACAATCTTGTGAGGATCAAGGAGGGCGACAAATGGAAAACTGTTTTAATACCAGAACTGGCCATTGTGAATACCTTGTAATGCCATTTGATCTTTGCAATGGTTCAGCAGTTTTCCAGGAATTTATCAACAATGTCCTCTGAGGTTTGTTTAAGCTATGTGTGGTGGTTTATCTCAAGGATATTCTCAACTCCCTACTTTTCCAACTCCCTAGAGAGCCACCGCACAGATGTCTGTTGTGTGCTTCAGAGACAATAACCTGTATTGTAAGTTGGAGAAATGCAAGTTTTATCGTGAACATGTTAAATTCCTGGGTCATTTCATTTTCACTGCTGGTTTTTCGATGGACCCAGAGAAACTTTTGGTAGTTCTTCAGTGGCCCCGACTCGTGGGTTTACTTCCATTGCAACATTTTCCTGGCTTTGCCAATTATTATCGGAAGTTTATTCATAACATCTCGTCTCTGGTCAAACCCCTGACTTATATGACCAGAAAAGATGGTAACCCACAGAATTGGTCTCCGGATTCCATTGATACCTTTGTTGGTACATCCTGATCCTAGGGTACCTTTCATTCTTGAGGTTGATGCATCCCAGACTGGAGTTGGTGCCCTGCTGTTTCAATGGCCTACCTCTGAGAGCTCTATTCATCCTTGTGGATTCTTTTCCAAGAAATTGTCTCCTGCGGAATGCAATTATGAGATTGGGGACAGAGAGTTGTTAGCGATCATTTTACCCCTTAAAGAATGGAGGCATCTCTTCGAAGGTACCACTGTGCCGGTTCTTATTCTGATTGACCATACGAATCTCAGATTCTTGTCTGAGGCTAAACGCCTCTCCCCCAGAAGGGCGCAATGGGCTCTTTTCTTGTCAAGCTTCAATTACATTACATTACAGTTTCATTCTTACCGGTACTAAGAATGTAAGGGCTGATGCATTGTCGTGACAGTTTTCCTTCCTTTTCCACAAGTTTAATGAGGAGTACAAAGACAAGTGTGTCTTGCCTATAGTCATGTATGGTGGTGGGAGTGTCATGGTCTGGGGCTGCATGAGTGCTGCATGAGTGCTGCCGGCTCTGGGCAGCTACAATTCATTGAGGGAACCATGAATGCCAATATGTACTTTGACATACTGAAGTAGAGCATGATCCTCTCCCTTCGGAGACTGGGCCACAGGGCAGTATTCCAACATGATAATGACCCCAAACACATCTTCAAGACAACCACTGTCTTGCTAAAGAAGCCGAGGGTAAAGGTGATGGATTGGCCAAGCATGTCTCCAGACCTAAACCCTTTTGAGCATCTGTGGAGCATCCTCAAACGAAAAGGTGTAAGAGCACAAGGTCTCTAACATTCACCAGCTCCGTGATGTCATCATGGAGGAGTGGAAGAGGACTCCATTGGCAACCTGTGAAGCTCTGAGGACCTAAATTTCCAAGAGAGTTAAGGCAGTGCTGGAAAATAATGGTGGCCACACAAAATATTGACACTTTGGGCCCAATTTGGACATTTTCACTTAGGGAGGTACTCACTTTTAGTTTGTATTTCTTTATTAGAGTTTCAGAAAGGTACATACATGTTATAGCCATAACTTTAATAACAGAAACAAATGTTCCAACTAGAAACAAGCTCTTCTAACGAGCAACAATGTGTTAAATGCAAAAAATACGATTCTAAATGAGGTTGACTGAAGCAAAGGTAGTCGATTAGGGAGAGGATCTAGATGGAGAAGGGGTGGGAAGGGATAGGGGGAAAAAGAAGGAGGAGGAAGAAGGGCACCAGCGGACCTAAGATAAAGACATAGATGGTTCAGTGAGTATTTCATATCAGAGTAGTTATACTTGAACATTACATTTGGATGTTGTAATCAAAGTGACCACATAGCCACAAATTTAGTGCGAGTTTTTCCCAGCTACTATTCTTTTTTTTTTTTTTTTATGTCATATTATAGAGTATAAGATTTCCTCTCATTTGAGCCCAGTCTTGCCACAAAGAGTTAATCCAGCTCTGAACAATCCTCTTTTATTGTTCAGTGAGATAAATCTTGACAAACAGAGAAAAACTTAGTCAAATCCTCCCTCTTGCTGTGACAGGTTATTTACATATCTTGTGCACTAGCCTAAGACATGCATTATTTTTTAGTTTCAGTTTTACTTCCCACCCCCACTCCTTTCTTCATCAACTCTGCAAGAATTGGCTGTTCCACACCTCAGCATGATTTGCCATGCTGAAGTCATGCAGGGACTTTTCTGACTTTTTTGACTGGATGTTAGTGATCATAGCAGAAGTTCAGTGTAAGAAATACACAGGAGAAAATGCATGTTGATAAGGGGAGTGTAGAGGTGGGCAGGGAGTCTACTGATATCACGACTCCACCCACTGAGAACTTGGAAAACAGACCCACCCACAAAATCTGCAGTTTTTCGGTTCTCATAGCAGACAGAGGGGAGACATTTGACAGATAAGTATACATGCAGGAGGCATGTTTATCCTTCTAGATAACCAATATTGCAGTAGTTTAGAAAGGATGAGAGTGGGTTTACATCCACTTTAATGCATAAAGTAAGTGGATGACAATGTAGATTAAGGTGGAATTTTTTCTATGCCAATATGTAGCAAGGCTAGTGCGAGAGTCGGGGACCAGGGTGTCCCAGTAATGCCTGGGACTAAATCAAAAACTTGGTTCTAGAAGGAACTCAAGAATTTGGGTACATGTACACCTGGGTACATTTTGGATAGTCAGTAAGGTGTTAAATACCATCTGTGGGGGGGGGCGTGGACTAACTAAGCATGTGAGCAGCAGTGTACGGAGCTCCCACTGGTGATCCTGCAAATGATCCTTCCCCCGCCGATACCGCTGCCAAAATCAGACCGGATCCGACGCCTACCGCTGTCCAGACTCTCCAGGACCCTAAAGCTGCTCTCATAGCGGGCATGATGACCCACGGGAACCGGGGAGAAGCCGTGGCATTGGCCGCTATGGACATCCAAGATGGCGCCTGGCACTCTCAGCCTCAGAAAACACCACGAGGCCAAGACAAGAAGACGGCACAGGGGGGTAAGTCATCCAAACCCCCTACTAACAAAGAGCAGCCTAGGGACATGCTATATTATGTCCAGAAGCTGGCAGGCCCACAGGACATGTCACAAGATGCCTTACAGCACTCAACAATAGTCACAGAGCAGGCAGACCATAACCATGCAGACAGGATGGAGGACACTGCAAACATGGAGTCCATCCCTGATCCTATGCCTGGTCTGTTCAGTATGCAGACGGAGGATGCACCCCAACCCACACTGAGTGAGATTCTGCATGCAGTACAGAGATGCACAGCCTCAGTTGATGATCTTAAAGAGAAATTTGGGGGACTGAGGGAGACGGTATCCCTACTCCGCCATGACATTCAAAATATCAGGGAGAGAACCACAGCCATGGAGGGGAGAGTGAGCAATATGGAAGACCAACTACCTCACCTGAACTGCGATGTGTGGGTGGCGGCACAGCAAGCGCACCAGGCATTTGACAAAACCGACGATATTGAGAATCGCTTGAGACGCAACAATGTCCGCATAGTGGGACTGCCGGAGAAGGTAGAGAGTAGGGACCCCACTGCATTTACAGAAGGCTGGTTGCAGGAAATACTCTACGCGGTGGAGCGGGTGCACAGGGTCCCGCCACGACCCCCTCCGCCAGACGGCCCCCCGAGAGTGATGCTAGTCAGACTCCTGAACTACAGGGATTGCAAAATTGTGCTGTGACTGGCCAGAGAAAAGGGCGCTGTGCAATACCAGGGCAACAGAATATTCTTTTACCCGGATTTTTCAGCCGAGGTGCAGCGCATAAGATCCAAGTTTGCCGACGTTAAAAAATGACTGCAGAGGCTGCAACTGAAATATGCCATGCTATTCCCGGCAAAACTCCATGTCACTGCCATGGATTAAAAACATTTTTTTTAAACTGCACAAGATACTGCGAGCTGGCTGGACCATAATGAGAATGACCTCCGCCACAGAGGAGAGGACTGAGTCCATATCAACCATCTGCATTGGGCAAATGAAGAAAAGGCACTCATCCACCTGGGATGTGTCTATACTGTTACATGGGGGCATTTACCTGATTTCCCCCATCAGCGAGTTTAATTCCGTCAAATGTTTGCTTACGACGGTGATAGATCCCACCTTCAGACGGAATGCGTTTTTGCATAAGTCCTATACAAAGTCAGTTGGAGTTGAAGAGTAAGCGAGAGTTCATGTGCCCTGTTGGCACGACCAAGGCTCGCAGAGACCATACCCAAGTTGTCAGGGAAATTTTATATCCTGCCCTGTTGGCAGGAAATGGGCCACTAATTGAAAGGTATCTATATAGTTACTACCCTGTCTGTTCTGCTGCGCAAACACGCAACAAGTCCCTTTGCAGTTCTGTGTCGCATATACAGTGCACAGGATATTTCATCATCACCACCCCAAGCCTGATGCATTTTTTGTCAGATGCATGCGCCTGGTCCATGCGGGAGCAGCGTCTAGATACTCTGGACTCCCTCGTAAGTACAGTCAATTACACACATGCTTGCTATGTCTTCTACACCCATAGTGACTTGGAATGTCCAGGGGGTAAATGATTCGCTGAAAAGGACCATGATTTCTGCAGGTTTGCAGGAAATTTCACCCGGCCATAATAGGCCTCCAGGAGACGGACCTACAGGGGGACATTGTGGATTTTTTGCAATATGCCTGGGTTGGGAAGGCCTATCATTCCACTCACTCCTCGTTTTCTTGGGGAGTGAGTGTTCTGATACACAAGGCATTAGCATACCAGGAACTGGACTCTCTCATAGATATATCTGGCAGATTTGTGTTTTTATATTGTAATATCTATGCAATTACCATGATTCTTGCTTTTGTATACATACCCCCCGTTTTCACAGGAGGTGCTGCAGCTGCTTTTATCTTACCTGGCCAACAAGCAGGAGGTCCCGGTCTTAATAAGGGGGACTTCAACTGTTACTTGGACCTCAAACTAGATAGACACCCTCCTATTGCACCCCCTAGAGGCAGCCAGGGCACTGCCCTCAGTAAATTAATGGCAGAGGTGGGGTGGGCTGACATATGGAGGAGTTGCAACCCAGACTGTAGGCAGTTCTCCTGTTTCTCTAAAACACACGGATCACTATCCCGTATAGATCTATGTGTAGGCACCCCCAATATGGTTAGCTCCACCTCAAAAGTGGAATACTTTCCTCGGGGTGTATCGGATCACTCCCCCCTGGCCCTATGGCTAGTTACTCAACCCCCCAGTTCATTGCCCAGGGCCCCATAGAAGCTGAATGCCTTCTGGCTGAAGCTGTTTACATCACAGGAAAGGATAGCATCCCAGATTCAGTGCTTCTTCCAAACACACCAGCGGCACACCAATGGCCTCCTGAAGTGGGAAACTTTTAAGGCATACCTCAGGGGGGTATTAATACACGAAATACATTTGGTAAAGCAGAACTCCTTGGCATTACTGGAGCAAGTGGGAGACTTGGTGAGACAAATGGAGATAACATATGTGACAGGCCCTACCAACTCTGCAAGGGAGGCATGGATGTCGGCTCAAGATACCTTGGACCGCCTAAAATCCTCCACTGCGGAGCGAAAGGGGTTTTTCAAAAAACTGGCGTTCTATAAGGAGGGGGCGCCTACTTGCCAAAATAGCAAAAGCACAACAGCAGTCACTGGCCATTGGGGCCATACGAGCCAAGAATGGCAAGGTGGTCAATTCACAGGAGGCCATAATATCCGAGCTGGCTAACTTCTATATGGACCTATACAGGTCGAGGGAAGCCTACTCGGATGAGGACCTGACCACTTATTTATCCACTATAAATTTGCCTACACTTTCTGCGGCCAAACAACAACTTGAGGCCCCAATAACTCTCGAGGAGCTACAAGTGGCGGCCGGGTCCTTCCTCACCTGTAAGGCGTCTGGGGCTGATGGTATCCCTATGGAGGTGTACACACAATATGGGGAACATATATTGCCTGAATTATTGAAGGTGTTTAATGCATGCATGGAGGAAAGTACTCTCCCTGAGTCCATGACAAAACCAGATATCATCTTACTGCTCAAACCGTGGAAAGATCCAGTTGACCCAGGTTCCTACAGGCCTATCTCATTACTACAAAGTGATGTAAAAATCCTTGCCAAAGTCCTGGCGCTCCAGGACAATGGGATAGTATCCACTATTATCCAGCAAGATCAGGCTGGGTTTATGCTGCAAAAATCCACGGCAATGAACCTCAGGAGATTGTTTATCAATATGCAACTACAGGCAGATAATGGGGAGTGTAGGGCCCTCCTGTCTCTTGATGCCAATAAGGCATTTGATAATATAGGCTGGAGGTATCTATGGGCGGTGTTGATTAAATTTGTTGCATGGGTTAAACTGTTATAGGCATCCCCGCAGGTGAACATTAGAGTAGCGGATAAGATGTCAGCCGCTTTTGCTCTGGGCGGGGGGATGAGGCAGGGGTGCCCACTGTCCCCCCTGCTCTTTGCGATTGCGATAGAACCACTTGCAGCACTCATAAGAGATAATATGCAAATTCATGGATTCAAATATGGGTCATCCATGAGAAAATCATGTTGTACGCACACGACATGCTACTTTTCTTTTCCAGAGGTAATATATATAATGTCCATAATAGAACAATTTGGTGGATACTTTGGGTAATCAGCTGGAGAGGATAGTGTTAGGTATGTCTGCCGTGGAGGGCTACCAGAGAGCTGCAGACTGGGAGCTCAGTAGGAACATGTCCTCACACTTCCATGCTGAGACCACACCCCTGAGAGGGTCCTTTTTGAGATTATATAGGGATGCGTAAAAGTCACTAAATGCATTAGCAAATTCTTGAGGGTTGGTTAAAAGTTGCTTTGAAGTAGGGTGGTGGAGGGAAAGAATTTCAGCCTTTGTACGTTGGGCCTTAACTTGTTTCACTAAAAGTGACCCAGCTCTTAACTCGTTAAAGCAATTTTGTACAGAAAATTGCAAGTTCATCTTATTCAAATGGCTTTGGAACATAGATGCAGTTATGACCATTGAAATAAAATAATATGCAGTATTTACCTTTTATTTTTAATGTTTATGCCGACTTCCGGGCTCTCCTCCCGTGGGAGTAGGCATGTTTATCGGCTTCGCAATGGTCCCTGGGAACTTTTTTAGCTATTTCCCAGGAATCAGTGGGGGACACAGTCATGCCGAAATGTCGTGAGATTTCGGAAGGAGGTCGCCGATCACGTGACGAGGGCATGTCCGAAATTGCCATTTTGAAAGTGGGCAGGCAGCTCTATCTGCCATTACCACTATAGCACATGAGGCAAGAGAAAGGAAAACAAAGAGGACACTCAATGAGCATGTGCGAGATGGAGCAGTGGATGCTGGGAGCTCAGCGTCATCGCATCCAGGAAGTAAATGCCTGTGGGCTTCAAATGCCCACAGTGAAAATGGAAACCGCCGGACTGCTTTTTTAAAAGTTTTCCTTAGCAATGAAATCGTCACACCGGGGGTTAAAAAGACGCCGATCGCGACTGCAGAGACACCATAGGAATCGCCCACCAGTGACACAGGTAAAAAAAAAACGGCAGCGGAATCCCGCTTTAAGTTCAAAGAAAGATTTGTGCTCTATCTCTATTTCCCATTGGACTTTAGAATCATCTTACAAGGAGGGGTCTAGCCTCCATAGTCTCGGTGGTCCAGGTCCTAGGTCGCCTAGCATGATCTGACTATGAAATGAGAACAATGTCAGATTTCATAACTTTTGAAGGTTCCATTTATCCACCAGGAAGGAATGCGTGACTAAGACAGCTGTGAGTGGGAAAAGTATGTATAAGTATGTATGTATAATCACATTCTGAGTCATGTTGTGCTCTCCATACATCAAAGAGATCTAGGTCGTGGACCAGGGGGTTCAAAGCCATCTGGTGTTGACCTTTTTTAGTGTAGGTGTCCATGGAGGGATCGCCAATTATATTGAGGTCACCACCTGTTGGAAGGCATGCTTTAATGTCATATTTCTGGAGTTTCTCTTTCTGGTTGATACCAGGTGACTGAAACAAGTTTCACATCAAAGCTTTGTAGAACAAAAGCTTGGCTCTTGACCAACTGGTGTGATGGAAATCATTGATTAGCGCTGCAAGCAAGCTTCAAAGAGAGATGGTTGATGAATGTCCTGCTACAGAAGATCAAAGGGCCAGCTAAGACTGAAGATGGCCCAAGTCACATAGCGATGATCCATGGATGAATACTGCCCCTAGAGGCCAATACAGCAGGATGGACAGAAATATAATATATTGATAGAACTGCCTCTTGGCAATATCTCATCGGACAGGAGGTTAGTGGGGTGTGGTTATGAGTGGTTCTGAATGCAGTGTAAAAGTGCACACAGAAGGAAAGTTGTCCCTTTTCCGATCTTGGCCCTTGTCTAATGGTTCTCTGAGCCTCATGGCTCTCTGTTACCATTTTGAGACATACAGTGGTGTGAAAAAGTGTTTGCCCCCTTCCTCATTTCCTGTTCCTTTGCATGTTTGTCACACTTAAGTGTTTCGGAACATCAAACCAATTTAAACAATAGTCAAGGACAACACAAGTAAACACAAAATGCAATTTGTAAATGAAGGTGTTTATTATTAAAGGTGAAAAAAAATCCAAACCATCATGGCCCTGTGTGAAAAAGTGATTGCCCCCCTTGTTAAAACATACTATAACTGTGGTTGTCCACACCTGAGTTCAATTTCTCTAGCCACACCCAGGCCTGATTATTGCCACACCTGTTCACAATCAAGGCATCACTTAAATAGGAGCTGCTTGACACAGTAAGGTCCACCAGAAGATCCTTAAAAGCTACACATCATGCCGAGACCCAAAGAAATTCAGGAACAATTGAGAAAGAAAGTAATTGAGATCTATCAGTCTGGAAAGGGTTATAAAGCCATTTCCAAAGCTTTGGGAATCCAGCGAACCACAGTGAGAGCCATTATCCACAAATGGCGAAGACATGGAACAGTGGTGAACCTTCCCAGGAGTGGCCGGCCGCCCAAAATTACCCCAAGAGCGCAGCGACGACTCATCCAAGAGGTCACAAAAGACCCCACAACAACGTCCAAGGAACTGCAGGCCTCACATGCCTCAGTTAAGGTCAGCGTTCATGCCTCCACCATCAGGAAAAGACTGGGCAAAAATGGCCTGCATGGCAGAGTTCCAAGGAGAAAACCACTGCTGAGCAAAAAGAACATCAAAGCTCGTCTCAATTTCTCCACAACACATCTTGATGATCCCCAAGACTTTTGGGACAACATTCTGTGGACCGATGAGACAAAAGTGGAACTCTTTGGAAGGTGTGTGTCCAAGTATATCTGGCGTAGAAGGAACACTGCATTTCATAAAAAGAACATTATACCAACAGTAAAATATGGTGGTGGTAGTGTGATGGTCTGGGGCTGTTTTGCTGCTTCAGGACCTGGAAGACTTGCCGTGATAAAAGGAACTATGAATTCTGCTGTCTACCAAGAGATCCTGAAGGAGAATGTCCGACCATCTGTTCGTGTACTCAAGCAGAAACGAACTTGGGTTCTGCAGCAGGACAATGATCCTAAACACACCAGCAAGTCCACCACCGAATGGCTGAAGAAAAACAAAATGAAGACTTTGGAGTGGCCTAGCCAAAGTCCTGACCTGAATCCTATTGAGATGTTGTGGTATGACCTTAAAAAGGCAGTTCATACTCGAAAACCCTCTAATGTAACTGAATTAGGACAATTCTGCAAAGATGAGTGGGCCAAAATTCCTCCAGGACGCTGTAAAAGCCTCATTGCACGTTATCGCAAACGCTTGGTTGCAGTTGTTGCTGCTAAGGGTGGCCCAACCAGTTATTAGGTTTAGGGGGCAATCACTTTTGCACACAGGGCCATGATGGTTTGGATTTTTTTTCACCTTTAATAATAAACACCTTCATTTACAAATTGCATTTTGTGTTTACTTGTGTTGTCCTTGACTATTGTTTAAATTGGTTTGATGTTCCGAAACACTTAAGTGTGACAAACATGCAAAGGAACAGGAAATGAGGAAGGGGGCAAACACTTTTTCACACCACTGTATGTTTGACAATATCTAGAGGACAGCCTTGCAATAATTATATTTAATGTTCTTTTGTTATATGCTCTATAATATTTTCTTCTAGTGTTTTCATGTTAACATTTTCCTATTTTCTTTGGAAAGAAATAAGACGTTTTACTAAGCAGTGTTTGTGTTTGTTTTCATAGCTAACCTTATATCATTATGCTTATCAACAGTGACATTATTAGAGTTTTAATAGACTAGCTAACTATAGGAATAGACAAGTTAACACATATATATGCAATAAATAGAGGGAATCTGTAACCACCCTTGGAGAATATTTATTTTTAGAATTTATTTCACCACCCAACTATACTTCCTTGTCATAGGTTATTAACCTTCTTGTCGAGACGTCGGGAAAATCAGAGTTGTCTGGAGTTTGGACCGTATAGATTGACCAGGGTGTAGGTGGTTTCAGCAATGGTGCAAATGAGTATTAGATATTGGCCCTGCGGATCGGCATTGGTGTGGTGGTGTTGGAACTGAAGGGTATCTCGGACAGCCATCAACACTCCATTCTTCTTCCTTGGGCCCGAGCTGAGATAGACGGGGCCATACCCCTTGAGTCTGATCTTCTGTGTTTTTGATTCTGCAAAGTGCATCTCCTGTATGAATACAATGTCTGCATTTTGTCATTTCCCTTTGTAGATTAGCCTGTTTTTGCAGGCTGGTTAGGTCCTTTACTTTTAGGGAAGTCAGTTTTATCCGAATTTTAAGGCAGTTGGTGATGTCTCTTTGTGGTAAGTCAATGATGTTAGGTGTGGAAAAGCACTTGCCAGGAGCGATTATTCACAGAGGAGTGTGGTCTTGGGTGATCGGATCAGGCCGGTCAGTAAAAAAGGTGAGTTGAGGTAGTAAGTCCAAAAGATTAATTGGAGGCTGGTGTGGAATGGGGAGGGAAGTAAAAAGAGAGAGCCCATTAACAATACAGGTTCAATGTGCAGAATTACTGCTGACAAATGGGGGGGGGGGGGATTTCCTCCAGTGGTGTCCAGGAATTCGGAACCAGTGGATTGAAAGACAGGCTTGGAAGAGGCAGAGATCCGCTGCAACCCGGCTATGTAACAAATTGGGGTCATGTGTGCAGATGGGAGAGATCAGGCGTCTTGAAGGGACTAGTCAGCTTCCATTTGGGAAGGCTGTATGGGGCAGCAGTCAGCCTTCCCTGCCACCCGGGTAATCAGCTGGAGAGGATAGTGTTAGGTATGTCTGCTGTGGAGGGCTGCCAGAGAGCCGCAGACTGGGAGCTCAGTAGGAATACGTCCTCACACTTCCATGTCGAGACCACACCCCCCAGAGGGTCCTTTTTGAGATTATATAGGGATGCGTAAAAGTTACTAAATGCATTAGCAATTTCTTGAGGGTTGGTTAAAGGTTGCTTTGAAGTTGGGTGGTGGAGAGAAAGAATTTGGGCTTTTGTACGTTGGGCCTTCACTTGTTTCGCTAAAAGTGACCCGGCTCTATTGTCTAATGCATAAAAATTGGCCAAGGAGAATTTGAAGTTATGTTCGAATTTGTGGAGCAGGAGGGTGTGCGTAATTTCTGTCTTAGCTCCAGGAGCTTGATGGCTTGCGCACAAGAGGAAGAGGATTTGTTTAATTTTTCTATACAGGATATTTGGGTCATAACCTCATCAATCTGCTGGGTTCTCTGGCATCTCACTCTTTTACTCAGCTTTATGAAAATTCCTTGGAGGTAAGCTTTGTAAGTTGTCCAGAGCGTAAATTTGTCAATATTGGGCAGTTCGTTAAGTTAAAAGAAAGATTGGTGCTCTGTCTCATTTTTCCCATTGGACTTTAGGGTCATCTATCAAGGAGGAGTCTAGCCTCCATAGTCTCGGTGGTCCAGGTTGTAGGTCGCCTAGGTTTCTTGAAATAGGGGCATGATCTGACCATGAAATGAGACCAATGTCAGATTTCATGACGTTTTGAAGGGTCCACCAGGAAGGAATAAATGCCATTTTGGAAGAGGCAGAGATCCGCTGCAACCAGGCTTTGTAACAAGTTGGGGTCATGTGCGCAGATGGGAGAGATCAGGCATCTTGAAGGACCAGTTAGCTTCCATTTGGGAAGGAGGAGAATGAGGTGGTCGTGGTCTTGGTCTTTCCTCAGGAAATATGTGCCAGAGACTCAGTAGCTGGCGGTCATTCTGGAGTTTGTGCACAACCTGGGTTTTACCCTGAAATGTGATCATCAGCTTGGTGGGAAACCCCCATTTGTACGGTATATGGTGGTTTTGGAGTGCTTTCATGATTGTGGTTAGTTGCAAACGATTCTCCATCGTTGCCTTGGAGAGATCTGTATATAGTGCAATTGCAGTAAAAGGTTCAGGGAGGTTTGGAGCTCACTTGGTGGCAAACATCACTTTTTCTTTTGCGTTGTAGAAGTGTTTGCGTGAGGTGGTTTTGGTAGCCTAGGGACTCTATCGATTTCCAGGTCCCTGTCAGTCAAGTCAGGTACTTGTGCTCGCATTAGAGATTGTACGAATTGTACCAGCTCGGGTTGTTGTACCGATTCGGGTATGTTGCGGAATTTAATATTGTTCCTGCGAGAACGGTCCTCGAGATCTGCTAGTTTAAGGTTAATTGCCTGCACCTCATCTTCATGCTCTGTGCATACATCCACGATATCATTATGGGCAGTGAAGAGATCAGACATTTTGTTTTCAACATGGTTAAGATGCTGTACCCGGTGCTGTACCACGTTAGCCAGAAAGGATACTGCAGCTGGGAGGTCTGAGTATAATGTCTGTTTAAGGGAAATCAGCATGTTCTTTATTGTCTGCTCAAAAATGGGCTGGTCTTAGGCAGGGAAGTTATCTGTGGCTGAGGGGTACTGGATGTTAGGAGAAGGTAAGGTGAAGGGTATACTGGGGCTTTGCTTTGGGATGTCATCCTTTTTCCTGGGCTTGGATTTTACTGGAGAGGCAGAGGTAGGTGAGCAGGGTGAGGAGTACTCACTGTTTGCCAGTAAAGGGAAGCCTGGGCATTGTGGTCTGCCACTGCTAGTGTGAGGAGAGGGTTGATCTGCATGCCTGTGTGTGTGTTGCCAGAGCTATCTTGTCTGTGGCCCGCTTCAGCTAGTGAGAAGAAGTCTGTCAGCTTCTGAGGCATGTTTAGCTGCTTCCTCCATTTCAGCATTGTGCCTGGTTGTTGTGTGACCCGCTGGGGGGATGATCGGTTGGTTTGTATCCCGTTCCTCGCGCTGTGGAACCGCTATTAGCCGCATGCTGTGCGGAGCATACAGATTATGCAGCCATCCGCAATGTCGGCAAGCCGTGACCCCCCGGGGTGTACTCACTTTTGTTGTCAGCAGTTTAGACATTAATGGCTGTGTGTTGAGTTATTTTGAGGGGAAAGCAAATTTACACTGTTATACAAGCTCACTTTACATTGTAGCAGAATGTAATTTCTTCAGTGTTGTCACACGAAAAGATAATAAAATATTTACAAAAATGTGAAGGGTGTACTCACTTTTGTGGGATATTGTATATGTAGCACTGTCCCTGTAGGGCTTGCTGAGTGTTGACTTCTTAGGCCACTCTCTGATTATCTGCAGTCAGTTACTAGGGGTTTTCTCTTATCCCCCTCTTTCTCCCGCTTGCTTGTTACTCAATGACCAATCCAGGGTATTTTTGTTTTTGTAAATTTATTTTGGGACTTGAATGGGAGAAGGGATTAGTGGGATACTTCAACTTGAAGTATTCACAGTGGAATAGGACAACTGTCACTTGGCCTCACCAGAAGATTTGTGAAAGCAGACACACTGCTTCTATCTTAAGGGGTTGCCCTCACAGGACTGAAAGACACAGATCTGTATTTACTGTAAGCAGAATCAGATCCTTCCTGGTGTTCCCCTTCCGGTCAGCTCTGCAGGACCCCTGGGTTCAGTTCTTCTCTGTGACTTCAGGCCCTTGGATCGACCACCCAAGGCTGCACAACAGCCTCCATGAAGGACTCTGCTCTTCAACTTAACTCCTAAACACATGTGCCCCTGGCATTTATACAGTATCCCTGCATGCAATGCAACACTTTTCCTCTGCCAATAGCCAGGGCTGTAACAATGCCTGTGTGCTCACTTGCCAGGTCCCCTCCCACTGTCCAATATGCCACCCTATTGGAATTGGACCAGTGTGGGACAGTCAGACAAGCTGAGCTGCATCTGAGCATAATGACAAGACCTAACCAATTGAACCTGTTCCCTGGTAGGCAGAGAGCACTCTAAAGTTTTACCTGGTAAGCAGAAAGACCAAAAATTATACTCTCTTTTAGCACTTATCTAGGAGCATGCTACATCCACCCCCTCCACCAAAACAAGCCATGTCCTCACTGGCTTTGGGTATCCGCTCCTATAAAAATACCTGTACAAAAATCTACATTGAGGTTCCCACAAACTTGGAAAAGGGAAAGAACATATGTACAGCGCATACCCCATATGTGACCAGTTAGCAAAATCATTTACGTGAAAAAACTACATCTGCTGTACAAATATTTACATTCTTTTTAAAAAGCATTTGCCAGGTTCACTATTTGATGGGGAAATGGCCGAACACCCCTAACTAACTAAGCTACACATAACATTTTTACACATGTACAAATATGTGTAAAAGGCTGGCCAGAGGCCAGCCTGTATTTGTAGGAAGAGCCTGAGAGGGCTATTTAATCCTCCACCTCTGTCAGGGTCAATGTTGTCGGCATTTCTGGGTGGATGCACGTCACTTCCGGCTACCTTTCAGAGCGGCGGTCGGCTGCGACAATGGTCCCCCCATCACCCCTGGGTTCCACCATCCTCCCTTTCAGCCCCATGTTCCAGCATCGTGGGGGGGCAGCCGTCTGCTTCTCCCGGCGTTCATGCCGGGGGGGCAGTCCATCCATCCATCCTCCCTCCTCCCTCCACCACCCATGGCTCCATCTGGATAGCGTGCTGCCCGCCCGCTTCTCCTGGCGCTCATGCCGGGGGGAGCGGGGGTGGATCCATCCTATCATGTTCCACCTCACACTCTCCCCTCTCCCCGCCCGCCTGCCTACTCCCCATGCATCCAGCTCCACGAGGGAGCCACCCGCCTGGGGATCAGCCATCAGCTCCTCTCTCCCCATGTTTTTATTTGTTCCACGTTCCATGCAATCCATCCCCATGAAGGAGCCGCTTGCCTGGTGATCGCCCACCTGCCAGCTCCTCTCTCCCCTTGTTTCATATTGCTCCATGTGGCGGCCGGTGTGGGTGGGTGATCAGCCAGCTCCGCCCCCCATGCACATCTATCCCAACGAGGGAGCCGCACACCTGGCGGGTCCCGGTGCTCACGGGGGGATGGGTGGTCACTCGCCCGTTGCTCCTTTCCTTCCCACAAAACTGGTATCTCTGCAGCAGCGACAGAGATTATCAGACCATCCACAGCAGCCATGGCAACGTGAGGTGACAGGTCTGCCAGGTTTGCTGCTTTTACTTGTGGTTTTACTTTCTTTGGTCATTGTTTCTATCGCAACCAGCGTTCTGTTCTGCCCAGCATTTCTGTCATAGTGTTCTGCCCAGCATTTCTGTCATAGCATTCTGCCCAGCATTTCTGTCATTGCGTTCTGTCCAGCATTTTGGTCATAGCGTTCTGTCCAGCATTTTTCTGTCATAACGTTCGGTCCAGCATTTTGGTCATAGCATTTGGTCCAGCATTTATGTCATAGCGTTCTGTCCAGCATTTTTCGCCATAGCGTTCAGTCCAGCATTTCTGTCATAGCGTCCTCTCCAGCATTTTCCATCATAGAGTTCTGTCCAGCATTTCTGTCATAGCGTTCGGTCCAGCATTTCTGTCATAGCGTTCTGTCCAGCATTTTTCCGTCATAGAGCTCGGTTCAGCATTTCTGTCATAGCGTTCTGTCCAGCATGGTGGTCATAGTGTTTCTGTTCCTGTCATAGCGCTCTGCCCCGGCATGTCTGTCAGCGTTTCTGCCCCTGGATTTCCGTCGTAGCGTTTCTGACCCTCTATTTCTGTCATAGCGTTTCTGCCCCTGGATTTCTGTCATAGCGTTTCTGCCCCTGGATTTCTGTCATAGCGTTTCTGCCCCTGGATTTCTGTCATAGCGTTTCTGCCCCTGGATTTCTGTCATAGCGTTCTGCCCCAGGATTTCAGTCATAGCGTTCTGCCCCTGCATGTCTGTCATAGCATTCTGTCCAGCATGTCTGTCATAGCGTTCTGCCCCAGCATTTCTCTCATAGCGTGCTGCCCCAGCATTTCTGTCATAGTGTTCTGCCCAGCATGTCTGTTTTTAGCATTCTGCCCCAGGACTTCTGTCATAGCGTTCTGCCCCAGGATTTCTGTCATAGCGTTTCTGCCTCAGGGTTGCTGTCATAGTGTTTCTGCCCCAGGATTTCTGTCACAGTGTTCCGCCCCAGCATTTCTGTCACAGTGTCCACCCCAGCATGCTGTTCAGCATTTCTGTTACAGCATCTGCCCCAGGGTTTCTGGCCCAGGATTTCTGCCATATTGTTCTGTCCCAGCATTTCCGTCATAAGCATTCAGCCCCGGCATTTCTGTCTTTGCGCTTTGCCCCAGCATTTCTGTCTTTGAGTTCTGCCCCAGCATTTCTGTCATTGCGTCTCTGCCTCAACATTTCTGTCTTTGCGTTTCTGCCTCAGCATTTCAGTCTTTGCGTCTCTGCCCCAGCATTTCTGTCTTTGCGTCTCTGCCCCAGTATTTCTGTCATAGTGTTCTGCCTCAGTATTTCTGTCATTGCGTGCATTTCTGTCATAGTTTTCTGCCCCAGATTTTTCTGGCTCGGTGTTCAGTTTTAGCATTTCGGTCATAGCGTTTATGCCCCAGGATTTCTGTCATTGCATTTCAGTCTCAGCGTGGTTCTGTCATTGCATTTCTGGCCAGGATTTCTGCCGTTGCATTGCTGTCTCAGCTTTCTGTCATAGCGTTTATGCCCCAGGATTTCTGTCATTGCATTTGTGCCTCAGAGTTTCAGTCTTAGTATTGCTGTCATTGCGTTTCTGTTATAGTGTTTCAGCCTCGGTGTTCAGCCTCAGAGTTTCTCAGAGGGGCGTTGTTCACTTATGGCATACTCTGGTAGTTTTCGTCTTTGTTGATTATCATGTCTCATCGTATCTGTGTTCATGTTTGTACCTGGGTCAGTTAGCTAGGGCTCACATGTCAGGATCTGTCACGTCCACAGATCCATACGGGCTGAGGTTTTGTTTGTTAATTGATTGTTGTCCACAATCTTCTTGCCCGTATTCCATACGTTATACGATGCATGTTCATTCATCACACCTATACGACTACCTACCATGGTCTGTGGGTACACTAGCCCTGAGTTTTCAGTTAATTACTGGTCACTGCGCTGCAGGTTACTCAGGCTCATTTACCACTTATACGAGGTTGGGGGGGGGGTCCGTCGTCGGGTTCATTTACGTGCAGTGGTCTTGACGTTTCTGCTCATGATCTCATTCTTAGGTAGGCACAGAGGGGCGTTGTTGTTTTCATGTCTGGTTGTCATTTTTCTAGTTGGTGTTTTTTAGGTGGGACCGTCTTGGCATCCATACTGATATCAACCATGCTTGCACTCACTTCCATCAGCCCTACCCATTGTTGGGGCTAGTTGATTGGTGCTGATGTCGTTTCGCCACTGGGCTCACTCTTGGGTCAGAAGCAGTCGTCAATTTTTCTTCAGTTGACGTCCTGTTGCATAGAGGCCCTGGTTACAGCCCATGGATGTATAGTCTCTCTCAGGGTATGTGCTAAGCCACGTCCCCTTGACGGTCCTTGTGTGGTAGGTTTTGACTAGGGATGAGCCGAACACCCCCCGGTTCGGTTCGCACCAGAACTTTCCAACGGACCCCAAATTCGTACGAACTTTAGAACCTCATTGAAGTCTATGGGACTCGAACGTTCGAAATTAAAAGTGCTAATTTTAACGGCTAATATGCAAGATACTGTCCTAAAAAGGGTTTGGGGACCTGGCTCCTGCCCCAGGGGACATGGGTCAATGCCTAAAATGTTTTTAAAAATGGCCGTTTTGGCGGGAGCACTGATTTTAATGACGATTAAAGTGAAAAAAGTGAAATATTCTTTTAAATATGGTGCCTGGGGGGGTGTCTGTGCCACGTGTTTCCCGTGTTTAGAACAGTCCCTGCACAAAATGACATTAAACGGAAATAACATAATTTAAAACTGCTTGCGGTTTTAATGTTATATCTGGTTCCTGCAATATGGTTAAAAATCATTGAGAAAAATGGCATGGGTAGCCCTCCCTGCCCATTACCAGCCCCTTTGGGTCTTGTACGCATATTAAGGGGAACCCAGTACCCATATTAAAAAAAGGAAATGCGTGTGGCCCCCAGGCCCTATATACTCAGAACAGCAGTATACAGGCGGTGCAAACAAGACAGGGACTGTGTAGGTTTGTTGTGTTAAGTTGAATCTGTTTGTAATTTTCAACTGGTACATTTTTAAAGTGTAGCTCCAGTCAAAAAACGATTTTTAAGCTTTTTGGAAAACATAGGGAAGGGCTATCACCCCTGTATAATTTGTTTTGTCGTACATCTTTTTTCATCTCACTTGCTGTTGTCTCCTTTCGTTTGCAAGTAGGAGATGTTTGTAAGTTGGATGTTTGAAAGTAGGGGCCTGCCCTATATGCTCTGCAGAAATGGGGGAACAAGGTGTTGGTTTTGCCACAACATTGTAAGCCCTGAAAGTGACTCTTGGTGGGAGCTGGAGCGCCCTGCTGTGGACGATTATATGAAGAATTGTAATTACATGCCATTGTTGAACAATGGTAGAAAAATTGACCTTTGGTGGTTGTGGTGCTGGTGCCACAACACTATAAGTCCTCACAGTTACTCTGGGTGGGCACAGGAACGGGCCCCCCTATGAAATATTATATCAATAATTGTAATTACATGTCCCTGTTAAACAGGGGCAGAAAAATTGGGCCTTAGGCACTGGTGCTGGTGCCACCACACTGCAACCTCTCCCATATACTCTAGTTTTATTGCAGGAATTAGCCCTGCTGCAAAGCATTGCATCAAAAATTGTAATTAAACACCCCTGTTAAACAGGGGCAGAAAAATTGGGCCTTAGGCACTGGTGCCACCACACTGCAACCTCTCCCATATACTCTAGTTTTATTGCAGGAATTAGCCCTGCTGCAAAGCATTGCATCAAAAATTGTAATTAAACGCCCCTGTTAAACAGGGGCAGAAAAATTGGGCTGATGGCATCACCCAGAACCAGAAATGTTCTTCCAACAGGAGGAAGAGGATAGACAATCAACATAACAGGACAGTCACTCAGCATCAGCATAGGCAGTCTTGAAGGGATGTGATATTTCAAAAAAAAATATTCGGTTACATCAGCTTCAGGTGCTTGGTAGCTGTGGGTGATCCAAGACTGATTCATCTTGATGAAGGTCAGTCGATCAACTGATTCGGTGGACAGGCGCACCCTGTGATTGGTAACAAAGCCACCAGCAGCACTGAAGGTGCGTTCCGAAAGAACGCTGGATGCAGGACAGGCCAGTAGCTCAATTGCATACTGTGCAAGCTCTGGCCAGTGATCCATCCTCAAGACCCAGTAAGCCAGAGGATTTTCGGTGGGAAAGGTGTCCAAGTCTGACCTTGCCCCTAGGTATTCCTGCACCATGTAAATCAGACGCTGGCAATGGTTGCTGGAACCGATCATACCTTGGGGCTGTGGACTAAAAAATTGTCTGAAAGCATCAGTCAGACGGCCACCTTCTCCACCGCTCCTTCTGACCGATGCCTCAGCAACACGTTGTCCAGGACCAGGAGTTTGTAACCTCCCAGTCTCTGGGAACGCGTTGCACAGACCTTTCTGCAAGGCCTCCCTGAGATGTCTCATCCTCTGCTACCTCTGCGATGGCAAGATAAGGTCAGCAACCTTACCCTTGTACCGTGGATCAAGGAGAGTGGCCAGCCAGTAATGGTCCCTCTCCTTGATCCGAAGAATACGAGGATCCTTCCGCAGGCTTTGCAGGATCAGGGAGGCCATGCAGCGTAGGTTAGCTGAGGCATTCGGTCCGGAGTCCTCTGGGTCACTAAGGACAACATGATCCGCAGCTACCTCCTCCCAGCAATGTACAAGTCCACGTGTTTCTTGGGATTGTAAATCATCCCTACAAGACTGCTGATGCTGAGTGCCAGCCTCCACCTCCATGCTGACACAATCATCCTCCTCCTCCTCTTCCTCCTCCTTATCCTCTTCCTGTGTGATGGGTGGCACAGCAGGAAGACTGTCTGGATAAAGGGGGCCTTGAGAGGCAAGAAGTCCTCCTCTTCCTGCCTCTGTTCTGCCTCAAGTGCCCTGTCCATTATTCCACACCGCGTATGCTCCAAGAGGTGGACAAGAGGTACAGTGTCACTGATGCATGCACTGTCACTGCTCACCATCCTTGTGGCCTTCTCAAACGGTGACAGGACAGTGCATGCATCCCTGATCATGCCCCACTGGCGTGGTGAGAAAAAACCAAGCTCCCCTGACCCTGTCCTGGTGCCGTAGTCGCACAGGTACTCATTGATGGCCCTCTGCTGCGTGTGCAGCCGCTGCAGCATGGCCAACGTGGAGTTCCACCTGGTGGGCATGTCACATATAAGGCGGTTCTTGGGCAGGTTCAACTCCTTTTGGAGCTCAGCCAGCCGAGCACAGGCATTAAATGATCGGTGGAAATGCACACAGACTTTCCTGGCCTACTTCAGGACATCCTGTAAGCCCGGGTACCTGCCCAAGAACCGCTGCACCACCAGGTTAAGGACGTGAGCTACACAGGGCACATGGGTCAGTTGTCCCTGTCGGAGGGCGGAGAGGAGGTTGGTGCCATTGTCGCAAACCACCATTCCTGGCTTAAGCTGGCGTGGCGTCAACCACCTCTCGGCCTGCCCCTGCAGAGCTGACAAAACATCCGCCCCAGTGTGGCTCCTGTCCCCCAAACAAACCAGCGCAAGCACGGCATGGCATTGTTTTGCCTGCGTACTTGCGTAGCCCCTGGAACATCTACGGAGCACCGCTGGTTCTGAGGACAGAGCACTGGAAGAGGCCACGGAGGAAGAAGAAGAGGAGGGGGTGGAGGAGAGAGGTGTGTCACAACCAATAGTAGCCTTTTGGAGGCGTGGTGGTGGAACAACCTCCAACACTACTGTACCTTGTCCTGCATCCTTCCCAGCTGCCAGAAGAGTGACCCAATGGGCTGTGAAAGACAGGTAACGTCCCTGTCCATGCCTGCTGGACCATGAGTCAGCGGTAATATGCACCTTACCGCTGACCGCCCTGTCCAGCGAGGCAAGGACATTGCCTTCCACATGCCGGTAGAGAGCCGGAATCGCCTTCCGTGAGAAAAAGTGGCGTTTGGGGACCTGCCACTGAGGAACCGCACATTGTACAAACTCACGGAAGGGGGCCGAGTCTACCAACTGAAAAGGCAGCAGTTGAAGTGCTAGCAATTTAGCCAAGCTAGCATTCAACCGCTGGGCATGTGGAGGGCTGGGAGTGAACTTCTTTCGCCGGTCCAGCAGCTGGGGCAGGGACATTTGCCTGCTATAATCGGACGTGGGTGTACTGCTAGCAGAGTGTCCGGAAGCACTTGGCTGTGACACACCTAATTCTACACCTTCATTCCTCTCAGAGCAGGTTTCAGAGAGGACTGAAGGTCTAGTGGGGTTGGAGATGCCAGCTGATGAGGAGCAAGGAGAGGTCGGCTATGTTCTTTGGTGTGGGTCTTTGAGGTACGCTTGCCAACGAGCTGCATGGCAGGTCAACTTATGTCTGGTCAAGCATGTGGTGCCCAAGCGGCTGATGTTTTGATCACGCGAGATACGCTTGAGACATATGTTGCAAATAGCAGTGGTGCGATCAGATGCACTTGTCTCAAAAAAGGCCCACACCAAAGAACTTTTAGAATAACGCGCAGAGGTAGCGCCCTGCACAGGCGGAGCTCTGCAGTGTGATTCAGTCGGTGTGCTGCCCCTAAGCTGGCCCCCGGAGGGCATCCTGCCTCGTTGGACATGTGCCTCCTCCTCCTCCTCTCTCCTACCAGGCACCCACGTGGAGTCAGTGCCCTCATCATCCCCTCCCTCTTCATCTCTGTAGCAAACCTGGCAATATGCTGCAGCTTGTGGAACATGACTGCCAGATTGCTGTCCTTCTAGAGCATCCCCTCTCTCTGCATTCATGCTACTGCCTTCCTCTAGCTGAGTGTCATCATCAGAGCCTACAAAACACTGGGCATCCTCCTGGAGCATGTACCCAACACTCTGCTCAAAGAGTTCAGGAGACTCCTCAGGAGGACGTGGTGGGTCTAGGGAAGGAGTCACTGATGATGACATTGAGACGAGGGAAGACGATGCGTTGGCAGCTGCTTTGCTAGTACCCTGAGACTGGGTGAGAGAGGATGAGGAGGATGAAGAGGGCTTGGTCATCCACTCTACCAAGTCGTTGGCATGTTGCGGTTCAACATGTCCAGCTGCCAAAAAGAAGGACAAGCGTGTCCCATGGCCACGGGCTGATGACAATGCACCGCGTCCACGACCAGCACTGTTGTCTCTAGACACAGAGCCTGCTTGCCCTCTTTTATCGGCTCACGCCTGTCTGCCTCTCCTTGCTGGCCTTCCAGACATGGTAATGGCCTGAAGGGAGTTGGGTAAAACAGCAGTTGGGTAGTGTATATTGTGCTGGAGGCACACAACACCCACTAAGCTCTGCAGATGGCTCTATTAGAGAACAGCAATAAAGGGTAGATACAGGTGTATATTGTGCTGGAGGCACAAAACACCCACTAGCTCCTGCAGATGCCTTTATTATAGAACACCAGAGATAAAGGGGTATATACAGATGTATACTCTGCTGTGCTGGAGGCACACACAACTTCCAATAACTCCTGCAGATGGCAAGTGGGCTCAAATAGAGAAGAGCTATGTAGGTGGATATAGCGGTGTGTACTGGGTACAGAGCACGCAGACAGCACGCAGAAGCTCCTAACACTACTGACTGCAAGCTCTATTATAAAAGATAGATCACTAGCTATATAGGTGAGGTGAATATAGCGGTGTATACTGCGGTCAGGGCACGCAGACAACAACCACTACAGAAGAGCAAGATCGAAAATCGTCCGATAACGATCGGTGTATACTGTGTTGAAGGTACACAGAACACCCACTAACTGCTTCAGACGCCAACACACTACACAAGGCCGCTGCGCTGGCGGCCTTATATAGTGTGGGGCGTGTACTACACAGCCTGAGCTATGATTGGCCACAGGCATCCTGCCTGTGGCCAATCATTGCTCTCCTCGCTGCTGGCGCTGTGATTGGCCAAGCATGCGGGGTCAAGGTGCATGCTTGGCCAATCATGAGCCAGCAATGCACTGCGATGACGCAGTGCATTGTGGGCCGTGAGCACCACACGAATTTGGCGCGAACGGCCCATAACGTTCGGAATTCGCCAAACGGGTGAACAGCCGATGTTCGAGTCGAACGTATGTTCGACTCGAACACGAAGCTCATCCCTAGTTTTAACAAACGTCATCGTGATTCTGGATTCCACTCTTGGCTCTGATCTTGTCTAGCATGTTGCCTGGAGTACTGCTCAGGGACGTCAGTCCAGTTGCCCTTTCCGATCCCCAGCCTGTTCCAGGTAGGCGGGGTTTCATTCACTTTGGGTATGTCTGTATCATGCCATGGGACTTATTTCCCTGGGATGGAGTCTGGCCCTCCTTCCTTGGTTCAGGATTCAGACTCGGTTGTTAGGTCTCAGGCTGTAGCACGACCCGATAGTTTCGGTGGGACCCGTGTCTGGCATGGGTTCTCTACGTTGACAATGTTATTGCCATGGCGCATGGGCCTTATCAGCTTACGCCATCACATCCATCAGGTTTCCAGCATTTTGCACTCCTGCCAGTGGTCTTTTTGCACTCACCCTCTCACTTCCCCATACCAAGTATGGGTAGGCCAGGCATTAGGGCGGGCATGTCACTGAGCTATTTCACCGGTGTCCGCTTGAAGTATTCCCATCTTCTCTGCCATCTTTTGCAGGGGTTCCTCGGGCCAGGCCTTGCTTCTTTCCCCCACTTATCCTCTCATTTCACAAGCAGTTCATTCTCATTTCTGGGTTGTCTCGGGTATCGGGCTCAATCCAATCTTTCACAGGATGTTCAGTTGGGTTCGGGGTAGTTTTGCAGGTTCTATAGGGGTTCCTTCTCATCGCCAAGTCAGGATTCGGTGGGTTTCTCTTATCACACCGGATACTTACCGTTGCCATCCGGGCGAACGCTGTTATACGTGTTGGCTCATTACCTTTCCTTCGTCACCTAAATTTGTGTCTTTTTGCCCTCTTTTCAGGCATACTGACCAGCTAGGCCAAGGCACACCCCAGGCCTTGTTCTTGGGAATATTGCATTTCCCGCTTGAAGACTCTGACTGCAAGTGTAAAGGCTGGCTGGAGGAGTCTGAGAGGGTTATTTAATCCTCCTTCTCTGTCAGGGCCAGTGTTGTCGGCATTTCTGGGTTCTCATCCACCCGTTCCCCCAGCCTTTCATACATACTCATAGTATTTTCTTATTCTAACATTCAGGGTATGCCCTCTTTTCAGGCATACTGACCAGCTAGGCCAAGGCACACCTCAGGCTTTGGTTCTTGGGAATATCGCATTTCCCGCTTGAAGACTCTGACTACAAATGTATATATATAATGAACAACCTCTACTGAGGCATGAAGATTTTTTTCAGGCCTGCAAAGAAAAGAAATACACAATTATATAGCATCAAACACCTTATATACTCACAGTGAGACCACCCTCTCCTCAGAGGCAACCTTCTCACTTTACCAATTCCTATCACTAATCTTCACACAGATAAATAAGAAAGGAGTGTGGGACTTTAAATGAGGCAATTGACTTATTAATCTTCACATAGAGATTGCAAATGCATTCAGCCCCCACCCCCGTGACCCACAGCAGGGCCAGGGTGCCAGCCAGCCACTTACAGTAACCCACCCATGATCCACAGCAGGGACAGGGAGCCAGCCAGCCACCCACGGTGAAACACCCACACCAGGGAGCCAGTCAGCCACAGCAGGGTGCCAGCCAGCCACCCACAGGAGCCAGCCATGGTGATCCACCCACAGAAGGGCCACGGTGACCCAAGGGAGCCAGCCACAGCAGGGTGCCAGACAGCCATCTACAGCCAAACATGGTGACCCACCCACAGCAGGGCCAGGGTGCCAGCCAGCCAACCACCCATGGAGCCAGCCACTCACCTACAGGAGCTAGGCACACACAGTGTCCCACAGTGGGCCACCCACAGGAGCCAGCCAGCTACAGTGACCTACCCACAACAGGGTTAGGGTGCCAACCAGCTATCCACAGGAGCCAGCCACTAACCCATGGTGACCCACCCACAGCAGGGTAGGGGTGTCAGCCAACCACCCATGGTGACCCCCCCCCACACCAGGGAGTCAGCCAGCCACAACAACGTGCCAGCCAGCCATACACAGGAGCCAGACAGCCACCCACAGCAGGGCCAGGATGCCAGCCAGCCAGCTACAGAGGACGGGAGCTAGCCACAGCTACAGTACTCATAGATAAGGTAAGAGCGCCAATTTTATTTCTACTGTGAGAGGTTGGGGCAGGGGTGAGAGTCATGGCACAAGGAGAGGGTTCCGTGAGGACCAAAATGAATGAAGTTTTTCACTTTACACCCTGTTAGAAATAGGCCCCTCTCCAGTTCCCCATTATACCCCTTTGTAGTCTCTAATGGGACCTGGGGGGGACTCTTTCTAACAGACTCTATAATATACACTGAAAGGGTCTCTGTTAGAGAGACCCCTCCTCCAGGTCCCATTAGACTCCTTTTTAGTCTCTGGGGGGTCCTGGAGGGGGGGTCTCTCTCTAACAGAGACTCTCTAATAGACACTGTTAGAGAGAGACCCCCCACCAGGTCCCGAACACGGAAGTGATGTCACAGCTCTCTTCCTCCTCTCGGATTGGCGGCCTGCGAGTGGCGACTCCACCCATGGCTCCAGACTAGCTGATTCTCTGGCGGTGGCTCCTCCTGCTAGGCAGATCTCTTTGGCGCACTTTCTCCCATGCGGTACAATAATCCTCTTTTCTTCCACAGCACATATACAGACGCAACTCCTGACGCACCAATCCCTACTTCCTGGTCTACTGCTTTCCTGAACACAACTTGAATGCACACTTGCACTGGTTACTGTGAAGCAGACATCACTTTCTTCCACAGTGCAACACATCCAGCACGTTATATAAAAATACATTGCGTTTCTTGGGTATATATCTGCCCGTTGCTGGTAGCAACCACTGCTGTAACTCAGAGACCCCTCCCCAAAT
Source organism: Lithobates pipiens (assembly GCF_037356315.1). Classification (NCBI taxonomy): domain Eukaryota; kingdom Metazoa; phylum Chordata; class Amphibia; order Anura; family Ranidae; genus Lithobates; species Lithobates pipiens. Next base: position 114,949,836 of record NW_027507785.1, on the reverse strand, counting down.
CGGTGCCCCCAAATGTAACACTGTCCTTGTCAGGCTTGCTGAGTGTTAACTTCTTAGGCCTCTCTCTGATTACCTGCAGTCAGTTTCTAGGGGTTTCCTCTAAGCCCTTGTACACACGGTCGGAGAATCTGTCGGAATGAGTCTTATCGGACCATGTCGTCAGATAATCCGACTGTGTGTGGTATGCATCGGACTGATTCCGTCCGAATCTCCGTCTGACCCAATTTTCCAACATGTTGGAAATATTTCCCGACCAACTGGGCCGGACGGACCTAATCCGATCATGTGTAGAGTATTTTGATCGGACCAAGTGCCACGCATGCGCAGATCAAATTCCTACGTCAAAGCTATTGGCTACTAGCCTGAATGTAGTCCCATTGTAACGAAATTACGTCATCATGTTCTGAAAGATCGGATTTTTCGCCAACTTGGCCCGACCGTGTGTATGCAACAGTTTCGGACACAATCCGTCGGACTAAATCCGACGGGCAAAATCCGACGGATTTGGTTGCCAAAATCTCCGACCGTGTGTACATGGGCTTATACCCGTTTACTCTCGCTAGCTCATTACTCAATGACTAGGGTATTTGTGTTTCTGTATATTTATTTTGGAACTTGGATGGGAGAAGGGATTAGTGGGATACTCCAACTTGAACTATTCACAGTGGATGAGGACAACTCTCACTTGGACTCACCAGAAGATATGTGGAAGCAGACACACTGCTTTACCCATACTGCCACATGTTTGGAAGAATGAAGTCTTCTTGCTCTTCTTGCTCTCACTAGCAGCAGACTTGGTGCACTACCTTGTCTTCAGAATACTCTTTAGCATCCCCTTGACTGACACCCGTCCATTAATTCTTCTAGCTGAAGGGGTGGCCCTCACAGGACAGGCCCAAAGACACAGATCTGTACACTGTAGGCAGAATCAGTCCTGGTGTCCCTCTTCCAGTCAGCTCTGGAGAACCTCTGGGTTCAGTTCCTATCTCTAACTTCAGGCCCATGGATCGACCACCCAAGGGTGCTACATATAATATATATATATATATATATATATATATATACACATACACATACACATATACATATACATATATATCACAGTATAAGGGTAAGTGAAAAAATATATAAATATATACATATAACCTATGTGTAACAAACTATATGAAGGAAAGATATATATTACAAAAAACTTAAAAACATAGTATGATTGATTGTACCTCCAAAGCCTCATAACACATAGACCATACTTAATATCAAAAAACATACACCTACCGTATTTATCGGCGTATAACACGCACTTTTTTCCTCTTAAAATCAGAGGAAAATCGCGGGTGCGTGTTATACGCCGATCCTCCACGATTTCCGCACAATTTTTGGGCTCTGGGTGGCCTTCAGCCACCTTTGGCCCTTCTCGGCAGCCGAAAGCCGCCGAGAAGGTCTGAGGCAGCCGAAAGCCGCTGAGAAGGGCCAAGGCGGCTGAAAGCCGCCGAAAGCCACCGAGAACTTTCGGGCGCCGCCGAGATACACAGGACATCTCGGCAGCGCCATTTTTAAAAACATAAGCTGACATCACTGATGCACAAGGCTACAATGACGGACAGGCTGCATAACAAGGCTGCATGACAACGATGCATGACGGACAGGCTGCATGACAAGGCTGCATGACGGACAGGCTGCATGACAAGGCTGCAATGATGGACAGGCTGCAATGATGAACAGGCTGCATGACAAGGCTGCAAATGACACTGACAAGGCTTCAGATGGGCACTGATAAGGCTGCATTGATGGGCATTTAAATGTAAGTTTTTTTCCCTTAAATTTCCCTCCTAAAAGTTTTTTCCTTAAAATTCCCTCCTAAACTTGGGGTGTGTGTTATACGCCGATAAATACGGTATATGATATAATTTAGAAGGTTGCATGTTCAGATGGTCATGAAGGTATACAGTGGTGTGAAAAAGTGTTTGCCCCCTTCCTCATTTCCTGTTCCTTTGCATGTTTGTCACACTTAAGTGTTTCGGAACATCAAACCAATTTAAACAATAGTCAAGGACAACACAAGTAAACACAAAATGCAATTTGTAAATGAAGGTGTTTATTATTAAAGGTGAAAAAAAATCCAAACCATCATGGCCCTGTGTGAAAAAGTGATTGCCCCCCTTGTTAAAACATACTATAACTGTGGTTTTCCACACCTGAGTTCAATTTCTCTAGCCACACCCAGGCCTGATTATTGCCACACCTGTTCACAATCAAGGCATCACTTAAATAGGAGCTGCTTGACACAGTAAGGTCCACCAGAAGATCCTTAAAAGCTACACATCATGCCGAGACCCAAAGAAATTCAGGAACAATTGAGAAAGAAAGTAATTGAGATCTATCAGTCTGGAAAGGGTTATAAAGCCATTTCCAAAGCTTTGGGAATCCAGCGAACCACAGTGAGAGCCATTATCCACAAATGGCGAAGACATGGAACAGTGGTGAACCTTCCCAGGAGTGGCCGGCCGCCCAAAATTACCCCAAGAGCGCAGCGACGACTCATCCAAGAGGTCACAAAAGACCCCACAACAACGTCCAAGGAACTGCAGGCCTCACTTGCCTCAGTTAAGGTCAGCGTTCATGCCTCCACCATCAGGAAAAGACTGGGCAAAAATGGCCTGCATGGCAGAGTTCCAAGGAGAAAACCACCGCTGAGCAAAAAGAACATCAAAGCTCGTCTCAATTTCTCCACAACACATCTTGATGATCCCCAAGACTTTTGGGACAACATTCTGTGGACCGATGAGACAAAAGTGGAACTCTTTGGAAGGTGTGTGTCCAAGTATATCTGGCGTAGAAGGAACACTGCATTTCATAAAAAGAACATTATACCAACAGTAAAATATGGTGGTGGTAGTGTGATGGTCTGGGGCTGTTTTGCTGCTTCAGGACCTGGAAGACTTGCCGTGATAAAAGGAACTATGAATTCTGCTGTCTACCAAGAGATTCTGAAGGAAAATGTCCGACCATCTGTTCGTGTACTCAAGCTGAAACGAACTTGGGTTCTGCAGCAGGACAATGATCCTAAACACACCAGCAAGTCCACCACCGAATGGCTGAAGAAAAACAAAATGAAGACTTTGGAGTGGCCTAGCCAAAGTCCTGACCTGAATCCTATTGAGATGTTGTGGTATGACCTTAAAAAGGCCGTTCATGCTTGAAAACCCTCTAATGTAACTGAATTAGGACAATTCTGCAAAGATGAGTGGGCCAAAATTCCTCCAGGACGCTGTAAAAGCCTCATTGCACGTTATCGCAAACGCTTGGTTGCAGTTGTTGCTGCTAAGGGTGGCCCAACCAGTTATTAGGTTTAGGGGGCAATCACTTTTTCACACAGGGCCATGATGGTTTGGATTTTTTTTCACCTTTAATAATAAACACCTTCATTTACAAATTGCATTTTGTGTTTACTTGTGTTGTCCTTGACTATTGTTTAAATTGGTTTGATGTTCCAAAACACTTAAGTGTGACAAACATGCAAAGGAACAGGAAATGAGGAAGGGGGCAAACACTTTTTCACACCACTGTATATGAACAACCATAGGGACATATGCAAATCCTCCAAAGTCAAATAAGCAACCACAGCTACGCCCCAAAAAAATAAAAAATAAAAAAAAGTATATATATATATATATATATATATATATATATATATATATATATATATATATATATATATATATATATATGTGTATCAAAGGGAGAGAAGGTAAGTACCCATCCAGTCCCTACAACACATGTGTCTGGTCTGGACAGACAGGGGGTATGTAGAATATGCGCCTCACGTGTGCCCAAGGGAGGTGCATGACCGGTCACTCATAAAAGTGGCTGACATCCCATTCAAAGTTGAGGCCATGGGGCATACGAGTCTGGAGATGGAAAATCCAGTATACCTCTCTCCGACACAGTAATTTGGAGTGCAACCCCCCACCATCTATGTTGGTGCATTTATTTTTGTCTACACTGTATACATGCTCATAGAACTTATCTCTCAAATGCCTCGTAGTCCTCAATAAGAATGGAGAAGAATTATATATAGAATTCAAAAGACACAAATGCATCTGCTCAATCTATACAAAAAATACAAAAAATACACAGAGGACATTGGACACAACAAAGAGAAGACAGACAATACTGACAAGATACAGCCAATCAATCCAAATAGCTGAATATTTAACCCCCCATTTAGGTATCAATAGTGTCAAGAGGCCCCAGATGGAAAGACTATAAATGCACTGATTATTAGCCATATAGACCAAACAATAGTAACCAGATAAATAATTTTCAGAGACATGATTGTCATAATACACAATCCATGGGGTTTAAGATGGCAAAAAGGGCTGTAAGCTTAATTCCGTGTTGAGGCCCCTTGGAATGAGCGAGCCTAAACAGAAAATCCCTTCATAGTCCTAGATTTTTGAAAAAGTGAAAAGAGCTCTGCATCGATCATGGAGTGTCAGTAATGAAACTCATAGTGGAGGAGGAGAGAATCCAACTAGATGAATTGTCCAATGCGATAGCTGAAAGTTCCCAGGGACTAGAGCCTTATAAGGAATCAGAAGATTTTCCTAGATTAAATGATATACTCATAAAATAAGTTGAGAAAACACAACACACACTAAAAATTAGTAAACAGTCCAAATTTAGATGAAATTTGGGAGACTGGTACAGGGGGTGACATTTTTTACCTCAAACCACGCTGTAGTCGCAGTCGGGAGAGACGTGGGAGTAATAGATCATCATCTACAGGAAGTAGATACCATAGCGATACTGAGGATGAAAATCAGCCTAAATCAGTGACTTTTTTAGAGAAGGAGGGGCTGGAAGGCGAGGACAGGGAAAGCTCTCAGGAGGCAAGGCCCAAACAAGCAACCCCCAAACAAGTACAACAAAAATCAGCAGACAGGGATCGGAACTTCACCAAAGGAGGAACTCGGACCAGGAGTCAGCGGAATCAGAGAGATCATTAATAGACAGAATAAGAGTTGGTGATATGGAAATAATCAATCTCTCTGACTTTGCATTAGAGAAAAGACATATTGATCTCTTACAGAAGGGTATGTCCTTCTCACCCACGAGTCACATGGATGAGTTCACGGTCTTCAAGGATGTCACCCTATTCCTTAGAAAGGTTTTTCTCCGCTTTCTCCATGCCAACAAAACAACACCTAGTATAGATCTGATGTTGTTAATAGTAAAGATGAATTCTTTCTTAGAAGACATTGAGGTGACGGAGAATAACCAGGGTTCTTTCATTAGAAAAGCTAGATTAAATATCAGGTCCAGTAGGATACCACCACTTAATAAAATTAAGTGGTTGAGCCTCTTTCTGGACATGATACAACTGGACTTAGGAAAAATAGATTGGGAGTGTAAAGCTAATGACAACCTATCCCCTGAAGAACGTAAAGCAATAAGGGAACTGTCAGAAGCCTAGCAATTAATTATAGAAATGAGCGATAAAGGAGGAAATGTTGTCCTCTTAGCCCTTGTACACACGGTCGGAGATTCCGACGGAATGTGTCCAATCGGATAGTTTTATCGGATAATCCGACTGTGTGTGGTCTCCATCGGACTGTTTCCGTCGGAGTATCTGACGGACCAAGTTTTCCAACTTGTCCGTAAAATTTTCCGACAAAATGCTCCGATCGGACATACTCCGATCATGTGTAACCTACTCCGACGAACAAGATGCCACGCATGCTCACAATCAAATGCGAACACGGAAGCGCTCGCTCAGGTAAAACTACCGCTCGTAATCGATATAGCACATTCATCACGCTGCAATGCTAAAAATTATTTCATGAAGCACATTCTCTTGTTCTTTACAGTGCTGCAAGAATGAACTTCTTTTGATGCTCATAGTCACACACACTTCTCCTGAACGTATTTCTTGAGTCTTTTTACTCAATTTAGCAATACAATATTTTAAATCGTCACATCTACACAATTTTTTAATTTATTTTTGGAATTTTGTGGTTGATTTTTTTCATCAACATCTCTTTGTTTGTCAGTTTGCTCATCTTTGCATTTTTTGGGGTGTGTTTTGGGTTTCAACTTACCACAACACCATTATTATCTTTTTTGTATTTTGTTTTTCTTTTTTAATCTACAGGAGGTTGTTTAGTGTTGGTGCCCCTTGTTATTCATTTCACTTTGTATTTTTGAAATGTACCTGCCTGCTCACAAATAAACTGTCCTTTTTGAAGTAAAACACATACGCAAGTATTTCTTCAAACAGAAAAAACCTTTATTTAGGTGTCAGTAACAAATAAAGAGGGAGACAGCGCTGGAGAAACTGGGGAGATTAGCGAAGCCTTTGGCCCCCAGGGCACACATCAACTATTTAAAAGCAAAAATTGGTGGCCTGAGGAGTACATGTCTGAGGGAGAGAAGTCTGGTCCTGAAGTCCAAGAAACCCGGAACAGCAGCAGATGACATCTATGTTCCCAGGCTGTGGTACTACAAGAGGCTGCATCTTCTGTCAGACCAGACTGAACCCAGGTTATCACACTTTGGTCTTCCTTCCATGCTTCCTTCCAGGCTGTGGCTGTGGTGCTGGAGGTGTGGCAGGAGGAGGAGGAGGAGGAGGAGGGTCATGGGCCAAATCACACAAGTGTGTCGCTTGTGTGATTTGGCCCAACAGACCCTTGTTGAGGGTGTGGAGAATTAGCTCCTCACACAAGATCTTTTGCCCCTCCTCCATTTGCTCGAGTTTACATGCAGCCAAGGCGGCAAAGGCCTCTTGATAGGTAGGGGTGGCTTTGAGGGCCACTGAAGCCTCGCCGATGAGCCTCAGAGCCGACTCCTCCACATTCCCCCCCTTTCTCGCCCTTTTGAGTGGAAGGCAGAGGGGAGGGACCTGGGATTCTGTCAGGCTCCTCCGCCTGCCCACCGCCTGGCTGCCGCTTACCCCTGCCTCCTCCTGGCTGCCACTTTCCACAGCCACCTCCTGGCTGCTGCATTCCACACCCTCCTTCTGGCTGATGTCTTCCTGTGTATGAAAAAGGGACATCGTTTTAGTTTTTGGTTCATCAAACATACACAATTTTCACATCAAGACTGTTGCAAATTGTTAACCAATAGAAAAGACTATCATTCTGAGCCCAGCATTTTTCATTCTTGGCCCAAAGGTTTTGGCCACTACTGTCTATTGATATGTGAAACACTTTCTAAAATCAGCAATTAGTGAGCAAAAATCAAGTTAACATCATTCATTTTTACTCCCAAAATATGTACAACAATACTATACCTGGTTCAAGCTGGGCTCCCCCAGTTCTTCCTGAGTGGAAGGCCCAAGCTGGGCATCGGAAGACTCAGCAGGTGTGGAATGTAGCATACGACGACACGTGGAAGGAAGGGTAGAGAGGAATTCCCTGACCTCAGCCTGGTCTGACAGAAACTGCATCCTCTCATAATACCACAGTCTGGGGACATAAACTTCATCTGCTGCAGCTCCAGATTGCATGGACTTCAGCACCTTCTTCCTCTCCTTCAGATATGTACTCCTGAGGCCACCAATTTTCACTTTTAAATAGTTGATGTCTGCCCTTGGCTTCACAAACTCAACCAGTTTCTCCAGCGCTGCCTGCCTCTTTAGTTTGTTACTGTAATGTGGGTGCATCAATGGCCACAGGCAGGGCAGCTCCCTGTATTTATTGATGAACAGAGGGAGGAAACAGTGGTCATTGAAATCGTCCATAATCTCTGCAAGACACAACACAAGACAAACCCTAATGTCAGGCTAAACTCTACTAATATAGGCCTCAATCTAGAAGCAGTATAGGCTAGTGATGTACCAAGTTCAAAATTTTACCTTCGTTTGCACGATCGTCACGTCAGCTTCTCCCTTTGTTCACAGATCGTACGTACGACACACACGTGTTGCGTTTTATATACAGTGCACATGTGTGAAACTCTGCCCGTCCCTGACGTTCTTTCTAGACTATTGCCCGCCCCTTCTCTTTCGGCGCAGTGGGGAGAGCACATGGCGGAGAGAACACAGGTGCACAATCAGAGTTCCACTAACGAGGAGGAGGGTGAGGAAAGCCCGGAAACGTCCGATCCTGGAAGAGAAGATTTAAGGCCTCAAATATGTCTTTTGGAGAAATGTTGGAGATGGTGGACATATTGAAGAGGACCAACTATGATGGGAAGTATGGACCTTACCCAAACCCAAATATCAGAAAGGCCAAGATCATAACTAAAGTTGTGAACAGTCTTCAGAAGAATTTTGGGGTACGACGGTCCAAGGATCAACTGAGAAAACGCTGGTCAGACCTGAAACTGAGGGAGCACGATCAGTACAGAAGGATCAAGCGAGTTCTTCAAAAAAGTAAGTAGTTGTCGTGTGTTCATATGATTATTCTTGCTTGCATACTGCTCCATGTGCTTTGATTTCATGTTGTACAGTTTAAAACGTTCATGTTCATGGGTTCAATCGTTCGTTAGAAAAATCGTTCGTTAGCCCACTCCCAAAACAATGTTTTCACAAATTACACTTCACTACATTTCTTCACACTGCAGGTAAGTATTCCAGCTTAACAAAGTGTCCACAATAATGTTCTCACCTTTGAACTGTATTCCTTTTTTACATTTTCATAGGGGAGAGAAGACTCGGGAAGTCTGAGGACACCAGGGACCCCACACCTCCCAAAGAAGGCGAAATTCCAACATCAGAAGCAGAGGAGCAGGAGGTGGAGGAAGGAGAGATCGTTGAAGTTGGACAAATTGTCACCACAACAGGTGAATGTCGAGACCACAGCTTCCGGGAAGCTAATCAATGTATGTTGTCATATTTATAATACATGATGTGTTTTTTTGCTTTTTTTTGTAGGTGATGTGGAAGAAGAATCACATTTTACCAGTGAAAGTGCCCAGATCCTGATTGGGGAGATAATGGGGTGCAATCGGGATTTAGAAAATATACAGAAAAACATCAATGATGTTCAAAATAAAATGAAGAACATTATTGATGTTTTGGGGAGAGTCTGAAACACCCCAAACTAGCTAGGGTTTTATTTTTGTGTTTTGAAACAACAAATTTAGTATTTTACAAAAAGCCAAATTTGGAAGATGTACACAGTGTGTCAACATGCCCTATCTCCCATCATGGGGGATCAATGTACGTGTTTTGTGGAAAGTGGCTGAGATGAAGGGGTTGCAGTCCCAAATCATTGTACATTGATCCCCCATGATGGGAGATAGCACATGTTGACACACTGTGTGCATCTTCCAAATTTGGCTTTTCCAGGGGCGGGTGACACCCCATGTGATGAAGGCAATATCAGCCCAGTTTGTACATACTCATGTCTGATATTGTCTTCACTTTTCAAAGTTGAACTTTGTAAGTTCCTGTGTTCTGTATGTTACGCTTTGATACGTGCCTGTTTACACAAAAACGCCAAGTTACAAAAAAATTACCTAAAATAATGTTTTTGATACACCCAATATGTTGGTTTGTTGTAAAACCCTTTTCTAAATGCACATGTGAATGTGCTTTGATTAAAAAGTTAAATTATCAAAAATGTGTGGCTTCCTTTTTCAATGCGCAAAAGCAGTATTTGGAGTAAAATTGTTGTTTTCGGTGACAATGGGTGTTATTTACTAAAGGCAACTCCACTTTGCACTCCAAGTGCAGTTTCAGGTGTACTTTTGTAGTGCACTTGTAGTGCATAGTGGATGTGCCTTTAGTAAATAACACCCACAGTGATGTGTAAATTCTCACAATCATGCCATTTTCCTGACCCCACATATTTCTGCCATGGTGCGGAAAATTAGCAAGATTTTTGTCAGTAATGCACTACATACATTAGTTAACAAAAACAAGGTGTGTGTGTGTAGCAGACCCACAACATAATAAGATTATCTGAAGAAGAGACTGTCCCCTCATCTCGCTCAGAACTTGGGTTTGCACTGTTGTAGAATTTTTCCAATTTCTCTCCCATTTCTACCAACAAATAAAAGGTACATCCAGGGCACCGTGGGCTCCGACATATGCGTGCCTCCATTTGGGGATGTCAGAAGAGGATGTGGTCTATACTTCGCTGATGTACCTGGGCAATATACATACGTGACTCAGGTACATCGACAATGTTTTCATGATCTGGATGGGGGATGAAGACTCCTTACGGGAGTTCATCGACTTTCTTAATCTCAATGATCGAGATATTAAACTGACGTATGTATGGGACCACAAAAGGATTTCATTTTTGGACCTCTTAATTAGTGTAAGAGATTTATCTCTCACTACCCAAACTTATTGTAAGGACATATCTGCTAATACCTTATTGAGGGCTAAGAGCCACCATCCACAATGGTTAAAATACAGTATTCTGGTGGGTCAATTCCTCCGCATCAGACGTAATTGTTCTGATGTGGGGGTCTACAAGCGGGAAATTGATGAATTCTATAGGCGTTTTAGTGAACGAGGCTATTCCCACAAACAAATCAGAAGGGCAAAATGTAAGGCAGCAAGTAGCGTTTATCCCTCCTGGGGAGGAAGACTGTATCTAACCCACTGGTGAATGCCGATCCGGGTCCTGTGAGGATCATTACTCAATTAGGTACACAGTGGGAAACGGTTAGATTGATTTTACAAAAGCATTGGAGTGTCCTCACTAATACACCCGGTATAGCAGAAATAGTGGGTCCACGACTCACAATGGTCGCTCGCAGGGCCAGGAATCTAGGAGATCGTTTGATTAAATCCAAACATATCAAAAGTATTGATAGTTCTTGGCTGTCTCAATTTCCAAGAAGTAAAGGGATGTTCCCCTGCGGACACTGCCAGGTTTGCCCATTTGTGCATAGGACTACATCTTTAAGTGACTCACAGAACAGAGTGAACTTTGAAATTGAAAGTCTTATTAATTGTGCGACCACGAAAGTGATCTATATGCTAACTTGCCCGTGCAATTACCTGATGCCACCGACAAATAAGGCTCTCCCAGCAGGCCAAGGGATCCAAGAAAACTCCTGCCCATTGGCTGAGCTGGCCCATATACCTATAATCTGACCTTGCATTACCCTTCTCATATCTAGTACCACCAGTAGGGATGAGCTTCGTGTTCGAGTCGAACATACGTTCGACTCGAACATCGGCTGTTCACCCGTTCGGCGAATTCCAAACGTTATGGGCCGTTCGCGACAGCCTTGTGTAGTGTGTTGGCGTCTGAAGCAGTTAATGGGTGTTCTGTGTACCTTCAACACAGTATACACCGATCGTTATCGGCCGATTTTCGATCTTGCTCTTCTGTAGTGTTTGTTGTCTGCGTGCCCTGACCGTAGTATACACCGCTATATTCACCTCACCTATATAGCTAGTGATCTATCTTTTATAATAGAGCTTGCAGTCAGTAGTGTTAGGAGCTTGTGTGTGCTGTCTGCATGCTCTGTACCCAGTACACACCGCTATATCCACCTACATAGCTCTTCTCTATTTGAGTCCACTTGCCATCTGCAGGAGTTATTGGAAGTTGTGTGTGCCTCCAGCACAGCACAGTATACATCTGTATATACCCCTTTATCTCTGGTGTTCTATAATAAAGGCATCTGCAGGAGTTAGTGGGTGTTTTGTGCCTCCAGCACAATATACACCTGTATCTACCCTTTATTGCTGTTCTCTAATAGAGCCATCTGCAGGGCTTAGTGGGTATTGTGTGACTCCATTGCAGTATACCCCTTTATCTCTGGTGTTCTATAATAAAGGCATCTGCAGGAGTTAATGGGTGTTGTGTGCCTCCAGCACAATATACACTTGTATCTACCCGTTATTGCTGTTCTCTAATAGAGCCATCTGCAGCAGTTAGTGGGTGTTGTGTGCCTCCAGCACAATATACACTACCCAACTGCTGTTTTACCCAACTCCCTTCAGGCCATTACCATGTCTGGAAGGCCAGCAAGGAGAGGCAGACAGGCGCGAGCCGATAAAAGAGGGCAAGCAGGCTCTGTGTCTAGAGACAACAGTGCTGGACGTGGACGCGGTGCATTGTCATCAGCACGTGGCCATGGGACACGCTTGTCCTTCTTTTCGGCAGCTTGACATGTTGAACCGCAACATGCCAATGACTTGGTAGAGTGGATGACCAAATCCTCTTCATCCTCCTCATCCTCTCTCACCCAGTCTCAGGGTACTAGCAAAGCAGCTGCCAACGCATCGTCTTCCCTCGTCTCAATGTCATCATCAGTGACTCCTTCCCTAGACCCACCACGTCCTCCTGAGGAGTCTCCTGAACTCTTTGAGCACAGTGTTGGGTACATGCTCCAGGAGGATGCCCAGTATTTTGTAGGCTCTGATGATGACACTCAGCTAGAGGAAGGCAGTAGCGTGAATGCAGAGAGAGGGGATGCTCAAGAAGGACAGCAATCTGGCAGTCATGTTCCACAAGCTGCAGCATATTGCCAGGTTTGCTACAGCGATGAAGAGGGAGGGGATGATGAGGGCACTGACTCCACGTGGGTGCCTGGTAGGAGAGAGGAGGAGGAGGAGGCACATGTCCAAGGAGGCAGGATGCCTTCCGGGGGCCAGCTTAGGGGCAGCACACCGACTGAATCACACCGCAGAGCTCCGCCTGTGCAGGGCGCTGCCTCTGCGCGTTATTCTAAAAGTTCTTTGGTGTGGGCCTTTTTTGAGACGAGTGCATCAGATCGCACCGCTGCTATTTGCAACATATGTCTCAAGCGTATCTCGCATGGCCAAAACATCAGCCGCTTGGGCACCACATGCTTGACCAGACATATGTTGACCTGCCATGCAGCTCGTTGGCAAGCGTACCTCAAAGACCCACACCAAAGAACAAAGCGGGCCTCTCCTTGCTCCTCATCAGCTGGCATCTCCAACCCCACTAGACCTTCAGTCCTCTCTGAAACCTGCTCTGAGAGGAATGAAGGTGTAGAATTAGGTGTGTCACAGCCAAGTGCTTCCGGGCACTCTGCTAGCAGTACACCCATGTCCGATTATAGCAGGCAAATGTCCCTGCCCCAGCTGCTGGACCGGCGAAAGAAGTTCCCTCCCAGCCATCCACATGCCCAGCGGTTGAATGCTAGCTTGACTAAATTGCTAGCACTTCAACTGCTGCCTTTTCAGTTGGTAGGCTCGGCCCCCTTCCGTGAGTTTGTACAATGTGCGGTTCCTCAGTGTCAGGTCCCCAAACGCCACTTTTTCTCACGGAAGGCGATTCTACCGGCATGTGGAAGGCAATGTCCTTGCCTCGCTGGACAGGGCGGTCAGCGGTAAGGTGCATATTACCACTGACTCATGGTCCAGCAGGCATGGACACGGATGTTACCTGTCTTTCGCGGCCCATTGGGTCACTCTTCTGGCAGCTGGGAAGGATGCAGGACAAGGTGCAGTAGTGTTGGAGGTTGTTCCACCACCACGCCTCCAAAATGCTACTTTTTGTTGTGACACACCTCTCTCCTCCACCCCTCCTCTTCTTCTTCCTCCATGGCCTCTTCCAGTGCTCTGTCCTCAGAACCAGCGGTGCTCCGTAGGCGTTCCAGGGGCTACGCAAGTACGCAGGCAAAACGATGCCATGCCGTGCTTGCGCTGGTTTGTTTGGGGGACAGGAGCCACACTGGGGCGGATGTTTTGTCAGCTCTGCAGGGGCAGGCCGAGAGGTGGCTGACGCCATGCCAGCTTAAGCCAGGAATGGTGGTTTGCGACAATGGCACCAACCTCCTCTCCGCCCTCCGACAGGGACAACTGACCCATGTGCCCTGTGTAGCTCACGTCCTTAACCTGGTGGTGCAGTGGTTCTTGGGCAGGTACCCCGGGCTTACAGGATGTCCTGAAGCAGGCCAGGAAAGTCTGTGTGCATTTCCGCCGATCATTTAATGCCTGTGCTCGGCTGGCTGAGCTCCAAAAGGAGTTGAACCTGCCCAAGAACCGCTTTATATGTGACATGCCCACCAGGTGGAACTCAATGTTGGCCATGCTGCAGCGGCTGCACACACAGCAGAGGGCCATCAATGAGTACCTGTGCGACTACGGCACCAGGACAGGGTCAGGGGAGCTTGGTTTTTTCTCACCACGCCAGTGGGGCATGATCAGGGATGCATGCACTGTCCTGTCACCATTTGAGGAGGCCACAAGGATGGTGAGCAGTGACAGTGCATGCATCAGTGACACTGTACCTCTTGTCCACCTCTTGGAGCATACGCTGCGTGGAATAATGGACAGGGCACCTGAGGCAGAACAGAGGCAGGAAGAGGAGGACTTCCTTGCCTCTCAAGGCCCCCTTTATCCAGACAGTGTTCCTGCTGTGCCACCCATCACACAGGAAGAGGATGAGGAGGAGGAAGAGGAGGATGATTGTGTCAGCATGGAGGTGGAGGCTGGCACTCAGCATCAGCAGCAGCAGTCTTGTAGGGATGATTTACAGTCCCAAGAAACACGTGGACTTGTACATGGATGGGAGGAGGTAGCCGCGGATCATGTTGTCCTTAGTGACCCAGAGGACTCCGAACCGAATGCCTCAGCTAACCTACGCTGCATGGCCTCCCTGATCCTGCAAAGCCTGCGGAAGGATCCTCGTATTCTTCAGATCAAGGAGAGGGACAATTACTGGATGGCCACTCTCCTTGATCCACGGTACAAGGGTAAGGTTGCCGACCTTATCTTGCCAGCGCAGAGGGAGCAGAGGATGAGACATCTCCGGGAGGCCTTGCAGAAAGGTCTGTGCAACGCGTTCCCAGAGACTGGGAGGTTACAAACTCCTGGTCCTGGACAAAGTGTTGCTGAGGCATCGGTCAGAAGAAGCGCTTTAGTAGGTGGCCGTCTGACTGATGCTTTCAGACAATTTTTTAGCCCGCAGCCCCAAGGTATGATCGGTTCCAGCAACCATCGCCAGCGTCTGATTTACATGGTGCAGGAATACCTAGGGGCAAGGTCAGACTTGGACAACTTTCCCACTGAAAATCCTCTGGCTTACTGGGTCTTGAGGATGGATCACTGGCCAGAGCTTGCACAGTATGCAATTGAGCTACTGGCCTGTCCTGCATCCAGCGTTCTTTCGGAACGCACCTTCAGTGCTGCTGGTGGCTTTGTTACCGATCACAGGGTGCGCCTGTCCACCGAATCAGTTGATCGACTGACCTTCATCAAGATGAATCAGTCTTGGATCACCCACAGCTACCAAGCACCTGAAGCTGATGTAACTGAATAATTTTTTTTGAAATATCATATCCCTTCAAGACTGCCTATGCTGATGCTGAGTGACTGTCCTGTTATGTTGATTGTCTATCCTCTTCCTCCTCCGCTGATATGTTGGAAGAACATTTCTGGTTCTGGGTGATGCCATCAGCCCAATATTTCTGCCCCTGTTTAACAGGGGCATTTAAGTACAATTTTTGATGCAATGCTTTGCAGCAGGGCTAATTCCTGCAATAAAAATAGGGTATATGGGAGAGGTTGCAGTGTGGTGGCACCAGCACCAGTGCCTAAGGCCCAATTTTTCTGCCCCTGTTTAACAGGGGCATTTAAGTATAATTTTTGATGCAATGCTTTGCAGCAGGGCTAATTCCTGCAATAAAACTAGAGTATATGGGAGAGGTTGCAGTGTGGTGGCACCAGCACCAGTGCCTAAGGCCCAATTTTTCTGCTCCTGTTTAACAGGGGCGTTTAAGTACAATTTTTGATGCAATGCTTTGCAGCAGGGCTAATTCCTGCAATAAAACTAGAGTATATGGGAGAGGTTGCAGTGTGGTGGCACCAGCACCAGTGCCTAAGGTCCAATTTTTCTGCCCCTGTTTAACAAGGGCGTTTAATTACAATATTTGATGCAATGCTTTGCAGCAGGGCTAATTCCTGCAATAAAACTAGAGTATATGGGAGAGGTTGCAGTGTGGTGGCACCAGCACCAGTGCCTAAGGCCCAATTTTTCTGCAACTGTTTAACAGAGACATGTAATTACAATTCCTGATATAATATTTCACAGGAGGGCCCGTTCCTGTGCCCACCCAGAGTAACTGTGAGGACTTATAGTGTTGTGGCACCAGCACCACAACCACCAAAGGTCAATTTTTCTACCACTGTTCAACAATGGCATGTAATTACAATTCTTGATATAATCGTTCACAGCAGGGAGCTCCAGCGCCCACCAAGAGTCACTTTGAGGTCTTACAATGTTGTGGCAAAACCAACACCTTGTTCCGCCATTTCTGCAGAGCATATAGGGCAGGCCCCTACTTTCAAATATCCAACTTACAAACATCTCCTACTTGCAAACGGAAGGAGACAACAGCAAGTGAGATGAAAAAAGATGTACGACAAAACAAATTATACAGGGGTGATAACCCTTCCCTATGTTTTCCAAAAAGCTGTAAAATCGTTTTTTTGACTGGAGCTACACTTTAAAAATGTACCAGTTGAAAATTACAAACAGATTCAACTTAACACAACAAACCTACACAGTCCCTGTCTTGTTTGCACCGCCTGTATACTGCTGTTCTGAGTATATAGGGCCTGTGGGCCACACGCATTTCCTTTTTTTAATATGGGTACTGGGTTCCCCTTAATATGCGTACAAGACCCAAAGGGGCTGGTAATGAGCAGGGAGAGCTACCCATGCCATTGTTCTCAATGATTTTCAACCATATTGCAGGAACCAGATATAACATTAAAACTGCAAGCAGTTTTAAATGATGTTATTTCCGTTTAATGTCATTTTGTGCAGGGACTGTTCTAAACACGGGAAACACGTGGCACTTCACAGGCATACTACAGACACCCCCCAGGCACCATATTTAAAGGAATATTTCACTTTTTTTTTCACTTTAATCGTCATTAAAATCAGTGCTCCCGCCAAAACGGCCATTTTTAAAAACATTTTAGGCATTGACCCATGTCCCCTGGGGCAGGAGCCAGGTCCTCAAACCCTTTTTAGGACAGTATCTTGCATATTAGCCGTTAAAATTAGCACTTTTAATTTCGAACGTTCGAGTCCCATAGACTTCAATGGGGTTCTTAAGTTCGTACGAATTTGGGGTCTGTTCGAAAGTTCTGGTGCGAACCGAACCGGGGGGTGTTCAGCTCATCCCTAACCACCAGGTACCCAGCCACCTAGTGGTAGAAGAGGAAAGTGCAACAAGGCCAAACTTAGGAATAAATCAATGGATCTCTAATGCCGCGTACACACGATCGGACTTTTCCGGCGGACCAACTGCCGGACTATGGCGGGAGCCCGCCGGACTTTTGAAATGAACGGACTGGCCCACAAACGGAGAAAAGTCAGTTCATTATGAACGCGGCTCCAGGTAGCAAAGGACGTCAATGTCACCGCCTCCATTGGCGAGATTGACACCTCGCTAGCCCCTTCATCTGGTATGGACTTAAAGGGGAAGCCCTACACCGAAAAACCGGCGCGTGGGGGTCCCCCCCAAAGTCCATATCAGACCCTTATCCGAGCACGCAGCCCAGCTGGTCAGGAAAGGGGGTGGGGACAAGCGAGCGCCCCCCCCTTTCCTGAGCCGTACCAGGCCGCATGCCCTCAACATGGGGGGGGGTTCTTTAGGGAAGGGGGGCGCCCTGCAGCCTCCTCACCCCAAAGCACCTTGTCCCCATGTTGATGAGGACAAGGGCCTCTTCACGACAACACTGGCCGTTGGTTGTCGGGGTCTGCGGGGCGGGGGGATTATCAGAATCCAGGAGCCCCCTACCATGTGAATGAGTACTGGGGTACCATGTACCCCTACCCATTCACCTGGTGAAAAAAAAGTGTAAAGAAAAAACACAGCACATGTTTTTAAAATAATTTATTTGACAGCTCCGGTGGTCTTCCGTCTTGGAGGGGTCTTTCCGCCGGACTCCTCCGCTATCTTCTGCTAGTTCTTTTACTAGCGGAGGAGCCCGGCTTTCTTCTTCGTCGCCGCTGCCGTCTGGGGGTCTTCTTCCAACTTCAGGGATCTTGTCCCCCTCTTCGGTTCTTCTTGCCGGGCCTCCGCTATCTTCTTATAGCTCTTTTACTATCGGTGGCCCAGTCTTCTGTCGCTGCCGCCTCTTCTTCCGACTTCGGGGGTCTTGTCCCCCTCTTCGGTTCTTCTTGCCTGGACTGTGACATCATACGGGAAGGGGTCACCATGTGACATCACCCGGTGACCCCGCCCCTTGTCCCTATATAAGTCACCGCACAACGCGTCCCTGTCATTGCGGCCAGAGAGAGCATTGAGTCAACATCTCAAGGAAGAAGAAGAGAAGGCGGCGGCGGAGACAGAAGACAGAGCCACCGCTAGTAAAAGAGCTGAAAGAAGAAAGCAGAGGCCCAGGAAGAAGAACCGAAGAGGGGGACAAGACCCCCGAAGTCGGAAGAAGACCCCCGGACGGCGGCGGCGGCGACGAAGAAGAAAGCCGGGCTCCTCCGCTAGTAAAAGAGCTAGCAGAAGATAGCAGAGAAGTCCGGCGAGAAGACCCCCCAAGACGGAAGACCGCCAGAGTGGTCCAAAAATTATTTTAAAAATGTGTTGTGTTTTTTTCTTTACACTTTTTTCACCAAGTGAATGGGTACATGGTACCCCAATACACAATCACATGTGGGGGGCTATCTGGGGGCCCCCTTAGTAAAGTACTCCCGGGTTCCGATAAGACCCCACAGACCCTGACAACCAATGGCCAGGGTTGTCGGGAATAGACTCTTGTCCTCATCAACATGGGGACAAGGTGCTTTGGGGTGGGGGGGGCCGCTGGGCCCATGCACCACCCCATGTTGAGGGCACGCGGTCTGGTATGGCTCAGGAGGGGGGTGCTCGCTTGTCCCTACCCCCTTTCCTGAATGGCCGTGCTGCGTGCTCGGATAAGGGTCTGATATGGAATTTGGGGGGGACCCCAAGCCAGTTTTTCGGCGTAGGGCTTCTCCTTTAAGCCCATACCAGGTGACGGGGCTAGCACACAGACGGGCGGATGGTGGACAATTTTGAGTCAAAGCTTCTTTCTAAGTCCCCCGGACTTTTGGAAAGAAAAAGTCCGTCGGAGCCCACACACGGGCGGATTGTCCGGCGGACTCTGGTCCGCCGGATAGTCTGTTCGTTTGTACGCAGCATGACAATTAAACAAGATGACTATTCTTGGCAAGTAAATTTTGAGGAGCAACCCTGACTAAACTCCAGGGTGCTACAGCAAAATAAAATAAAAAAATAATTTCATTTCATACATCTCTGCAATACATGCACATTTCCCTTTAAACGCACTGAAAGTACATAAAAATAATGTGCCAGAAATATAGTGCAACTCTACCTTTCTCTTTGACATGACAACGCAGTGCATTTTCAGCTCAGAATTGCAAAGCGTGTGTTGTCAGCCCTGCTTTTTCATTTCTGATACATTATAAGGTACACAGACCAGGCATCGAGCAGCGGAGGTTATCAGCTTACAAGATATCTGGCAAAACTAAGGCCGCGTACAGACGCGGGGACTGTTCGCCCAACTTTGTCCGTCAAACAGTTTCGGCAAACAGTCCGCTCAAAATTAGCATGGACGGACATGGCCACACACGACGAACGAACAGTTTGCTGAAACCGTGCGCGATGACGTGAACGGCACGTACGACGGGACGAAAAATACGACGTCCTATACACTGCATTATAACTTTCGGCGTGTTAAGCCTTTCTGAGCATGCGCGGAACTTAGTTTGTCGAACAAGCCTACACACGGGCGGACTGTTCGCTCAAACAAGGTTTCAGCGGACAGTTTTACGGAATTTCCGAAAAACCTGGTTCGTCAAACTGTCCGCTGAAACTGTCCGCTGAAAGCCCACACACGAGCGGACTGTCCGCCCAAACACTGTTCAGCGGACAAAGTTGGGCGAACAGTCCGCCCGTGTGTACGCGGCCTTACAAGTAATTCTTATACTTCTATATCGCTACTCGCTTAGGAGCCACTGAGTATTCTGGCTCCCCTGTTTGCTCTGAGCCTGATTAGGAGCACAGCCATATAACCTTAACCAAATAATCACACAATTTAAGATGAACAATAGGGATGAGCCGAATACCCCCCCCCCCCCCCCGTTCATTCCACACCAGAACACGCGAACAGGCAAAAAATTGGTTTGATCACGCGAACACCATTAAAGTCTATAGGACACAAACACGAATAATCATTTGTCATAAAAAGTGTTTGGGAACCTGGGTCCTGCCCCAGGGGACATGTATCAATGCAAATTTTTTTTTTTTAAACTGACGTTTTTCGTACCTGGGGGTGTCTATAGTATGCCTGTAAAGGGGCGCATGTTTCCCGAGTTTAGAACAGTCTGACAGCAAAATGACATTTCTAAAGAAAAAAAGTAATTTAAAACTACTTGCGTCTACAATGAATTGCTGATCCGCAATACACATAAAAGTTCTTTGATAAAAACGGCATGGGGATTTCCCCACAGGGGAACACCGAACCAAAAATGTAAAAAAAAAAATGCGTGGGGTCCCCCTAAATTCCATACCAGACCTGAAGGGTGCTTCTTCTTTCTTCTGGTCTTTCTTCTGTGTTGTTCTTCTTCTCCATCTTCTTCTTCATCTTCTTCTTCCTCCGCTCTTATCATACTACATCTTGCTCCGGCTTCTTCTCCTCACCGTCCGCACGTTCCACCTCTGTAGGAGTCTTCAGCAGTGTGACGCTTCGCTTCTTCTGACACTTCTTAAATAATGGAGGAAAGGGCCACCCAGTGACCCCGCCCTCCTCTGACGCACGGGGACTTCCTTATGGCTTTCTCCATGTTGACAGAAGGGGCTGAGTCACCCGTTTACCCCGCCCCCTCTGACATCACGGTGCGGAGAAGAAGCCGGGGCAAGATGCGGGACGAGAAGAGCGGAGGAAGAAGATGAAGAAGAAGATGGAGAAGAAGAACAACACCGAAGGAAGACGAGAAGAAAAAAGATGAAATAAGAAGCACAAAGAAGAAGCATTTAATAAAGGACTTGTCAAAAATTGTCTCTTGTCTTTTTTAACCTTTTTGTCACTTTTTTTGTGAAATGGTAGGGGTACATTTGTGCACCATTACCAATTTACACGGGGGGCGCGATCTGGGGGTACCCTTGTTAAAGGGGCCTTCCAGATTTCCGATAAGCCCCCCGCCTGCAGACCCCACAACCACCGAGCAAGGGTTGTGGAGATGAGGCCCTTCTCCCCATTAACATGGGGACAAGGTGCTTTGAGGGGTTACCTCAAAGCACCATCCCAATGTTAAGGACATGTGGCCTGGTACGGTTCAGAAAGGGGGCTCTCTCTCATCCCCCCTTCTTTTCCTGTGGCCTGCCAGGTTGCATACTCGGATAAGGGTCTGGCATGGATTTTTGGGGGGACCCCACGCCATTTTTTTTATTTTGGTGCGGGTTCCCCTCAAAATCCATACCAGACCTGAAGGGCCTGGTATGGAATTTAGGGGGACCCCCACACATTTTTTTTTACATTTTGGTTCGGGGTCCCCTGTGGGGAAATCCCCATGCCGTTTTTATCAATGAACTTTCATCTTTATTGCGAACCGACAATTCATTGTAGTTTTAAATTACTTTTTTTCCTTTAGAAATGTCATTTTGCTGTTAGACTATTCTAAACACGGGAAACATGTGCCCCTTTACAGGCATACTATAGACACCTCCAGGTACAAAATTTAAAGGAATATTACACTTTTATTGTGTCACTTTAAGCATTATTAAAATCACTGCTCCCGAAAAAACAGATGTTTTTAAAACTTTTTTTTGCATTGATACATGTCCCCTGGGGCAGAACCCAGGTCCCCAAACAATTTTTATGACAAAACCATGCATATAAGCCTTTAAAATTAGCACTTTTGATTTCTCCCATAAACTTAAAAGGGTATTCTGCTGCTTTCAAATTTGCTGCGAACACCCAAAATTGTTTACTGTTCGGTGAACTGGCGAACAGCCAATGTTCGAGTCGAACACGAGTTTGACTTGAACATAAAGCTCATCCCTGGTGAAAAAATGCTCAGATTGTATTGAAGTTAGAGTAAAGGCAATGCAAGCACAAAAGAAACCATAGTGGGTGTGTACAAACGATATTCCCACTGGAAAACCTAGTCAAAATTAACATACACGGTATCCCTTTAAATAGGCCCAGGACCAGAGTTTAAACATTAATTCCAACACTGAGATATTTATTACCTAAAGTGAGCTGAAATAAAATATCAAGAGACATTGTGCTAACTCACTTATGGGTTCTGAATGACTAGAAACAGGGTTTAATTCCCTGTACACACGGTAGGAAATTCCGATGGAAAAGATCCAATCGTATGATATTGTCGGAAAATCCAATTGTGTGTGGGCTCTATCGGACTTTTTCCTTCGGAATATCCGACGGAAAAAATTTGAGAGCAGGACCTCAAATTTTACAACAACAAAATCTGATCTGACTTTTTCCGATCATTTGTAGAGAATTCCAATCGGACAAAGTGCCACGCATGCTCAGATCAAATTACGAGACCAAAGCTATTGGCTACTATCCGCAACGTAGTCCCGTCGCAACGAATGAACGTCATCACATTCCGAACAATCGGATTTCTGATAACTTTGTCCGACCGTGTGTATGCAACACCAGTTTTGAACAAAATCCGTCTGAAAAAATCAGACGGATTTTGTTGTCAGAATGTCCAACCGTGTGTACGGGGGCTAACTGTAAAGATGAATCTACCAGTAATAGCGTCCTCTGTAGTATCACTCCCAAGTATAGGAACAAACTCTCCTCCATGCTTGATGGGGCTGTAGTTCGTGCACATAAGAGTTAAGGTCCTTTAGGGTGGAAACTGGATCTTCTGAAGATGGTACAACAACAAGAAAAGTTCCCCTTGGCCTAATAGTGAGAAACAGGGAAAGGTCCCTTTAACACTGAAGATGAAAGCAGAATGGCTAAAGTTTAGAAAGTGGTGTAAATTGACTTCAGCTGAATTAAACCCCATGTAGGTGGTTAACTAGTCTGATGAAGCAAGTTCCTTTACAGGTGGATAAGGATGAGCTCTGGTGTGTTCGTACAGCCCACGTACAGAGTCCCCCAGGATTTCGGCACTGTGCTGCGTTAATCATAGGCAGTGAGACATTTCCCAATCTTTGCAGCCACGCATTGGTACAATGTCTCATTGCCTGTGATTAGCACAGTGCAGTGACGACTTCCTGGCCGGCTCTGCATGTGGGGTGTGCGAACACGCCTGAGCTCATCCTTACAGGTGGAAAAGACTTGAGATGAGATACTATCAGTATTTCTGTCTGCAGGGAAATGGGATTTCAGAGCACTAGGGAGACAATAAGCAGTAGGCCGAAGTATTGAATGAGATACAAAGAGAGGGGTGCCTCTGGGTGTAGACGTAACAAGCAATTCTATTTATAAATTATATATACAGGTAACTCACATTTGATAAGATCATCAGAGGCATGTAAGTTTAAAAGTCATCCATCAGGGGGAGTCGTCAGATTCATCAGAAGCTCTTCCTTTTTGCTGAGCTCTTTTGCTGTCTGTTGTGTACACCGCATGATAGTAAAGCCAGCCGCAGTGGGGAGGATCTCAGAACGAGGCTTGGAGCACGATGAGCAGCAGACACGGAGAGATGACGTCACTGACAAACGACGCGTTTCATGAGCGTACGGGCTAAAAATGACAGGATAGCCGCACTCCTTCATCAAGCTCTTGATGTATCTTTGTATCTTTCTTAGAATTTTCGTAACCCGGTTTCAGTTCCCCACTGGAGGCAGCCCTGCACGTGGACCGCAGTTTGACACTTTTCCTTCCCCTCATCTATTTGTTGTGGACTTTTTTATGGACTTTTACCATAGTGTCTATACAAAATAGATACATACATTTATTTTTAGTTATTTCTTTATGTAAACAGTTTGTTGCTCTGAAAGGGTTTTTTACAATATATATTTCCAGTTATTTACGCCTTCACTTGTGTAAAATACGAAGTACTGAATGGGCTAGAAAATCTGTGTCTTAGTGTGGCAAACTGTGATGCAAGTCAAACCAATACCACGATCAGACTTCCTGCAGGGTCGACTTTCCTACCTCTCAGCGATGGCAGTGATCTGCATTCCCTATTTCATGCTCCCTGTTGTGACCCAATGAGGTCTGGGTCCTCTGAGTTCGCTCTCTCATTCTTCCGGCGACCTGGAAAAAGTTACAGGCACAGTGCACTTTACATTTTGCTTAATTTTAATTGTTATTCGGTACGCTTAACTTGTATAAAGGGGGGGTCTGTGATTAATAAAGACTTTTTAGCAGTATTACACCATGTGGCCATTTCATTCCTCTCACATGGTTTACTGGAGCCCCTGACTGGCATCTGGTGGAAGTTCATAGTGGAGCGGTGGAGAAGCTGGTTTATGAGTAAAGGCGCAGCATTGTTTTATTTCTGCTGAGTGCGGCCCCATAGGGGAAGTTATCCGCACGTGATCAAGTGTATGGTTGAAGTTTCCCTTCACAGAACACAGCAAAAGCTACAATAGACATCCTCCATTTCCTTTATTTGCACATATATGGATTATATATGAAAGCTTGTCTGGTCAATCAGATTGGACAGGAAGCGCTGCTGGAATCATTTCTTTGGATATTCCGATCATGTGTATGCTTCATCTGACTTTTTTCTTCAAAAATTCTGACGGACCTAGAAATAGAACATGTTTTAAATCTTTCCGACAGAATCAATTCCTATCAGGAAAACCGTTCATCTGTATGCTATTCTGACAGCTAGCTAGAGGCATCCTTCAGATATACCCGGTCAAAGTCAAGGACTTCATATGACGTACCTTGGGTGGGAAGTTGTTAACATGGCTATAGAAATATGGAATCTGGGTTAGACCATTAGCTCGTGTTACTCAATAAAGAGTTTTATCAGAATTTAAAATTAATAAGTCTAAATGTAAGTGCTTACTTTTACATAGTACATTAGATATATATCCTGGATGTCTGTGGTTGATGCTCATAATCAAATTCCTGACTTTCGTATTTAGATATTAGTGGTAAAAGGTATACTCCAGCCAGAATTGCATAATAAAGTGGAAGAAAAGCCTAGTTATAGCCAGTACAAAAAAATAAATTAAAAGTCAGCAGCTAAAGATACTGTAGCTGCTGACTTTTAATATACCGTAAGCAGACTCACCTATCCAGGGAGCCTGCAATGTCAGCACCTGTAGCAGATATGTCCATCAGCTTTGGGTGCAGGGGATGGCATGCTTACTAAGCGAAACAGGAAGTAAAGCCTTGCGGCTTCACAGCCTGTTTCCTACTGTCCGTGTTGCCAACTGCCGGTGGATTTATGGGCAGCCTGTAAGTTGAAGCCCATTTTTGGGCTTCCCATAAATGTCTGTTACGTGCATCGGTGCCCATAAAAAAGTTGTCCGTGAGCTGACCATGTGACAGCACATGCGCCATTCCGGGCCGGCTGGGCTCTGGAAAGCTTGTTCATGCTCAACCGGCTCATGCACAATAACGTAATGGCGCCACCTGGCGCCATTTTTGAATAGAAGCCAGAGTGGGTACACTCAATCTTGGTGATGTCACAGCAGCCGGCCCCGCATCATGCACTTGCCACAGGCGGAAGGAGCCAAGGAGGGGTGAGTGAGGAGGAGACTGACACTGTGTGGGAGGATAGCAAAAAGGGGACAGACCGAGGATGACATTACTGGAGGGGTGAAGCCATGGCATGCAGGGGGACAGAAGGACACTGATGTGCTGCTCTGTGGAGAGGTGAAAGGGGCACAGCACAGGAGCAGGACACACTGATGTGGAGACTGTAATATGATGGTGGACAGAGGCGGAGGCTACAGTGAGGGGGTGAGGAGCACAATCATGTCTGCAGCCTCTCTCCACCTCCTGTATCATGTCCGCAGCCACTGTCCACCTCCTGTATCATATCCGCAGGACCACAATCTCTGTCCACCTCCTGTATCATGTGCATAGGCCCGCAGCCTCTGTCCACCTCCTGTATCATGTCTGCAAGTCAGCAGGCTCTGTCCACCTTCTGGATCATGTCTGCAGACCCACAGCCTCTGTTCACCTCCTGTAGTATGTCTGCAGCCTCTGTCCATCTCATGTATCATGTCCGCAGTCTCTGTCCGCCTCCTGTATCATGTCCGCAGGCACGCAGCCTCTGTTCACCTCCTGTAGTATGTCCACAGCCTCTGTCTACCTCCTGTATCATGTCCGCAGGCGGGCAGCCTCTGTCCACCTCCTAGATCATGTCTGAAGACCCACAGCCTCTGTCCACCTCCTGTAGTATGTCCGCAGCCTCTGTCCACCTCCTGTATTATGTCCGCAGCATCTGTCCACCTCCTGTATCATGTCCGCAGGCTCGCGGTTTCTGTCCATCTCCTGTATCATGACCACAGGCCTGCAGCCTCTGTCCACCTCTCGTAGTATGTTCGCAGCCTCTGTTCACTTCCTGTAGTATGTCCAGAGCCTCTGACCACCTCCTGTAGTATGTCCGCAGCCTCTGTCCACCTCCTGTAGTATGTCCGCAGCCTCTGTCCACCTCCTGTATCATGTCCACAGGCCCGCAGCCAATGTCTACCTTCTGGAAAAAACAGGGATATTGACAGACTTGCCAGATAAATGTCTACCTTTTCTTGCTCCTGACAGTGCCATCTTGGAGAAGATTACCTCTCTCGAGATTGCTGGCAATATTAAAAGCCCTGTTGCGAACAGACTTGGCATAACCTCTATCAATGAATTGTGATTTCATGTTGGATTCTATCTGAAAATCCGACTCATTACTACACACACGTCTCAGCCTCAAAAACTAGCCAACTGGAATAGCTCTAATGATGTGCTTGGGGTGAGTCTGCTCTCAACAAGGAATTACCATCTGATGGTTTCCTATAGAGTTTGGAGGAGATTCTATCT
Source organism: Lithobates pipiens (assembly GCF_037356315.1). NCBI lineage: Eukaryota > Metazoa > Chordata > Amphibia > Anura > Ranidae > Lithobates > Lithobates pipiens. The sequence continues at coordinate 114,922,967 of NW_027507785.1, read as the reverse complement.
CCTTCACCTGTCAGGGTGACATCTAGAAATTCAACTTGTCTGCGGTCCATAGTACCTGTAAATTTTAAAGTTAAGGCTATTGTCATTAAGGTACAGGAGCCACTTGCTAATGTCCCCCACATCCTTGGTAAACACAAAGAGCAAATTGTCTATGTACGGAAGATTTTAACCTTTGAACGATGGGGACAACTAGCACCTCTTCACCATCCCATGTATAGGTTTGCGAGGGAGGGGGGAAATTTTGCGCCCATAGAGGCTCCGCACCTCTGGAGATAGCAGTCCCCATCGAACATGAAAAATTTATGAGTCAATAAATCAGGGATATGCAATTAGCGGACCTCCAGCTGTTGCAAAACTACAAGTCCCATCATGCCTCTACCTCTGGGTATTATGTTTGTGGCTGTCAGAGTCTTGCTATGCATCATGGGAGCTTTAGTTCTGCAACAGCTGGAGGTCCACTAATTGCATATCCCTGCAATAAATACTCTAAACAACACAAAATAAGCTCTTGGTGGACCAAGAAATAGTGTCAAAAACTGTGTCATTACTGGTTTCACCTGCTGGTGGCACTGTTACACTCAGCACCAAAGGATGTAATTCTGGTGTCTCCCTGCCTGGACTACTGAGCAGCTATCAATCACACCTGTTGTGAGTCTGCTGGTCTATATAAACCCGCCCTGAACCCAAGCTCAGTGCTTCAGAATTCCCTCTGCTAGCTTTGTTCTTGCCTTGTTCCTGCCAGTCAGACTTCATCGCTATTCAGGAGAAATTAAGCTTTGCTTATCAGATAACATTATCTTTAGAAAGATGATAGTGGATCAAAACTGTGCAATATGAGAATCTGGAATCTTTTTGCAATATTTAGACAACACCCATTGGAAAGATATCTGGTCACTTCCTGTTGAATCCACAGTACAGAGCGTGAAGGAAAACAAATCTAATAAGATGCCTAAAAAAAAAATAAAAAAAAATAATCTTTTTTTTCCCACCGCCTTCACTGTTCAAAATATAAAAAAATACTTAAGATTTACTTTAAGCATTATTTGAATGCTGCATGCAATTGCTGATCACTATGTGAACTCCTTATAGTGTATCCAAACCCAAGAAAAAAAAAATGGCATTTATTGCAGCCTTCCAGTACTTAGATGCTGTGGTTGCATTCGGTTTCTTTTTTTTCAGGCTTCCTTTTCATTATTTATTTAGGACTCATAACAAAAACATACTTGGGTTGATTTACTAATAGGAATTAGGGCTGTATAGGTTATTGCATAACAGTGTGAGATCTATGAAATCTAAGAAACTATATATCCCACAATCTCTAGTCTCTAAGTCTAGCACTGGTACAGGTGCAGTAATTAGATCTGACACAGACACAAACAGGCAGAATATTCACAGGCAGATCACCATGCTGGAAGGGATGTGTTGTTATCAGACGGGCACTCCCACATTTGTGATGCATTAATTCGATGCTGTTTGACCCAGGAACAAAAAGTTATCTGTCCCTTTAGAGAATAGGAACAAACTAGGTGAATCAATACATGAATATAGAGGAATCAATTAGCCATTACACTATAGACTGTTAAATGTATTAGCAGATTTTTACAAACAAATTGAAGCCAAGCTCTAGCTCACACTTTATAATTGTATTATTAATTTTGTGATAAAGGTTTTACATGAATAAATAAAAGCTGATTATTTTAATCACCCCTGCCAGTGTTAAGTGGTTTGTCTCATCCTTGTAAACTGTTGCATTTGGCTGGAGAGCTTGCGTTTATGAAAAACAGCAGATTTACTGGCCATATCACCAGATGAAAATATAGGAAATAAAGCCTAAAGGAAAAAAATACAGCACCCCCTAGCCATGATGGCTGGTGCTCTATTTTTGGGGAAAGCAGCAAAAAACCTTCCCCTCCCCCCCGATCGGTTTGGCGGTCCACCCCTGTCCCTTGCTCATCCATCCGCCCACCAGCCCAGCACTAACCCCATCTAGGTCGGGGGAAGCTTCGGATCCTTCCTGCATCTCCTCTTCAGTGGCTTCGCGGCAGCTTCCCCTGCGTCTCCTCCTCCTCGACGGGCAATATATATTATTAGATATATATATATTAATTCGCTATTGCCACACAACCGGGTGGGCTCAAGATGCAGTGCTCTGCGCCACAAGACCACCCTTTTTGCTGAAGTCACGTGCTTCGCATAAAAAAAAAAATTGGAATCCATGTGTCTGGCACCCTGCATGTAAATAAGGGGTGAGACGCATAGATTAGGGGGGTATGGACTGGCCACCACTGCCCCTAGCTTATACCCAGCTATGCCAGCACAAGAGTAAAGGGCAAGAAGCAGGTTTTCTCACAGAGAGAAAAGGTATTTCCAAGTAAAAAACATTATCACCAATCAAAACCTATGGTGGTAAATGGACTATAAAAAGATAAAAAAATTGAGAGACAATAGTGGTTTAAAGTTTGGATGTAAGCCTTAGATCAGATTTTCCACTAAAGGCCTGTGGGGTCCTAAAATATCATCCATCTTGATTGTTTCCAGATGAAATCAAGATGCATCAAGATCCTTGTGGATAGGTTTCCTCATCTGTACTATTCACATTCCCATATTGTAAACCATGCTTAGTAAACAACCCCCTAATTATATCCTCTGGCGTCCCTGCCAGCAATCAGTAACAGAAGAGGAGATCAGTAATAGAAAAGGAGATTGGATCTGAATAAGGAGAAAGGATACAGGAGCTTCCAAACAGTAAAATAAATTTTGACCTATTTTTCACTGCCACATTTACCAGATGTCTGCATTTCACTTTTTTCCTCCTGTTAATATTTGTCTGCCTTCTGTACATCTCTGTTTCTTTCCAGCTGTCAATTTACCTGTCCCCACCTGCAGCTCTGTGTCCCCTTTTTCTTCCTAAGCCTCAAGCTTATGTTAGAATTATTTTACTCTCATTTTAAATTAAGCAAATTGAGTTTGACAAATAATAGAAAATGTCAAAAACACAATATTTTATAGTTTACTGGAATCTATTGTACGTTCTGTGCTCATCTTGATTAGGCGAGTTTTGGCATTATGTCAGAAAAAATATATACCTTCTGTTTTTTCAGTGCACTGACTTTTCTTTTTTGTTGTCATACTTTGTTTTCTTTAGTTGTGGACAGGGCAGGTATCAGAAAGCCTTGTCAGATTTGTTTTTTACTGTATGTTCCCATTAGGAGATTTCATCCACTTCCTGTTCCAGAGACGCCAGGAAGTTGTACAGAACAATCTCCATACACATGAGAATGTTCCTCTCTTACACAACTTTGACTGGAATAAATGTCCCCACTGGAAAGTCTTCTTTTTCCTTCTGTTCTGATCACAACAGTAAAATGTTGGATTTTCCACCACTTTCTGTCTTGGTGGCAATGGCCACAAACAGAAAAAGAGTAATTCAACCCAGCAGGCACACAGACACCTCACAAGGGCTTACATTCCTTTCCCACTCTATCTACAACTTTAAAAAAAATAACTTTAGAAATAATTTAAATATACACACATACACACAAAATGTTTTTAACTTATTTAAACATTGATTTGGAAACATTGGTTTGGTTGGAACCTGGTGACGGAGCTAAACAAATCCAGTCCTTTTCTGGGGTACCATTTCCTTTAAAGGGATTTTTTTCTCAAATAAAAATAAATATGTGGCGCTAACTGCAGTAAGGAAAAGTGAGTGGTCAAGCTGAATAAAATAAATAAACCAAAAAATCAGTAGTGTAACATTACCAGACTGACTAAATCCATATGATAAAAGAAACCAATAATAATCAAATGTAACCAATAATGCATAGGAGTGGATAGCATTCACAAAGCAAAATAATTAACCAAAAATCGCACAAAGTGAAAACATTTTTTTTTTTAAATTGCATAAAATCGCATATAATGCCAAAGTCTTCAACATAAAGTGCAAGAAGTGGATAGCAATCACATAGAATGCATGGGAGTGGAGAGCAATCACAAAACAGAACAATTAACCAAAAAATCACATAAAGTGAAAAAAGTTGCAAAAAAAAGCAATAAAGTACCAAACTCTTCACATAAAGTGCAAGAAGGATCCAATAGGAATAGGAAGGTCTAAAGTGCATGAAATGCAAAATAATAAAAATCTATGTTAAAACAGGAAAAGGTGCAAAGTCCAATCAGTGTAGTAAAGCGCAAACGTGAATGTACTGAATCTTCATCAAACAGTTCATATAGAAGACGTAAAGTGCCTGTGTAGAAAGTGATCGATTTCAGATTGCTACAAGCCAAAGGAGACCCCTATGGTCAGAATGAGCCTGTAATCTGAAGGCAATGGTAAGCCAGCAGTCAATCTCCTCCGATCGTCACAGCACACAATGGATCTCTAGTGGGGAACTTCAAACTCAGCAGATGAGGTAAAGGCATGTGAAGAAGAAAAGCATCTCCATTGTGCAGTAGTTTAAAACAAATTTAATAGGTAAAAAATATATATGTTTACATTAAAAGTATAGGTAAAACAGCACTGAACACAGTACTTCCCTGGTCTCGGCCGTGACAGGAAGTGATGACACCTGGCTCCTCTCTGACGCGTTGCATCACTGCTCACGTGACTTCATCAAAGCTTCACTTTAATGTGATTTTTTGGTTAATTGTTCTGTTTTGTGATTGCTATCCACTCCCAGGCATTCTATGTATTTTTTTTTCCACTTTACGCGGTTTTTGGTTAATTATTTTGCTTTGTGATTGCTATCCACTTCTATGCATTATTGGTTACGTTTGATTATTATTGGTTTCTTTTATCATATGGATTTAGTCAGTCTGGTGATGTTACACTGCTGATTTTTTTTTATTTATTTATTTTATTCAGCTTGACCACTCACTTTTCCTTACTGCAGTTGGCGCCACATATTTATTTATTTTTTATTGCTTTTTGTGTGGGAACACTTTTTTATGTTTGGCAGCTTCTGTTGGTCTGCATGGATTTGCTTTAGCTGTTCACTTTGGTTTTGCACATTAGTCTGCCTTTAGTTTAATTTTTTTCCAGAGGTTTGGCTAATTGTTTGTGAATATCTAAGCTCTTTGAACCAGCCCCAGTTAAGTTTCAAATGCAAATTGGCTTCCTCATGGTAGGGTTGCTGGTATTCCCATAGACTGTAGAAAGAGCCACAATTTGCCACCTCAATAGTAGCCTGTGACTTCCACATATATTTGCAAATTTTCAAAGTTTTGTAACAGAGACCTCTGTTTTCGACAATATTTTAGAAATAAGTTCTTAGTAGCTGGGACATTTGCAAATGTGGTTTTAGCACTTGTATGACCCTGGTAGGGTTATTAGGCAGTATGTCTATTCGCAGAGCTCCAAAGCGCAAGCAATGGACTGATTTGGGTAGCCCAGTGTTCTCGGTGTTTCAGAATATGTTGGCACAAATAATATATATGCAATAAAAAATAACCAACCAAGTGCACACCCATTTCCATAGTATGGCCAGCTTTGCAAGAATGGAAGCAGAGACGACTAATTTGATTGCAACCTCCTTAGCACAACACATGCCCCTTGTGAGCATTCACACCTAATGCTAATTTGTCGACTCCCTTCATGTAAATATAAATCTAGATAATGGTGTGTTTGTGAGCGTCAGGCCAGCCCCCGGTCATTTCACCACAGCGGGAGGGCGGGGGAACCTCGATTAAAGTAATTAGGCAGAAATAATCCTTTTCGGTGAAAAGCAAATGAAAGGCATACAGGGAGATTGAATTAACCACATCATGGCTAGAGCTAAAATGTTGATATTGCTTTGTGTGCACACAATACAAGGCAGGAATGAGTGGGCTGTGATAAGAGGCTACTATTAAATATACCTTAACTGTTTGCATTCCAGCCTACTCTAATGAGGATCATCAACCTACTGTCACAGCAGGTGGAACCACTCAACCCTATAGGCTAGGTGGCATTCTATATTCTGCGCAATTAGCAGCTTGCCATCAAGCTGATCCTGCACGTCTGCAAAAGATTTATTGAATGTGTCTAAAAATATTGCATTGGTCATTACGGTGCTTCTTTACTAATGGGGTATTGCCATGGTTTAACTCAAATATGTTTTTTTCAGCATCAATACATTATACAAGAGACATGACAACAACAGGCAACGGCTCTAACTGTTATAATTGCTCTATATACAGAGTGAGGGGCTGCTCATTTGAGTACCCTTCTATTTGCAGCATGTAGTCTCCAGCTGAGAGGCCAATAGCCTGGTTAACATGATAGGATAAGGACCGTATGCTAAGTGTTGCTGCTGTAATTATGCTAATCAGCACAGCTGCCTACCATGTAAGCTGACATTATTTAAAATTATGTCTTGGTAGAAAATTGATGTAAGATATGTAACTTCCATGCAAGATATTTTATTGTTTATCCTGTTGCCTTAGACACCATTCATGTCTGCAATCAGCCCTGAGTCAGCGGACTCCAGTAGGGAGTAGCAGGTGGCATCATCTTATCATTAAATAATAACTCTGGCCAAACTTGTATATATTTGCGGTCTGGTTGAATGCAGGTGTAACTATTCATTAAATGCATAATGAGATCTATGCCACTATAGTCAATAGAACTGGCGTTGCTATTGACTATATTTTCCATGCATTTGACTGCACTAAAATTCACATGAACAGGGTCTTGGTACCATTTATATGACCAATGTACTTTATAAAAAATATACAGCATTTCCCTTGATTTTTCTCTCCGCCTTAGGATCTCTGTATGTATGTTTTTCTGTGTTCGCACAGGTTGGGTCACCTGCCAATGGTGCTGTGATGTCTTGGACATCTAACTGATGCGATCTGATACTGCCTTCTGGGATATCTACAGCCTAATGTGGTTGTATTTACTGAATGTATAGCATCCTGCATTTTTAACTACCGTATTTATCGGCGTATAACACGTGGCGGCGTGTGAAACGCACCCCAATTTTAGGAAGGAATTTAAAAGAAAAAAACTTTTAGGAGGACAGTTTATGGAAAAAAACTTACATTTAAATGCCCATCAATGCAGCCTTGTCAGTGTAATTTGCAGCCTTGTCAGTCATTTGCAGCCTTGCATTGCAGCCTTCCATTGCAGCCTTGTCAGTCGTTTGCAGCCTTCTCAGTTATTTGCAGGCTTGTCAGTGTCTTTGCCATTTTAAAAATGGCGCCGCCGAGATACAGAGCGGATGTCCTGTGTATCTCGACAGCACTCGTTCTCGGCCGTTCTCATTGGTTTTCGGGTATTTTTGGCCGCACTCGGCTATTTTCGGCCCTTCTCGCCTATTTTCGGCCGCACCCGAATGTGGCCGAAAATACCCGAGAATGGCCGAAAATAGCAGAGAACTGCCGAAAATACCCGAGTACATGACTGAAAATACCTGAAAGCCACCGAGAGCGGCAGAGAAGGTTAGGAATGGTGGGGGAATGGGGTATAACACGCACCCCCGATTCCCCCTGATTTTAGTGGGAAAAAAGTGTGTGTTATACACCGATAAATACAGTACTTCCCTATTACGCCAATCCTGACACTTCTCACATACATGTACATATTAACATTTTTTTTCTAGAAAATTACTTAGAGCCCCCAAAACATTTTTTTTTAAGAAGAGGCTCTAAAGAATAAAATAGTGGGTGTTGTGGGTATTCACCTTCATAATAGGGAAGTATGGCTCGTAAATTTTGTTTGGTGTTTAAAAGTGAGATTGAGATGGCTCAGAGAAGCCTCCTAAGATAATCATGTTTATTTTTTTTGTGATGATGGAACGTTTTAAGGGTAGCATGGTAAGTCGAGTTTTCGGTGGGGGGGGGGGGGGGGGGGTGTAAAACACAATGAACACAATACATTTGGAGGGAGAGAAGAGACAGGATGGGGGGAAGGTATTATTAGAGTTGGGGAGAGAGAAGAGGAGGAAAAGGGGGAAAATACAATTTTTATTTTTTTGAAAGGGGGTTATGGATGAGGATGTATCTTTTTTGATAATATATGAATACTGGTGATATGAACTATGTTTTAATGGATATATTGGAAAAGGAATAACATTTTAATAATAAAAAATAATAATAAAATAGTGGGTGTTGCAATTTTTTTATGTCAAATTTTAGGGAAAAAATACACTTTCATAAATTTTTTACACACAAACATAATATAATACCCAAATTAGATTATATTTGACTAAATAGTAAATAGATACCTAACATGTCATGCTTTAAAATTGTGTATGTCCATGGAACGGCGGCAAACTACAGTACCTAGAATTCGCCAATAGGTGATGCTTTAAAAGCAGGTGCCGAAGCCCTGCGAAATGCTTAGAGGAACACTAATTTGTTCTAACGAAAGACAACAAATGTCAAGCAGAACTTTGTTGCTTCATGTTGGATATTTTATTTAACAGAAAAGTTGGTTCATTTATGATGGTTAAAGAGGAGTGGCCTGTGCGTGTTTTAATTATCTATTTCATAGCAGAGAAGCCCCGGATTGGAAGCCTGGAAGGGGGTAGAGGAGGGGCTGGCATGACAGGGTGACAAAAAGAGCATAGAAGGGGTTAAGGTGAGAGAGTGAGGAGAGAGGGGAGTGTCAGCAAGTGGAGAACGGAGCCAAGGGGGCGGAGCCATATAAATAGGGGGCGGATCCAAAAACGGGGACAGTGAGAGAGAGAAGCAACGGAGGAGGCCGTTTTTCCCACCCGCCCTCCCTATTGTTTGGTTTGTTGGTTGTTGGTCCTGTTCTGTTTGTTTGTTTTTCTTTTTCAGGTTCGGTGGTCGTCATAACAGCGGAATGGATCTGAAGGAAGGCGGTTCGTCTGGTGGTCTTTGACGGTTGGCGGTAAAATCAGTGGTGATCTAAAAGGGGGTGGGGGGCTCAGGGGTGGTATGGGCCCCTCCGGTGTATTCCTGAACGGTGGAGGGAATACTGGTGTGTTTTTCACTGACGGAAGTTGTTTCACGAGCGGTCACAGCTGGAGGCCTGGTTATGTTAAAATGGGTACCGCAGTGAATTGGTTATTCTGGGGATTATGTTGGGTCACCGTCAGAGATCACCAGACTGGGGTCATGTTGTTATATGTTAATGTTTAATTTGTTGTATATAGATATTTATATATTTATATATATATTTTGGTTGGAGTAATTTATTGGTTATTGTGTAATAAAAGGCTGTTATGGCCATTATACTCCAAAGAAGGTGTGGTGTCGTCATTCAGGTAAAGATGGTAAGGGGTGGTTGAGGGGTATAGTGGGTAACAGCAGAATGGAAAGGATCATTTTAGTCTACACTGGTCATGCTTATTTTTAACAATTGTGTTTGAATTAAAATTATACGAGGGGTGTGTATTCCTCTATATTTTAATTATTTAGTATTTTGTGGTTTTTCTGGGGCACCTCAAAAGTCTGCTTTGTAATAGAAGCCAGTTCTGGTCAGCTCAGTAGATTGTTTCTAATTAGAGCTGGATGCATTCCCAAAGGCATCCAGCATAACTGGATACTAACATTTACAGGGCTAGTTGATCGACTGAATATCTCATTGTTTCCTGGGAGATCACTAAGGATTTTTTTTTCCCTCATTGGAGCAAATTGGATCAAACATATTGTTTTTTTTTCTTCTTCTGGATCAACCGTGGGTATAGGACTCTGTATATGGAGGTTTTCATTTTTTTTTTCTATTGGTTGAACTAGATGGACTTGTGTTCTTTTTTTTTAAAACTAACCACGTAACTATATAACATTGGTTTAGCTTAGACCAATGTGACCAATCATTTATCATACCTGGTTGATGCCCCTGAAGGCTGGAAATCACTGAAGTAGCGGTGTCTCTACTTTCTTCTGGGTCCAGCACTAATCGGCTGCCTGCTGCTTACTGAACACAGGAGCCATTCAGAGAATGCTTTGTATATTGTGAATTAAAGCTAAACATTCTCTGGATGAGATAAAGGGTGTGATGTCACCAACCCACCTCATCAAATCATAGAGAACTTTGAATTCATTCAGAAAATGCACAGACTGCTCTGAATGACACCTACACTGAGTGTCTGACCTCCTGTGTTAAGAATAATGTGCAATCTGCCACCTGAAGCAGTATTCAGAGGTGGAGATCACTGGAGTAGTACTGTCTACTCCAGTGAATTTCAAATTCCAGGGCTTTGGCCAGTTATGGTAGACACATAATTACATTGGTCCAAGTTGGACCTATGTAACTATGTGGCTGTATAACCACTTCCCGACCGCCGCACGCCGATATACATCGGTAGAATGGCATGGGTGGGCAAAAGGGTGCACAGGTACATCCCCTTTAAGATGTGGCATTGTGGACACGCGCCCGCTGCGTGCTCTGTGACCGTGGGTCCCGCGGACTCGATGTCCGCCAGGGGCCAACAATTGTGTCACGGAGCGGAACAACAGTGAGATGCCTTTGTAAACAAGCCATTTCCCCGTTCTGCCAGTGCCTAGTGATATGACAGAGATCACTGCTCCCTGTCATCGGGAGAAGTGATCGCTATCATGTGAGTAGTAGCCCATCCCCCACAGTTAGAATCACTCCCTAGGACACACTTAACCTCTTGATTGCCCCCTTGTGTTTAATTCCTTCCCTACCAGTGTAATTTACACAGTAATCAGTGCATTTTATAGCACTGATTGTTGTATAAATGACAATGGTCCCAAAATAGTGTCAAAAGTGTCCAAAGTGTCCGCCATAATGTTGCAGTCACAGATCAAAGATTGCCGCCATTACTAATAAAAAATAAATAATAATAAAAATGCCATAAAACTATCCCCTATTTTGTAGATGCTATAACTTTTGTACAAACCATTAAATATACGCGTATTGCAATTTTTTTTACCAAAAAAAATGTAGAAGAATACATATCGGCCTAAACTGAGGAAAAAAATAGTTTTTTATATATATTTTTGGGAATATTTATTATAGCAAAAAGTAAAAAATATTGCTTTTTTTCAAAATTGTCGCTCTATTTTTGTTTATAGCGTAAAATATAAAAAACGCAGAGGTGAATCATATAGCACCAAAAGGAAGCTCTATTTGTGGGAAAAAAAGGTTGTCAATTTTGTTTGGGTGCAACGTCGCACAACAGCGCAATTGTCAGTTAAAGCAACGCAGTGGCGAATCGCAAAAAGTGCTCTGGTCAGAAAGGGGGTAAAATCTTCTAGTGCTGAAACGGTTCATCAAATATATCAATGCAGTTTTCAGAATTGTTTTCATTCACATTCTGCCTGTTAGGTCATGCCTCTGGTGATAACTGTCACAGTTGCCAGTGTAAAGTACCAAGGTCAGCTCCCAGCCACTCTCTCAAGCCTTCCAATGGCTGGTGTCTTGGCTGATCATATATGCAGCACCATGACAACTACAGATCTAGAGGCTAAGACAGCACTATCCTCGGCGGATGGGAGGGTTTAGTTCCACTTTAACTAAAATGTTGCTTTGAATAAAGTATTATAAAATAATAAAGTAAAACAATAACGTTTCATACAACATTTTGTAACCCACATAACTTGTGCCCCTTGAACTAACATAAACCACACCATTCTGAATGAGCCATTCAAGGAATGGGTACTCTTCGTTAGTTGTTATTAAATATTACATTTCTATTTCAATCTGCAGCTGTCAGTGTATTTCTTTAACTGCCAAACAAAATTCAAATTTCTCTTCTCTGCACTATATCATCTGTAAATTGCTTACTTGCTCTCTCACAAAAGCTGTTATAGACCATAAGGTTAAGTTATGTGCAGTCTGCTCTGTGAGATATGGCAACCTCAGCATGTCTTTAGATAATATTAAATTAGTTGGGAGTTTTCAGTGCAATTAGATTTTCCATTGAACAACTTTCAGAGTCAAGTCTATAAAGATATCCATTGACATGGGACAACAGTATCCTGATCCATATGTTTTGTACCACAGGCAATCAAGTGTTATCCAGGGGAACAGGACCAGAAAGGCTGGAAAAACTTGGCATTCCTGATGGCATTCCTGTCTCCACCCTCTGAAAAGGGTAAACATGAATACTTGGCCAGACTATGGCTTAATGTACTGATTGACTGTAGAGGTCCATTGTTTGACTGCGCATGCTCCGAAAGCGAGTGCTATAGCCACGCCCATCAACCTCCAGCGCCTGACGTGTCCCGTGGACGTATTCTGCTGATGTGCTTGATGTGACACCCTTCAGACTCAGAGCTACGGACACCACTGGAGAGGCCAGGGACTGATGAATCACTGTTGCTCAGCAACTGTTGCTCAGCGTGTAAGTACCAAAGGATCACTTAGCAAAGCCGAAGAGACTTCTAACCACATCAAAATCCAATGCCTGATCCCCACTGTCACAATGTGAGCGCATTTTAACCGCATGCTGACCAGCCGCCGCAGTTGTACTGCGGCAGCATTGTTCGGCTGCGCAAATCGCCGTTATGTTACGTTGGTAACTTCTGAACCACATCCAAATCCAATGCCTGATCCCCACTGTCACAATGTGAGCGCATTTTAACCGCATGCTGACCAGCCGCCGCAGTTGTACTGCGGCAGCATTGTTCGGCTGCGCAAATCGCATAAACGCCCATTAGGGGGCACGCGCATGTGAGTGCCGCCGGGCTCCCACAGTCGCTCGGGGCACACGGAGAACCGGCAGTTGCCGATTCTCTGAGCAGGGAACTGTCAGATCGTCTGTCCATACAGAGTATGGACAGCGATCTGTTAGTTTCCCTGCAGAGTCCCATCCCCCTTCAGTTAGAATGCAAAATAGGGTACACATTAACCCCTCCCCTGCCGTAGTGTTAACCCCTTCACTGCCAGTGACATTTTTCAGTAATCAATGCAATTTTAATCGCATTGATCGTTGTATTAATGCCAATGGTCCCAAAAATGTGTCAAAATTCTCCGACGTGTCCGCCATAATGATGGCCGCCATTACTAGTAAAAAAAAAAATTGCAATAAATCTATCCCTTATTTTGTAGATTTTTGCGCAAATCAATCAATACACGCTTATTGCAATTTTTTTGTTTTTACCAAAAATATGTAGAAGAATACGTATTGGCCTAAACTGCCTAAACTGAGGGAAAAAAATGTTTTTTTTATATATTTTTATGGGATATTTATTATAGCAAAAAGTTAAAAATAATGTGTTTTTATCAAAATAGTCGCACATTTTTGTTTATGCAAAAAATAAAAACCGCAGAGGTGATCAAATACCACCAAAAGAAAGCTCTATTTGTGGGAAAAATTACATCAGTTTTGTTTGGGAGCCACGTCGCATGAAAAAGAAAATGAAAGCTGTTGTTAACAAAGTTATTACGCTTAGAGCAGCGCTGCTCTCTTTCTCCCCTTTTTTGTCATTACCCTAGAGTTGCTTCTGCTCTCCTGAGCCGGCTGCTGGCCTCATCCTCTGCCACAATTTTTAATATATGTCCTAAATATAAGTAAAAATATAAATATAATATATGACCTAAAAAGGAAAAACGGATCTAAAACCCTCCCAACTAGATGTTACCATTAACTTCATTCATCCGGGAGGCGTGGCCGGCCGGACCCGAGGACGGACGCACGCCATCGGAGCTCCGCTGGCCTGCAGGCAATCCGTAGCCATCCTCCGCTGAGGATTGCTTGGTTTGCACAAAAGATAGCTCATCCTGTCCGCCGGGATCCCTGCTACAAGTACGTGCCATTTTGGCCTGAATCCGAGCCTGGTGGACCGCGGGATCCGACCCGTTAGATTCTTCATAGGCCGCCCTGCCGGCCGCCATCTTGCAGACACCGCACTTTCCTACGGGACCCGCCGGACACTGCTCCGGCGGCGGAGTACAGCAGACTCAGGAGGTGGCCCTTCAACGCTGCATCCAACAGGCGGACACTATCTGGGACTACTCTATCCTGACCCCACCTAGTCCGGTGAGTCTCCCAAGGAGCATTCTGTGGATCCCCCCCTTTTAGATCTCCCCTTCCCCCGCCAGGTGGGTGCTCACACTGTCTGTCCCTGCTTCTCCAAGGGGGGCTAAAGACTGTGCATGTTTTTGCAGCAGACACAGTAAACATCCTCTGCAGCCCTACTCAGGCAAGGCCCTATTCTGGGTGTAGGCGACCATCTTGCTACACCCAGTACCTTACAGTTACTATCGCCATAGCCAGGTGGATACCTATTTGAGACTCCCCTGAGAGTATTTGAGGGACTGAAACCCACGTCTTATTGCAGCAGGCAACAACTGTCTATCTGGCAGCCCTCTCCAGGCAAGGCCCTGGCTCCGGCCTGTATTGGATCCTGGGGGCCATCTTGCTACACCCTGCTACACCCAGTTTCACATAACCACCATTATCACAGCTTCATAGGGTGAAGGGGAAACAAAACCTCCTGGAATCGACTGCACCCACCACCAGCAATCAACATGTTCACCATCACCTTTAACCACCGTGGCTCTTAAATGAGTTAAGGGGCCTACCTGCTCTCCGCGACCCCCGCTAAGCAACACTAGCTACTAACAGATCCGGGGGTAAGCTTTTCTTTTCTTTACAGTACCAAAGCACCCCATGGGAAAAATCGGTCAGCAACAGGAACACTACAAACAAAACCCTGAACAACAGACAGGGCCTATTATGGATCGTTTTGTTACGAGATCTCAACTTGCCCCCTCTCATTCCCCGCTGGATCCCTTCACCACTATGGATTCAACTGTGGGGATTGAGGGCTCTGGCACCCCTCCAGCTAATGCTCCCCAGGCCCCTGACCCGGGTCCCCCTCCAACGCAGGGGATCCTTACCCCTGCTATTTTGCATGCCAAGTTGGACACCAAATTACACCTTTTGCTTCAACAGATCACAACTAATGTCTCAGCCGAGGTAACTAAACTTGCGGTGGAACTGAGAAAGGAGATTAATCAGCTGGGAGAGCGTACGGACACACTCAAAAATAAATTTGATGAGATGGTTAGCTATGTCCACACCGTTGAAGAGGACAAGCGTAACCTCCGCCTTTCAGTCTCCCAACTGCAGATACAACAGGAGGACCTGTAAAATAGAGAGAGGCGCCAGAACTTACGCTTTAGAGGTATCCCGGAGACTGTGGGAGACTCTGATCTACGTCCTTACCTCCTGGGCCTCTTTAACACCCCCACGGTCGTGGACATAGACTGGCGCCTTGATAGGGCTCATCGCTCTCTGGCCCCCAAACCTCCTGCTGGAGCCAGACCCAGGGATATTGTTGTCCGGTTCCACTTCTTCGAAAGCAAGGAGGCATTGATCCAATCCACGCACAACAAACCTCAAATTATCTACCAAGGGGTGAAATTGCAGATTTTTAGTGATCTCTCTCCCATCACCCTGGCTAAACGTAGGAACCTTTGGCCGATCATCTCCTACTTGCAACATCACAAGGTTCCATACTTCTGGGGGTTCCCCTTTCGTCTGATGGTGTCAAAAAACGGAGCTCAGCACACCCTACGGGACCTTGCGGAAAGCGAATCCTTTTTAAAGAGCCTTGGCCTCCCCCCTCTTCCTGAGGAGGACATGCATCCCGCCGAAGCCCAGATTCGCCCGCTACCCAACACTCCAAGCCGCATCTGGACGCTCGTGAGAAGCAAATCCAGGAGGAACCTCTCCACACCCCAGCGTCCACGGCCCTCCAAACAACCCCCCTGAACCCTCTCACCAGTTCCCTCATTGTTCAGTTTTGTTTACTGCTTATCATCCCTCATCTTCTCCCTTTCTCCTGTGAATTTAAAGGGAGCAGTTCCTGTTGTTATGGTAACATTCAGTTTGTCCTTCGCCTTGACTTTTCAAGCTGGGACTTTTTTTCCCCGTCCCATGGGGTCCCGTTTTTCTACAAGAACTATATGATGTTAATGTTATTTGTTAAATTTCGATCTCATAAGGAGAGTAGGGGGCCCTTCCACTTTTCAGTTCGACCACCCCTGGTGATCGTCCGGCCATGACCCTCCTGACCAGGGTTGATTCCCTGCGTCCCCTGAGGCACATGACTCCCTCAGGTCATCTAGATGTTTTCTTCTTTTTTTTTGTTCTTTTTATTTTTGTTATTATTTTTCTGATGTCTTTGTTAATGTATTTTACTAAAGTTTTATGTTTTGCTATGTCCACTTTTATAGCTCAGTTTCATTGCTATGAAACTACATAGGTTGGTTAGGCCTCACTACATAGGTTGCACTACATAGGTTGCACTACATAGGTTGGTTAGGCCTCAGGTTATCCTGGCTTTGGGTACTCTTACTTTATTCCCATCGCCGGGGTTTAACTGACGCCAAAGACACATTCAGTCGGTTGATGTCCCGGTTTAATGTTACTTACAATAGACTGTACCACAATTCCCAGGTACTTACAAATGCTTATCTATTTAATCCACCCTTATGGCCTTAAAAATTCTGTCTTATAATGTAAAAGACTTAGGATCCATATGTAAGCGCTGGCTGGCCCTGAAGGAATTCAGGTCCTCCGGTGCGGACGTGATTATGTTGCAAGAAACCCACTTTAAAGCAGATGGCTCCCTTAAGTTTGCCTCCAAACACTTCCCTACCTCCTTCCTAGCCTCTGACCCCACAGGCAAGGCAGGTGTTGCGATTTTGATCAAAAAGTTGTGTCCCATTAAGGTTAAAAATCCCATGCAGACCCCCATGGCAGATACCTAGTTTTAGAATGCCATCACTTTAACACCTCCCTGACTCTTGTCAACCTGTATGCCCCCAATGTTGGTCAGCTTGATTTCCTTGGTGGCTTACTTGATTCTCCTCACTGCCCGTCCCAGCCTTTTATGATAGTCGGAGGGGACTTTAACTTGGTCATGTCTCCCTCTAGAGATAGAAAAACTCTCTTCTCATCCACACCCTCCAGGAGGATGGCTTCCCAAGCCACCTCATTTCGTCAGCTTATTAGATCCCATCGGCTTTTCGACTCATGGAGGATTAAACACCCCACAGCTCAGCAATTTACCTTTTATTCTCCTGTTCATAAAATGTATTCGTGGCTCGACCACTTTCTTATATCTACCCCTCTCATCCCACACGTGGTCGATTCTGAAGTGTTGCCGATTACCTGGTCTGATCATGCCCCCATTACCTGAGATCTCTTGCTCACCCAGGCCTACCCTAGATCCTGTCACTGGAGGCTTAACAGCCATCTCTTACAATCTGAAAGCTCCCGCTCTGTCCTTGCGAAGAGTCTTACAGAATTCTTCCAACTGAACAAAGGGTCGGTCCCGGATTATTCCACCATGTGGGAGGCCCATAAGATCAGTTTTTAGAGGCGCCTGTATTGCAGAAAGCTCTAGATTGAAGAAAGACATCTCTGAACTTATCCGATCGCTAACTTCTGCTCTTCTCTCGGCTGAGCGGAAGCTCCTGGGCACCCCCACGGTGGAGAGGCTGCGGAGGGTCACTCTCCTTAGAGAACAGATTAAAACAGCGCAACTCGACCGGGCAGCCAAATCGCTGCTTTGGATGAGGCAGAAATTCTACGAATTTTCCAATAAACCGCATAAAATGTTAGTTAACAAACTACGTCCGTGCGCATTCAACTCCTTTCCTGAGTTTCTCTCCCGGCCTGATGGATCTAGGACCTATTGCCCCCATGAAATTTCAAACATCTTTGGCAAATTTTACCACAAACTCTACAATTGTCTATCCCCAGAAAACCATTTTCACTTTACTCAAGAGAAATGTAAGGCTTTTTTCTCCAATCTTAAACTCCCTAAGCTCTCGCCGAGTGATTTAGAGGCCCTTAATAAGATAGTAACGGCGGAGGAGCTCTCCGACGTGGTACGGGAACTTCCATCGCATAAGTCACCTGGCCCCGATGGTCTCCCCTATTTCTACTATAAAACCTACCTAGACATTTTGGGACCACACATGCTCAATTTATTTGACTCTCTACTAAAGGGCACCCCTCCCCATCCCCACTTTTCACACTCCTTCATCTCCGTGATTCCCAAGCCGGGTAAGGATCCCTCCACCCCAGACAATTATAGGCCTATAGCCCTTCTGAATTCTGACTACAAGATATTTATGAAAATCCTTGCCTCCAGGCTATCAGTTCTTGCCCCCAAACTTATTCACAGAGATCAGGTGGGGTTTGTCCCTGGCAGACACGCCGGAGACAACACCCGCCGTACGATCAACCTGGTCGACCTTCTGGATAGGACCAACAAATCAGCACTTCTACTTAGTTTAGACGCCCAAAAGGCCTTTGATAGGCTTAGCTGGCCTTATATGTTCACCACGCTTAAGGTCTATGGGTTCAAGGGCCCCTTTTTGAGGGCACTTGAAGCCTTGTACTCAACGGTTACTGCCCAGGTACAGATGTCGTCCTTTCTGTCGCCTCGCTTCCCCCTATTAAATGGTACTCGGCAGGGGTGTCCTCTATCTCCGCTGTTATTTATTTTATGTCTAGAACCCCTGGCCGAGGCCGTACGCTCTCATCCAGATATCCGTGGGGTGGTGATGCGACAGGGAGAGTATGAATTATCGCTTTTTGCAGACGACATCTTGCTAACTATTTCCAACCCACAGATTTCCCTCCCCTCACTGCACAAGCTACTAACTTCCTTTGGGGGTATTTCTGGGTACAAGGTTAACACCTCCAAGACTGAGGCCCTTCCCATACACATCCCCGCCACAGAACTCTCTAGACTAAAAGAATCTTATCCCTACAGATGGTGCAGCGACTCACTCAAATACTTGGGGGTTTCTCTGACTCCTTCTTATTCCCACCTGTTCCGTGCAAATTTTCCTGCCCTGTTTCAGTATATAAATAATTCACTACTGACCTGGTTTAAATACCCTTTATCCCTACTGGGCAGGATCAACGTCCTTAAAATGTCAGTCTTGCCCAGACTGCTCTACCATTTTGAGACACTGCCAGTTGCCATCCCAACCCCACAGCTTAAACTTCTCCGACGACGTTTTCTAAAATTTATATGGGCTGACAGGTCCCATCGCTTTGCCAACTCAGTGGTGTTTGCGCCTAGGGGTCGGGGGGGATTGGGAGCTCCGGATATTGTGAAATATTATCACGCTACGCATTTACGAATCATTGCTACCTGGTCCTCTCTTAATGCCACGAGTCGATGGGCTGCAATTGAGAAGGGGGTCCTGTATCCGATTCACCCATGCTCCCTGATCTGGGGCGCTACATCCCCACTACACCCTAACCTTAGACGTCAATGTACGGCCCCAATGTCCTTCACTTTAGATTTGTGGCAAAAGTGTAACAAAAAGTACTCCCTCTCCTCGGCCTGCCCCCCCCTCACGAATGTCCTATTTAACCCTACTATCCCTGATGGCTTGTCTGTGGGTAGGATTTCCCCGTGGCTAGATCCCCCTCTTTTCCAACTCAGAAACCTGGTACACCCTGTTTCACGTAGACTCCATGCTTTTGAGACCTTGCGGGAAAAATATGACATTCCCAAACACTCCTTTTACTTCCACCTACAGGTCAGACACTTCTTTAGCTCCAAATCTCCGACTTTAATCCTTGACAGTCCTACAGCCTTTGAGCACCTCTGTGCACAGGGTCCCCATCAACCTAATTTAATTTCCTCTGTTCACCGAATCCTCCTTGAGTCGACTCCTCTAAACGAACTTGCACATCTTTATATGAGTAGGTGGTCTCAGTTGTTGGACAAACCTATCTCCCTGCAGACATGGGATAGGATTTGGTCCTCTACCTTTAAATCCTCTAAGTGTGTCACGCAAAGGGAAACGGCAATAAAAATCCTTATGTTTTGGTATAGGACACCCGATGTCATCCACAAATACGATCCTTCAGTCTCACCATGCTGTTGGCGATGTGGACTCGACGTTGGGTCTCTGTTTCATATTTTCTGGAAATGCCACTTGATAAGGCCTTTTTGGATAGCGGTGGGGTCGTTGGTGGTGGAGGTGACGGGGGTGTCCCTCCCGATCGATCCCTTATACTGTTTGCTGGGTCTCCCCATTCCAGGCATACCTAAAAATACCAATCGGCTGGTCTCTTATATTTTACTAGCTGCTAAGAGGCTTATCCCGCTGTGTTGGCTGTCCGGAGCAACTCCACCCTGGCCTAGATTTCTCCAATTGGTGTCTGAAATTAGGAGAATGGAGTATCTGACGGCCTCGGTGCATGATTTGGTCCCCCAGTTTGATAAAGTGTGGGAACCCTGGGATCGGTCGGAATACGGGCCCCCCCTATCTGTATACCCATCTGACTGCAGTTGCCGATCGTGGCACTTTATTGCTGGCTACCACCCCCACCTTTCCCTATCTAATCCTCCGGGTAATTTATCCCCCCCCCCCGGGGACTCATTATGATGACCATGTGAATGTTCGGTTGTTTTGCCTTTTTCTGGCCACCGACCTCCTGTTGCACCGAATTGTTTGTTTTCATTTACATAAACTGTTTGTTATTCATTGTACAAGACATGGTTATGCAGTTCACCCTTGTGTCTGCATATGTGGACATTTTTCTCTGTCTTCTGTAACTAATGTTTTTCGCTATGATCTATATTTATCTTTGCCTACTGAATTTTCCAATGCACAAGTGTATTGTTTTTGCTTTGAAAATTTATAAAAATTATTCGTTCATCCACCTACTTATTTACTTTTAAAATGGTTCCTGCTAGCGTTCCATCCCATTCTGTTTATTGCTCATGCATTATTAACCACTAGTATTGGGCAAATGGTTCAAGCAGAGAAAAATTCTAATTGGATTGCTGGTCAGGTGCAAGGCTTTGCCAATTAGGGCACGGGGCATTGGCAGAGCCCTGATTACACAAAGTGATGAATACTTTCTTCAATCAAAGCTAAGTGCTCATAGTCCCTTCACACACTATAAAAATGTTCCCTCCCATAGGAAGCTTTTGCATTGTGTTGGAGTGGAGATAGATAGAGCAGGACTCAGTTTGCTTCTAGTGAGTTAGTGTGTTTACATATAGAGAGTCCTGCAGCCATACACCCCTGAATGGGGGGGGGTCAGCGGAGGGAGGGCATGACAGGTGCAGGACAGCCCTGTCACCGTTTTTAACTAGCAGCCCCGGGGCCGCTTTAAGAGGAGGGGTCAGGTGGAGCTGAGGGGCGGAGCTACGGCATGGTACGCGATAGCGGCGTACCATGCTTTCACTCGGAGAGCAGAGGAGGAAGCGATTCCCACCCACCCTCCCTGGTTATGTTGAACACCATTTTACATTCAATAAAGTGCATCCAATCACATATTACCCAGTTTCTATTACATTTGGGTAATAAGCCCTCCCCCTCAATCATGTCTGGGAGGTCAGCAAGGAGAGCCAGATGTTTCCATGCCACTATGAGGGGGCCAGAAGTGTCTGTGTCCACAGGCAAAGGTGGATGTGGTCGGTCCTCAGGCAGAGCACATTTGTCTGTTTAGGGATGTTGCTTGTGCTATTCAACCACAGCATGCAGAGGAGGTGGTGGACAGACCTACTAAACCATCCTCCTAATCCTTTATGACCCAAGCTGACACTAGTGCGCAGGCCACCGCAGCTGCCAGAGCGGCTTATTCTACCTCCTTGTCCAGAGCTACTCCTAACATACCCCCAGCATCATATATGGAGGAGTCGGCTGAAGTATTTGAACACAGCGTCAGCCACTTGCTTCTTGCGGATGCACAGACATTACTTGATTCTGCTGTTGGCTCTGTGGTAGATTAAGATAGTAACATGAGCCTACAGAGAGGGGAGAGAGAGAACACTGATAAACAACAAATTGGCAGTCATGTTACCCCAGCGGCAGCATATTGCCAAGTTGGCTCAAGTGATAATGAGGATAGAGGAGATGATGATAACGGGGTCACTGACGCAACTTGAGTGCCAGATAGAGCAGATGAGGAATGTAAGGGGGAGAAACAACCCCAATGAGGCAGGATATCCTTCAGAGACAGCAATCATGGAAGAGTAGAGAGCAGCCACCCTATTCCAACAGATTGTAGAGCTGTTAAACCCACTTTCCACAGGTCAGCTGTGTGTGCTTTTTTTTTTAGCACGTGTGCACCCGATCACACTGTTGCAATTTGCAATCTCCACTACAAGCAGATCAAGCATGGCAAAAACACCAGCCATTTGGGTACTACATGCTTGACAAGGCATTTAACCTCTCACCACTTTCTCCTCTCTTTTCTCTCCCCCTCTGCTCCCAGAAGTCCCCATCTCCTTCTTTTATTTTCATTACTTCTGTCATTCTTTCTCTCCATTCCGGGCCTCTCTCACAAGGGACATCATTCTTCTCCTCCTCGCTTCTCCTCACCTTTCGTGTCTACCCCCGCTATATCTCATGACCTCTCAGCAGCCTCCATTGGCAGGGATGACGGGATAGCGTGAAAGGGTGTCACAGGTCCTTTCAACATGTCTGCCAGCAGCACACCACCAGCTGTAGAGTATAGCAGACAAATTTCTCTGCCCCAGCTGCTTCAGTAAGAAAAAAAAAACACTCCCTGCCACACACATGCCTAGCATCTAAATGACAGCTTGTCCAAATTGCTGGCTTTAAAACTTCTGCCTTTTCATCTGGTGGATTCTGCCCCTTTCTGTGAATTAGCAGAATGTTCTGTACCACAATGGCAGGTACCCAGTTGCTATTTCTTTGCAGGTAAGGCCATTCCAGCTCTGTACCATCACATGAAAGACAATGTTTTGGCATCTTTGGGCAAGGCAGTCAGCATTAGGGTCCACATTACTGCTGACACGTGGTCCAGCAAACATGGTCTGGTACAATATATTTTGTTCACAGCACACTGGGTAACACTGCTTGCAACTAGGAAGGATGCGGGACAGGCTGAACCTTGTTTTGCTGCCACGTCTTCATACAGCTTGAGGTGATGATGCAAGATCTGTCAACTCCACCCCTTCTTCCTCCTCCTCCATGCCCCCCTCTGCTGGATTGTCCTATGAACCACCACCAGTACCCCCTAAGCATTCAGCTGGTCTGTCTTAGGGGATAGGAGCTACACCCGAGCAGAGATTCTTTCAGATCTGCAGGGGTAGGCCCAAAGGTGGTTCACATCACAGAAGCTTGAGCTAGGAATGGTGGTGTGCAATAATGTCACTAACATTCTGTCCGCCCTTCAACAGGGAAAGTTGACACATGTGCCATGCCTGGCACATGTCCTCATTTTGGTGATGCAGTGTTTTGAACAGGTAACCAGGTTTGCAAGATCTTCTAAGAGAGGCCAGCAGATTCTGTAGCCATTTCAGGCGGACATACACAGCCAGTGCTTGGTTGGCTGAAGTTCAGCTTGTATTCCACCTGCCCGTAAACTGCCTGATTTGTGACATACCCACCAGGTGGAACTCAACTTTAGCAATGTTGCAGAAGCTGCACATGCAGCAGAGGGCTGTCAATGAGTACCTGTGTGAGTATGGCATAAGGGCAGGCTCAGGGTAGCTCAGCTTTTTTTTTCCCATGCCAATGGCTGCTGATAAAAATATGTATGCACTGTACTGTCACCATTTGAGGAGGCGACAAGCATAGTGAGCCGTGACAATGCATGTATCAGTGACACAATCCCTCCTGTGTTCCTGCTAGAGCTTTCTCTGTGTGGCATTATGGACAGGGTTCTCGAGGCAGAGCAGTGGGAGGAAGAGGACTTCCTTTCCTCTCAAGGCCCGCTTTATGCAGACACCATTCTTGCAACGCCACTGAACACACAAGAGGAGAGATGGTTTTCAGTCCCTAGAAACCTTGGGAGTAGTACCTTTTTTGCAGCTTCTCTCCACCACGCACACTCTGAAACGCGTTGCATCACATCCGTGATGTTATCCCGCCACACGCTGCGTTCCAGCCCTCTCCTGAGACCTGCTGACTGTGCTCCAGACCTTGCTCTGGTTCCCTCCCAAGAGCCGGAAGATTCTTGGTGGACAGGATGCCGGCTTTGCTCAACACAGCTTCACAGGGAGAGTTTAGTGCTGCCAGCTTAAATGGAGACCAACGTTCTCACTGGACTTCACCGTGCCTCTATAAAGATACTTCTATGTGGGTTTTTAAATACACCTTGTTTATTAAATCTATACAGTTTTACTCAAGTGACGCCTGTTTTTCTCTTTCTAAAATACTTCTTATACTACTATAATTATAACTTTCGAAGCCAGGATTTTTTATATACACAAACAGAAAAGGTTTAAAAATATGTTTTCACTGATGAGGATGGTAAATGGTAATAGATGTAATGCACCAACTGTCATTTTTTGGACCTAAGTATTTTCCATGCGTACAACAAGCTCTGTGGGTGGTTTTGAGTGACTCAGTGACCATGTCCTGTAAACAGCTAGCCACATAGAATGAAATTTGAAGGAAAATTTACCATATCTAGCAAAAACTGCATGGAACATGAAACTGTATTCTTCTTATGCTGCCTTCTACAGTACAAAATGACAAGTCATAACAAGTGTAGCTCTACCCTCTAAAGAGCCACTGGATAGATGGGTCCTTTTGCCACCCCCAGTGGTGACCTGCCCTAACTGAACCCCAACTCACGACACTCCGGTAGCATGAATTTGGCTTTATTAAAGGCACAGTGGATACAATGCTTCCTCATTATACTACAAAAAAAAAAAAAAATCCTACCAGCTGGGCTACACAGGCTATTAGCTTGGTAGAACAGATACTGCTTAAAGTGGTCCTTGCAATAAAATGCAAGATCCACTCGTTGGACCCAGCCCCCCCATTATCAAATAACTGCCTTATTATACTGCAAAAATGTACTCCTAGTACTGAAAAAAGGATGATTATATGCTTATGTTAACCCCCCTTCTACCTGTGTCTAGATAATAGTGATGTCACGCTCTTTCCCAGGACATGCTGCGAAATTCAGAGCAGCCCTAATATTGTAAGCAGATACTTTTGCACAAGATCTAGGCTGCTCTGCTATGGACTACGCTACTCCCTGGGAATCTCACCAAAGGATATTGATTGCCACACCTAGTGATATGGAAAAAAGATATAAGATAATTATACAATCAAATAATTTTCAATACAGGTACATTTTTGCAGGCAACCATTTTACAGTGGTAGGAGGCTTGGACCTTATTCTGGAAAGTTTGCTTTCACACAAGGTATAAAGTGTATGTCAAGCTAAAACTTTTCTTTTGTTTTTGTTGTTTTGGGTAGAATGGGGAAGCTTTATATCTGCTATTGGGTTTTACTGTTATCGAGGGCTCTATTTGAGGGAATTTCTCATTTATGTTTCTTAACAATGGTTTTGCCAGAAAGAAGGTATGAGAAAATCTCCAACAGCGACAAACACAGAAATATTTTTTTTAGTAGAGGGGAGGGTTAAAGTGGTAATAAACCCCCAAAAAAATATTCACCCTGTAAATGATGTCATAATGTACTAGTATGAATCGTATACTAGCACATTATGAAAGGCTTACCTGAAAACAAAGCCTTCCAGCAGTGCACTGTGACCACTGACAGGGCTTCCATCTTCACCCTGTCACGGGCAGCTTCTGTTTGATTGGCCGAGCCTCAATGATGTCACAGTTCTCTCTATGGACAACGCACCCTCCATTGAGAGAGCAGTGCGCATGTGACATCACCAGCCTGCTAAAGTAAATATCTCCTAAATGATGCATGTTTAGGGGACATTTACTGTACCTACTGGTAAGCCTTATTATAGGCTTAACTGTGTGTAAAAATAAAAAAAATAAAAGCCTTTACTACCACTTTAAAACCTCTGCCAGCCTTTTATTGTTTCCCTTCAGTTCAAGTTGAAGACCCTAGAAATAAATGTTGCAGAAATAGAAGCCCAGAATTTGAAATACAGTGACCTTACAACCACATTGCCCATCAAAGAAAGATAAGTTTTGAGTGACCTTATTATAAATCTGAGATTCACATAATCCAGTCAGATTTAGCTAACTGATTAGAGTGTTTCTAGGTTGAACTGCTGCTACTGGTTAGATGGCTATGTTTTGTGCAACATGTATGGCTTGGACCACAGTGGGAATGGTCAGGAATGCTTAGGGGTCTATTTATGAATGTTTTCATACAAGATGAACACAGCTTTCACCTAGTTCAATCTGTGTGAATGTTGCTTGAAAGCTGTGTGAAAACATTTAGATAGTGTTCCCAGATCACCAAGGAAGTTTCAGTACCAAATTATTTGAATAGAAAAACAGACGCCATGTAGGAGAAAACTGTGTTATCCAGTATAAATCTCAGTGTTTTTTTGTATATGCAATTGTACAATACAGTTGGAAAGTCCCAATAAAATAATAGACACTACTGAGATCAATAAAGGTTAGAACTGATAAAATTGACACAAATACATGCTGTTATAATATTATTGTGTTGTTGTTATAATGTAGATACACTATTTTGTTGTTCTGCTGCTCCTATTAGGTCATAGAACGTAAAGTAATAATAAATCAAATATCAAAAAAGTTAAATATTTCAGCCTACCAATCCTTAGATGTAGTGGCTGCATTAGTCTTCCTTTTTTAGCATGTTTTCCTTTATTTTACCTGGTGTTCTGGCCAGTAACACATTTCCTATCTTAAGATGTCCACTTACGATCTCCACTCTGGATGAAGAAGTTAAAGCGGAGGTCCACCCTAAAGTGGACCTTCCGCTCATTGGAATCCTCCCCCCCTCCGGCGCCACAATTGGCACCTTTCAGGGAGGAGGGGGGTGCAGGTACCTGTACAGTACAGGTATCTGCACCCACTTCTGGGATAGCTCTCTGCGGAAAGGGGCTTAGATTACGCCCCTTTCCGAAAGTTCTCCGCTGCCTGCTGGGAAACACACAGATCCCAGAGGCATCGGGTCCATCCTTATTGCGCAGCGCGACTCGCGCATGCGCAGTATGGAACCGGGAAATGAAGCCGAAAGGCTCCACTTCCTGGTTCCCATACCCAAGATGGCGGCGGCAGCACCCGAGAGACGATCGAGAGATCGGCTTCGGGTGCCAACATCGCGGGCACGCTGGGCGGGTAAGTGTCCTTATTTTAAAAGTCAGCAGCTGCAGTATTTTTAGCTGCTGGCTTTAAAAAAAAAAAAACGGCGGAACTCCCGGCGGACTCCCGCTTTAAAGGATAAGTTCAAATTTTAAAGAAGTTGTAAACTCAGGCAATAAAAAAAGAAAAAAAAAACCCTGTAAGACAAAAGCATAATGAGCTAGCATATGCATTGCATACTAGCTCATTATGAAATACTTACCTTAGAATGAAGCTGTTGTAGTGGCGCCCGCACACCGTTGAGCCGGCTGACATTTTCCCCAGAGTTTTTCCTTGGTTCACGGGCTTCGGTGCTGTACTTGGCCGGTCTGCCTCTCTGTTTATATAGGCAGATCGCCGTTCTGCCTCTCTACGAACGATCACTGGGTTTCCGAGAGCAAAAGATGAGAATCACTGACATATATGTGATTTTGCGCTAAAGGGCTGCCCTATTGCAGTAGATGTATGTGGGGCAGTCCTTACGTGGTTAAATGAATAAATAAAAGCCAACCATTGTAAGCCCCCCTGTCAGCGTTATATGATTTGTCTCAACTAGGAATGAGCCAAACACCCCCTGGTTCGGTTCGAAACAGAACTTGCGAACAGGCAAAAAATTTGTACAAACATGCGAACACTGTAAAAGTCTATGGGACACGAACATGAAAAATCAATAGTGCTACTTTTAAAGGCTTATTTGCAAGTTATTGCCATAAAAAGTGTTTGGTGACCTGCCCTAGGGGACATGTATCAAAAAAAAGTTTTTAAAAATATCATTTTTTTTCGGGAGCAGTGATTTTAATAATGCTTAAAGTGAAACAATAAAAATGAAATATTCCTTTAAATATTGTGCCTGGGGGTGTCTTTAGTATACCTGTAAAGTAGCACATTTTTCCAGTGTTTATAACAGTACCACAGCAAAATGACATTTCTAAAGGAAAAAGAATAATTTAAAATGTAATGTATTGTTAGGTCCCGGCAATATAGATGAAAATCATTGAAAAAAACGGCATGGGCTCCCCCCCAGTCCATTACCAGGCCCTTTGGGTCTGGTATGGAAATTAAGGGGAACCCCACACCCGAATGAAAAAAAAATTCTGTGGACTCCCCCCCATAAGCCATACCAGGTCCTTCAGGTCTGGTATGGATATTAAGGGGAACACCGATCCAAAATGTAAAAAAATAATGGCGTAGGAGTCCCCCCAAAATCCATACCAGACCCTTATCCGAGGACGCAACCTGGCAGGCCTCAGGAAAAGGGGAGGAACCATTGAGCGTCCCCCTCCTGAACCGTACTAGGCCACATGCCCTCAACATGGGGAGGATGCTTTGAGGTCCCCCCAAAGCACCTTGTTCCCATGTTGATGGGGACAAGGTCCCCATGTTCGATCACAGCATCCAGCGACCTGATAAAAAAAATGAAAAAATGTAAAATACTCCACCTCCATGGGAGGCTCGGACTGACTGAAGCCTCTTTGCAATGACAGATGTTATATAGCTGAGGGCGGGGCCACCCCGGTTATGTAAACAGGTGACCCCGTCCCCCTCTGACGTTATGAGATGTCACGTAACGTCAGAAGGGGGCAGGGTCACCCATTTATGCCATTGAGTGACCCCGCCCTCAGCTATATAACAGCTGTCATCACAAAGAGGCATCATTCAGCGGGAGCCTCCCATGGAGTTTTTTCCCTTTTTTTTGTTTATCGGGTCGTCAGACGCTGTGATCGAGGATGAATGGACATCAGGGGAACAGTTTTTTTATTAAAATAAATGACTTGTCCCAAATTGTCTACTGTAATTTTTAACATTTTGACACATTTTTTGGTGAATGTGTAGGTGTTCAATGTACCCGATACCTATTCACATGGTGGGGTGGGATCTGGTGGTCCCCTTGATAAAGGGGGATTCCAGATTCCGATAAACCCCCCACCCGCAGACCCCCAAAACCCCCGAGCAAGGGCTGTGGGGATGAGGCCCTTGCCCCATCAACATGGGGGCAAGGTGCTTTGGTGGGACTCCAAAGCATCCTCCCCATGTTGAGGGCATGTGGTCTGGTATGGTTCAGTGGGGGGTGAACTCTCAACTGGTAATGGACTGGGGGGGAACCCATTCTGTTTTTTTTCAATGATTTTTATCTATATTGCCGGGACCCAACAATACATTACATCTGCAAGCAGTTTTAAATTACTTATTTTCCTTTAGAAATGTAATTTTGCTGTGGTATTGTTCTAAACACAGGAAAGATGCACTACTTTACAGGCATAATAAGGACACTCCCCAGGCATGGAATATTTAATTTTCATTGTTTCACTATTAAAATCACTGCTCTCGAAAAAACGTCAACTTTTTTTTGCATTGATACATGTCCCATGGGGCAGGACCCAGTTCCCCAAACACTTTTAATGGCATAAACCTGCATATAAACATTATTATATTTGACCTCTCCCTGATAGACTATATTCCGGCTTCACCATTGAGAACCTCGAGACACCTTTTACAAGGCCCCAGAAGGAACTCCTGCAGGTCGGGGGTCCCCGAGGGAAACCTTCCCCTGATGTGGGGGGGGGCCGAGAAGGTGACGCCTATGGACTACTCCCGCCCTCCCCTACCTCCCCTAC
Organism: Lithobates pipiens; assembly: GCF_037356315.1. NCBI lineage: Eukaryota > Metazoa > Chordata > Amphibia > Anura > Ranidae > Lithobates > Lithobates pipiens. The sequence continues at coordinate 114,893,424 of NW_027507785.1, read as the reverse complement.
CCCTGCTAGTCACCTGAACTTCCCCAACACCTCTTCCCTCGCCACTGTCCCTAGTATACCAACCCCTCCCCCCCCGTAGACGACCGACCCCCCTCCCCCCAAGACTGACCCACCTTGAATGACCGGTATATCTCCTTATTACTTGAACCTGTCAAAGACAGGTGACAACATTCTCATGCTCAGGACCTCAGATCTCAGATGCAGCAAACCAACTCACAGACATTGCAGGTCAGTTTCCACCGAATAAGGGTGATTGATCTTCCATCCCTTACCGTGGAAGATAGGGCCCAACAACCACACGTATTCTGCTTTGTAGTAAGCACCAACATTCAGCGGAGTTACAGCCAGTTGTTGGAACATTGTTAAAACCTGCTTGTAACAAATGCTCAGTCAGATTTATCCTGTATTAGAGTATGAATACGCACGTCACCGGTTCATTTATTGTATACTTTACATTTCTGTATCGGTTATGCCTCTTTGTTGTTTTTCTCTCTAAAATCTCTAATAAAAAATTTTCATGGAAAAAAAAAAACCTGCATATAAGTAATTATGGATGAACTTCCGACAGGAACGCGGCCAAAAGTTTGCGAACTGCAACGTTTGCGGCGGACCCCATTGACTTTAATGGCAGGCGAACCTTAAAAACCTCCAGGTCATATTTTCAGCCACAAAATACTTACTAGCTGTGCACACATAGTCCCACAACATGGACACTGACATAACAAAAGTATTAAATGAATCTGGGATCTACAACGACAAGCATTCTTTTTTTATCTGTGAAATTTTGACAATTCATGAGCGCATGAAGGCCATGGAGGAGAGGCAAGGTCAGGGCAGGCTATGAAGGGGATGCAGGAGATGATCATTGCCACAGTCAGGGCAGCGCAGCCCTGTGCCAGTGTCCCAGTGTGCCAACCTGTGCTTGAGCCCCTCCCTCTGCCCGGCCCTTACCCCCACCTATGCAGGGCTCCACTGGAGGTGCCAGTCCAGTGCTGATCCTCAGCCATGGTGCTGGCACTGCCTGCTGATTGGCTTCTCTGCTGCTATCTCCCTCACTGACACCAGCACTGAGATAGAACACTGACACCAGCACCGTGCTAGAGACTGAGCACTGACACCAGCACAAGATAGAGAGCACTGACACCAGCACCGTGATAGAGAGCACTGACACCAGCACCGTGATAGAGAGCACTGAGACCACACCGGCACCGTGATAGAGAGCACTGACACCAGCACCGTAAAAGAGAGCACTGACACCACACCGGCACCGTGATAGAGAGCACTGACACCAGCACCATGATAGAGAGCACTGACACCAGCACCGTGATAGAGAGCACTGACACCAGCACCGAGATAGAGAGCACTGACACCAGCACCGTGATAGAGAGCACTGACACCAGCACCGTGATAGAGAGCACTGAGACCACACCAGCACCGGGATAGTTTGCACTGTCACCACATCAGCACTGAGATAGAGAGAGAGCACTGACCCCAGCACCAAAATAGAGAGCACTGACACCAGCACCGAGATAGAGAGAGAGCACTGACACCAGCACCAAGATAGAGAGCACTGACACCACACCAGCACCGAGATAGAGAGCACTGACACCAGCACCGAGATAGAGAGCACTGACACCACACCAGCACCGTGATAGAGAGCACTGACACCAGCACCGTGACAGAGAGCACTGACACCAGCACCGTGATAGAGAGCACTGAGACCACACCAGCACCGGGATAGTTTGCACTGTCACCACATCAGCACTGAGATAGAGAGAGAGCACTGACCCCAGCACCAAAATAGAGAGCACTGACACCAGCACCGAGATAGAAAGAGAGCACTGACACCAGCACCAAGATAGAGAGCACTGACACCACACCAGCACCGAGATAGAGAGCACTGACACCAGCACCGAGATAGAGAGCACTGACACCACACCAGCACCGTGATAGAGAGCACTGACACCTGCTTCACACAGCGTCCTTTCCCTACACTGACAAAAGACAGCTGCAGAATCGGGCAGCACAGCAGTCAGCAGTGCACCATAATATACTTTGTATATTTGAAAGAAAGTGTATTCCAAGTATATTACAACCCTATATACTGTACACCTATACCAGTTCTTAGAATGACTTTTGTGGACCTAATAGTAATAGCTAGTGATTAAACTGACTATCCCTGCTCCACACAGCGTCCTGTCCCTACACTGACAAAAGACAGCTGCAGAATCGGTCAGCAGTGCACTCAGCAATCACCAGCACAGCAGTCAGCAGCAGTGCACCAGAATATACTTTGTATATTTGAAAGAAAGTATATTTTAAGTGTATTACAACCCTATATACTGTACACCTATACCAGTCCTTAAAAGGACTTTTGTGGATATAATAGTAATAGCTAGTGATTAAACTGACTGTCCCTGCTCCACACAGCGTCCTGTCCCTACACTGACAAAAGACAGAATGTGAAATGGCCACCAAATCAGGTCTATTTATAAGGTAGGGGGAATGTCCAATTGTCCATGTGCTGATGTGTCATCATGGGTCAAAGTTCTTTCACAATGTAAACGCATATGTCCGCCGTGAGAACAGCGCCAGAAGTCCGCCGGTTTGGCGAATTGCGAATGAGCAAAATTCACTGCGAACCGACCGCCGGGTGAACCGCAAGGCCATCTCTACATATAAGCCTTTAAAATGAGCACTTTTGGTTTTTCATGTTAGTGTTCCATAGGCTTTAATGGCGTTTTGCGGCTTTCGAATTTGTCGCGAATGCCACATATTGTTCGCTGTTCGGCGAATGAGCGAACAATTGATGTTTGAGTCGAACTTACGTTCGACTCGAACATCGGGCTCCTCCCTAGTCTCAACCCTCTAACTGCTACATCTGCAGGACAGCTGGTAAAATACCAGACTTACGGGCCAGGTCACCAGATAATAATAAAGGAAGAAAGCCTAAAGAAAATAAATGAATCAAACACATCAAAGACTTGTTAACCACTTAAGCCCCGAACCATTTGGCTGGCCAAAGACCAGACGACTTTTTGTGATTCGGCCCTGCGTCGGTTTAACTGACAATTGCGCGGTTGTGCAACGTGGCTCCCAAACAAAATTGACGTCCTTTTTTCCCACAAATTGAGCTTTCTTTTGGTGGTATTTGATCACCTCTGCTGTTTTTATTTTTTGCGCTATAAACAAAAAAAGACCGCCAATTTTGAAAAACAATGCAATTTAGTTCAGGGTGATGTCTGACCAGAGCACCTTCTTCCACATGTTTTCTGTGTCCCCCACATGGCTTATTGCAAACTGGAAACCAGACTTCTTATAGCTTTTTTTCAACAATGGCTTTCTTTTTGTCACTCTTCCATAAAGGCCAGATTTGTGGAGTGCGCCACTAATAGTTGTCCTGTGGACAGATTCTCCCACCTGAGCTGTGGATCTCTGCAGGTCCTCCAGAGTTACCATGTTTCTCTGATTAATGCTCTCCTTGCCTGGACTGTCAGTTTAGGTGGACGGCCATGTCTTGGTAGGTTTGCAGTTGGGCCATACTCTTTCCATTTTCAGATGATGGATTAAACAGTGCTCATTGAGATGTTCAAAGCTTGGGATATTTTTTATAACCTAACCCTGCTTTAAAATTCTCACAACTTTATCCCTGACCTGTCTGGTGTGTTCCTTGGCCTTCGTGATGCTGTTTGTTCACTATGGTTCTCTAACAAACCTCTGAGGGCTTCACAGAACAGCTGCATTTATACTGATATTAAATTACACACAGATAGACTCTATTTACTAATTAGGTGACTTCTGAAGGCAATGGGTTCCGTTAACTTTTAGTTAGGGGCATCAGAGTAAAGGGGGCTGAATACAAATGCACACCACACTTCTCAGATATTTATATGTAAAAAGTGTTAAAAACCATTTATCATTTTCCTTCCACTTCACAATTTTGTACCACTTTGTGTTGGTCTATCACATAAAATCTCAATAAAATACATTTATGTGACATAATGTGGAAATTTTCAAGGGTTATAAATACTTTTTCAAGGCACTGTAACATACATTAAATTGCATTTTTTTTTATAAGCAATAATATCTACAACTGATGTATATTTGCTTGTTCTAGATAAATACCTCCGTCAAGTTTTTATTGCTATCTGTGTCCCCTCTGAAGAGCTTTCCTGTTTATTTGATTTAAAATACACAAATAATCAAGCTTCTTAATCCATCACAGTAAATGTGTTTTGTAAATGCAACTAGTCTAAGAACCTGAAGAGCACTTGGTGTCAGCTTCATATCTCTGGATCAGCAGTCCCTCCACCCTGCACCCACAGCAGCGAAGGACCCGGAGGGGGGACTTATAGGTGAGAAATTCTGTCTTCACAAGGTAAAGGGGAAAAATGTGCAGTACCCTGATGCTTAGGCAGGGTTGCTAGCAAATTTACCTGCCAAGTGATAGTTGCCTTTGCCGATTGATAGGAGGTCAATTGACGTTGTCCTAATTCTGGAATTGCTGCACTTCTCTCTTCTGCCACTAGATGGCCAGATATCTGGTGGCATGAGATAAGACAGGGCGTTGCAAGGACAGATTAGGAATAGATGGGGTGTCTCAGCCAATGGCCAGGGATTTTCTTGGATCCCTTGGCCTGCTGGGAGAGGCTATTTATTTGGGTGAGGTCAGGTGATTGAGGTTCTGTGCCACCTGATGGCTGTCTGGGTGGATGTGTTTCGTTTAGCCCTAGACTGCCATGCCAGAATTTGTGGCCTCTCCCAGGGACAGCTGGCTGCTAGGCTGTCTGAGGGCCCATCCAGAAGCAAGAAAGCAGCGTAGGTTTGGGATTGCGGCCAAAAGTAACGGTTCTGCTGGCCAGAGAACCTGTCATGGTCGGAGGTAGAGGGGAAGCTGTCACCACTAAGGGGCCATCCACCATATTATCGGGGACCACAGTGAGTAGCAGAAGCAAGTACCGGAGCAGTATTCTCACCAACTGGGGGATGGTGAAGAATTGGGAAACTTCAGCAAGGTGTCAAGCCAGGGAGCCAGCCAGTGGGGTGACGCTTGAGAAGTATCTGTGAATGCGAGGCTAGGGACCGAGCAGGGAGGTGGGGGTGACGCTTGAGCAAGATAGATGAAGGAGAAGATTTTCTGATCCAATGTCAGTGGATCAGCAAGTCTAGTGAAAGACTGGGAGCTCAGTTGAGTGAAGATCTACAGTAGTAGATTGTAGACATGTGCGGTTCGTTTTGTACGAATCAAAAATTTGTACATTCGGAAGCATTCGAAATATGAATTGTATACGTAATACGAAATTTCGTTAACGAGTTTCAGATCCAAATTCCATTACAACGGAAACGTAACTGGTGTTTTGTTGACCAATCAGAGGTTTCTTCTGCTGCTGAGTGAGGGTTGGGAAAATTACCTTTTTTAATATGGGAGTGGGAGAGGGACAGCACAGGGATGCTGGGAGCCCCCCATAATGAGCACAGCAGGGGTACAGCCCCAGGAAGAACTCAGCACAGCACAGGTATGATGGGAGCCCCTCATAATGAGTCAACGACTGCCATAATGAGAAAGGTATTTTTTACTTTTTAAATTCATCATAACAAACATTTGTAATTGTTACGAAAAGTTAACAAACCTTAACAAACAAACAAAAATTCGTATTTTGTACGAATCCAAATTGAATTTCAGACACGAATTACGAAATATGAATTAAAGTGGTTGTAAACCCTTACATACTACTTTGACCTACAGGTAAGCCTAGATTAAGGCTTACCTGTAGGTCCAAGAAATATCTCCTAAACCTATACGGTTTAGGAGATATTTACAAAAATACAGGCACCGATGTCTACGACGCATGCGCCATAGACAGCGGCGCGCAGGCGCACTGAGCAGGCCACAGATCACTGCGATATGCCGCTCGTGCCGGCTCCCATGTGCATGCACGGGAGTGATGTCATTGCAGCTCCGGCGTTTTTAACGGCTAGTAGGAAATTGAATGAAACTAAATGAATTTATTGACGGCACACATGTCTAGGAGATTGTAGAAGAAGGGAATAAGTTCATTGCAACCTTTGTTTAAAACTGTTTAAGATTGCTGCCATAAGAGACAACGGTCCTATTCTTGCATATGTGGTGTCTTGCTGGATGCCTTTCCCTGCATGGCTGTCTACCTATAAAAGTCTCAGAGTCTGCCAAATTAACATTGCAACTACTAAAGTGTGTCCTAGCCCTAACCGCTCTCCCACAGTTCTGTTTAAGAGACAATAAATCTCTTTGCATTCAAGAAGTGTCTGGCACCAATGAATCTACCTTGCATTACACCCACCATGCCTTTTAACCCACTCTACATAGAAAGATCTCAGCTGTCCCTAACTCTGGAGGCCACCATTAGGCCTCTGGGGGCCCAGGACCGCGCTACAAATGCTTAGTACCATAGGTTAGAGGTGGGTGGGAAGGAGCTTTAGTATAAAAAAAATAGTTTTAGCAGAGTAGGGCTTTACTTACTTGGTCATACTGATTATAAATTTGTATATATTTTTAATTATTGAATCATTTAATTATAAATGTGTGTACACTTGAATTATGCACATTATACACATGAACTAGCTGACATGTCCTGGACCTAAATCCAACCTTCTAAGGGGAATAGCAGCTATTTTTTTTGCAAGGATTGCAGTGTTGGTTGGAACTCCTGACCTAAATATTGGTTCCACACCAGTGATTACCTGCATAGAAATGCTAAGACAAGGTAAGCTGGGACAGTTGTGGATAGAAGAGAAGCTTGGTGGATGAAACATATCAGACAGTGACACAAAAAGGAGAAGGCAACTGGATCTATAGCCATTGACAACATTTACTGCTACTTCTCGGAAAGTGACACACTATTTTAAAAAAATATTTGGGCAGATGAAATAACCATATTCTTTGTATTGTTTTGCATTTAAGTCCCGAATCAAGTTGTATTTATTTTTTAATAAATTAATTACTTTGATTAAACAGTACACTGTAATGGGCATTGTCGCAGATTAGGGATGGGCTCAACGACCCCTTGGTTCGCACCAGAACTTTCAAACAATAGGAAAGTTGGGAACCAAATAACAAACCCCAATGAAGTCTATGGGACCTAAACGTGAAAAATTAAAAGTGCCCTTTTTGAAGGCTTATATGCAAGTAATTGGACATACAATGGTAATGGGGGTCTGGGTACTGCCCGGGGGACATGTATGAATAAAGAAAAAGTTTGTAATAAACATCATTTTTAAATGAGCAGTGATTTATTGGTGCTTAAAGTGAAAGTATAAAAATGAAAAATTCCTATCAATATAGTGCCTGGGGGTCCTCTTAGTCCATCTGTAAAGTGGCACATCTGCACTGTATATAGAAGCTGCTGCAGCAATAATTACATTTATAAAGCCCACACAAATTACATTTTCCCTGCAAGTTTTCTTTATTTTGTAAGCAATGGCTTGGGAAGCCAGTCTGTATGATGAGGCCACAATGTAGTGCACAGGGAACAAGATTAGAGATTTTTTAGATAAATGCTGGTGTCTCTACCACAGACTTTGGATTTCTACGTCTGTAACAGCTGCAGAAAAATTGTTCTTTGGGTGTCGGTGGCGCCTTCACACTGTAACCTTATAGAGGTACTCTTGATGAAAGCAAGAATTGGCCTTGCTGTCAAAAATTGTAATGATATGCACCTGTCAAACAGGTGCGGAAAAAACAGAAAATGTATATCAAATACTTACCGTAATTTTCCTTTCCTGATAGGCTCCATGGCAGCATACGTGTGGGTAGCCCTGCCTCCACGATTACCCAATAGGACCCAACTCCCATAAATCTTTGCTCCCGGCTACTATCAGTGTTCCGTAACTAGCCAACTCCAGACATTTGGGAGGGAACTCCTGCTGCCATGGAGCCTATCAGGAAAGGAACATTACTGTAAGTATTTGATATAAATTTTCAGTTTTCCCGAAAGGCTCCATGGCAGCATACGTGTGGGAAATAACTCGCCAAACACACCCGGGTGGGCAAAATGTCGAGCAAAGAACAAAAGTTTATTTAGCATTGTCAACCGACAAACTTGCAAACCAAAATTAACAGAAGACAGAGCCGCTGGCTCTACACAGTAATGAGAAACAAAGGTATTAATGGAAGACCAAGAGGCCGCTCTGCAAATAACTTCAGGCGCCACATGACGAGAAGCTGCCCACGACGTTGAAATACTCCGTGTTGAATGAGCCGTTAATGCCTCAGGAGGAGCCAAACCCTTTGCTCTGTATGCCCTCTGAATGATCTGAACGATCCAGGTAGAGATAGATCTAGCCGAAGCTCGCAATCCTTTATTCTGGCCATGAGGGAGAACAAAAAGAAATTTTGTTTGTCTAAAAGGAGCTGTGACTTCCAAATATTGCTTTAGCGCGTGTCCTACATCCAGAGGATGAACATCCTGACTCTCTGAGTTTTTGAAAGTGGGAAGCACAATTTCCTGATTCTCATGGAAGACCGAGGTTACTTTGGGATTCGATCCCAACATGGGAATCAATACTGCCCTGTCTGGAAAGAAAGTCAGAAAAGGTTCCTCCGAACCTAGATTCCTAATCTCAGAAACTCTCTTGGCTGAGGTTATAGCTACCAAGAAGATGGTCTTGAGAGTGAGATCCCTTATGGACAGAGGCTCTGTAGAATCCTTTCCAAGGTTTGAATGAAAATCCAGCACTAAAGGGAGGACCCATTTAGGAAACCTTGGTTTTCTTTGGGGTCTGAGCCTGATAGCTCCCTTGAAGAATTGTCGTACCAGTGCATGGTTTGCCCAGGAAGTACCCGTAAAGGCTGAAATAGCCGACACTTGGACTCTCAATGAACTGATAGCTAAAGGTAAATCAAGGCCTGTTTGGAGAAAGCTTAGTATGTCTTGTACTGTTGGAGAACTGCAAGAATTTTCTCTGGAGGACATATGGGCTGAAAACTTGGACCATATGCGCTCATATACCCTATTAGTACTCCCGCGTCTGGAATTGAGAAGGGTTGGAATGACTTCTTCCGGACAACCAAGAGCTTCTAGCCTTTCCCTTTCAAAAACCATAGCTTGAGGTGCAGACATGATGGGCATGGATGTAACCTTGTGCCTTGAGATAGCAAATCCGGCCTGAGAGGCAGGGGAACTGGATCTTGATAACTGAGGAGCAGCAGTAGAGGGAACCAAGGCCTGTTGGGCCAGAATGGAATCACTGCAAGAATCTCCGCCTTCTCTGTCCTGAGCCTCCAAAGGAACTGCAGGATCACCGGAACTGGAGGGAAGGCATAAGCTGTCTGAAACTTCCAATGTTCTGTGAGGGCATCTATCCCATATGCCTGAGGATCCCTGAACCTTGAGTAATATTTCGGAAGCTTCCGATTGCACGGGGAAGCAAACAAGTCGACTTCCAGGGACAATCCTAAGGTCAGGAGCCAATCGAATACTTCCCCGTGTAGGGACCATTCGTTGTTGTCCAACTCGACACGCGATAGGAAGTCCGCCTGAACATTCTGCACCCCTGGGATGTAGACCTCAGAAAGGTTGGACAAATTCTTCTGAGCCCAATTCATTATCAGCTCCATCTCCTGTAACAGAGACCAGCTGCGAGTTCCCCCTTGCTTCTTTATGTAAGCCACCGCGGTTGTGTTGTCCAACCTTAGCATGACCAAGACATTCGCTGTCAGATGGTGGAATGACCGAAGCGCCTGGAAGGCCGCTCTTAGCTCCAGAACATTGGAGACAACTCTTTGTGATGGAAATGTCCACCTGCCCTGAGCGACCTCCGAAAGGCAGTGAGCACCCCATCCTCGGTTGCTGGCATCTGAAGTTACCGTGACCCATGAGATGGGAATGATCAAATGGTGGTTGCGCAGGTTCTTCCCCTGCAGCCACCAAAGAAGAGACGTCCTCATGGCTGGAGTGAGGAATATGCGCTGTGTCTGGCTGGATAATCACCTTCAGACATTGGAGAGCCGAGAGATGGGATGACGCAAGGGCTGCATGAATCCTGTCTCGTATGACTCCAACCTTCTCTTCTGGAAGGGCGATAGTACCTTCCACTGTGTTGAACTGCGCCCCTAGAAAAACAAAAGACTGAGTTGGATCTAGGTGACTCTTCTCTAAGTTAAGAAGCCACCCGAACTCCTGTAGGGTGGAGATGACTAGGTCTTTGTGCTCCAAGAGCTGCTCTCTGTTCTGGGATAGCAGAAGAAGGTCGTCGAGATAGTGGTGGAGACGAACACCTTTGACTCTGAGAAAGGCCACAACTGCCAAAAGAACTTTGGAGAAGACCCGTGGGGGCATTGTTAACCCAAAGGGAAGACATGTAAATTGAAGATGTTGATTGCCTACCGCAAAGCGGAGGTACTGTTGAAACTCCTTTGCCACGGGGACATGGAAGTAAGCGTCCTTCAAGTCGACTGATATCATCCAGTCCCCCAGATGCACTGACTGCTGGATGGTAAGCAGAGATTCCATCTTGAACTTCTCTTTGCGAATGAAGGAATTGAGATGGGTCAAATCTATTACCGGCCTCCATGTGCCGTTTTTCTTTTGAACCAGAAACAGAGGGGAATACATGCCCTCTCCACGTTCTTCTTCTGGAACGGGAACGGCTGCGCCTTGATCCAGTAAAGAGTTCACATAGGTCAATAGGACTTTCTTCTCTTTTGATTCTGGAAGATTTGTGGGAATAAATCTTAGCCTTGGGGTGCTGATAAAACCTCACTTGTGACCTGAGGAAACTGTTTTTACTGTCCAAAAATCCCGAATTGAGGCCGCCCAAACATGCCTGAAGTGGAGAAGACGAGCCCCCACCTGACAAGTTTGAGCGGGCCCAATTTCAAAAGGATTTTGCGGAATCCTGCTTGCCGGACGAACCCCCTTTTGAGGTATTTTTGAAAGAAGACTGCCTGGATCTCCATGACCTTGAGAATTCTCGACCAGGTCTATAGCTCCGCGCCTCCCTGGCACGATCAGGGCCTTGTCTTCTAGGAAATGGACGCTTTTGATTTTGAAGACGTCTGTCCTGGGGAAGAAACCCAGATTTCCCACCTGTAGCCCGGGATATGGCAGTATCCAGCTTGTTACCAAACAAAGATGACCCCTGAGGCCGCGTACACACGGGGGGACTGTTCGCTCAACTTTGTCCGCTGAACAGTGTTTCGGCGGACAGTCCGCTCGTGTGTGGGCTTTCAGCGGACAGTTTCAGCGGACAGTCTGCTGAACAAAGTTTTTCGGAAATTCCGAAAAACTGTCCGCTGAAACTTTGTTTCAGCGAACAGTCCCCTCGTGTGTAGGCTTGTTCGTCAAACTAAGTTCCGCGCATTTTCAGAAAGGATTTACACGCCGAAGTTTGCATTGCAGTGTATAGGACGTCGTTTTCTAGTCCCGTCGTACGTGTCGTTCACGTCATCGCGCACGGTTTCAGCGGACTGTTCATTCGTTGTGTGTGGGCAAGTCCGTCCATGCTAATTTTGAGCGGACTGTCCGCTGAAACTGTTTGACGGACAAAGTTGGGCGAACAGTCCCCGCGTGTGTACGCGGCCTCAGGAATTCTTCTACGGAATCAGCCCAGGATTCTATGGCCTTAGATACCGCTGCCATTGCAAGCACTGGTTTGCAAGCCATTCCAGAAGTCAGGTATATCCTTTTAAGGTCTGAATCGATCCGCCTTTCCAAAGCATCTTTAAAAGATACCGTATCCTCTAAAGGTAGGGTTACATATCTCACCAAACGCATGAGCGCTGCATCCACCAGTGGAGCTGACTCCAGGTGCTTCACATCCTCTTCTTTAAAAGGGTATAACTTCAGGATTTTTGACTGCACGGAACCCTTTTTATCCATCTTGCTCCATTCCTCGGTGATAATGTCACCCAACTCTGAAAGGAAAGGAAAATATTGTCGCTCCTTATTGAGCTGTTTAAAGAATTTTCTCTGCTTTGGTGGGGAAGTAATAGGGTCTTCCCACTTCAGAGCCTCTCTCACTGCTTTGACCAATGAAGGCACCAGTCCATAGTCAAATTCTAAACCAGGATCCTCACAGTCAGATTCACTGTCTGAGATAGGAGCAGATAGGCGACTTGGTTGAGAGGATTCCTATGTCTCCTGCAATAGGTTCTCTCCGGTTGGAGGAGCCAATAATTCTGACGGGGATTCACACAACTGTAGAGCGTCCCTCTCCTGCAAGGACTCCTTCACAACCCGTCTTACTAATGACTCCAAACGCTGGTCTGCACCATCCCTTTCATCTGCAGCTTTGGAGAAGCAGTGATCGCATAAGGATTTGTCTGATGGAGCAGGCATCCTGCACCCCCAGCATGATTTTTCCGTATGCCTGCTGGAGTGAGCAGCAGGGGGGTGAGAATAATTCTTGTCACGCTGTTCAGACCTTGACCTATGCTGGCTAGACCTTGAGGAGGATTTATGGCGGTGTGATCTTGATGATCCACTGCGTCTAGAGGTATTAAGCTGTGGATCAGACCCAGAAGGGCTGTAAAGATAAAACAGACAGAGAGAGAAAAAGATACACAGTCAATCCTACCTATGCCAAACTCTCTCCATTATATAAAAAACATGAATACTAGCAACCTACCTAACATGAGCGGGCTGTCCACTAGGAGGCAGTAAGGCGTCCATATTCCAAATAAACCAACAGTTTAAGAAATACTGCAACCAAAGAGAAAAAATAAAAATATATATATATTTTTTTTTTTTTTAAGTAAGCATTTCCCTAGCCTAAGGGACATGCTCTTACCTTAAACCGCCGCACTGACAGCCCCGGGAAGTCGCTGCGACCACTGCAAACATTCCCAGGGATCTGACAGCTTCCAAAGGCTTTTAAATTTGGCGCCCGTGACGTCATTGCCAACGTCAGACGCGAGGCGCTCGCGCGCATGCGCGGGAACCAAGCATCGGTCTCACACCGGGTTCGCACATGCGCAGAACGCCTGCATAACCCGGAAGTAGGAGAGAGAGGTTTGCTGGAACGCAGAAGCGACCGCAAACAGCATAGAGGAGACCGCTAGACAAACAAAAGGAGAAAATACACACAAATACAATGCTGCCATGGATAGACAAAAGGCTCACCACTCCACCAACGATCACCTGGCCGAACGGACTGGGACACACACGCCGCACCTCCAAGCAGATAATGGTCACCCATAGCAATGGGACACAGACCGTGCGCACTCAGGTAGGAAATCCTCTCTTCAGCGCTACTCTGCAAATACACTCCATACCCTGCTTAACAGTCAGGGCCTATCGGAGGAAAAATTCTCAGTCAATCAGCCAATCGATCGTCAGGAAGTTTTGTTTCCAGGAAAGAAACCATCTGGTCCTACTGGGGAGGACAAAAAAGGAACACTGATAGTAGCCGGGAGCAAAGATTTATGGGAGTTGGGTCCTATTGGGTAATCGTGGAGGCGGGGCTACCCACACGTATGCTGCCATGGAGCCTTTCAGGAAATTGGTCTTTGGGTGTTGTTTGCACCTTCATACCGTAACCTTATAGAAGTACTCTTGGTGAAAGCAAGAATTGGCCTTGTTGTCAAAAATTGTAATGATATGCACCTGTAAAACAGGTTTGGAGAAATTGGTCTTTGGGTGTTAATTGTGCCCATGAAACCTACACCAAAAACATTCTTCCAGATGAAATTAACACCCACAACACTAGGCAGCCTAGATGTCCTGCAGAGATTCCATATCCCAAAAACACTTAATCGGAGACATCGGCATCAGGGGGCTTCAAAGGTGCTGGTAATACAGGGCTGATTCATTTTGATAAAAGTCAGATGGTCCACGGAGTCTGTGGAGAGACATGTTCTATGATCAGTAACAAAACCCCCAGCAGCACTGAATGTTTGTTCGGAAAGCACGCTGGATGCAGAGCAGCCCAGCAGCTCAATAGCATACTGGGCAAGTTCTGGCCAGTGGTCTATTCTCATGATCCAGTAAGCCAGAGGATTGTTGACTGGAAAGCTCTCTAGCTCTGTTTTTGCCCCTAGATAATCATCCACCATGTGATGCAAACGCTGCTGATGGAATGTGGAAGCTGACAGCCCTGGGTAGCGAGGACTAAAAAAATTCAGAAATGCATCACTTAGGCGGCCGCCTTTTCCACCGCTCCTCTCTTCACCAACAGAAGCCTCAAAACTACATTTTCCACTATACTGTAAGCTACCAGAGTCTGGAAACTTGCTCAATAAACTTCTCTTTAAGGTGTCCTCAAGAGATTTCATCTTCTGCACTCTTTGTGGGAACATAATGAGTTCTAGGACTTTTCCCTTACAACGGTGGTCAAGGAGGCTTGCCAACTAATAGTGATCCTTTTCCTTTATGTCATGTATTCTTGGGTCCTTTTGCAGGTTTTGAGGTTTGAGGGAGCCCATGCACCACAACTTTGCGGAGGCATGGGAAGCAGACTCCTTGGGATCACTGAGGATTATAGTATCTGGAACTGCCTCCTCCCAGCCACGTACTACTCCCAAGGGTTCTGTGGATGGAAAAGCATATCTTACTGTTTGACATATGTCTTCCTCTACTTCAGTGCCTACAAAACTGCCAGGACCCTCGTCCTTCTCCTCCTCTCTCTCCTCTTGTGTGGCAAAGGAACAATGGTGTCTGCATAAAGTGGGCCTTGAGAGGAAAGGAAGTCTTCTTCTTTGTCCCGCTGTTCTGCCTTGAGTGCCCTGTCCATAATGCCACGCAGAGTCTGCTCCAGCAGGAACACAACAGGGATTGTGTCACTGATGCATGCATTTTCACAGCTCACTATCCTTGTGGCCTCCCTAAATTGTGACAGTAGGGTGCATGCATCCTTTATGAGCAGCCATTGGCATGGGGGAAAAAAAGCAGTGCTGGCCTGAGCCTGTCATTGTGCCATGCTCACACAGGTACTCATTGCCGGCCCTCTGCTGCATGTGCAGCCACTGCCAAAATCAAGTTCTACCTGGTGGAAATGTCACAAATCATGCGGTTTATGGGTTAGTGGAATTCCTGCTGAATTTTAGCCAACCGAGCACTGGCTGCGTATGACCCCCTAAAATGGCTACACACTCTTTTGGCCTGCTTTAGTAGATCTTCAAAACCCTGGGTACCTATTTAGGAAATGCTGCACCACCAAATTGAGAACATGTGCCAGGCATGGCACATGTGTCAACTTTTCCTGTCTAAGGGCGGATAGGAGGTTTGTGTCATTATCACACACCACCACTCCTGGGTCCAGCTGGCATGGCGTGAACCACCTCTGGGTCTGTCCCTGCAGAGCTGCAAGAATCTCTGCTCCAGTGTGGTTCCTGTCCTCTAGACACACGAGCTGAAGCACTGCATGGCACCTTTTAGCCTGACTCATTGAACAGTACTTTGAACTTTTTAAAAAAAAAAGTTGAGGGGGTACTTGAGGTTCATAGGACAATTTAGCAGAGGAGGGCATGGAGAAAGAGGAGGAGGGGGTAGAGCTGACAAATCTTGCAACATCACCAGCTATATGGAGACGTGGGGCACAAGTTGCAGCACTGAGCCCTGTCCTGTATCCTTACGAGCTGCAAGCAGATTTACGCAGTGTGTTGTGAACGAAATTTATCATCCCTGCCCATGTTTGCTGGACCACATGTCAGCAGTAATGTGGATTTTGTAGCTGACTACCTTGCCCAATGATGACACAACATTGCCTTCCACATGATGGTAGAGAGCTGGAATAGCCTTATGTGAAAAGAAACAGTGAATGGAAACCTGCCATTAGGGTACAGCACATTCTGCAACTTCACGGAAGGGGGCACAATCCACCTAGCGGAAAGGCATAGAAGTATAAAAATGAAAAATTCCTTTCAAACCAGTGCCTGAGGGGTTAAATTTGCATATATGGCATAAATCTTGCAGTAACGCAATGAGATATACAGCGTTAAACTTGCAGTTATGCACAGAACTAAATGTTATTAAACTTGCAGTAACGCATTGAAATATATGTTGTTAAACTTGCAGTAATGCACAGAACTATATAGCGTTACACTTGCAGTAACGCAATGGAATATACAGCGTTAAACTTGCAGTAACACACAGAACTATAAGGCACTAAACTTGGCACTAAACTGGCAGTAATGCACAGAACTATATGGCATTTAACTTGCAGTAACGGTATGAAATATATGGCATTAAACTTGCAGTAATTCACAAAGCTATATGGCTTTAAACTTGCAGTAACACAATGAAATATACATTATTAAACTTTTAGTAATGCACAGAACTATATGACGTTAAACTTGCATTAATGCAATGAAGTATATGGCTTTAAACTTGCAGTAATGCACAGAACTATATAGCGTTAAACTTTCAGTAACGCAATGAAATATACAGCAATAAACTTGCAGTAACACACAGAACTATAGGGCACTAAATTTGCTGTAACGCAATGAAATATATGGCTTTAAACATGCAGTAATGCACAGACTATATGGCGTTAAAATAACAGTAATGCACAGAACTATCCGGCTTTAAAATTGCAGTAATGCACAGAACTATATGGTGTTAACCTTGCAGTAACACAATGAAATATACAAAGTTAAACTTGCAGTAATGCACAGAACTATACGGTGTTAAACTTGCAGTAATGCACAGAACTATATGGCATTAAACTTGCAGTAATGCAATTAAATATATGGCGTTAAACTTGCAGTACTGCACATAACTATACGATATTAAACTTGCAGTAACGCACAGAACTATACGGCATTAAACTTGCAGGATTGCGCAGAACTACAGTGGTGTGAAAAAGTGTTTGCCCCCTTCCTCATTTCCTGTTCCTTTGCATGTTTGTCACACTTAAGTGTTTCGGAACATCAAACCAATTTAAACAATAGTCAAGGACAACACAAGTAAACACAAAATGCAATTTGTAAATGAAGGTGTTTATTATTAAAGGTGAAAAAAAATCCAAACCATCATGGCCCTGTGTGAAAAAGTGATTGCCCCCTAAACCTAATAACTGGTTGGGCCACCCTTAGCAGCAACAACTGCAACCAAGCGTTTGCGATAACGTGCAATGAGGCTTTTACAGCGTCCTGGAGGAATTTTGGCCCACTCATCTTTGCAGAATTGTCCTAATTCAGTTACATTAGAGGGTTTTCGAGCATGAACGGCCTTTTTAAGGTCATACCACAACATCTCAATAGGATTCAGGTCAGGACTTTGGCTAGGCCACTCCAAAGTCTTCATTTTGTTTTTCTTCAGCCATTCGGTGGTGGACTTGCTGGTGTGTTTAGGATCATTGTCCTGCTGCAGAACCCAAGTTCGTTTCAGCTTGAGTACACGAACAGATGGTCGGACATTCTCCTTCAGGATCTCTTGGTAGACAGCAGAATTCATAGTTCCTTTTATCACGGCAAGTCTTACAGGTCCTGAAGCAGCAAAACAGCCCCAGACCATCACACTACCACCACCATATTTTACTGTTGGTATAATGTTCTTTTTATGAAATGCAGTGTTCCTTCTACGCCAGATATACTTGGACACACACCTTCCAAAGAGTTCCACTTTTGTCTCATCGGTCCACAGAATGTTGTCCCAAAAGTCTTGGGGATCATCAAGATGTGTTGTGGAGAAATTGAGACGAGCTTTGATGTTCTTTTTGCTCAGCAGTGGTTTTCTCCTTGGAACTCTGCCATGCAGGCCATTTTTGCCCAGTCTTTTCCTGATGGTGGAGGCATGAACGCTGACCTTAACTGAGGCAAGTGAGGCCTGCAGTTCCTTGGACGTTGTTGTGGGGTCTTTTGTGACCTCTTGGATGAGTCGTCGCTGCGCTCTTGGGGTAATTTTGGGCGGCCGGCCACTCCTGGGAAGGTTCACCACTGTTCCATGTCTTCGCCATTTGTGGATAATGGCTCTCACTGTGGTTCGCTGGATTCCCAAAGCTTTGGAAATGGCTTTATAACCCTTTCCAGACTGATAGATCTCAATTACTTTCTTTCTCAATTGTTCCTGAATTTCTTTGGGTCTCGACATGATGTGTAGCTTTTAAGGATCTTCTGGTAGACCTTACTGTGTCAAGCAGCTCCTATTTAAGTGATGCCTTGATTGTGAACAGGTGTGGCAATAATCAGGCCTGGGTGTGGCTATAGAAATTGAACTCAGGTGTGGACAACCACAGTTATAGTATCTTTTAACAAGGGGGGCAATCACTTTTTCACACAGGGCCATGATGGTTTGGATTTTTTTTCACCTTTAATAATAAACACCTTCATTTACAAATTGCATTTTGTGTTTACTTGTGTTGTCCTTGACTATTGTTTAAATTGGTTTGATGTTCCGAAACACTTAAGTGTGACAAACATGCAAAGGAACAGGAAATGAGGAAGGGGGCAAACACTTTTTCACACCACTGTATATGGTGTTAAACTTGCAGCAATGCAATAAAATATATGGCGTAGTCATGCACAGAACTATATGCTATAAACTTGTAAAAACACAATTAAATATATGGCGCTAAACTGACAGTAATACACAGAACCATATGGCGTTTAACTTGCAGTAACGGAATGAAATATAGAGCGTGAAACTTGCAGTAACACACATAAATATATGGCATTAAACTTGCAGTAATGCACAAAGCTATAAGGCTTTAAACTTGCAGTAATTCACAGAACTATATGGCTTTAAGCATGCAGTAACACAATGAAATATACATTGTTAAACTTGCAGTAATGCATAGAACTATATGGCGTTAAACTTGCATTAATGCAATGAAGTATATGGCATTAAACTTGCAGTAATGCAATGAAATATATGGCTTTAAACTTGAAGTAATGCAAAGAAGTATATGGCGTTAAACTTTAAGTAACACAATGAAATATATATCGTTCAACTTGCAGTAACAATATGAAATATATGGCATTAAACGTGCAGTGACACACAGAACTATATAGCATTAAACTTGCAGTAACGTAATAAAATATATGTCGTTAAACTTGCAGTAATGCACAGAACTATACAGCATTAAACTTGCAGTAATGCACAGAACTATAAGGCATTAACCCTGCAGTAATGCAATGAAATATATGGCATTAAGCTTATAGTAATGCACAGAACTATACGGCAATAAACTTGCAGTAACACACAGAACTATATAGGGTTAAACTTGCAGTAACGCAATGAAATATTTGGCGTTAAACTTGCAGTAACGCACAGAACTATATGGCGTTAAACTTGCAGTAACGCACAGAACTATATGGCGTTAAACTTGCAGTATTGCAATTAAATATTTGGTGTTAAACTTGCAGTAACGCACAGAACTATATGCCGTAAAACTTGCAGTAACGCAATGAAACATACAGCGTTAAACATGCAGTAATACGGGGGCGTGGCTAGCCGCGGAGCGAGATGGCCGCTTGATTGACGAGCTCCGCTCCACAGCAGGCTTAATTCGCTACAACAGCGCAACGGACCACCGTTCTCTGGCCCACCGGAGAAGGGAAGTCGCGGGACACACGGCGGTATGCCCGGACGCCGCCATCCGCCACTGCCACCGCGCCGAATGACGGAGTATTTCGGCCGCATGGAGCACGGAGGATTCCAAGATGGCGCCGACCAGGCCGCTCTCCACAAAGGCCCTGCAGGACACAGCCCAACACCGCTCGATCTGCCATATGAGCGGCCTGGCACAGACAGGATCAGCAGGGGAGAACATGAGGAGATGGACAGCTTACCCCCCCCTCAGATCCACGCAGGGGACATTCCGCAGGAGAGAGGTAGGAGAATGGCCTCTTCTCCCTGTAACTCTCCTCAGAAAGCACCCACAGCTAAAAAGCATCATGGCTCTGACCCAGGCCCTGCATCTGCTGTTTCAGCCCCCTTATCTACTCTGGCTACCATGCCAGTGACTGACAATCCTGTCTCTGAAAGCATGCTAAAATCTATGCTGCTCACTCTGCAGAAGGATCTCCACAGGGAGCTGCAACTCTCTCTATCCCAAGCACATGACAGGCTGGACTGCCTGGAAGATAGGGCAGACATGACGGAGGAACACCTCTCAGATATGAACAGGGCTCATAATGAAATCCTCGCTGCGCACGACCATCATACAGAAGAGATTCAGAAAATAAAGCTGAAACTCGCAGACCTCGAGGACAGGTCCAGACGTAATAATATAAAATTTAGAGGTATCCCTGAAACCGTGCAACCTAACGACCTGCCCAAGTACCTGCATCAACTCTTCCTTACCCTTCTCCCTGATCTCACACCCCAAGATATGACCATCGACCGAGCACATAGAATTGCGAAGCCGGACCATTTACCAGCTGACACACCTCGAGATGTCCTGGCCAGGATCCATTTCTATCAAGTTAAGGAACAACTCCTTCGCGCGGCCAGGAACCTGAGGCCTCTTCCATCTCCCTACAATGCAATATCACTTTTTGCGGACTTGTCTCCCGCCACCATGGAACTTCGCAGAGCATTCTCACCGGTTACCTCCTTGCTTCAAGAGCACAATATTGCTTATCGTTGGGGTTTCCCCACCAAGCTTCTAGTCACTTACCAACAGAAAGTGGTTCCGATCCTATCACCTAAGGACGGCTACAAGAAGCTAACCAACTGGGGAATGCTTCCTCTCCGCCCAAAGTCGCACAACTCAGCGAAACATCCTACAGGCTCCCCGCCTTCTTCCCGTCGTGGCTCGAATAAATCCAACAAAACCTGATGGACCTCCATGACCAGCAATGTCCCTGGCATGTGAAGCCTGCCTGGGCGTTTTTTTTCCAGTTTCACACCCCGTTGAATTATAGTGTGCCACGCACACCGATACATCTTTCTCCCTGTACCTCTTTTTACTACAAAGGTAATTTGTTCATTTGTTACGCTTGACCATTGTTGATACTACAGTTTTTGACTCATAATCCCTTATTATTCTGTTTTTTTTTTCATTTTTCTTTATTCTATTTTCCTGCCGCCCTTTGCTCCATCGTTTTGTTAACCACTGGTGCCCAACTAACCTTGATAGAACTACCAGTCCCTGAGGACAAGCGCTTTCTTCACATTCCACATTCTAGGATCACATACGCGATTTCTATCCTGTTATTAGCATTGAATTTACAGCCATTATAGGATGTGATTTGCATATGATTATATTTCTTGTTGTACTATATATAAACTGTACTAAGCTTTCTCGTAATACCTGTGGTCGCGCTCAACACCTGTGCAACACCCACCATACATAACCACCATGCCACTTAAAATTGTTTCCCTTAACGCCAAAGGGCTTAACTCCCCTTTCAAAAGAAACCTCCTCTGGAAGGAGGCATATAAGCAAAAAGCTGACATAATATGTGTACAAGAAACCCACTTTAAGCAACAAAATCCACCCAAATGTACACACAAAAGATACTCCCACTATTTTTTCTCTAACCACGCCCAAAAGAAATGTGGGGTGATGATCGCTGTG
The DNA here is from genome assembly GCF_037356315.1 of Lithobates pipiens. Classification (NCBI taxonomy): domain Eukaryota; kingdom Metazoa; phylum Chordata; class Amphibia; order Anura; family Ranidae; genus Lithobates; species Lithobates pipiens. Next base: position 114,871,983 of record NW_027507785.1, on the reverse strand, counting down.
AGTTCCGATTTATCCTTTATCCCACAACAGGTTGACACAGATGAAGAAGGCAGGTTCATCATATTAACTGCGTCCTTCGACAACCATCTCTTAACATTGGTGAACGTGTACGCACCCAATACTTCTCAAAAGAAGTTCTTCAAATGTCTGAAGAACAAACTACAACTGTTTAAACAAAACCCCATAATCATTTGTGGGGACTTTAATGATATCCCTGACCCTATGTTAGATACAACCAACCCAGATAGGAAGGCATCCACCGCCCTCTTTAAATTTATGACTGATGAGAACCTGTATGATCCCTGGAGATGCACACACGATGTTGAGCGCGATTACACCTTTTATTCCTACCCTGGTAATTCCTACTCTCGGATTGACCTCTTTCTCACGAACCAAAAAGCTTTGTTATCCTCCTCTGAATCCCACATTGGTACGATTATGTGGTCAGACCATGCACCAATCTCCCTGACTCTATTCCCCTCTCAATGTCCCACTAACCATTCTGTGTGGCGCATGAATGCATCCTTATTTACCAATCCCATTTATGACAAGGAAATAGAATCCGAGATTAGGAATTTCTTTGAGCACAATTGTGCATCGGTAGACAATCAAGCTACTGTGTGGTTAGCACACAAAGCCTCGTTACGGGGGCTCTTTATGAAATTGGGAGCCCAAGAACGTAGGAGACGAGACGCAGAGGTAGACCATTTATTACAACGTCTTAAATCCCTGGAACTAGCCCACAAAGCCAACCCCACTGATATGCTTCTAGACTCCCTTCGGGACCATAGAAGACAACTTACTGAATTGTTACACAACAAATTTGACTACTATATCAAAAGACTGAAACTGAACTCATATACCCTCAGCAACAAATCAGGAGCCTTTTTGGCCAAACAAATCAAAAAACAACAACGCAAGTCGAAAATACCGTACCTTCTAAACTCCCGAGGCATACGTATGACCAATCCCCTAGACATAGCCAACACATTCGCAGACTTCTACTCAGACCTTTACAATCTCCAATCCTCAGGGTCGAATACCCCGATCACTACCGACGCTATAGACTCTTTCCTTTCTTCAGTCCAGTTACCGACGCTAACTCCGACTCAACTTAAAGACTTATCCACTCCCTTCTCGCCTGCCGAAGTCCACTCAGCTATCAAATCACTCCCGCTTCACAAAGCACCGGGCCCTGTGCGGATTTGTCAATGAATATTATAAACACTACAATGACATTCTTTCCCCCCATCTTTAATCATTACGCCTCCTCTGGCACAATGCCAAAGGAGTGCCTGAATGCCCTTATAGTGACATTACCCAAACCGGGTAAATCTTTGGACACCCCGGGCAATTTTAGACCTATTTCACTCCTGAACACAGACACCAAACTATATGCTAAGTTGCTGGCCCTTAGACTCTCCACGGTGATGACACAACTGATTCATATGGACCAGGTGGGTTTCATCCCTGGTAGGCAAACCTCGGATGGCACCCGTCGTTTTATCGACATCATTCAATGGACGGAACACAACAAAACGCCTTCTCTGCTCCTCTCTTTGGACGCAGAGAAGGCGTTTGACAGAGTGCACTGGATATACTTAGAAGCGGTGCTACGTAAGTTCGGTATCTCCGACCAATTGCTCCAAGCCATCCTCTGTCTCTATTCCTCCCCCAGTGCACGTGTATGGACATCAGGAGTCACCTCAGACCCCTTTTATATCACTAATGGCACACGCCAAGGGTGTCCTCTCTCCCCTCTAATATTTGCTATGGTCATGGAACCATTAGCCCAACACATTCGGTCCAACCCCAACATTAAAGGTATCACGATAGGCCCAGTGGAACATAAGATAGGATTATACGCAGACGACGTAATAATATCACTCTCCGACCCACGACAATCATTGAGGGAAGTTCAAAAAATCCTAGATCAATTCAGTGCAATCTCTCTTTACAAAGTAAATCACAGTAAATCCCTGATGTTAGCTCTAGGTCTTGACAAACCGACGATCCAGCATATATCCGCAGAATCACCCTTTTCCTGGTCTTCCTCTGCGTCTCTAACTTATTTAGGAATTCAATTAACCTCTTCCAGTACACAACTTCTACGGTCTAATTACTCAACCCTCGTGGCGAGGCTCCATCAGCTGTCCCATGAGATGAACCACCCTTTTGTCTCGTGGGCGGGTAGGATTGTGCTAGTTAAGATGTTTCTACTCCCTCACATTCTATATATCTTCCGCACTCTCCCAATACCGTTTCTACCGATGCACCTAAATTCTCTTCAGAACATTCTCCATACCTTTGTCTGGCAAGGTAAAAAACCGAGGATAAACAAGAAAACTCTAACCACTCCAACCTGCAGAGGGGGAATGGGTGTTCCCAACGTCACTCTGTACTACAAAGCAGTCCTCCTGGAACAACTTAGAGTTTGGTGGATCTCACCTGCCTCTTCTAACTGGGCACAGATAGAGTCGGAAACGCTACCCGACAAACCCAGGTTATTCTTATCCGCCTATCTTATAGCACCTGGAACACGACATTTCCCACTGGACACAGTGTCTGCCTCTATTAGAGTGTGGACATCTCTACCACAACTGTCGAAAGGCATACCTCAATCTATACTACCCTTTATTCCTACTCAGTCACTATCTCTAATATTACCTGACCTGCCTGTGCAACAATGGATTGAAGCAGGCATCTCGGATCTAGGAAAATTATTTTCCGCCTCACGTCTGAAATCCTTTGCAGAGCTTCAATCCGCTCATGGAATCTCTCACAAATCTTTCTACATATATTTAAGGATCAGATCCCTACTTAACAAGATCGAATGGTCACACCAACGTGGGATACTGCACACCACATTCACATACTTCACCACGAACAATCTTGCAAGCAAAGGCATATCGTATATCTACAAAGACTTATCCCGATCCTCAGATGACCAGATTCAAACCCACATTTTAAAATGGGCTAAACACATCCCGACTAGCCCACCTAACAATGTGTGGCTCCAGGCTCTCTCCCTTCCTGCCAAACTTTCACGCTGCACAACTCATTGGGAAACCTTACAAAAAGTATTCCACCACTGGTATTACACACCCGACAGACTTGCAAGAATTTTCCCAGATGTATCTCCTCTATGTTGGAGGGGGTGCGGTTCTGTAGGATCACCTTTCCATGTTTGGTGGGAATGCCCATCGCTAACAGTTTTTTGGTCGCAAATACGCAACATCCTTCACACAATAAACTGTGCTGCCTCGAACCTAACCCCCCTGGATATCCTTCTTGGACTGGCGATCCCATCCTGGCCCAAAAAGCTACAAACAGTATCCACCCACGTTCTAATTGCTGCAAGACTGGCTATCGCTCGTAGGTGGAAATCTGCTCAACCCCCAGACCTCCGAGAGGTGATATCTATTCTAAACTCCAATTTCGAAATGGAACATGTCTTCTCCAAAGCGCACCTCTCCAAAAATAAATTCCTCAGGGACTGGGATCCTTGGATCAATGACCCAAGGAGCATGAAACTGACATGATCTCTAGCACCAGATTCGTTCGCTGTAACATTCTGTTTTACGAACTATGCCTACATTGTTCTCCGTACAGCTCCAGTTAGATATACGTAAATCTTATAATTGTTTTAAACGATGGCTGTATTCTGTATTATACCCAAATATGTTGACCACTAGGCCTTTCAAGTGCGGCTATGTCTGAATTGTTGCTATATGTTTTCTATTATTTCAGCAATGTTGTTATCAGTCTTAATACCAATTGATATCGACAAACATGATTCTGTAACCTGATCTTTCTCTTTTGTTCTTTTTACGTGATAAACTGTATTCACATCTTCCTTTCTGTGAAACATGTCTATGCCTCTGTACCGCAAATATTATCAATAAAAACCTAAGTTACAAAAAAAAAAACATGCAGTAATACACAGAATAATATGGTGTAAAAATTGCAGTTACGGAAAGAACTATACAGCGTTAAAATTGAAGTAAAGCACAGAATTTTATAGCATTAAACTTGCAGTAAAGAACAGCACTATAAGGCATTAAACCTTCAATAATTCAATTAAATATATGGCGTTAAGCTTGCAGTAATACTCAGAACTATACAGCATTAAACTTGTAGTAATGCACAGAACTATAAGGCATTAACCCTGCAGTAATGCAATGAAATATATGGCGTTAAGCTTGCAGTAACTGTCAGGGCTGGCTTAGCCCTTCCTTCTCTGGGCTGGCTGCTCAGCTGTCAGCTAATTGCCAGCTCTCTTCTCTCTCCACAGTTACGAGCTGTTTCTGATGATGCTCGTCTGACCTGCCTACTTAAAGCCATCCAGCTCACTTCACCTCAGCCTTCGCCTTGGTCACATCACAAGAAACCATCTCCTGTGGTTTGTTTAAAGACTGGCTTGCTAACATCCCTTCAGGCTCCTTATCCTGCTTGCTGTTGCTCTACTTGGATCCCTGACTTCTGGCCTGGCTGACTACCCGATCTGGTTATTGAACTCTGGCCTGGCTGACTACTCTATCCGTTACTGGACCCTGGCTATGCTTTGACTACGCGTTTTCTATTTATCTTACATTTTTATTAATAAACAAGTGTGATTTAATTGTACTTCTGTCTCAGTCTGATTCATGGTTTCTGACAGTAACGCACAGAACTATATGGCAATAAACTTGCAGTAACACACAGAACTATACGGCGTTAAACTTGCAGTAACACACAGAACTATATAGGGTTAAACTTGCAGTAACACAATGAAATATGTGGCGTTAAACTTGCAGTAATGCACAGAACTATATGGCGTAAAACTTGCAGTAACTTTGGCAACCCTGGATTCGACATTTTCTGCCCCCTGATTTAGACCCCAACCTCTTAGAACCCTGAGCTACTCTTTAAGATAAGACCACTTCCAACGCATGGCGGCCTGGGTCCGTGCGGGCCGATTGACCAATTTTCCTTCTTTTCTCCTATGCCTCTCTCTCTTCTTTCCTCTCCCTTTTCCCCTTTTACTCCTATCCTTATTTCCAGTCTACCTGCTCTTTTTTCCTTTTTCTTTCCTATACCTGAAAATTCTGCTCTCGCAGTACCTGTACTCCCCTGTACAGTATGTTTTTTTTTCTATTGGGAGTAACTTATCTCTCCAACCCCGGGGACTCTGGATAGTTTGGGTTTCTGACTGTTTTATTACGCAATTACTCTCTGCTTTGATTAGAGCAACACGTCCGTATTTTTTCCTTGAAATTGTTTTATAAAGAATGTGTGGCACTAACACGCTCATTTTGTTCTATATCCATTGTAACATTTGAATTTTGACTGTAACGTACTGTATACATTTTCTGTTACTTGATAATAAAAAATGTGAACATAAAAAAAAAAACTTGCAGTAACGCAATGAAACATACAGCGTTAAACATGCACTAATGCACAGAACAATATGGCGTAAAAATTGCAGTAACGGAAAGAACTATACAGCGTTAAAATTGCAGTAAAGCACAGAATTTTATAGCATTAAACTTGCAGTAACGCACAGTACTATAAGGCATCAAACCTTCAATAATTCAATTAAATATATGGCGTTAAACTTGCAGTAAAGCACAGAACTATATAGCATTAAACTTGCAGTAAAGCACAGAACTATATTGCATTAAACTTGCAGTAATGCAGGGAACTATAAGGCATTAAACCTGCAGTAATGCAATTAAATATATGGTGTTAAACTTGCCGTAACACAATGAAATATATGGCAATAAACTTACAGTAATACACATTAAACTTGCAGTAACGCATAGAACTATACGGCTTTAAACTTGCAGTAATGCACAGAACTATATAGCATTAAACTTGCAGTAACGATGGGGCGTGGCCTGAAGCTGCATGGCGTAGGACGCTTCTAGTGTGAGCTCCGGCTGCCTGCTATCCTACTTTTATCCTAGAGGACCGATTCTGACTTCCCTGGGGGCAAATCGGACTACCTACCTTCGGTGTACACCCCGGTGGCATGTCACCGACCAAGAGGGCTCAGAGCGCGATCGCGAAGCTCGGGAAATTCCGGGCGGACGGTCCGGACCTCGTGGAGGAAGATGGCGCCGCATCAGGCCCGAGCGAGGACACCGCGCCATCGGGCGACACCGCGCGTATCCTGGAGGCTGTTACGCTCTGCCGCACGTCTCTTACCTCCAGAATTGAGGAGGTGAAGGTGGACATTTCCCTTATCCGCCAGGACCTACATAAATTGCGGGAACGAGTCAGCGAAACGGAACGCAGGATAGGGCAGGTGGAAGATGACATCCCCCCCTCCAAGTTACCACGGAACGACTGCAACATCAGCTACAGGTTGTACTGAGCAAGCAAGATGACATCGAGAACAGGCTGCGCCGGTGTAATCTCCGTTTTGTGGGGCTGCCGGAGAGGGCTGAAGGCTCGGATCCTCCTGTGTTTCTGGAACGCCTGCTTATTGCCACGTTTGGTAGGGAGGCCTTCTCTACTACTTTTGCGGTGGAGCGAGCGCACCGCTTGGCCTCTAAACCCCCGCCGGCAGGAGCCCCTCCCCGCACATTCATTGCGAAGATGCTTAACTACCGTGACCGGGATGCTGTCTTGCGCCTTACCCGGGAGAAAGGCAATATCCCCTTTGAAAACCAGCGTATTGCAGTGTTTCCGGACTTCTCCTCCGAGGTACAGCGGCGGAGGGCACAGTTTTCGGAGGTGAAGCGCCGGCTCCGGGCCCGACATTTGGTATATGCCATGCTGTTCCCTGCTAAACTACGGATCATCCGGGATGGAAAAGCGCATTTTTTTGAAGATCCCAATGCGGTGCTCTCTTGGCTGGAGCAGGCCCCTGCAGTTGTCCCAGTGTGAATTGCTGCTCCCGAAGGATGTTTGTTCGTCTGCTGCATTATGCCCCTAGGCTGTGGAGGGGGAAACATGCTACTCACCGTGCAAGGTACCCGTGACTGTTGCCCCCCTGAGATGGACCCTTATGACTGCCTTGGTTCCTGATGTTGCCTGTCCATATGTGGCTCCGTACTCCATGATACTTACCTTTGCCCTATGTGTATGGTGGCAGCGGGGGGTCTTTCTCCTACCTGTTCCCCCCCCCCCTCCCCCGGGTTTTTTATTTTTATTTTTATCCTTTATCTTCTCCTCCTTTTGATTTTTACAATTTTACACACTGGATCGGTTCCCCCCTTTTCACAACCGTTTCTGACAGCCGGACACTTGCACCCCGTCCTTTGTTGGTGTTGGATGCCGTACGCCATCACCCGGCTGTGCAGCACAGTTAACTCTTGTTCGTCCCTTTTGCCGGTGGCGCACGCAGCGGGCCCTCATTTTTATTTGTCATCCGGTGCCTTCCACGTAAGTCATTGTGGACCGATGCGGGCGCCACAGACTGTTCAAGATGAGTTTCCCTGGCCGGCCTCGGCCCACGCGGAGGTGGAGGGTGGCGTGGAGCTCGAGCTGTTTTGTCGGTCCAGAGTTGATCAAGTTATTTTTGCACTGTTTAGCTCTTATAAGTCTGTATTTTTTGTTTTCCTAATCACTGTATCTGACTGCTGCTCAAGTGTTATGTGGTTGCTATGTTGTTTTACCTGGTGTGGGAGGGTGATTGAGGTGGGGAGGGTATGGTTGGTTCCCTCTGCTCGGGTGCATATCTGGGCCTTGAAGTGGGGTGACCCGCGGATGGGGTTCTGGCTCTGTGTGAGTTGACTGAATGGTGATGGGAACCTTTAAGTTGGTCACCTGGAATGTGAGGGGGTTGGGGACCAGACAGAAACGAGTGGCTGTTCTCTCATGTGTTAAGCAGATGCGGGCGGATATAGTGGTTTTGCTTGAGACTCACATGACGGGTCAGCTACAGTTATCCCTTAAAAGGCCATGGGTGGGGTGGTTGTACCATACTTCATACACGAGCAACTCTAGGGGGGTGGCTGTCCTGGTGGCCAAGGGTACTCAGTTTAAATTACACAGCCTGCAATCGGACAGACATGGGAGATACCTCTTTTTACATGTCACGGTGGGGGGGTTGGAGTTCCTCCTGCTTGCTTTTTACATACCCCCCCCTTTCATTTTGGGGTACTCCAAGAGGGGGTCCAATATATGTTACAACACCCTGCGTTGCCTGCTATATGGGCGGGTGATTTCAATGCGGTGATTGATCCTGCCCTTGATAGGGTCACTCACTCTGTTGGTCATTTGTCCCGTCCATCACTCACTAGATTCGGTAAGTTTCTCTCTGAGCTTGCGTTGACGGACACATGGAGGTATAAGCACCCTACTGATAGGGCGTATTCCTGCTTTTCACCGGCGCACAATGCCATGTCCCATATAGATATGGTCCTGCTCTCCCCTACCCTGCTCCCGTATTTGCGGGAGGTGGGTTTTGGAGATAGGGCCCTGTCGGACCACTCGCCCTATTGGGTCCGTATTGGAGTGCCATCTGGCTCCGCTGTTCGCCTGTGGAGGCTGAGCCTATTTTGGTTAACGGTCCTCCCGGATCTGGACGAGATCCAGCGGGAGTGGGACTACTATTTTCAAACCAACGTGGGTTCGGTCTCGTTTGGCTCAGTTTGGGAGGCCTTTAAATTGCATGCCCGTACGATTTTGACTACCCGTATTAACCGGCATAAGGCCTCCTCGCGTCTGGTGTTGGGACAGGCTGAGGAGACACTGAGGGAGCTTGAAGGGGAGTTTGTGGCGAATCCTACGCCCTCGAACTCTGCCAGGTTGCGCCTGCAGTCCAGGCTTACAGCTCAACTACACTACGAAAAATCGGACAGGACCATATTCTATAGTAAACAAAAAACCTATGAGTATGGGGAGAGAGCGGGGAAGATATTGGCCTATCTGGCTCGAATGGACCATAGCCCTCCTGTAGTCGTTCAGTTGACTTCGGCTGCGGGGGAACTATTGTCTGATCCCGTGGAGGTGGCGGGTGCGTTCCGTCGCTTTTACATGGATCTCTATGCCACGGGAGCTGACGGCTCTCGAGAGCAGCTAGATACCTTGTTGAACGAGATAGATTTCCCTGTTCTTACGGACTCTCAGGTTGAGCTCCTGGATGCCCCCATCACTGAAGAATGTATTGCAGAGGCCGTGGCGTGCTTGGCGCCGGCTAAGGCTCCGGGCTCCGATGGCCTCCCTCGGGAGTTTTATTCCCAGTTCCAGGAGGTGTTGATTCCCAGGCTCCAAGCGCTTTATTCCCATGTGTTTGCGACCGGCTCCCTCCCCCGTTCCATGAGTGAGGCCCTGATTATTCTCATCCCGAAGCCCGACAAGGACCCCCTCTACCCCGAATCGTATAGACCGGTTTCCCTATTGCAATTGGACGTTAAAATATTAGCCAAAATTTTAGCCCTTAGACTTAATAAAGTAATTCTCCATCTTATCCATACAGACCAAACTGGCTTTATGCCTACGAAAACACGGCGTTTAACCTGCGGAGGCTCTTCATGAATCTACAGGCTCCTCATGACAACGCTGGTGCCAGGGTGGTGGTTAGCCTGGATGCCGCAAAGGCGTTTGATTCTGTAGAATGGGAGTATTTGTGGGAGTGCCTCCGCAGGTTCGGATTCGGCCCTAAATTTGTTCGCTGGATTCAGCTTCTTTATCAGGCCCCTACTGCTCGTATTTTGGTTAATGGACAGATGTCCGACTCCTTCCCGTTATCCCGCGGCACGCACCAGGGTTGCCCTATCTCGCCTATGTTATACGCGCTGGCTGTGGAGCCTCTGGCTATCGCCATCAGAGCTCACCCAGACATCCGGGGTCTCTGTAGGGGGCGGGTGTCAGAGGTTCTCAGCCTCTACGCTGACGATATGCTGCTGTACCTGGAGGATGCTGGCCCCTCATTGGCGGCAGCATTGGAGTTGATTCAGAGATTCGGCAACTTTTCGGGCCTACGTATAAATTGGTCTAAATCCCAAATCCTCCCCATAGATGTGACTGCCCCCACGTCGGTGCAGGCGGCGCTTCCCCTGGTGCGGACGGACCGGATCAAGTACTTGGGAATACAGTGCTCCCGCTCCATCGCGGACTATCTCCGTTTGAATATACAGCCACTCTTCCCCATCCTTAAACATAAGACCCAGGTTTGGTCTAGGTTGCCGCTTGGGGTTATGGGACGGTTGGGGCTTGTGAAAATGATCCTCCTCCCTAAATTGCTTTATGTCTTCTGGCACGCTCCAGTTTCTATCCCAGCCCATGTTTTCCGCGATATGGAATCTATTTTAAACTCCTTTATTTGGGGGTCTTCCAGGCGCAAGTTGGCTTGGCAGACTCTCAAATGTCCTGTCCATCTAGGTGGGGTGGCGCTTCCGGACCTGGCGGCTTATTACATGGCTTCCCAATTGTCCCACCTTTTCTATATTAACACTTATGAAAGACTTCGCTACTCTACTCTGTTATGTACGCAGGTGACGGACGTGGTTGCGCACCCCTTTCAGATTCTATTTTGTGGCCATCGGGGGCTTTCCCGCTTGGGGTCGGGGCAGCTCATGCTTTTACACCATAGTAGAATTTGGAAGGGGGCCCTGAAGGCGACTGCGGCTCCCATCCTACATGCCCACACACCTCTCTGGGAAAACCCTTCCCTGCCCGAGATGCTGAGGGTGCCGAATTATAAGCTGTGGATATGCAGAGGGATAGTGTATTTGTCCCAGTTGTACGGGGCATTAAAACTTTTCAGCAGCTAAAGGAGGAATATGACCTTCCGAACTTTATGTTGTTTCGCTACCTGCAGGTCCGTCATGCGGCTCAGACCCAATTTGGGCGCTCCTCTCCACCACTGGAATCCACAGCCTTGGCGGATTTGGTGTTTGGGGACGACTCGAGGAAGTTGATTTCCTGTTTCTACCAGATTCTCATTACCCCCCAGGCCACGGCTAGAGCATACAGGTTAAAAGCACGCTGGGAGGTTGATGTTGGGGCCTTGGAGGATGACCAGTGGAGTGATGTCCTGAATGTATCTAGGGTGGTGTCTCCGAGGCTGTCAGATAGGCTCACGCATTTATACATGCTTCACCGCACGTATCTTAGCCCTGGCCGCATATCCAGGTTCTGGCCGGACTCCGACCCTGCTTGCCCCCGCTGTGGTGACACCAACAGTTCTTTCTACCACCTCATCTGGGCCTGCCCGCTTGTCCAGGGTTTCTGGGAGCAGGTAGTTAAGTTCCTGCATGACCATATGGGCTCCCCCGTTGCCCTATGCCCACGACAGTGTATCCTGGGTCTTCTTCCTCTTCCTGAGGAGGACAAATACTTTAGGACATTTTTGCAGGAGGTCCTCTTCACTGCTCGGATGCAGATAGCCTGCTTGTGGCTTAGGCCTACTCCCCCTACGATACAGCAGTGGAGAGGGGCAGTGAACAGTGTCTTACCGTTTAAAAAAGTAATGTATGCCAACCGGGGGTGCCCAGACAAATTTGGTAAAGTGTGGGATAGCTGGATGGAAAATGCAGATAGCTGCTCTGGTTGAAGGGCACATGCCATGCCATTGCGGGGCCCGGCCTCCCCTCTACTCCCCTACGCTACCATGGCCTCTTGGGGCATTTGTTCCTGATCACATCAGTTTAAAATGTTTGTATGTGCAGCAGTCAAGATGTTTCACTTTTGTATGTCAGACGTAAGATGCTTATGTTATTGGGTACTGTGTATATTGGTGCTTGTTGCACCAGGGCTTATAAATATGTATGATGACATTTTTTATTTCTATGCTCAATAAACTTGATTTTGGTTAAAAAAAAAAAACTTGCAGTAACGCAATAAAATATTTGGTGTTAAACTTGCAGCAACGCACAGAACTATATGCCGTTAAACTTTCAATAACGCAATGAAATATATAGCTTTAAACTTGTAGTAACGCACAGAACTATACAGCGTTAAACTTGCAGTAACACACAGAACTATATGGCGTTGAACCTGCAGTAATGCAATGAAATATATGGCCTTAAGCTTGTAGTAATGCACAGAACTATATGGCAATAAACTTGCAGTAACACACAAAACTATACGGCGTTAAACTTGCAGTAAGGTACAGAACTATATGGCTTTAAACTTGAAGTAATACACAGAATTATATTGTGTTAAACTTGCAGTAACACACAGAACTATAAAGTGTTAAACGTACAGTAACGCAATGAAATATTTGGTGTTAAACTTGCAGCAACACACAGAACTATATGCCAATAAATTTGCAATAATGCAATGACATATATAGCATCAAACTTGCAGTAATGCATAGAACTATATGGCGTTAAACCTGCAGTAATGCAATGAAATATATGGCGTTAAGCTTGCAGTAACGCACAGAACTATATGGCAATAAACTTGCAGTAACACCCAAAACTATATGGTGTTAAACTTGCAGTAAGGCACAAAACTATATGGCTTTAAACTTGCAGTAATGCATAGAACTATATGGCGTTAAACTTGCATTAATGCAATGAAGTATATGGCATTAAACTTGCAGTAATGCAATGAAATATATGGCTTTAAACTTGAAGTAATGCAAAGAAGTATATGGCGTTAAACTTTAAGTAACACAATTAAATATATATCGTTCAACTTGCAGTAACAATATGAAATATATGGCATTAAACGTGCAGTGACACACAGAACTATATAGCATTAAACTTGCAGTAACGTAATAAAATATATGTCGTTAAACTTGCAGTAATGCACAGAACTATACAGCATTAAACTTGCAGTAATGCACAGAACTATAAGGCATTAACCCTGCAGTAATGCAATGAAATATATGGCATTAAGCTTATAGTAATGCACAGAACTATACGGCAATAAACTTGCAGTAACACACAGAACTATATAGGGTTAAACTTGCAGTAACGCAATGAAATATTTGGCGTTAAACTTGCAGTAACGCACAGAACTATATGGCGTTAAACTTGCAGTAACGCACAGAACTATATGGCGTTAAACTTGCAGTATTACAATTAAATATTTGGTGTTAAACTTGCAGTAACGCACAGAACTATATGCCGTAAAACTTGCAGTAATGCAATGAAACATACAGCGTTAAACATGCAGTAATACACAGAACAATATGGTGTAAAAATTGCAGTAACGGAAAGAGCTATACAGCGTTAAAATTGCAGTAAAGCACAGAATTTTATAGCATTAAACTTGCAGTAAAGAACAGCACTATAAGGCAATCAAACCTTCAATAATTCAATTAAATATATGGCGTTAAGCTTGCAGTAATACTCAGAACTATACAGCATTAAACTTGTAGTAATGCACAGAACTATAAGGCATTAACCCTGCAGTAATGCAATGAAATATATGGCGTTAAGCTTGCAGTAACTGTCAGGGCTGGCTTAGCCCTTCCTTCTCTGGGCTGGCTGCTCAGCTGTCGGCTAATTGCCAGCTCTCTTCTCTCTCCACAGTTACGAGCTGTTTCTGATGATGTTCGTCTGACTTGCCTACTTAAAGCCATCCAGCTCACTTCACCTCAGCCTTCGCCTTGGTCACATCACAAGAAACCATCTCCTGTGGTTTGTTTAAAGACTGGCTTGCTATCATCCCTTCAGGCTCCTTATCCTGCTTGCTGTTGCTCTACTTGGATCCCTGACTTCTGGCCTGGCTGACTACCCGATCTGGTTATTGAACTCTGGCCTGACTGACTACTCTATCCGTTACTGGACCCTGGCTATGCTTTGACTACGCGTTTTCTATTTATCTTATATTTTTATTAATAAACAAGTGTGATTTAATTGTACTTCTGTCTCAGTCTGATTCATGGTTTCTGACAGTAACGCACAGAACTATATGGCAATAAACTTGCAGTAACACACAGAACTATATAGGGTTAAACTTGCAGTAACACAATGAAATATTTGGCGTTAAACTTGCAGTAACACACAGAACTATATGGCGTTAAACTTGCAGTAACGCAATTAAATATTTGGTGTTAAACTTGCAGTAACGCACAGAACTATATGGCGTTAAACTTGCTGTAACACACAGGACTATATGGTATTAAAATTGCAGTATTGCACAGAACTATACAGTGTTTAATTTGCAGTAATTCACGGAACTATATGGCATTAAATTTGCAGTAACGCAATTAATTAACCACTTAACGACCAGCGCAGGCCGATGTATGTCCTATTTTTGAAGAGGGATATCTCGGTAACGGCAGCAGCTGCTGCCACAACCGAGATATCCATCTCTTCGTTGGCCGGTCGTCTGCACCAAGATCACTGCTATAGGCGGCGGGAGAGGTGCCACCCACCTCCTGCTGCCCTCCCGTGCCCTCCGCTGCTTACCGGAGCCGTCAGTAGCAGCGAAGGTGATCTGGTCCTCTTCCTAGCTGGGTATAGAGACGAGTGAGGCTAAGATGGCCCCCCCCATCGTCTCTATACCATAGGAGGGTGGAAGCGACCTCAAAACGTCACTTCCGCCCATACCTCTTAAAGGTATATTTTTTTTATGTCATTTTTTCAAACGACTTTTTTTTTTATTGCATTTAAGTCCAAATATGAGATCTGAGGACTTTTTGATCCCAGATCTCATATTTAAGAAGACCTGTCATGCTTTTTTCTATTTAAAGGGATGTTTACATTCCTTGTAATATGAATAAAAGTGAGCATTTTTTTTTTAAACAGTGTAAAAATAAATAAAATAAATTAAAATAAATAAGAAAAAAAAAGGTTTTTAAAAACACCCCGTCACGACGAGCTCACGCGCAGAAGCGAGCGCATATGTGAGTAGTGCCTGCATATGAAAACGGCTGTCAAACCACACATGTGAGGTAGAGCGAAAGCAATAATTATAGCCCTAGACCTCCTCTGTAATGCAAAAAATGCAACCTGTACAATTTTTTTGAATGTCGCTTATGGAGATTTTTGAGGCTAAAAGTTTGACGCCATTCCATGAGCGGGCGCAATTTTGAAGTGTGACATGTTGGGTATCAATTTTCTCGGCGTAACAATAACTTTCACAATATAAAAAAAAATTGGGCTAATTTTACTGTTGTCTTATTTTTTTATTCAAAAAAGTTTATTTTTTCCAAAAAAAAATATTCTCTCGGCACAGGGTACCATGCCAAAGAAGGATTAATATACCGTACATATAATAATATATTATACACTATATAAATATAGCAGACATGTGGGGCTACAACAGTGAGGTGGCTTTACTAAAACTAAAGAGTGCAAAATCTGCTGCTCTACATGGAAACCAATCAGCTTCCAGGGTTTATTATCAATGCCATGCACAGCTACACCAGATTTTGCATGTTCCTGTTTTAGTAAATCAGTCCCAGTAAGGTCATAGGGCATAATTTCTGCAATTTTGTAAAAAAAAATTACAGTGTGCTTATTATGCCAAGCACAGCACAGTTTATTCACAAAAGGCAACAAAAATGCATATATTTTAGATATCTAACATTTTATACCTACCTGCATATACACTGTATGTGGAAGGTGTGGTTTCCTGACATTTTTCTGTTTTTATTTTCCAGCCTGTAAATCTGTTGCATTGCACAATGTTTTCAGTCTTTTAAACAATGTTTACAAGGTGTTATTCTTACAATTGTGTACATATACCCACAGCCTGTTTATTATTCCATTTGCTGTGCAGTTTGTTTTATCTGACAAAGGCAATTAAAGTAAATGTAATTTAGTTAACATTCTCTTATTCCCTACTGAATTTATAGGTGTAACAAAAGAATATTGTTGTCTTCCTGACATGGTGCTGTAGTTGCTATCAATACCAGTACTCCTGTTGAATGCTTACACTTTAGCAAGTTCTCAGAGGGTTTTTCCTACAGTTTTGTACATTTAGTGCCTCACAACTTAATTTAACCACTTCAATACAGGGCACTTAAACACCTTCCTGCCCAGACCAATTTTGAGCTTTCAGCGCTGTCGCACTCTGAATGACAATTGCAACGTCATGCTACACTGTACCCAAATGAAATTTTTATCATTTTTTTCTCACAAATAGAGCTTTCTTTTGGTGGCATTTGATCACCTCTACGGTTTTTATTTTTTGCTAAACAAATAAAAAAAGATTGAACATTTTTTTTGTTTCAGTTTCAAAACTTTGTAAATAAGTAGGTTTTCTCCTTCACTGATGGGCACTGATGGGGCTGCACTGACGGGCACTGATAAGGTGGCACTGATGGGCACCAATGAGGTGGCACCAATGAAGTGGCACTAATGAGGTGGCATTGATGGACACTGATATGTGACACTGATAGGCGGCACTGATAGGTGGCACTGATGGGTGAAATTGATGGGCACTGATAGGTGGCACAAATTGGCACTGATAGCTGGCATGGATTGGCATGGATAGGTGGCATGGATGGGCATGGATAGGCGGCACAGATGGGCATGGATAGGCGGCATAGATGGGCATGGATGGGCACTGATAGGTGGCATGGATGGGAACTGATAGGCGGCCCGGATGGGCACTGATAGGCGGCATTGTATTGTATTATACAGTACTGGCACACCCCCCACCGCCTGCGGATCATTTGAAGTCGGCATTGGCCCATCCAGAGGGGGTGTCTGCAAAATTAGCAAAGGAGGTAGATTTGGGCTGTATGGCGGGTCCGTTTTCCTCTCCGCCGCTAGATAAGTTAGTGGTTTCTCCTCTCGGGATGGTTCCCAAGAAGGAACCCAACAAGTTTACTTTGATTCATCATCTGTCCTATCGCAAAGGGGGTTCGGTCAATGAGTTCACAGATGCAGATATATGTTCAGTTTCATACGCTTCCTTCAACGTTGCGGTGTGTTGGGTTCGAGCCTATGGACGGGGGGCTTTATTGGCAAAAACTGATATTGAATCCACTTTTTGGTTGTTGCCAGTACATCCTGACAGTTTTCATTGGTTGGGTTGCAAGTGACAAGGGTCCTACTTTGTCGATCAGTGTTTGCCCATGGGGTGCTCAATTTCGTGTTCCTTGTTTGAAACTTTTAGTTCATTCTTCGAGTGGGTGGTCTGGGAGGTGGCTGGGCTTCCGTTGGTCATCCTCTACTTGATGCTACTAGATGATTTTTTGTGTATAGGGCTGGCTGAGTCTAATCAGTGTAGGATTTTGTTGGCTACTGTTCAGCACATGGCGGAACACTTTGACATTCCACTAGCAGCAGAAAAAACAGAAGGCACGGTTATGGCCTTGTGTTTCCTCATGATTTTGATTGACACTGTGGCCATAGAATGCCGCCTCTCAGAAGACAAGTTGACTCACTTGCAGGCGACGGTTATTGCGGCGTGGGGGGCTAGCAAGTTGACACTGTGCTGGCTTCAGTCGCTTCTGGGGGAGCTCAACTTTGCTTGTCGAATCATGCTGATGGGCAGGGTTTTTAACTGCCGGCTGGCGAAAGCTACATCGGGGGGTTATGGCTCCGGGGTATCACATTCGCCTTGACCCGGGAGCACAAAGCTGATCTGGGGATTTGGGAATCCTTTTTGGATTCTTATAACGGCAGGTCGGTGTGGATGTCAGAAGCCATGTCCAGTTTTGACTTAGAGTTGTTCACAGATGCAGCGGGATCGGCAGGTTATGGGGCGTATTTTGCAGGCCATTGGAATGGCATGAGGAAGGGTTTACTCAGAATTTGGCCCTCCTGAAACTATTTCCAAGCCTTAGGAATGGTAGACAGCGCAGGGCTGGCTGACTAGCAGGGACGGGGTGGTGCTGCATAGTTGGGCAGGAAGTGGAAGAGGAGGGGCCAGTCCACACAAGGAGCCGTGAGGGCAAGGAGCTTCCCACCCACCTGCCCTACGATTGGAGGAGCTTTGTGTGCTGGTATGGAGAGGGTTGCACGATTACTGGTTGGTGGTTATTTGGCGGGGTGCAAGGTCCTTGTTAAGGTCATATGGGCAACTAAAAGGCATGGTTTAGGGACCCATCTGAGGGCGGCTCACAGTTGGTATATGGGCACCTGCAAGTTGTCTCTGAGTCTGAGGCTTTAGCGACTTGAAGCCTGAGAAGTGACTCTGCTACCAATAAATACATTTCCATAATTAACATAAAATAACGTAATAACCTTTTATATCTATATACATATCTCTATATATCTATCTATATCTCTATATCTCTATATATATATATCTCTATATATATATCTCTATATATATATCTCTATATATATATATATATATATATATATATATATATATATATATATATATATATATATATGTATATATATATTTCCAGTTTTATCACCACCATGGGGCACAAGGTCCAATAGGCATAACCCATAACTGTACCTGCTAATAACCTTTTTACATATATATATATATATATATATATATATATATATATATATATATATATATATATATATATATATATATATATATATATATATATATATGTAAAAAGGTTTTTATGTTATTTTATGTTAATTATGGAGATGTATATATTGGTTAATAAAATGGCTTCTGTGGCCAATTCACTCCACCCATCTGTTGTGTGGTCATTAGAGGGAGGGATGGGGTTATTGGTGTCAGGATAAGCCATAGTTAATACCATAGTCAAGAATGCAGCGTTAAACTTTCAGTACTGTACTGAACTATATGGCTTTAAACTTGCAGTAACGCAATGAAATAAATGGGGTTAAACTTGCAGTAAAGCACAGAACTATATGGCGTTAAACTTACAGTAATGCAATAAGATATGTGGTTTTAAACTTGCAGTAACACACAGAACTATATGACATTAAACTTGCAGTAAAGCACAGAACTATATGGCATTAAATTTGAGGTAACGCAATGAAATAAATGGCATTAAACTTTCAGTACCACACAGAACTATATGGCGTTAAACTTTCAGTAACACAATGAAACATATGGCTTTAACTTGCAGTAATGCACAGAACTATATAGCGTTAAACTTGCAGTAATGCAATAAAATATACAGCGTTAAACTTGCAGTAACACACAGAACTATAAGGTGATAAACTTTCAGTAACGCAAAGAAATATATGGCGTTAAACATGCAGCAATGCACAGAACTATATGGCGTTAAAATTGCAGTAACATACAGAATTATACAGTGTTAAAGTTGCAGTAATGCACTGAACTATATGGCGTTAACCTCGCAGTAACGCAATGAAATATACATAGTTGAACTTGCAGTAATGCACAGCTCTATATGGTATTAAACTTGCAGTTTTGCACAGAAATATATGGCGTTAAACTTGCAGTAACACATAGAACTATATGGCATTAACCACTTCAGCCTCGGACCAATAAATACCTTAAGGACCAGAGGTCTTTTTGCAATTTCGCACTGCGCTGCTTTAACTGGTAATTGCGCGGTCATGCAATATTGCACCCAAACGAAATTTGCGTCCTTTTCTTCCCACAAATAGAGCTTTCTTTTGATGGTATTTGATTGCCTCTGCGTTTTTTTTTTTTTGCGATATAAATGGAAAAAGAGCGAAAATTTTGAAAAAAAAAGATATTTTCTTCTTTTTGTTATAAGAAAAATCGAATAAACTAAATTTTAGTCATACATTGAGGGCAAAATTTATTCAGCCACATGTCTTTAGTAAAAAAAATGTCAATAAGCGAATATTTTTTGGTTTGCGCAAAAGTTATAGCGTCTACAAACTAGAGTACATTTTCTGGAATTTACACAGCTTTTAATTTATGACTGCCGATCTCATTTCTTGAGGTGCTAAAATGGCAGGGCAGTACAAATCCCCCCCAAATGACCCCATTTTGGAAAGTAGACACCCCAAGGAAATTGCTGATGGGTATGTTGAGCCCATTGAATATTTATTTTTTTTGTCCTAAGGGATTGAATAATGACAAAAAAAAAAAAAAAAAATTTTTTTTACAAAAAGTTGTCACTAAATGATATATTGCTCACACATGCCATGGTTATATGTGGAATTGCACCCCAAAATACATTCTGCTGCTTCTCCCGAGTACGGGGATACCACATGTGTGGGACTTTTTGGGAGTCTAGTCGCGCACGGCACCCCGAAAACCAATCACCACCTTCAGGATTTCTAAGGGTGCAAATTTTTGATTTAACTCCTCACTACCTATCACAGTTTCGAAGGCCATAAAATGCCAAAATAGCACAAAACCCCCCCAAATGACCCCATTTTGGAAAGTAGACACCCCAAGCTATTTACTGAGAGGCATGTTGAGTCCATGGAATATTTTATATTTTGCCAAAAGTTGCGGGAATATTACAAACTTTTTTTTTTTTGCACAAAGTTGTCACTAAATGATATATTGCTCACACATGCTATGGGCAGAAGTCAAATTACACCCCAAAATAAATTCTGCTGCTTCTCCCGAGTACGGGGATACCACATGTGGGGGACTTTTTGGGAGCCTAGCCACGTACGGGACCCCGAAAACCAAGCACTGCCTTCCGGATTTGAATATAAAATGCTATAAAAAACAAACTAACCAGAGTCACCCGTAACACTTATACGGTGATCAGTGGTGAAAGGGTTAACTAGGGGCAATCAGGTGGTTCAAATTTTTATTAGGTAGTATATGGGGGTCCCTGGCGCTATATAAAAACCTGACGGGGAACCTAAATAACTAACTGGCTAACCAGCGTCACCAGTGACACTTATACTGTGATCGCTGGTGAAAGGGGGTGAAAGGGTTAACTAGCAGCAATCAGGGGGTTAAAACCATTATTGGGTAGTATATCGGGGTACCTAGCGCTATAAAAACCTGGCGGTGAACCTAAAAAAATAACTAGCTACCTAGCGACACTAGCGACACTGATGCAGCGTTCAGAAAAATGATCGCTTAGTGACACTGGCAAAAGGGGGTGAAAGGGTTAACTAGCGGAAATCAGGGGGTTAAAACCATTATTGGGTAGTATATCGGGGTACCTAGCGCTATAAAAACCTGGCGGTGAACCTAAAAAAATAACTAGCTACCTAGCGACTGTAGCGACACTAATGCAGCGATCAGAAAAACGATCGCTTAGTGACACTGGCAAAAGGGGGTGAAAGGGTTAACTAGCGGCAATCAGGGGGTTAAAAACATTATTGGGTAGTATATCGGGGTACCTAGCGATATAAAAACCTGGCGGTGAACCTAAAAAAATAACTAGCTACCTAGCGACACATGCAGCGATCAGAAAAATGATCGCTTAGTGACACTGGCAAAAGGGGGTGAAAGGGTTAACTAGCGGCAATCAGGGGGTTAAAAACATTATTGGGTAGTATATCGGGGTACCTAGCGCTATAAAAACCTGGCGGTGAACCTAAAAAAATAACTAGCTACCTAGCGACTGTAGCGACACTAATGCAGCGATCAGAAAAACGATCGCTTAGTGACACTGGCAAAAGGGGGTGAAAGGGTTAACTAGCGGCAATCAGGGGGTTAAAAACATTATTGGGTAGTATATCGGGGTACCTAGCGATATAAAAACCTGGCGGTGAACCTAAAAAAATAACTAGCTACCTAGCGACACTAGCGACACATGCAGCGATCAGAAAAATGATCGCTTAGTGACACTGGCAAAAGGGGGTGAAAGGGTTAACTCTAGGGGCAATCAGGGGGTTAAATCTTTATTGGGGGGTGATAGGGGGCTGCCCTGGACCTAACACTAACTGTCCTGACAGTTTTTACTGTCACAACTGACACTGAAGGCATTGATCAGTAAAGAAATGATCAATGCAATCAGTGACACTGTGACTGGGGGGGGAGGGGGGCGGGGGGGGGGGGATCGGGGGGCGATCGGGGGGGGGATCGGGGGGGGTTTGTGTGCCTGTGTGTACCTACATGTCAGTGTAGTGTTGGTGCACACTTACTTTTACTGTTCTCCTCGTAGTCCGGTCAAAAAGACCGCCCCGAGGAGAATGACATCACTTCCTCCTTCCTGTGTAAACAATACACAGGGGAGGAAGCTTCTCATTGGCCAGGAGCGATCCAGAGGGGGTGGCCGAAAACCAACGGCCATCCCCTCATCACGGAGCGCTCCTGGAGCGAACCGGACCGCCGTATCCAGCGGGAGGGGGTCCGATCGGACCCCCCACCCGCTGGAAGGCAATCACGTAGATGTACGTGATTATGCCTGCCTGTGCCATTGTGCTGACGTACAATGGCAATACGGCGGTCCTGAAGTGGTTAAACTTGCAGTAATGCACAGAATTATATGGCGTTAAACTTGCAGTAATGCAATGAAATATACAACGTTAAACTTACAGTAATGTATAGAACTATATGGCATTAAACTTGCAGTAATGCATAGAACTATACAGCAGTTTTGCACAGAACTATGTGGCGTTAAAATTGCAGTAAAGCAATGAAATATATAGCATTAAACTTGTAGTAACACATAGAAATATATGGCATTAAACTTGCAGTAATGCAATGAAATATATGGTGTTAAACTGGCAGTTATGCACAGAACTATATGGCATTAAAGTTTCAGTAACACAATGAAATATAGAGCGTTAAACTTGCAGAAATACACAGAACCATATGGTATTAAATTTGCAGTAACACAATAAAATATAATGCATTAAACTTTGCAATAATGCACAGAACTATATGGCGTTAAATTTGTAGTAACGCACAGAACTATACAGCTTTAAACTTGCAGTAACGCAAAGAAATATACATTGTTAAACTTGCAGTAACGCACAGAACTATATGACGTTAAACTTGCATTAATGCAATGAAATATATGGCATTAAACTTGCAGTAACGCAATGAAATATACAGCGTTAAATGTTCAGGAATGCACAGAACTATATGGCATTAAACTTGCAGTAACGAATTGAAACAAATGGCGTTAAACTTGCAGTTACCCACAGAACTATGCAGCATTAATCTTGCAGTAATGCACCACACTATATGGCATTAAACTTGCAGTAACGCAATGAAATATATGATGTTAAACTTGCAGTAACGCACAGAACTATATGGTGTTAAACTTGCATTAATGCAATGAAATATATGGCATTAAACTTGCAGTAACGCAATGAAATATACAGCGTTAAATTTTCAGGAACGCACAGAACTATATGGCATTAAACTTGCAGTAATGAATTGAAATAAATGGCGTTAAACTTGCAGTTACCCACAGAACTATGCAGCATTAAACTTTCAGTAATGCAGCACACTATATGGCATTAAACTTGCAGTAACGCAATGAAATATATGATGTTAAACTTGCAGTAACGCACAGAACTATATGGTGTTAAATTTGCAGTAACAAGATGAAATAAATGGTGTTAAACATGCAGTAACGCATAGAAATATGTGGTGTTAAACTTGCAGTAATACAATGAAATATGTGGCGTTAAACTTGTAGTAATGCACAGAACTATATGGTGTTAAACTTGCAGTAACACACAGAACTATACAGCGTTAACGTTTCAGTAATACATAGAACTATATGGCATTAAATTTGCAGCAATGCAATGAAATATATGACGTTAAACTTGCAATAACGCAATGAAATATGTGGCTTTAAACTTGCAGTAATGCACATAACTATATGGCGTTAAACTTGCAGTATCGCACAGAACTATATGGCGTTAAACTTGCAGTAACGCAATGAAATAAATTGCGTTAAACTTGCGGTAATGCACAGAACTATATGGCGTTAAACTTGCAGTAACGCACAGAACTATATGGAGTTAAACTTGCAGTAACGCAATGAAATAGATGGCGTTAAACTTGCAGTAACGCACAGAACTATATGGAGTTAAACTTGCAGTAACGCAATGAAATATATGGCGTTAAACTTGCAGTTATGCACATAACTATAAGACATTAAATTTGCAGTAACGCAATGAAATATATGGCATTAAACTTGCAGTAACACACAGAAATATACAGCATTAAATTTGCAGTAATGCACAGACCTTTATGGCATTAAATTTGCAGTAACACATTGAAAGAAATGATGTTAAAGTTGCAGTAATGCACAGAACTCTATGGAATTAAATTTGCAGTAACGTATTGAAATAAATGGCATTCAATTTGCAATTATGTACAGAACTATATGGCATTAAGCTTGTAGTAATGCAATGAAATATGTGGCTTTAAACTTGCAGTAATGCACAGAACTATATGGCGTTAAACTCGCAGTAATGCACAGAACTATATGGAGTTAAACTTGCAGCAACACATTGAAATAAATGGTGTTAAAGTTGCAGCATCGCACAGAACTATATGGCGTTAAACTTGTAGTAACGCAATGAAATAAATTGTGTTAAACTTGTAGTAATGCACAGAACTATATGGCGTTAAACTTTCAGTAAAGCACAGAACTATATGAAGTTAAACTTGCAGTAATGCAATTAAATAAATGGCGTTAAACTTGCAGTTATGCATATAACTATAAGACATTACATTTGCAGTAATGCAATGAAATATATGGCATTAAACTTGCAGTAACACACAGAACTATACAGCATTAAATTTGTAGTAATGCACAGACCTTTATGGCATTAAATTTGCAGTAACACATTGAAATAAATGGCATTAAAGTTGTAGTAATGCACAGACCTTTATGGCATTAAATTTGCAGTAACGCATTGAAATAAATGGCATTAAACTTGCAGTAATGCACAGCATTATATAGTATTAAACTCGCAGCAATGCACAAAATTATATGGCATTAAACTTGCAGTAATGCAATGAAATATGCATTATTAAACTTGCAGTAACACACACAACTATGAAACGTTAAACTTGCAGTAATGCACAGAACTATATGGCATTAAACTTGCAGTAACATAATGAAATATGTGGTTTTAAACTTGCAGTAACGCACAGAACTATATGGCTTTAAACTTGCTGTAACACACAGGACTATATGGTATTAAAATTGCAGTATTGCACAGAACTATACAGTGTTTAATTTGCAGTAATGCGCAGAACTATATGGCATTAAATTTGCAGTAACGCAATTAATTAACCACTTAACGACCAGCACACGCCAATGTACGTCCTATTTTTGAAGAGGAATATCTCGGTAACGGCAGCAGCTGCTGCCACAACCGAGATATCCATCTCTTCTGGCGCCGGTCCTCTGTACGATAACGGTGCTCTCCACAGCGGGTTCGCCGCAAGATCACCACTATCGGCGGCGGGAGAGGTGCCACCCCCCTCCTGCTGCCCTCCCACGCCCTCCAGCGCTTACTGGAGCCGTTGGTAGCGGCTTAGGCGATCGGGTCCTCTTCCTAGCTGGGTATAGAGACGAGTGAGGCTAAGATGCCCCCCCATTGTCTCTATACCATAGAAGGGTGGAAGCGACGTGAAAACGTCTCTTCCACCTATACCTCTTAAAGGTATATTTTTTTATGTCATTTTTTCAAATGACTTTTTTTTTTTGTTTTATTTTTTTTATTGCATTTAAGTCCAAATATGAGATCTGAGAATTTTTTGACCACAGATCTCATATTTAAGAAGACCTGTCATGCTTTTGTTGTTGTTGATGTTTACATTCCTTGTAATAGGAATAAAAGTGATCTTTTTTTTTATTTAAACAGTGTAAAAATAAATAAAATAAATAAGAAAAAAAAAAGGTTTTTAAAAACACCCTATCACGACAAGCTTGCGCGCAGAAGCGAGCGCATATGTGAGTAGCGCCCGCATATGAAAACGGCGGTCAAACCACACATGTGAGGTAGAGCGAGAGCAATAATTCTAGCCCTAGCCTCCTCTGTAAAGCAAAAAATGCAACCTGTAGAATTTTTTGAATGTCGCTTATGGAGATTTTTGAGGCTAAAAGTTTGACGCCATTCCATGAGCGGGCGCAATTTTGAAGTGTGACATGTTGGGTATCAATTTTCTCGGCATAACTATCTTTCACAATATAAAAAAAAATTGGGCTAATTTTACTGTTGTCTTATTTTTTTATTCAAAAAAGTAATTTTTTTTCCAAAAAAAAATATTCTCTCGGCACGGGGTACCATGCCAAAGAAGGATTAATATACCGTACATATAATAATATAATATACACTATATACATATAGCAGACATGTGGGGCTACAACAGTGAGGTGGCTTTACTAAAACTAAAGAGTGCAAAATCTGCTGCTCTACATGGAAATCAATCAGCTTCCAGGGTTTATTATCAATGCCATGCACAGCTACACCAGATTTTGCATGTTCCTGTTTTAGTAAATCAGCCCCAGTAAGTTCATAGGGCATAATTTCTGCAATTTTGTAAAAAAAAAAAATACAGTGTGCTTATTATGCCAAGCACAGCATAGTTTATTCACAAAAGGCAACAAAAATGCATATATTTTAGATATCTAACATTTTATACCTACCTGCATACACACTGTATGTGAAAGGTGTGGTTTCCTGACAGTGTTTTCAGTCTTTTAAACAATGTTTACAATTGTGTACATATACCCACAGCCTGTTTATTATGCCATTTGCTGTGCAGTTTGTTTTATCTGACAAAGGCAATTAAAGTAAATGTAATTTAGTTAACATTCTCTTCTTCCCTACTGAATTTATAGGTGTAACAAAAGAATATTGTTGTCTTCCTGACATGGTGCTGTAGTTGCTATCAATACCAGTACTCCTGTTGAATGCTTACACTTTAGCAAGTGAGTTCTCAGAGGGTTTTTCCTACAGTTTTGTACATTTAGTGCCTCACAACTTAATTTAACCACTTCAATACAGGGCACACCTTACAGCCCAGACCAATTTTGAGCTTTCAGCACTGTCGCACTTTGAATGACAATTGCACGGTCATGCTACACTGTACCCAAATGAAATGTTTATCATTTTTTTCTCACAAATATAGCTTTCTTTTGGTGGTATTTGATCACCTCTACGGTTTTTATTTTTTGCAAAACAAATAAAAAAAGACCGAAAATTTTGAAAAAAAAAATATTTTTTTTGTTTCAGTTTCAAAACTTTGTAAATAAGTACGTTTTCTCCTTCACTGATGGGCACTGATGGGGCTGCACTGATAGCCAATGATTAGGCGGCACTAATGGGCACCAATAAGGTGGCACCAATGAAGTGGCACTGATGAGGTGGCATTGATGGACACTGATATGTGACACTGATAGGCGGCACTGATAGGTGGCACTAATGGGTGAAACGGATGGGCACTGATAGGTGGCACAAATTGGCACTGATAGCTGGCATGGATAGGCGACATATATGGGCATGGATAGGTGGCACAGATGGACATGGATAGGTGGCACAGATGGGCATGGATATGCAGCACAGATGGGCATGGATGGGCACTGATAGGTGGCATGGATGGGCACTGATAGGCGGCACGGATGGGCACTGATAGGCAGCACAGATGGGCACTGATAGGTGGCATTGTATTATACTGTACTGATGGATGCCAATCAGTGCCAAACCATAATGCATGCCAATCAGTGATGCCCATTGTGGGCACTGATTGGCATCCATTGTTGGCACTAATTGGCATCCATTGTGGGCACTGACTGGCATCCCTGGTGGTCTAGAGTGGCATACCTGGTGCTGGGCATCCCTGGTGGTCTGGTGGTGTCCCTGGTGGTCCAGTGTGGGCATCCTTTATCATCGATTATCAGCGCAGCCCCCCCCTGTCAGAGGAGCAGCCGATCGGCTCTCCTCTACTCACGTCTGACAGACACGAGTGAGGAAAAGCCGATCACTGGCTCTTCCTATTTACACTGTGATCAGCCGTGATTGGACACGGCTGATCACATAGTAAAGAGTCTCCGTTGGAGACTCTTTACCGAGATCGTAGTTGCGGGGTGTCAGACTGACATATCGCAACAACAATCGCCGCGATGCGCACCCCGGGGGCTCGCAGCGGCTCAAAATCCTGATCATGTCATATGACGTCCGGTCAGGATTTTTAAACCACTATGCCGCCGTGTTTCTGCTATAGGGCGGGTGGCAAGTGGTTAATCAAAAAAGGAAAAATATATATATTTAAGATATCTAGATGCTGTTTTTCTTTTTGACCATCATCAAAAATATACATCTAGCTTACTCCAAAATAAATAAATATATATATATATATATATATATACACAAAGTTTGACACACCGCTCAACCGATCGCCGCGATGCACGCCCTGGCGGCTGTTATACTGAAGGACCTTCATATGATGCCCAGTCAGGATAACAGAACCTCTTCCCGGACGTCAATCTGCTATTGACCGAGTGGTAAGTGGTTAATGACTGTGTGTTGAGTTATTTTGAGGGGACAGCAAATGTACACTGTTATACAAGCTGTACACTCACTACTTTACATTGTAGCAAAATTTAATTTCTTCAGTGTTGTCTCATGAAAAGATATAATAAAATATTTACAAAAATCTTAGGGGTGTACTCGCTTTTGTGAGATGCAGTATATATTCTGTATATCCCCAATCTGGAGCACTCCCTGGACTACAGCGCATAGACCAGGCTGCCAACGCAGCAGTTCACACATAGCCAATGCTGCAGCTATTCTCTCTCTCCTAGGCTGCCAGTGATACATCACTTCCGCCCCTTGTAATGCAACTGGACCGCAAATGGCATTCCTCCACACATGGATGTTTGGCTGTGATGGATATTTGTTTTTACTTTTTGCATTTTTTAAATAAATCGTGATATACTTCACTATGGTTGTCCTCTTCTTCCTTCCATTTTTTCACTGATGATTGGATGTCTGTTGGACTGGTGTTGAGGTCTAGGGATTAGCATAATCTTTACAGCGCTTTTGACTACCTGTAATAGGTGTCATGAAGTTCTGAGGAGTAAGATGTGTGGCAGGTGATGGTGGTGAAAGATCTACAGTCACTCCTTATTGTTAACCAGAATTAAGAAGATTCACATGCACAGAATTGAATTTAATTTATTTTGGACATTCGCTAGATTTTTTTTATTTATGGAGGTTTATTTTTTGGATTATTTTTTTGGATTATATTAAATTGTTTGCTGACATAGTTTGTTATGCACTTTATAGTACATTTAAGTATAAGTATAAGTATAAGTAAGTATTTTGTCTTAAGAGACAGCACGGTTCAAACTAATTCAGCAATTAATTTTTTTCTCACATACGTTTTATTTACAACAAGCTGCTCTCACCAATATTGTTTGTCTATACTTATGACCATTTGGACAGGTTTAGGGTATTTAACCAACCCCTTTTGCCAATGATGGGAGGAGGAGAGAGAGAGGGCAGAGAAAGAAAGAGAACTAGCCATTTTTTAGAATTGTATTCAGCCACAGACAGAGCTGGAGGAAAGCCCCACTCACCAGCCAAGATCAAGAGTAGAGGAAACTGAGCTACCGTGAATTCTGGGAAAGACAGATCCTGGTGGGAGCAAATATGACTTGTCGGGAATGTAGTCCTGCGGGGAGATTGAGCCTGTATACATATTGGTTCTGAGACTACATAACCCAACATTACCAAAGATCTGAGGGGAGGAAAAGGAAGGACTTTTTTGGAACTTGCGGCAGTCTCAGATGGGATGTGGAGGAGCAAACACACAATATAACAGGCTGCTGTTGGGTCATTTGCCACAATGTCAGGGACACAGGGAGGCAGAATAGTGGATATTTCCTGGTTTATAGGGACGCAAGAATCCTGGTGTGGCAACTTGATCATGAAGAGGACAACGCTTCGGCTGACATTGCTGAGCCCTGGATGGAGAGCAGTAGGAGACAGGTCATCAACCTAACAGTTGGTGAGAGGCTTCTGGCCATAACCTAACACACCACCTACTAAGAACACCATTCACACACCTACACCTGATTTCGGAGGGAATTAATTTTGAGAATTCCAATGCCAGATTTGCTCCCCAAAGTAGTGGCCAGTAGGGAAGGGTTTGACAAAGACTGCTGAACCGTTGTCATACCATTGCCCTCCCTAGACAAGACCTTCCCCAGTGTAGGGATCATTCAGTAGTCTGCATGTTTATTACCAATTATTTACATTAATTTAATTCAACTGTTTCACATACTTGAAGTGTTTATTGCTGTTTTAAATTTCTTTGGTTATTGTAGTATTGTATAAATTGTTGCAATAAATATCCTATCTTCAAACACGGTGTGTAAGAGTGCATGGTGCTGCTTACAGAGCAGTGGACTCTGGGAACAGGGGACTCGAGAAAACAGCAGGTCCTGTGGGGGGAAGCTACACATTGAATTTAACACTGATGATGTGTTATATAGTGTATCACTAGGTGATTGGACACTGGCACACCCTAGACAGGAAGTTCAACCTCCTATATAACCCCTCCCCTTACTGGGAGTACTTCAGTTTTTTTGCCAGTGTCTTAGGTGTTGGTCACGAGTAAAGATGTGCTGTGCTAAGCTCTGCTGGAATATCCTCACTGGGGCTAGCCATGCAACCGGATCCATTCAAGGTGTCTTTTCCAGGCCGAATTGAATGGTGCCCAGGTCTCGTGTCTGAAGAAACAAGGTTTTACCTGTAACGCTTCTCTTTTTAAAGAGCTGGACCTCGGGATCCAGTATTTGTTTTTTTTAGCCATTTTCCTGGCGGGATGCTTTACAGGCCCAGAATTGCGGATACCGCTATTCAAGGGGGCCCCAGTCTCTGAAGGTTTTCCTCTAAACGGAGCCCACCGTGAGAGGTGAAGATTGGGTCTGTTACACAGAACCCTGTAGCTGGGTAAGGTAAGGGAGACTCCTCAAGAATTCTAGTGGGTTTCTCCATTAAGTAAATGCATGCTATGCCTAAAGTTGCCACCAGGGGCTGACATACCTTTCATGCCTGATCTGTCTGTCTCAGTGTCCACGCTGTACGCTCCTCCAGCCATGCTCCAGGTAGGATATGGGTAGGTTTTTTTTCTTTCCTGGATTCCCGCCCCACGGCTTAGGGGGCCGGGGTAAGCCTCAGCAGGGAGCGGTAGTATACTACACCACCCACCACCATCCCCCGCTGCCGCCGCCGTCATTACAGTGGCTTCACATCCACGGGCCCTTCTCTCTCCTCCACCCCAGCCTCCCCTCCATGCTTGCCCAAGAGATCAGAGCCTCGGCTCGCCCGGGAAATGCTCATTTTTGAAAAAAGCGAGGGGGTGGAAGGGGTGGTCGGTGGAGGGGGAGCGGAGTGTTAGGTACACACAGCTTATAGAGGGACACAGAGAAGGTGGGGAGTGGGGGACACAGGTATTCCCAAGCTGCATTTACTTAAGCACTAGACTGAGTCTTGAGAGCAGCGGCAGTTGCTGAACTACATTGCTCAGCAGTCAGTGCATTTTTTGTGGTACCTCTACCTTTTTTTGCTTGGCATTATGGGCAGAAGAGGTACAAATACCCTGAGAAATAGGGGCTCAAAGGGATCCCCCTCAGGCTCTGAGGACCCCCCTCTGCAGCACTTTCCCCCCTTGAGGGACCTGGGGAAGCTGGCCAGGATGAGCCGTCGGGGTCAGGGGCTGCAACTGCTTCTGGCACTTCAGCCCCTGTATACATTACGCAGGAGGTTTTTTATTCAACCATAAATGGATTAGAGGAAAGATTAGTGGCCTTAATCGCATCTTCACTTAGTGGAAGAAAACACACTAGGTCCCCCTCTGCCACCCAGGACCCTCAAGCAGAGGAACTCTGGGAAAAAAAAGAGGAATCCCCCTCAGAAGACCAGGATGAGACTGAAAAATCAAGTGGAGAAGGGCCCTCTTCAGCTTCTCAGGATGAGAAGTTGTTGGTGCAAATTCTTGCTGGATTGGTCCGCTCCACATTTAAGTTGCCCGCATCTGAGTCAGTTAAAGAACCCTCCTCTTGTTTGGGTTCACTGAAGCCTCCTCAAACTGCAGATCCCTTTCCTGTTCATAGTTTACTGCAAAAGCTTATTTATTCTGAGTGGGAACACTCAGATAAACATTAGCTTTCAACACTTTATCCTATGGAGAAAAAATTTACTAAGATGTGGGGTATACCGGCCATATCCTCCGTAAATAAAAGTCTGGCTTGTCCTGTTGACAATGCTCAGATGCTTAGAGATCCAACTGATAAAAACAGAGCTTTCTTTTGGTGGTATTTAATTACTGCTGTTTTTTTTTTTTTTTTTTTTTTTTGCGATATAAGCAAAAAAGAGAGACATTTTTTTAGTTTCTATTGTAAAATTTAGCAAATTAAACATTTTTCTTCCTATATTTGGGCCAAAATGTATACTGCTACATATCTTTAGTAAAAATAACCCAAATAAGTATATATTATTTGGTCTCTGTGAAAGTTATAGCGTCTAAAAGCTATGGTGCAAATCATTGAAAAATTATCACATCTGATCACAGCTGATGCACTGAAGGCCTATCTCATTTCGTGAGACCCTAACAAGCCAGGAAAGTACAAATACCCCCAAACTTACCCATTTATGGAAAGCAGACATTCCGAGGTATTTAGTAAGAGGCATGGTGAGTTTTGTGAAGTTGTATTTTTTTCCCACAATTCTTGGGAAAATTATATATTTTTTTTTACAATAATAAAATTGTCATAATAACAAGTTATTTCTCTCACACAGCACATGCATACTTGCAATGACACCCCAAAATACATTCTGCTACTCCTCCTGAGTATAGTGATACCACATGTGTGAGACTTTTACATAGCCTGGCCACATACAGAGGTCTAACATCCAAGTAGCACCGTCAGGCGTTCTACGAGCATAAAATGCACATCTCATTTGATTACAACCTATCACACTTTTGAAGGCCCTGGAGCACCAGGTCAATGGAAATGCCAACAAAATGACCCCATTTTGGAAAGCTAACACCCCAACATTTTTTTTTTTTTTACATAAAGTTGTCCATTTATAAGATATTTATAACACATAGCATGTACATAGCAAAAATGACACCCCAAAATACATTCTGCTACTCCTCAGTATGGCGATACCAAATGTGTGAGACTTTTACACAGCCTGGCCACATACAGAGGTCCAACATTGAAATAGCACCGTCAGGCATTCTACATGCATAAATTACACATCTCATTTCTCAACCACCTATTACAGTTTTGAAGACCCTGGAGCACCAGGACAATGGAAACGCCCACAAAATGACCCCATTTTGGAAAGCTAACACCCCAACGTATAATCTATGAGGCATAATGAGTCTTTTGAACGGTTCATTTTTTTCCAGAAGTTTTTGGAAACTGTGGAAAAAAAATGAAAACCCATTTTTTTTATATATACAAAGTTGTCAATTTATAAGATATTTCCAACACATAGCATGTACATAGCAAAACTGACACCCCAAAATACATTCTGCTACTTCTCCTGAGTATGGCGATACCACATGTGTGAGACTTTTACACAGCCTGGCCCAACATCCACGTAGACCTGTCAGGTGTTCTAGGAGCATAAATTACACACATAAATTCCTGCCAACCTATCACATTGTTGAAGGCCCTTCATATTTCTAACACATAGCATGTACTGTACATACCAATTACAAACCAAAATACATTCTGCTGAGCAAAGAGTAAAGAAAAGTGCAGTTTTAGTAGTGCAGTGGTCCACAGAGGAGAGCATCGGTCCAGGCAGCAGGCAGGAACGTTGACAGCGACAGCAAAACAGGCAGTAGGCAGGAATAGTCAGTACAGGTAGAGATGTTGTCATCACAGCCAATGCATGGGTCCAGATAGCAGGCAGGAATGTGGTCAGCAGCAGCAAAAGGATCAAAGGATCGTCCATGCAGCAGGCAGGAATACTGTCCATAGTTAGTACATGCAGCAGGCAGAAGTATGGTCAGCACAGCCAAAGTATTTGTCCAGGGAGCAGACAGGACCATCAAACTTAGGGCATCGGTCAGGAAAGAATGGGGACAGGGGTAGAGGCTTCTCCCACCCAAATTGCTTTGAAGCCTCCGGACAACCAGATCCTGTTCTGGGAACACAGAAAACCAAAAACAGTTTTTCTGAACTCCGAACACTATTCTGGAGCCCTTCACATATGTGAGACCCCTGTGTAGCAGGGTAAAGATCAGTCAAAGGGGCAGGCAAAAACATGGTCAACAGGCCAAGGTCAGTTCAGGTAAAAGACCAGGATCAGTTCACGTGAAAAGCAGAAACATGGTGAATAAACAATGCAGACGGTAGGCAGAGGCATAGTCGAGAAACAGGCCAGGGTCAGTTCACATGGAAGACCATGATATAGTTGGTTGAAGCAGGGAAATATTCATGACAGAAATTGAAAACGGGGAAATGGCAGTATTAGAAATATGGGCTAATAGTTTTCCAGAGTGTGCTATCGCCTGAAGCATTCTCCGATGCCAAGGCCAGGTTGGGAGACACAGTTGGGACAATGGAAGCTGGTATCTAATTCCTCTTTTGGTGTACACCCAACATTTTTTTGGGCGTCGTCTTCTGGATCCTGATGGTGGAATATGGCCCAGAAAATGATGCTCATGTAGTCTGCTGCCAGAATCTGAGCCAATGTTTTCTGGGGGGCATACTTGTTGGTAGATAAGGGAAGTGACAATGTCTTCAATAAACTTTATGAAGGTGGTGGGTGTTTCTGTTGATTTTTGGTAGATAATGAAAGAATTTAAAAGGGCCAAATGAAAAAAGTAAATTGTGACTTTTCTTGTTGAAAGATAGGACTGCAATATCTGGTAATTTAAATCCACCCCCCCATGAATTTATTATACTCGCTGATACAGGAAGGCTTGTGAACGGGACTGCTTCTTCTGTGAAGTTCCACCGAGGTGTCATCGTGGATGGTGGACATCATGTACACGTCTTTCCTATCCCTCCACTTCACAGCCAACACTTACACATTCCTCAAGCTTGCCGATTCCCCCCTTTGAATGGTTGTGGCGACAAGATGCTGTGGGAAGCCCTTTCGGTGTTTCATTGTTGTACCACATGTCAAAGTTTTTTTAGAGACAGGTGGCGGAGAAGGGGCAAACTAGTGTAATAGTTGTCCATGTAAATATGATACCCCTTTTGGAGGAGTGGGAATGCCAACTCCCAAACTATCTTTCCACTTATTCCCATGTACAATGGACACTCAGGGTGCAGGAGCTGGGAATCTTTGCCTTTGTACACGCGGAATGAGTGCACATAACCGCTGGCGTTTTTAAAGAGCTTGTTGAGCTTCAAGCCGTGCCTCGCTCTCTTGCTGGGCATATATTGCTTAATTCCCAGCCGGCCTGTGAAATGCACCAGGGATTCGTCCACACATATGTTTTTGTCAGGGACATAAAGTTCAGAAAACTTCTTGGAAAAAAAATTAATTAGGGGGCGAATTTTATATAGTTTATCAAAAGTTTGGGTGATTTCGTGGGGGGGGGGGGGGGGGCACTGTGAGTTGTTCACTGAAATGCAGGAAGCGCATTATAAGTTCGTATTGGGACGTGGACATGGCTGATGAAAAAACTGGCATATGATGGATGAGTTTGGTCGACCAGTACTTATGCATTTAATTTTTTTTGTAAGCCCCATGTTGAGCATTAGGCCTAAAAACAATTTAAGCTCCACCACTGTTAGGGGTCGCCATTCAAAAGGGCGGGCATAGCTGGAGATGGGGTTGGTTGCAATAAATTGTTCAAAAAGGTTGGTTTGGTCCATGATGCCTTGAAGCAATTCATCAGGGAAAAATAAATATAGAAAATCCATTTGGGAAAAACCCGCAGTGTTGACCTGCACACCTGGCTGTGCTGTAAAAGGGGGGATCGTGGCTGACCCTGTGGTAGAAGGCAGCCACAATGGGTTTGCCAAGCCTTCTGGAAGCTGGGTTTGAGCCCTAATTCTTTGGCGTGCACTGGGCCTTTCCTCCTGGGGTCTAGCAGCACTTGTACTTGGCCTCTCCTCCTGGGGTCTACCGCCGTTGACACTGCTGGTAGCTGCCTGGTCTTCAGACCATCTTCTTTTATGACGGACTGCTTCCTCCAATTCAGATCCTGATGTGCTGCCTTCAGGGGGCTCATATTCCGAAACAGAATCGGAAACAGAACTGAGCGGTGAGAGCTCCCCATTGCTCTCATTGGTCAGACTGAGTATTTGGCAAGTGGTGGGTATTCTGGTGAGGTGGTGGGTACTCAGGTGGCGGGTACTCTGGTGGCAGATGGTGAGGTGGCGGGCATTCTGGTGAGGTGGCGGGTACTCTGGTGGCAGATACTCTGGTGGCAGGTGGTGAGGTGGCGGGTACTCTGGTGGTACTCTGCTGGCAGGTACTCTGGTGGCAGGTACTCTGGTGGCAGGTGGTGAGGTGGCAGGTACTCTGGCGGTGGGTACTCTGGTGGCAGGTACTCTGGTGGTAGGTGGTGAAGTGGCGGGTACTCTGGTGGCAGGTACTCTGGTGGTAGGTGGTAAGGTGGAGGGTACTCTGGTGGCAGGTACTCTGGTGGCAGGTGGTGAGGTGGCGGGTACTCTGGTGGCAGGTACTCTGGTGGCAGGTACTCCGGTGAGGTGACAGGTACTCCTGGTGACAGGTTCTCTTTATTTGGGGGGGGGCAATCTGGGCACGGTAGTTCATGTATATGGTACAATATGTGTAACTCACTGTTAGCTGATCTCCTCCTCACACTGAATGAATGAATGAATGAAATACTTATATAGCGCACAATGCGAACTGAATCGCCTCTAGGCGCTGTGGCGAGCTTTGATCATCTGCTAAAAGAGGAAGGTCTTGAGTTTTTTCCTAAAAGCCAGGTGATTTTCTTCCAGGCGGATGTTTATTGGTAGAGCATTCCATAGCCGAGGCCCTTGGACAGCGAATCTCCGATCCCCCTTGGATTTATACCGGGCTTTGGGCACGAGGAGGAGGTTTTTGTTGGCTGATCGAAGACACTGGATCGGTGTGTGAAGAGGAGAACCCAGCAATAGGAGTTACACACAGTTTGTTTACATTTAGTGACAGGCTGTCATTGGACACAGCCAGTCACTAAATAGCAAATTTCATTGGCTTTTTACACTGATCGGGGCTGGGCTGTATCCAAGGGAAAAACCTCAGCCAGCCTCATGACGGCACTGCTCGTCCCCGGGAGCGTGCACGTGTGTGCCGTGCACGGTGCTTCCCGCAGATACACAAGCAGCTAGTGACGGATCACAGCTGGTAAAGCTGCTCGCCGCTGCCACTCCAATACCCCCATCGGGGAACGGCTGTGTCCCCAGGGACACATACCGGATCCCCGATTGCCGCTCTGTGGGCCCCCGGAGGCCCACAGTAGCAGCGGAGATCTGAGGACGTCATATGACATCCACCCAGGATTTGAGATCTCATCTGTAGACGTCATTTGACTATGGCTGGGTATTGAAGTGGTTAAACAGGTGCTCAAAGTTTTACCTGAACAGCAAGCCCGGGGGTTGGCCAACCTACCAGTGGCTTATGCTTGGGTTGGTACATAAGCGTAGAATTTTATGGTTGAAAAATTGGTCAGACATTCACCAAGCTACTGGCTGGGTTTCCCTTTCGTGGTGCAAGATGGGTTTGGGGAGGATTTGGACAATTATATCCAAAGGATCTCTAGTGGTGAAAAGCACCCTTTTGCCAGTTAAGAAAAGGAGTAAACGTCCCTCCTACAAACTAGATCTTTTTCCAGTGCCAGGAGCATTAGCCTCCAGGCAGTCACAATGGCCTCCCCCGTCAGGCTCAAAAGTTAAATCTTAGAACCAACCCCAGGGACGAAAGAAGTCCTGAGGGAGGAAATCTACAAGACAAAACGCTAAAGCCTCCTTATGAAGGGGCACACCCGCTCGCTTGAGTGCGGGGAAGACTGCTAAAGTTCTCAAGGGTCTGGCAGGAGGATTTTCAGGAAAAATTAGTGGTCTCCACAATAACTCTGGGTTACAAACTAGAGTTCCAAGAATTCCCCTCTCCTCGTTTCCTCAGATCAAATGTCTCCAAAGACACAGAGAAAAAGAAGTCTCTCTTTCTAGCATTGGAGCGACTTTTGTCCCAAAAAGTTATTGTGGTAGTTCCTACGCAAGAGCAGGGATTGGGGTTTTATTCCAACCTTTTCACGGTGCCAAAGCCAAATGAAGATGTCAGACCCATTCTAGATCTCAAAGATCTAAACTGATTCCTAAAAGTACGGTCCTTTTGCATTGATTCAATCCGATCGGTAGTCTCCATCCTACAAGTAGGAAAACTTCTGGCGTCAATTGACGTCAAGGATGCTTACCTGCATGCAGGGGCGGATCCAGGGGGGGCAACGGGGCAATTGCACCCCCTGAGAAAATAGTGAGTGGGTGAGCCGGTGGGTGACTGAACAGGCCAGCGGGTGAGCGAGCGGATGGGCAATCATGCCGGCGGGCTGGCGTGTGACTGAGCAAGCAGACAGGTGTTGTCAGGAAGCCGCTGCTCATCTGAATATGTGACTGAAGGGACGTTGCGTCGCGGCCATCTTGGTACTCCCGCACTCGTCGACAGTAAGACTAGTGTTGTAAGTCGGCAAATGGACATCTTTATACACCCACCGGAGTATTGCTTTTCCCAGGTATTTTTAAAAGTAAACTCAACTTATATTTCACAAAATAAACTGAGTTTACTGTTAAAAATAACTGTGAAAAGCAAGACTCCGGTGGGTTATAAAGATGTCCGCTTGCTGACTTCTAACTCTAGGCTTACTGTAGACAAGTGGGGGTGTACAAAGATGGTCACAATGCAACATCACTTTGTGACAATCTGCATATTGTGGCAGGTGATGTTGGCAAGTGACAATTCACACCTGGTGGCAGGGGATGTGGCAAGTGACATGGCAAGTAACAATCTGCATTTGGTGGCAGCCAATGGTGGCAAGTGACATGCTGCATCTGGTGGCAGGCGATGGTAGAAAGTGACACACTTCATCTGGTGGCAGGAGACATGGCAAGTGACACGCTGCATCTGGTGGCAGGCAACGTAGCAAGTGACACGCTGCATCTGGTGGCAGGCAACGTAGCAAGTGACACGCTGCATCTGGTGGCAGGCGACGTGGCAAGTGACGCGCTGCATCTGGTGGCAGGCGAAGTAGCAAGTGACACGCTGCATCTGGTGGCAGGCGACGTAGCAAGTGACACGCTGCATCTGGTGGCAGACGACGTAGCAAGTGACACGCTGCATCTGGTGGCAGGCGACATAGCAAGTGACACGCTGCATCTGGTGGCAGGCGACGTGAAAAGTGACACGCTCAGGGCTCCCACTGATTCTACATTATGGTGAGCTGAACTATTTAATTTTATATTACAATGTAATAATAGAAATAATGCGCTTCAATCATCCTGACACTATATTAATCATGGCGCTGTGATGATTGAAGCGCTAACACCAACCATTGCCTCCCCAACAAATTGCCGCAAAATTTTCTGGCAGTGCCCCGCCCGAGACTAGGCTCTGGATCCACCCCTGCCTGCATGTACCTATTTCCCCTGCTTATCAAAAATATCTGCGTTTCAAAGTAGAAAAACACCATTTTCAGTTTGTAGCTCTGCCTTTTGGGCTAACCACTGCACCTTGATGTTTACAAAGATCTGGCTCCTCCTCTAGCCAGATTAGGATCCCAGGGTATAACGCTAATAGCGTACCTAGACAACCTGCTCTTGATAGATCGGTCGGTAGCCCGCTTGGACCAAAACTTAGTCACCACAATCAACTACCTGGAATACCTAGGTTGGGTCCTAAACCTAGAGTCTTCTAAAGTCTTCTTTAAAACCAGTAAGAAGACTGCAGTATTTAGGTCTGGTCATAGATACAGCCCAGAAGAGGGTATATTTACCCCAGGCAAAAATCAATGCCATAAAGAGACTGATTCAGGTTGTCAGGGCAAAGAAGGGTCCTTCCATTCGCCTTTGTATGAGGCTGCTGGGGAAGATGGTGGCTTCATTCGAAACTATTCGAGACTGCTTCAAAACAGTATCATGTCTGCCTGGAACAAAAAAGGTCCAGGCGTTAGATTTTCCGATGTACCTGTCTACTACAGTGCATCAGAGCCTCAGTTGGTGGTTGATACCCGAGAATCTGCAAAAAGGAAAATCCTTTTTACCAGTTACCTGGACAGTGGTAACAACAAATGCCAGTCTTTCAGGTTGGAGCACAGTTCTGGAACAGTCGACTGTCCAGGGGAGGTGGTCCAAGACCGTGAGGAACTTACCCATCAACATTTTGGAGATCCGTGCGGCACATTGAGCCCTAAAAGCCTGAATGCTCAGGTTACAAGGTTGCTCTCAGGATCCAGTCCAACAATGCTACAGCAATGGATTATATCAGTCACCAAGGAGGAACCAGGAGTTGTGCAGCTCAGGAAGAAGTAAACCAGATCTTAATCTGGGCAGAAAAGCATGTGCCGTGCATATCGGCAATCTTCATTCCGGGGTAGAGAACTGGCAGGCGGACTACTTAAGTCGCCGGCAGTTAGTCCCAGGGGAATGGTCTCTTCACCCTGACATCTTCTTGGCCATATGCCAAAGATGGGGAGTTCCAGATGTACATCTCTTTCCATCCAGGTTCAACAACAAGATCGACAACTTTGTGTCAAGAACAAGGGATCCACTTGCATGCGGGACAGATGCGTTGGTGACTCCGTGGCTTCGGTTCTCTCTGATTTATGCATTCCCTCCTATTCTGCTGCTGCCACGACGTCTTTGCCGGGTCACGCAGGAAAAGAAGTCGGTGCTTCTGGTGGCCCCAGCGTTGCCCAGAAGAGCTTGGTATGCAGAAATAGTGAAGATGGTGGTAGGCTCCCCTTGGACCCTACCGTCACATCCATACCTGCTATCCCAGAGACCTGAATTTTAGTTCTGTCAGCTTTACAGAAGCAGCCTTTTGAACTGATACGTCAAATTCTCTTAGTTCTGTTGACAAGGAAATTCATTTTTCTGGTGGCCATTTCTTCTGCCAGAAGAGTATCAGAATTAGCATCCCGTTCTTGTAAAGAGCCATATCTAATAATGCACAAGGATAGAGTGTTGTTACGCCCTCATCCAAGCTTTCTACCGAAGGTGGTTTCAGGTTTTCATCTAAACCAAGATATTGTTCTGCCTTTCTTTTTTCCAAATCCCTGTTCTGTGGAAGAAAGGTCAATACATTCTTTGGATGCAGTGAGAGTAGTCAAAGCCTATCTGGAAGGATGTTTTGTTTGTATTGCCAGAAGGTCCTAAAAGAGGACAGGCAGCGGCGAAATCTACTATTGCTAAAGGGATTTGACAAGTAATTGTTCAAGCTTATGGTTTGATGCAGTAAGTTCCACCTTTTCAGATCAAGGCACACTCCATTAGGGCTATTAGTGCTTCATGGGCAGTGTATCACCAGGCCTCCATGGCTCAAATCTGCAAGGCCGCAACCTGGTCGTCAGTCCATACATTCACCAAATTTTATCAGGCGGATGTGAGAAGGCATGAGGATATCGCCTTTGGGCGTAGTGTGCTACAGGCAGCGGTACAAGGTTCTCAGGTCTGATTACACCCTACTTTGTGTGGTTCCCCTCCCCTCAGATAGCATTGCTCTGGGACATCCCATTAGTAATTACGGAGACTCTGTGTCCCGTGATGTACGAGAAAGAAAATAGGATTTTTTTAACAGCTTACCTGTAAAATTATTTTCTTTTGAGGTACATCACAGAACACAGAGATCCCTCCCCTCTTCTAATACATTTATAGTGTATTAGAAGAGGTGCAAGGGGAGGGGTTATATAGGTGTTTGAAATTCCTGTCTAGGGTGTGCCAGTGTCCAATCACCTAGTGATACCCTATATACCCCATCAGTAATTACTGAGTCTCTGTGTCCCGTGATGTACCTCAAAAGAAAAGGATTTTACAGGTAAGCTGTTATAAAAATCCTATTTCTTGGAGAAAAATATATAAATACAAAAAACTTTAATTAGCAAAGTAATTCCATATACAATTCTTACTTCCAAAATGTATTTCCAAAATAGAATAGAATAAATCACATTGGAAAAAAAATATTCTGCATTCCATAGTTATTGATAATAATGACCAGGTCCATGTCCTCTGACCTTGTTAGCATGATTCTACAGTTAAAGCGTTGATAGGGGTAGGAGGAGGTAGCACATAACAGTTTGCTTGCGGGGGAGTAAATTTTTCCCTGGTAATAATGTCACACCCTGAAAGTTGCAAAGTCCTTGTTTGAGCTGAGCCCAAAATCATATAAAAAATTGTCTGAAAAAACCCAGTATGTGATAAAAAGCAATCATAAACTGAATATGCAAAGTCCAAACATAAAAATTAAGTGAAGAAAAGTCCAAAAACTGTTAAGTGATGATTATCCACCCTGACAGGTGATATCAGTGCTTTGAAAGAAAAATACAAATTCCTCCTCCCATTAGTATCAAGAAAGACTTACCAGACAGCCATGACCTTCTTATGATAGGAAGGTTGGACAATGCATCTGCCCAAAAGGGCTTCTAGAATTCCGTCCAGCCTGGATCTTCTAAATGCTGGCATACTGCCACTCAGTTGTGATGAAAAGTGTAGGGCAGAGCCTACTGTGACGTCATTGCGTTAACGGAAGTTTACGCGCAGTAATTTTGTATGTCAGCCGGAGTTTCATTTTATCCCATTTTTAATGAGTGTTATTCTTTACTATTAAAAAAACATAGAGGCCCCTTGTGTGATGAGTGTAAATATCCCAGCATTTATAGGATCCAGCCTGGAAGGACCTCTAGTAGCCCTTTTGAGCAGATGCGTTTATCCGACCTTCCTATCATAAGAAGGTAATAGTTGTCTGGTAAGCCTTTTCTGGATACTATTGGGTGGAGGACTTTGTATTTTTCTTTTAAAGCACCGATATTATCAGTTTTTGGACTTTTCTTCACTTAATTTTGACGTTTGGATTTCGACATTGCATTTTCAGTTTATGATTGCTTTTTATCACATGCTGTTTTTTTTATCACTTGCTATTTTTTTTAAATAATTTTGGGGACAGAGCAACATGTTTATAGATTTAGGTCCATAGCCCTTGTGGTCCATAGTCTATGCTGATTGTTGCTAAAAGCCATTATGCCTGTTTTTGGGTATCCTGTGCCCTAATCCTCTCACCTCCAATTTACTTTGCCTTTATAAATTATTCAAATGTATTAAAGTGACTAGCACCCATTTCCTTTCACCCAACAGAGAGTCAAAGATTCCATTAACCTTGGGTTTGAAATGCTAGCCCATGAAGCCACTCAGAGATCTTTCTCAACTGCCCAAGGGTAAGGATATGCTACAATACAATGCATACTGCACTAAAAAGAGGGTGACAAGGAGCATTTGTGCACTTGTATTGTATCTTACATACAGTACTGAATAAAGAGGGAGACAAGGTGTAGGTGTAAGTCTGAATTATACCCTGCATACTGTACACAGAGTATATTTGTTCTATTGTTATTATCTCACATGGACAGTGTCAGATAGCTAGATCTGTGCTAATGTATGTCTGGTCACCTTCCAGTATATTAACCACTTCCCGACCAGCGCACGACGATGTACGTCGACAGAATGGCACGGGCAGGCATATAGGCGTACATGTACGTCCAATATTCGATGCCGCCCTGCCATCGGGAGCGCGCCGCCGGCGGCGCGCTCCCGCGCTGGTCGGGACCCCCGTGAGTCCGGTCGCGGGACCCGCGGACTCGATCGCCGCGGGCATCCCCGCGATCGTCTCACGGAGCGGGCCCGAATGGAGGAAATGCTGTATAAACAACATTTTTCCATTCTGCCTAGCAACTAGTGACGCTGATCTCTGCTCCATGTGATTGGAGCAGAGATCAGTGTACACTAAATGAAAGCCCAACCCCCCCACAGTTAGTAACACACCCCTAGGAACACTTAACCCCTACACTGCCACCCACTGGTTAACCCTTTCACTGCCAGTGTCATTTACACAGGAATCACTGCATTTATATAGCAGTGATTACTGTATAAATGACAATGGTCCCAAAAATGTGTCAAAAATGTCCGATGGGTCCCCGACAATGTCGCAGTCACAATAAAAATCGCAGATCGCCGCCATTACTAGTAAAAAAAAAAATAATAAAAAATTATTAATAAAAATGCTATAAAACTATCCCTATTTTGTAAACGCTATAACTTTTGCGCAAACCAATCAATAATCGCTTATTGCGATTTTTTTTACCAAAAATATGTAGAAGAATACGCATCGGCCTAAATTGAGGGAAAAAAATGTTTTTTTATATATTTTTGGGGGATATTTATTATAACAAAAAGTAAAAAATAATGCGTTTTTTTCAAAATTGTCGCTCTATTTTTGTTTATAGCGCAAAAAATAAAAACCGCAGGGGTGATCAAATACCACCAAAAGAAAGCTCTATTTGTGGGAAAAAAAGGACGTCAATTTTGTTTGGGAGCCACGTTGCACGACCGCGCAATTGTCAGTTAAATCGACGCAGTGCCGAATCGCAAAAAGTGGTCTGGTCTTTGACCAGCAAATTGGTCCGGTCTGAAAGTGGTTAATAAGTGAACTTGTTTATTGCAACATTGCGGTTCCTGTTATTTTTGTTAATCCTGTCCCTTCTGGTTTGGGATTCTATAGCTAACTTATCTTAGGGCTCAATAACTGGCATATAATGGAGCCAGGTTAGGCACTAGATGGCCACTTCTGGTATTTAGAAGCC
This sequence comes from Lithobates pipiens, assembly GCF_037356315.1. Taxonomy (NCBI): domain Eukaryota; kingdom Metazoa; phylum Chordata; class Amphibia; order Anura; family Ranidae; genus Lithobates; species Lithobates pipiens. Next base: position 114,827,523 of record NW_027507785.1, on the reverse strand, counting down.
CAGCTGCATGACAGATTAGAAACTACTTAACTGCAGAGTAGATAAGCTAACTGAGTTCCAGTGCCACACCAGAGTTTCTGCATGTGAATAGCCGCATTCCAGACTGGTTGGACAATAGTTGGAGGTTCTCGCCATCACTGCTGATCTTGTTTCAGGTTGCTCACACAAAGACAGATTCTGCATCATGGTCATTCTCATGGGCCCCTAGAATTGGACTTTGCTACAACTTTCACCTGAAGGGAACTATATTAATAAATATGTATACACCCGGGTATATGTACACAATTTCACCAGGAATGTTACCCCCTTTGCTGACAATACCTACAGTAACTCACAAAAGTGAGTACACCCCTCACATTTTTGTAAATATTTTATTATATCTTTTCATGTGACAACACTGAAGAAATTACACTTTGTTATAATGTAAAGTAATGAGTGTACAGCTTGTATAACAGTGTAAGGCCGCGTACACACGGGCAGACTGTCTGACGGACTTGGTCCGCTGAAACGTGTTTCAGCGGACAATCCGCTCGTGTGTGGGCTTCAGCGGACTTTTTCAGCGGACTAAGTCTTTCGGAATTTCCGTAATATTGTCCGTCCAAACTTGGTTTCAGCGGACAGTCCACTCGTGAGTAGGCAAGTTGGACGGACTAAGTATGACGCATGCTCAGAAAGGATTTACACGGCCGAAGGTTGCATTGCAGTGTATTGTATCTTACATACAGTACTGAATAAAGAGGGAGACAAGGTGTAGGTGTAAGTCTGAATTATACCCTGCATACTGTACATAGAGTATATTTGTTCTATTGTTATTATCTCACATGGACAGTGTCAGATAGCTAGATCTGTGCTAATGTATGTATGGTCACCTTCCAGTATATTAACCACTTCCCGACCAGCGCACAACGATGTACGTCGACAGAATGGCACGGGCAGGCATATTGGCGTACATGTACGTCCAATATTCGATGCCGCCCTGCCATCGTCTACACGTCATCGCGCAAGCTTTCAGCGGACTGTCTGTTCATCGTGTGTGGTCAAGTCCGTTCATTCAAAAGTAGGACGGACTGTCTGTCGGATTGTCTGACGGACTTAGTTGGACGGACAGTCCGCCCGTGTGTACGCGGCCTCAATCTTCTGTCCCCTCAAAATAACTTAACACACAGCCATTCATGTCTAAACCGCTGGCAACAAAAGGGAGTACGCCCCAAGTGAAAAAAGGCCAAATTGGGTCCAAGTGTCAATATTTGGTGTGGCCACCATTAATTTCCATCAGTGGCTAAACCCCCTTGGACATGGAGTTCACCAAACTTTGCAGGTTGCCACTGGAGTCCTTTTCCACTCCTCCATGATGAATCATGGAGCTGGTAGATGTTAGAGACTTCTCCAACTTCGGTTTGAGGATGCCCCACAGATACTCAATAGGGTTTAGGTCTGGAGACATGCTTGGCCAGTCCATCACCTTTACCCTCAGGTTTTGTGGCAAGACAGTGGTCATCTTGGAGGTGTGTTTGGGGTCGTTATCATGTTGGAATACTGCCTTGCGCCCCAGTCTCCAAAGGGAGGGGATCATGCTCGGCTTCAATATGTAACAGTACCTGTTGGCATTCATGGTTCCCTCAATGAACTGAAGCTCCCCAGTGCCGACAGCACTCCTCACCTGGTTGCTGCCACACACGCTTGACACCATTTGAACCAAATAAGTTTATCTTGGTCTCATCAGACCACAGTAATCCATGTCCTCATTCTGCTTGTCTTCGGCAAACTGTTTGCGTGCTTTCTTGTGCACCATCTTTAGAAGAAGCTTCCTTCTGGGACGACAGCCATGCAGACCAATTTGATGCAGTGTGAGGCGTATGGTCTGAGCATTGACAGGCTGTCTCCCCACCCCTTCAACCTGTGCAGGAATGCTGGCAGCACTCATATGTCTATAAAAATCGCTGATCGCAGCCATTTAAAATATATATATATTAATAAAAATGCCATAAAACTATCCCCTATTTTGTAAACACTATAACTTTTGCGCAAACCAATCAATAATCGCTTATTGCGATTTTTTTTACCAATAATATGTAGAAGAATACGTATCGGCCCAAACTGAAGGAAAAAATGTTTTTATATATATTTTTGTTGGCTATTTATTATAGCAAAATGTAAAAAATAATGAATTTTTTTCAAAATTGTCACTCTTTTTTTTGTTTATAGAGCAAAAAATAAAAACCGCAGGGGTAATCAAATACCACCAAAAGCTCTATTTGTGGGAAAAAAAGGACGTCAATTTTATTTTGGAGCCATATCGCACAACCACACAATTGTCAGTTAAATTGACACAGTGCCGAATCCCAAAAAGTGCTCTGGTCGGGAAGGGGGTAAAATCTTCCAGGGCTGAAGTGGTTAAATGACAGGGCTGGGTGGATTTTACGAAAGATTTTTGGGTTTGCCAAGCTGTTAAAGTGTATCCTAGGTCGCATAAGTGCAAGGATGCTAGGGGGCTGTGTCCTTTGCTAATTTGCAGGGCATTTTCATTCAACTGGGTTCATTATGTACATCAAGGTATGAGGTCTCCTTATTTAAAACGGCGTTTGCGCAGGTCTTTTTTAGGGCATTTCAGATTAGCAAACTGGCCAGTCCATCCAAGAGGGTTTCAGCGGGGGAATATTGGCACAGGATGTAATTTGTAGGGGGGAAAGGGTACAGGTATTGCTGCGCAGGTCCAAGACATTCCCCTGACAGGTTACCCGGTGTTGGGGTTGGTACGGGAGATTTTAGAGGTTCGCCCGGTTGTGGAAGGGACATTCTTGTTACATGGGGATGTGTCTCTATTGTCTAAGTTTCAGCTTGTGGCCGTTTTCCGGAAGAGTCTTCGAGCAGCGGGTTTAGAAGACAAACAGTATTCCTCACACTCTTTCCTTATCAGAACAGCCATGGAGGCCGCTCGGTGTGCATTGAATGAGGCGGCTGTGAAGCGGATTGGTAGATGGGACTCCAGGGGATTTTGTTCCTACATTCGCCTACATTTGTTGGCTGAGTAGCCAATGAAGGGGGGGGGGTTAAGCATCTGGTGCATGTTTCTGTGTGTTTTTTTATGTTGGGTGCTTTCAGATGGTGTGCAGCCATGCCTCGTCTGGATCATGGACCATTCATATGTGTTTTGGGGAGCCAAGCAGGCTGACGTTAGACTGGATGGCAGGAAGCTGGGTATTTCTAGGAGGGAGGCAAGTGTTTGTTGGTTGGGGGTACCGGGATGATGTGGAGCAGGGTCGTGCCTGAGGTGCATCATTTTGCATGCCTTGATAGGCCACCTGACATTCTGGTACTCTATGTGGGCGGGTTCATTCCAATACGGAGCTCATTATGGATGTGAAGTCTGATTTCCCGCTGCTCTGCCCAGCCTTTCCCGACATGCTGGTCTTGTGGTTCGACATTGCGGCTCGGATGACTTGGCGTCTGGTGAGGTCGTGGCAAGGCTCAATAAGACCCGTATAAAGGTCAATAAAGTGGTGGGCCGATTTTTTATTCGAAATGGGGGCATGGTCATCTGCTATATGGAATTGGAGTCGGATACCAGGCTGTACCTCAGGGGGGATGGTGTGCACTTATCTGTACTGGGTATAGATTTATGGTCCCTGGGGCTGCAGGACGGGATTCAGTGTGCATTGCGGGTGTGGAGGGTCCCTCAAGGGTAAGGTGTCACCCTAGTGGGTGGTGGTGGCAGTTGGTATTTGATGGTACAGTATAAGAAAATACTTACGAGATTGAATTGTTAGGGGCTCATCAGTTGTATTTTCCCCTCTGATGTATTCCAGTTAACACAGTTTTGCTGGAATATGGTATTAGTTGCACTGCAGGTAGCGGGTTGTCTCCGAGCTGGTGTGTTAGGTCTGGAGGCTTATCATGGAAAAGGTCCCGCAGTGTAGAAGTGGAATATATCTTGAATTTGGGTTGCCATCAAAGACACACAGGCTGAGTTTTTTTTTGTAAATAAAAGTCTGCTATGGCCATTTGTACTCCATTTTCATGTGTGGTCTTGTTAATTTAGGTAATGTTAAAGCGGTAGTAAACCCGCTAATTTTTTAAATTTTTTTTTACCATTTGCAAAGCAAAAGGCATAATGAGCTAGTATGCACCGCATACTAGCTCATTATGAAATACCTTAGAACGAGGCCCCGACATCTGGCCCAATCCACGCTGAGGGAGCTGACATGCTCCCTCTGCGTTTCTTCCGGGTATCGCGGCTCCGGCGCTGTGAGTTGCCGGAGCCATGATATCGTCACTCCCGCGCATGCGCGCGGAAGATTTCATCCCGTCCGGGTCCGGCCACTGCCGGACTTTCAGCCGAGAATCCTCTTGTGCGCATGCGAAGATGCAGTCAGCGGCGCATACCGAGGGGAATATATTTTTTTTACCTACAGGTAAGCCTTATCATAGGCTTTCCTGTAGGTAAAAGTAAAAAAAATGAGTATACAACCGCTTTAAGGGGTGGAGTGAGCACAAGTGGTCGGGCAGACATCAAGAAGGTTTGGGAACATCTTTATGTACACTGTTAATGCTTACAGTGAGGACACCCTTATGCTTGTTTGAATGATTGAGGAGCAGTAAGCTGTCTTTACGAAAATTGCAAAAGATTAATTTGCTTATCTGACATTAGCTTGAAAGAGGACTATAATTTCAGGTGTACTAAAGGTTCTACACAGTAGAGGGAAGTTATTTAGAAGACTGCTTTACTGCAGAACACATAAAAGGCACATGCCGCAGAGCTATATTGTTTTATGCAGCTGTATACAATGCTATTTTTATAAGCCTCCTGTGTTAGAAGGGAACTTTGATCACCTCGGGGATGTTCATTAGAAGAGCTGGTATGTAAGTTCACTAAGTGCTGTGTTACAATATGTTAGCTTGCAGCTGTTGGTGACATGTTTCAAGGAGACTCATAGTCCCACTAACGTCATGCTTGCCCTGTGTATCATTATAGATACAGAAGGTATAAAATACATGCTGGTGGTTTTCATAGAATCATTGATTTATGTGAAATAATGTACACCTACTGCAATGATATTGCTTACTGGATACTTATAAAAGATGCATGATTAAACAAATGATGTCTGTAGAATCATAATTGTAGCGGCATCCCCGACCTCCAAAGGCCTAATGGTGGCCTCCAGAGTTAGGGAGAGCTGATATCCTTCTTCACAGCATGGGTTACTAGGCATGGTGGGTGTAATGCAAGTTCGAAAAATGAGCGCCAGTCACTTTTTGGATGCGTACAAAAGAGATTTATTGTCTCTTAACCACTGTCGCTGTCTGCAAATATAGACAAAGGATATATATAGACAAAGGCCAATGGTCAAATTTGTATGCGTGATATAAGAGGGTGCCACATCCCAGTTAAAGATTATTTGGAAAGGGGGAAAATTGAAAAAAGGGGGACTGGAGGGTAACCAACCCCCGGGACTTTTACAACGGCACCAAATATGTTTGAACAATGGGTAAAATCAATAAAGTTTTATTTTGTGTACAAAAAAACATTCTTCAAACACAGAAGACAATTTCATCTGTTTACATACAGAGATAAAAAACGGGTATACATAGATTGGTATATGAGCCTACAAGACTCCAAAGATTACCACATTTATATACGATTTAAACTGCATTGTTTCTTTCCTACATGTTTCGCTCTTCTGAGCTTCCTCAGGACAATTGCAGCATACAGCAATCAATAGAAAACTGAAATTATACAAAGAAATGTATTTAAAAAGTGCATATGCATAGATGGTTTTGTACATACAGCATCTGTGGGGGGCATAAAAAATATATCCACCCCCATAAATTTACACAAGTCATATAAATCTAGTGGTGTGTTCATTCGGGTCCAACAAATTCAAAATCTAAATATAAAATCTGCGCTTGGTAAAAAATTTATTAAAAAAACAGCAGCTGAACACAATAACCCAGATACTAGGCCCAAATGACAAAAATGTGAAAAACAGTGCAGCGCTTGCTATTACATAAATTGAACATGTAACTAAATACAATGAAGTGATCTTTCATGAAAAAACCTTAGTGTTAATGATTCCAGAAACTGAACATCAGTGGAGGAAAATTTTGTACATCAGTGAAGAAAGGTATTGTGCAAAAAGTTAATTTGCAAAAAAGTTGTTTGGTTGTGAACCAAAAAAGTGTTTTTCTAAAAAACTATATATATATATATAAATGCCAAAAAAAGGGTGTTTACCAAAATAAAAAAAAAACAAAAAAAACGAAAACAGAAAAAATTGTAGAACAAAACAGAGAAAATCAAATCAAAAGAGGAAGTCCTCTCCCTTGAGTATACGAAAGTGACTTTTCAAAATCCCATACAAGTGAAGATAATTATTGGTTGAGTGAAATATCAGTGAACACAAATGAAGTTGATCCCATGTAACTCCGGTGAGAGTGCTTGACCACGTAAAATCATTTACTACAGCAACTTAAGTAAGTAATGCAGGCTTACCAGAACATCTATTAATGTGCGCAGATACAAATTCCCAAACGATTTGGATCGGTCAAGGTCGCTCCTCAGACACTCCACATTAACTCGGACGACTCGAATCCTCTTTCCGGACGGGAAGGTAAAACACAACCCACACCTTCGGGTGTTCCGAGATCGTAGTCCGTTCCGGTCAGATCGAAAGCCTCAAGGTGTCGTATCACCGAATGGATGAGAAAAATAAAGTACGCCCAATCGTGTGATATAGTTTCAAACACGTGGAATTTATTTCTCAACCAAGTACAAGTTGGAAACTACGAATGACTCGGTCGAGTCACATAAAAATAATCGTAACATAAAAAAAGAGCAGTTTTGCTAGCAAAAGTATATAAACGAGCGAATAAAAATAGCACGAGGTGTAAGCGTATCTATCTTTTTTTTTGGCATTTATATATATATAGTTTTTTAGAAAAACACTTTTTTGGTTCACAACCAAACAAATTTTTTGCAAATTAACTTTTTGCACAATACCTTTCTTCACTGATGTACAAAATTTTCCTCCACTGATGTTCAGTTTCTGGAATCATTAATACTAAGGTTTTTTCATGAAAGATCACTTCATTGTATTTAGTTACATGTTCAATTTGGGTCCAACAAATTAGTTGGAGAGGAAAGAAAGTCCCGGGAACGAGAAAGAGGGAAACGAATGGTAGTGTAGGGACAGCATGACAGTGTGAGGAGGGCACAGGAAAGGGTTAAGTGAAGTAAATAGAGAGGAGAGGGGGGTGGTTAGAAGAAGGGGGTGGGTAGTCTTTAAAAGGAGTAGAACAGGAAGAGGAGGGGTAACAACGGTAGGAGCACGAGGAGAAGAAAGTTGGAAAGTTTCAGGAGAAGTGTAGCTGCGAGAGTAGGTTAGTTAGCTTTGAGTGATGGCTGCGTTTGAGGCCCTCTTTGCTCAGCTACGAGCGGCCGCTGCCTGCCATGGACCGGAGTGGCTAGAGCGGCAGGTGGCGCCGCTTCTCAGGGACCAGGCTGAGGCTGGGGGATCGGCCACGCCACGCGCCCGGAGGTCTCGGCCTCCGGAGCGTTTTTCGCCGGATGTGTCCCCTCGAGCTGCCCGCACAGATAGGAGCCCCCCCGGCAGGGACCCGTCAGGCCCGCCAGCGAAGCGCACACCGGCTTCCGCTGGTCCGGTGCCTGGACGGAATCCTCGGCTACAGCGGCGCTCGGTGGGCGGGGCTTCGGAGCGGGCTAGCCCCTCCCCCCCGCCCGCGCGGCGGAGATCTCCGGAGGATCCGGGCTCCCTCTCCCCTCCACGCGGGGGGAGGGGGAGGCCTCGGCGCGGGGCAGTATGTACCACGACCGCCGGGCCTTCCCCATCCCCGGCCGGCGGTTCAGATGTGAGGCGGCGTGGTCAAGATGGCGGCCGACGGCGGCTGAGGAGCACAGTGGCGGCAGCGGACATCATCCCTGGAGGAGCCGGACAGGCCAGTGATTCGGACGGACGTCGCGGTCGGAGGGGGCCTGGTGGACCTGCTACACGCCGGGCTCAGGTGGAGAACGCGGAGCCCCTGCGCACGCCCGTGGTCCTGTCCGAGGGGGAGCTGAGCGAATCCGACCATGAGGGTCAGCAGGAGCGTCCGTCGGCGGTGGAGGCGAACGGAGCGGCGGCGGGGTCCTTCCCTGGTCGGCCCGGTAAGTCCATGTCTATGTTTTTCCCTTCTACGGTTCCTGTTCTGTCTGGGGTTGTTGGGAGTGGTTCAGGGACCGGGGTGTGCGGGTCAGAGTCTGGGGGGTCCGCCGGGGGGCGGGTGGGCCAGGGCGTTATCGGGTCGGCCGCGGGGGGGTCCGAGTCGCAGCTGCAGGCCCTGTTGGGGGGTCTGCGGGATTTGGTGCAGCGCTTTGCGCAGGACGCCGGTGGGAAGGATACGCCGGCTGCTGCGTGGGGGCCGTCTGCTGCGGGGGGTGAGAAGGTCGGGGAGGTGCGGGCTGCGGCGCCGGCCGTGGCAGCCCTTCCCGCTGTGGTGGTGCCCCCGGCGGCGGCTGAGGTCGCTTCGGCTGTAGCGACGGGGGCGGGGGAGACGGTGGCGTCCCCAGACGGCGGTGGTAGAGCGGACATAGTGCGCATAGCAGACGCGGCGAAATGCGAAGTATATGTCTGCTTTGAGGGTCCGTTGGGGTCGCACTTGAAGCCGGAGGTGCGGGAGAAGATAGTGAAGGGGGAGTACGTGGAGATTTTCTCGCTGCTCCCCCTTGAGAAGTTTAATTTGGACAGGGTAAAACCTGACGATAGTAAGAAGGAGGATGAGGAGAAGCGGCGATATCGGTTGATTCCGCGCACGTTCGCGAATTGGCTGCAGGCTTTCGCCATTATGGCCAGCGTCATAGGGGAGAAGAACCCCGAACACTGTTCGGCGTTGTTCTGTTATATGGACGCCGTGGGGGAGGCTTACCGGGTGTACGGAGGCACGGCGTGGCTTCGCTACGACGAGCAGTTCTGTCAGCGGAGGGCCGTTAGGCCCTCGTTGCGGTGGGACCATAAGGATATTAGCCTCTGGATGAGGTTGATGTCCTCGGCGAGGGCCCCTTCCCAGTTTTTTCCAGGGGGGGCCGGAGGTTCCTCTTCCTCGGGACAGCCGGCCTCCAACAAACGGGGACTCTGCTGGCAGTTTAACGACGGCACTTGCAAGTTTGGAAGTTCTTGCCGCTTCAAACACGAGTGCTCCGGCTGCGGCGGCTCCCACTCGGGTTCCCGGTGTTTTAAAAAGGGGAAGGGGCGACCAGGAGAGTTGGCGAACAAAAGGGACGACGCCGGTGAGGGGGGAAAGGATGGAGCCTTTCCTAAGTAGATACCCGGACCGGGCGGCTGCCCGGCTTTTGCGGGAGGGGTTTGCGGAGGGTTTTCGGATCCCTAGTGCTTTGGAGGCGATTCCGGCGATGGCGCGGAACTTGCGTTCCGCGTTGTTGCACCCGGGGGTGGTTGGGGCAAAATTGGGGAAGGAGGTGGCGCTGGGTCGGATGGCGGGCCCTTTTCGGGAGCCGCCGCTGGCGGATTTGGTGGTGTCCCCTCTTGGGGTGGTGCCCAAGAAGGAGCCGAATAAATTTCGGTTGATCCACCACCTCTCGTTTCCGAAAGGGGGCTCCGTCAACGACGCGATTGACCCGGCGGCTTGTGCGGTGTCATATACGTCTTTTGACGCCGCGGTGTCGTGGGTGCGCAGGTGTGGGCGGGGGGCCTTGCTGGCAAAGGCGGACGTGGAGTCGGCGTTCCGCCTGCTGCCGGTCCATCCCGACAGCTTTCACTTGTTGGGCTGCTGTTGGCAAGGCGAATTTTATGTGGATCGGTGCCTTCCCATGGGGTGCTCGATCTCGTGCGCCTTGTTTGAGACCTTCAGTTCATTCGTCGAGTGGGTGGTTTGGGACGTTTCGGGTTTGAATTCGATAATTCATTACCTGGACGATTTCCTGTGCGTGGGCTCGGCCGGCACGAACACTTGCGCGGTGTTGCTGGCTACGTTGCAACAGACGGCCCAGTGGTTCGGTATCCCGTTGGCGGCGGACAAGACGGAAGGCCCGACGGTGCGCCTTAGTTTTTTGGGGATCGTGATCGATTCTGAGGCCATGGAATGCCGGCTCCCGGAGGGGAAGCTGGAAGACTTGCGGGCCGAACTTCAAGGGGTGGCCGGGTTGCGCAAGGTACAGCTGCGGAAGCTTCAGTCGTTGCTGGGGAAGCTGAACTTTGCGTGCCGGATAATTCCTATGGGTAGAGTTTTCTGTCGGCGTTTGTCGGCGGCCACGGCGGGGGTTCGATCGCCCACTCATTTCATCAGGCTGACGCGTGAACACAAGGAAGACCTGAAGGTGTGGCACACCTTTTTGGCGAAGTACAATGGCCGTTCCCTCTGGCCTGGTGGGCCGGTGAGCAATGGGGATTTGGATTTGTTCACTGATGCAGCGGGTTCTACAGGGTACGGCGCGTACTTTGGCGGTCAGTGGAGCGCGGCTCCTTGGCCGGTGGAGTGGGTGGAGGCGGGGCTGTGTAAGAATCTGGTGCTGCTGGAATTGTTTCCGGTAGTTTTGGCGGTGGAGGTTTGGGGGGCGGCGTTCCGAGATATGAAGGTTAGGTTGAATTGCGACAATTTGGGCGTGGTTCAGGTCATTAACCGCATCTCGGCGTCTTCCCTCCATGTCGTCCGGTTGCTGCGGCACTTGGTGCTGCGCTGCTTGGAGCTGAACATTTTCTTATATGCAGTGCATTTGCCGGGGGTTGAGAATACATTGGCTGACGCCTTGTCTCGTTTCCAGTGGGTCAGGTTTCGAGAGTTGGCGCCGGCGGCCGAAAGGGAGGGTGTCCCCTGCCCCAGCTGGATGTGGTCGATGGTCTGGGAGTCCTCGCTGGGTGGATCGAGCGGTCGGTAAGCGCCACCACTTGGCGGGCCTACGGTAAGGTGTGGTGTGAGTGGCGGGAGTTTGTTGGCCAGGTCGGCGGGGTGGCGGCTGCTGATGAGATGCAGATGTTGGTTCTCTATTTTGTGGCCCGGGGTCTGGAACGGGGCGTGTCGGTCTCCGCCATGGATCGGAAGCTGGCGGGGCTGGCCTTCTGGTTTAAGTTGCATGGATATGCGGATTTTACCAAGGGCTTTTGCATTCGGCAGGCGATGAAAGGCTATCGTCGTGCGCGAAAACGTAGGGATACCAGGAGGCCGGTGACGTTCGGCAACTTACTGGATTTGGTGGGTAGGCTGGGGTCGATTTGCTCCTCTGGGTTTGAGGCGTCGTTGTTTCGGGCGGCTTTTGCGCTGGCCTTTTTCGGCGCGTTCAGGGTTAGCGAATTGGTGAGTCCGTCGAGGGGGCTCCCTGGGGGGATTTTGGCGCAGGATGTGCGCATGTTGGGTGATAGGGTGGAGATTTTGTTACGGCGGTCTAAGACGGATCAGGTGGGTAGAGGTGTGCGCGTGTGCCTATATCGGCTGGAGGGGTCGCCATTGTGCCCCGTGCAGGCGGTGGGGGAGTTTTTGGGTGTTCGGCCAGGTGGGGACGGGACGCTGCTGGTTCACGCGGATGGGTCTTTGCTGTCAAGATTCCAATTTGTGGCAGTTTTTCGCAAATGCTTGACGGCTGCCGGCTTGGATAGCTCGCAGTTTGCCTCGCACTCCTTCCGTATTGGGGCGGCTACGGAAGCCGCTCGTTGCGGGTTGGACGAGGCAGCGGTCCGGAGGATAGGGCGTTGGGAGTCGCTTCGTTTCCGGTCTTACGTTCGGCCGGAGCTGGCGGTGGACTAGGGCCCGTGGCCGGATGTGGGGGGGGGAGGTTTTCGGTGGGGTGTATGTTGTGTTGGTGTCTGTGTGTTTTCTTCAAGCCTGCTGTGATCTATGGTTTTTCTATGTTGTTGCAGATGGATTCCAGATAGGCCTCGTGTGGATATTGGGGCACTCTTATGTGTTCCGGGGGGCCAGAAGGGCAGACATGCGGCAGAATGGCAGGCAGTTGGGGGTTCCTCGGGAGGAGGCCTGTGTGCGGTGGATTGGGAGGCCGGGCATGCTGTGGGGTAGGGTGTTACCGGAGGTGCTGCACGTGGCGCGCTTGGATAGGCCGCCTGACGTGCTGGTGCTCCACGTGGGGGGCAACGATCTGGGGGGCCGGCCGGCCAGGGAGCTCATTCGTGACGTTAAGTTGGATTTCTTGCGTTTGAGCACCCTTTTCCCCGGAATGCTAATCGTATGGTCCGACATTGTGGCCAGGACGTGTTGGCGGTTGGCCCGGTCCGTAGCGAGCCTGAATAAAACCAGAATTAAGGTGAACAAGAGGGTGGGCCAGTTTGTTCTCAGGAATGGGGGTTTGGTGGTTCGGCATCGGGAATTGGAAAGGGATGTCGGGCTGTAACTGTTGCGAGATGGGGTACATCTCTCAGATGTTGGGATGGATCTTTGGGCCCTGGGCTTGCAGGAGGGGATACAGCGGGCTCTGAGAGTGTGGCGGGGCTCCCAAGGGTGAGGGGGTCCCCCTTGGTAGCTGGTGGCGGTGGTGGTGGCTTGTATGGTGGTAACTGACCCAGGAAATGGAAGTGTTGGGGGGCCCATTAGGGACATGGGCTCCCTGGGTTACAGCTAACGCGGGTTAGCTGATTATGGGATATTGGACACTGCGGGTAGGGAGTTGTCTCCGGGCTGATGCTATCACGGCCGGAGGCCTAGTACGGTTAGCTTGCCCGCAGTGTAACAAAGTGAGATGGTGTTGGGAAAGTGCCATACAAGCCACCGGGGTCAGAAAACTGAGGAGGTTTCAGAGTTATATATTGAGGTTTATCGAGGTTAAAATGGTTTAAATGGTTATATGTTGATATTTTGATATATATTTTATATATATTTATATATTTATAAATAAAAGGCTGCTGTGGCCGGTTATACCCCATAAAATGTGTGGTCTCATTTTCTATAGATAAGAATCGGGAGACAGGTTGGGGGGGTGTAACGGTGGGGCCGCAGTGGGGAAAAAACGAGGAGGTGCATCTTATCTACACTAGTCATGAAAACAAACACCTTTCAGATAATCAAATACAAGGACATAATTTTCATATCGATATTGGATAGCAGATTGGTTCCCTAAGGGGGAGCAACCAACTCATTGAAATGAATGGCATCCCAAAGAGAAATGTAATTGTTGAAAACAAACAATGTATAAAAACATAATTCTCCTTCATGGAGATTTCAGATAGAATTTTCGAGAAGAAAAAAAAAAAAAAGGGAATTTTTAATGAAATAAAGCACACCAAAGAAAGCGAGGAAAACATCTTACCCCGTATGGCTACTGAATTTCAATGATAGTATATCGTTGTTTTTAAATGTTAAAGCATCAATCTTAACTCAAGCGAGGATAAATTGTCTACTCCTCCTTAATCATTGAGAAGGCGGATCATGGCGAGAGCACCATTGGGGATCCCCCGTTTCCCCCCCCAACAAATGAATCTGCAGAGGCACGAGAAATACATGTATGGTGTAATGCAGTATATCTAGGCCATTCAAATATAATTTTAAAATGGCATAATCAATATTATAGACATTCCTGGTAGTACCCAGGCGATGACTAGACTAGAACCAGTTAGACGTGTCCGATATCAACAAATCCCATATTGTCAGAAGGAGATTAAACAGAATATATTTTTAATCCTGAAAAGTTGTTCTCTGTGCCAATCTATGAAGCAAAGAAAACAAACACATATGAAGGGAAAAGCCAGATTCCCATCTATATTGTATATCCATCTCAAGTTATATGCACTGCATGGCTCTAGTCTGGACTATTCGGAACGTCCATCTAGTCCAATCCAAGCCATTTATTTCTCACCTGTTCGATTGAGTAGTGGTAATGTAGTTTTATAAGGTTGTAGGTGCTCCGTCTGTTTGGCGGCTCCACGTGTCTGTATCCAACGCCTGTTTGGATGACACTGCCGGGACCCGCATTTTAAACTCGTGCCTCCAGCCCGGCGGCGTCTGACGTCACCGCCGGGCTGCGGGCACACCTATAGGGAGGGTCTCCTACGTGCGCATACAGTTCTCCACTGCGCATGCGTGAAGGACGTGATTCACGTCCGTACAGCGCATCGGCCATTTTGGAATCTGGCCAAAGTCGGGACATTTGCCAGTACTTTCCGTCGATCCATATACTCTGACTTAGCCCGACATCTTAGTCAAAGGGGGGTGACCATGATGGTTAAGGGCATTATGCCCTGGTCTTCCTTTCGAACAGAATGAGGTGCAAATAGGCAGAGATAAAAATGGTCCGACATATATGTCAGTCACCATATATCCCTGGTTTCAATCGATGGTACAAAACAATTATTTGCAGCAAACAGGCAAAAACGGAAGGGGAACCTCACATTTAGAAACGGGGCAGGCTGATCAAACCCCTAACTGGTTGGAAAGGGTTATAGGTCAAAACCGCCCCGGGGTGCCCGTACAGACCCAAGGGGGCAGGGAATATCTGGAGAACCCCCTTAAAAGCATAAAGCTCTCACCGTAATTCGCCAATCTGTTAGATATCAATGATGATATATTTTCATTATTTGATACAATGTATTTATTTGTTAGATATAATATGTTTATTAATTTTTAACAATTTTTTAACAAAAGAAAAAAAAATTGTTAAAAATTAATAAACATATTATATCTAACAAATAAATACATTGTATCAAATAATGAAAATATATCATCATTGATATCTAACAGATTGGCGAATTGCGGTGAGAGCTTCATGCTTTTAAGGGGGTTCTCCAGATATTCCCTGTCCCCTTGGGTCTGTACGGGCACCCCAGGGCGGTTTTGACCTATAACCCTTTCCAACCAGTTAGGGGTTTGATCAGCCCGCCCCGTTTCTAAATGTGAGGTTCCCCTTCGGTTTTTGCCTGTTTGCTGCAAATAATTGTTTTGTACCATCGATTGAAACCAGGGATATATGGTGACTGACATATATGTCGGACCATTTTTATCTCTGCCTATTTGCACCTCATTCTGTTCGAAAGGAAGACCAGGGCATAATGCCCTTAACCATCATGGTCACCCCCCTTTGACTAAGATGTCGGGCTAAGTCAGAGTATATGGATCGACGGAAAGTACTGGCAAATGTCCCGACTTTGGCCAGATTCCAAAATGGCCGATGCGCTGTACGGACGTGAATCACGTCCTTCGCGCATGCGCAGTGGAGAACTGTATGCGCACGTAGGAGACCCTCCCTATAGGTGTGCCCGCAGCCCGGCGGTGATGTCAGACGCCGCCGGGCTGGAGGCACGAGTTTAAAATGCGGGTCCCGGCAGTGTCATCCAAACAGGCGTTGGATACAGACACGTGGAGCCGCCAAACAGACGGAGCACCTACAACCTTATAAAACTACATTACCACTACTCAATCGAACAGGTGAGAAATAAATGGCTTGGATTGGACTAGATGGACGTTCCGAATAGTCCAGACTAGAGCCATGCAGTGCATATAACTTGAGATGGATATACAATATAGATGGGAATCTGGCTTTTCCCTTCATATGTGTTTGTTTTCTTTGCTTCATAGATTGGCACAGAGAACAACTTTTCAGGATTAAAAATATATTCTGTTTAATCTCCTTCTGACAATACATGGGATTTGTTGATATCGGACACGTCTAACTGGTTCTAGTCTAGTCATCGCCTGGGTACTACCAGGTATGTCTATAATATTGATTATGCCATTTTAAAATGATATTTGAATGGCCTAGATATACTGCATTACACCATACATGTATTTCTCGTGCCTCTGCAGATTCATTTGTTGGGGGGGGAAACGGGGGATCCCCAATGGTGCTCTTGCCATGATCCGCCTTCTCAATGATTAAGGAGGAGTAGACAATTTATCCTCGCTTGAGTTAAGATTGATGCGTTTAACATTTGAAAACAACGATATACTATCATTGAAATTCAGTAGCCATACGGGGTAAGATGTTTTCCTCGCTTTCTTTGGTGTGCTTTATTTCATTAAAAATTCCCTTTTTTTTTTTTCTTCTCGAAAATTCTATCTGTAATCTCCATGAAGGAGAATTATGTTTTTATACATTGTTTGTTTTCAACAATTACATTTCTCTTTGGGATGCCATTCATTTCAATGAGTTGGTTGCTCCCCCTTAGGGAACCAATCTGCTATCCAATATCGATATGAAAATTATGTCCTTGTATTTGATTATCTGAAAGGTGTTTGTTTTCATTCCTCTCCAACTAATTTGTTGGACCCGAATGAACACACCACTAGATTTATATGACTTGTGTAAATTTATGGGGGTGGATATATTTTTTATGCCCCCCACAGATGCTGTATGTACAAAACCATCTATGCATATGCACTTTTTAAATAAATTTCTTTGTATAATTTCAGTTTTCTATTGATTGCTGTATGCTGCAATTGTCCTGAGGAAGCTCAGAAGAGCGAAACATGTAGGAAAGAAACAATGCAGTTTAAATCGTATATAAATGTGGTAATCTTTGGAGTCTTCTAGGCTCATATACCAATC
Source organism: Lithobates pipiens (assembly GCF_037356315.1). Classification (NCBI taxonomy): domain Eukaryota; kingdom Metazoa; phylum Chordata; class Amphibia; order Anura; family Ranidae; genus Lithobates; species Lithobates pipiens. The sequence continues at coordinate 114,811,031 of NW_027507785.1, read as the reverse complement.
TCTGTATACCCGTTTTTTATCTCTGTATGTAAACAGATGAAATTGTCTTCTGTGTTTGAAGAATGTTTTTTGTACACAAAATAAAACTTTATTGATTTTACCCATTGTTCAAACATATTTGGTGCCGTTGTAAAAGTCCCGGGGGTTGGTTACCCTCCAGTCCCCCTTCTTCAATTTTCCCCCTTTCCAAATTGTCTGCAAATATATGTCAGCAGAATGGCACGACTGGGGAAAGCAACGTAACAGTACGTTACTTTGAATTTCCCGCCGTGCATGTGTGCATCTGCCGTGAGATCCGTGACTGTGCCCACGGGACCAATGGCTCTATCGCCATGGGGATACCCGCGATTGTGTCACAGAGCTGAAGAATGGGGAGATGCAGATGTAAACAGCATCTTCCCATTCTGCCTAATGACAGGACACCGATCGTCTGCTCCCTGTCATCGGGAGCAGCAATCAGTGTCATGTCACACACAGCCCATCCCTCAGACAGTTAGAAACACTCCCCTAGGACACACGTTGTATTAATGCCAATGGTCCCAAAAATGTGTCAAAATTGTCCGATGTGTCAGCCATAATGTCGCAGTCATGATAAAAATCGCTGATCACCGCTATTACTAGTAAAAAAATATATATTAATAAAAATGCCATAGAAATATCCCCTATTTTGTAGATGCTATAACTTTTGCGCAAACCAATCAATAAACGCTTATTGCGATTTTTTTTGTCAAAACTATGTAGAAGAATACGTATTGGCCTAAACTAAAGAAAAAAAATGTTTTTTTATTTATTTTTGGGGGATATTTATTATAGCAAAAAGTACCAAATAATGCGTTTTTTCTAAATTGTCGCTCTTTTTTTGTTTATAGTGCAAAAAATAAAAAACGCAGATGTGATCAAATACCACCAAAAGAAAGCGCTATTTGCTGGGAAAAAAGGAAGTCAATTTTGTTTGGGAGCCACGTCGCTCGACCGTGCAATTGTCAGTTAAAGTGACTCAGTGCCGAATCGCAAAAAGGGCTCTGGTCAGGAAGGGGGTAAATCCTTCCGGGCTGAAGTGGTTAACAAGACCTGAGAGAGAGAGGTTTAGGGCCAGGACTACCTTAGGCAGGTGCAATAGCAATTGTCAGACTCCGAGCCAAATAATAGGCAGACAATTATACAGGTAGAGGGCCTTTAAGCTGGATGCAGCAACTGTATTTGTAGAACTGCTGTCTCCTATTGCAACTGAACTTTGAACAGTCAATAGAGATCCATACACGTGACTCACAGTAATGTGTTATACATCTTTTCTCACATCTCACAGTGAATAGTCTACTGTAGATCTTCACTCACTGAGCTCCCGGTCTCTCACTAGACTTAAGATTCCAGTCAACACTGGATCCCCTGAGCTCTTCCACAGCAAACACACTGTATTCTCTCAAAGCGTCACCCCTCCTAACCCGCTGGTCCCTGGCTTGGCACTCTTCTGAAGCTTTCCCACTTGTTCAGTGCTCCTGGCTAGTGAATAAGGCTGCTCTGGTACTTCTTCAGACTTCCATAACTGGCCTCTGATAACTGGAGTGGTTGTCCCTTAATGGTGACTGTGTCTCCTTTATCTCTGACCTTGATCCTGACTTGCCTTTGGTAACAGGAGTGGTTGTCCCATGTGGCAACTACTTCTCCCTTACCACTGGCAACGATGCGGTGGGAACCTCTGCAAATTGGTTGGGCTTCCTGCTGAAAGCCTTAACCCCATGCTGCTTCTCTCAAACATGGATAAGCCCAGGGGTCAAGTCCTGGGGAAAAAAGTATGGGAACTCCCACCCAAGATCCACTCCTCCCACCAAAAAAAAAAAATGATACGCTCATATGCACAAACGCTTCAAAACTGGTATTTTTCATCCAATTTTTGTATTAAAAAAAAATAAAATTCTCAATAAACATAAATACGGTAATTCTCTAAATAATCAGCATTCATTCAATTGTGCTTCCATGCAAATGTGAACATTGTGTTCTGATCTTTATTGGGGAATGTTATTTTGTATATAGAGTGTTTATGTGGTGAGTTTACACTTTTCATTGAACAGAGTTTGGATAACACAAGGTTAAATGGAAAGGTCATAAATGAACTGCACATTATCTGGACAGAATGCTTGGGGAGATAGTGATGTGTTCCTGCTTAGGAGATGTATGTTAGCTTGGGGGGGCTGAAAACTCTGCAGGGCTCCAACACACACTCGCTGCTATTCCAACCCTTCACATATTTACACATAAACTTCCCTCCTGGCATTAAACTTTGCCAGGTATTGTACTCAGCTTACCACCCCAAACTGATGTTCCTCCCTCAGCTCACCTCTCTCCCTGCATGTCCTGTGAGCAGAATAGCTGTGCTCCTCTTCTGGGTTCTCTCATCATATGGCACTGAAGATAGAGAAGGGGGGGATTCAGCGGGACACACAGAGCAAGTATGCAGGATAAGGGGGGGAGGATGAGGAGACAGAAAATCAGGAGGGGCCGGCGGGAAGGAGCGCATCACGAGAGGTCTAACTAAATACAATCTCTTAGCAGCAGGGACCTGATCTACCCGTCAGCTAGCTGTGATTGACAGGTAGATCGAAGGGGAAGCTGTCATGGGGCCCCCTACTGGCAATGCCTGAATGGTCAGGTGTGCGGCACTTACTATTGCAAGCTGTGTCGGCGGCTGCTGGTGTAGCACCTGCCATACAGCTTGCATACTTCAAAGTCTTGCAGGACATGGCTGCTAATGGGAACTGAGTTCCTGTTGTGGAAAAAGTACAGGAACTCTGTTCCCGTGAGTTCCCGCAGGACTTGAGCCCTGGATAAGCCTCAGACAGGCTAGCAGCCAGGTGCTCCCGGGATAGACCTCAGGTTTCTGGCCTAGCAACCCAAAGCCTTGTGACACACGTCCACCCAGAAAGCCGACTGGGTGACACAGAACCCTGATCACCTGACTCCTCTCGAATAAATAGGCTCTCCAAGCAGGTCAAGGGACTACAGAAACCCCTGCCAATGAATCCAATATCAATCAGCCATGCTAGTTACCACCTAGCAAGCTAAATCTGTTAGCAACCCTGCCTATTACCAAGATGCTACAAAATCAATAAATTATATTTTATATATGTGCTATTATGCAAAGGTGCTCAGTTTTCCCATGCTTGGGGAGCTGCAGGTGGCGCGTACAGTTGGTCATAGACATGCACAAATGTATGTACTTGTACTTGTGTAAACCCTGATGCCCTTTTTGATCTATACTAACAAAAGAGCCTGACAGAAAAGCTGTTTTTTTCTACCCTTATTACCCAATCACATTCTTTCTTCTAATGCCGTGTACACACGGTCGGACTTTCCGGCAGAAAAAGTCAGATGGAATAATTTGGATATTCCGATCGTGTGTGGGCTTCAGCTGACTTTTTTTTTCAAAAATTTGGACAGACCTAGAAATAGAACATGTTTTAAATCTTTCCAACAGAATCAATTCCTATCGGGAAAACCGTTCGTCTGTATGCTGTTCCGACGGACCAAAAACAACACAAGGGCAGCTATTGGCTACTGGCTATTGAACTTCCTTTTTCTAGTCCCGTCGCACGTGTTGTATGTCACCGCGTTCTAAACGATCAGACTTTGGTGTGATTGTGTGTAGGCAAGTCTGTTTCAGTGGAACTCTGTCGGAAAAACCATCAGAGTTTATTCTGATGGAAAGAACGGTCGTGTGTATACGGCATACGTTTTTGTAAAGTTTTTGTGAAGAATTGGAAAATAAAGGCAGATGTAACTGGTTGTTCAGATAATAAGAGCAGTTCTTTTATTAGGCTCTTTAGAGCCAAAGCTCTGTACTTTTAGCCAATTACTCTACTGTAATTTGAATTCAAATGACAATTTTAATTTGAATACCAAAACGGTGAAAACCCCTTGTGGGGGGAAAACATAGTAAATAAACCTACCCTTCTTAAACTGTAGGTGGTGATGTCACCATCCTTTCCGTAGGACAAAGCTACAGCACAGTGATGTTGCATCTTCTCATGAGATCTAGGGTACTATTAATTTCCCGGGATGTTGAGAAAAAACAATGGTGAGCCCACCCTTGCCTAGGTGCCGCAGGCAGAATGTAAGGTGAGTATATTAAAAAAAAAAATTTCCTTCATGAGGTTTTTTTTTGTGCTGAAAATAAAAATGGGAAAGGGAAACTTCATTAACCATTTACAGACCGGACCATTTTGCTGGTCAAAGACCAGACCACTTTTTGCGATTCGGCACTGCGTCGCTTTAACTGACAATTGCGCGGTCGTGCGAAGTGGCTCCCAAACAAAATTTACATCCTTTTTTTCCCGCAAATAGAGCTTTCTTTTGGTGGTATTTGATCACCCCTGTGTTTTTTATTTTTGCGCTCTAAACAAAAATAAAGCGACAATTTTGAAAAAAAATGCATTATTTTTTACTTTTTGTTATAATAAATATCCCCCAAAAATATATAAAAAAACATTTTTTTCCCTCAGTTTAGGCCGATACGTATTCTTCTACATATTTTTGGTAAAAAAAATCACAATAAGCGATTATTGATTGGTTTGCGCAAAAGTTATAGCGTTTACAAAATAGGGATAGTTTTATGGCATTTTTATTAATCATTTTTTATTATTTTTTTTTTTTACTAGTAATGGTGGCGATCAGCGATTTTTATTGTGACTGCGACATTATGGCAGACACATCGGACATTTTTGACACATTTTTGGGACCATTGTAATTTATGCAGTGATCACTGCTATATAAATGCAGTGATTCCTGTGTAAATGACACTGGCAGTGAAGGGATTAACGAGTGGGTGGCAGTGTAGGGGTTAAGTGTTCCTAGGGGTGTGTTACTAACTGTGGGGGGGCTGGGCTTTCATTTAGTGAACACTGATCTCTGCTCCAATCACATGGAGCAGAGATCAGCGTCACTAGTTGCTAGGCAGAATGGGGAAATGCTGTTTACAACGGCATTTCCTCCATTCAGCCGCCCCGTGAGACGATCGCGGGTATGCCCGCGGTGATCGAGTCCGCGGGACCCACGTCCGGACTCACGGGGGTCCCGACTGATGGCAGGGCGGCATTGAAGATTGGACATACCTGTAAGCCAATATGCCTGCCCGTGCCATTCTGCTGACGTACATCGACGTGCGCTGGTCGGGAACCAGATAAAGACTTTGGTATTTAGGTGCAGGGTCCACTTTCAATAATCTTGAAAATATGGGTATATGTTGGCCTATACCAGTGTTTCTCAAACTTTTTTGTCTCGCGGCGCACCAAAAAGATCTGAAAATTTTCACGGCACACCTGAAAAGATTTAACAATTTTTGTAGTGAAGAACTTATTTATTTTTACATATATATTTAATTTAAAATTTAATGTGACGAATATGCCTTCTTTCAAGAGCAAATTTGATTGAAGCGAAGCTCCAAAGTCAGTAAAGGAAAGAAACAAATGGAATGGTTTCTATTATTATAATATAATTAGAGTGATCGAGTTCTTCCAAGATTTTACACAAGTCTCGCGTTACAAAAGGAACCAATGAATGACAGACTGACAGAGATTGCATTTTGTATGTTACTTTTTTAACTTTTCCGACATTGATTTACCATTTAATTTTTCAATATTTTCAAGGTTTCAAAATGCTAGCAATTTTAAATATTTTCTAAAACTCCCACGGCACACCTGCAAATCTCACTAGTGTGCCACGGAACACAGTTTGAGAATCAGACTGGCCTGCACAATTTACCAAAGAGAAAACTTTGCTGTTATACACGATGCAGTTTTTTTCATGGAAAGCAAAGAGGAAGATTACTGTAATAAACTTTCCAACTGAATCTTGCACAATATTTGTTCATCTGTTCAATATCAATTTAAATTCTATTGTAATAGATTTTGTGCCAATTCATCCATTATTGCTTTCTTTTGTGGTCCCTTTTTAAGTGATTTTGATTATTTTGCATTGCTTGGGCTACTGCAAGGTCTATATAATGTCAAAAAATTGCAGCCTTAACACACCAATGCCTCCTGGGCCCACTGCAACTCTGTGGTGTAAACTGGCCCGGTAGGTCAGTTTGCCCTGTTATGCTGTGGGACTGTGCTGCACCGCACCTGGTGTGAATAGCCCATAGACTCTATGTGATGCTTAGACAGTGAGAAAAGCACATTTGGGATTTTATCACCATAATGAAAAGTACCATTGTACATTTGCGAGTGTTTTTCTCTTTAATGTTAATTAAAATTTTAGTTTCCTTGATGTTATTCTGAGCCATGAGCTTGATCACTGACCATATTTATGCAGATCAGGATTTCAGAGTAGTCATAAATTCTTATCTGCACACTCGTTCTGGGTCAGTTAAGCAAGAGGGTCATCATGGCAGCCAGACAAGCTTATGCAGAATGAGAATTCAACAACTGCATCTATTAGGCTTCTTTGAGGTACCGTAATTGTTTGCACTGTCTTCCAGCCCAGAGATGTCTGTTCTCCATCAATTGTTTTTTTTCAGAGGAGGGGTGCATTTTGATGTTTTGGCATTGCTGAGCTTCATTTGATCTGGACATTCAATGCACAGGTCTGCTTATTTTACAGTCACAAGAATAAAGAAAGGCCTGGGAGCAGGTGGACTGTAAGGTAAGGTGACCAGATTTTTAAAATTAAATCCGGGGACATATTTTTTTTTCTTACTAGTAATGGTAGCAATCAGCGACTCATAGCGGGACTACAGTATTGCGGTGGACAAATCGGACACTGATACCACGTACACCCGATCAAACTATCCAGCGGACTTAGAAAGTATAAAGTAGTTTTGACTCAAAAAAATCCAGCCGTGTGTGTGCTAGTCCGCCGGACTTTTGAAATGAACGGACTTTCCCGCGCACGGAGGAAAGTCCGTTCATTTTGAACGTGGCTCCAGGTAACCGGGACTAGCGAAGGAAATCAATGTCGCCACCTACCGAGATTGACACATCGCTGGCTCCGTCACCTGGTATGGACTTAAAGGGGAAGCCCTACGCCGGAAAAATGGAGTGGGGGTCCCCCTTAGGTCCATATCAGACCCTTATTTGAGCACGCTACCCGGCCGGTCAGGAAAGGGGGTGGGGACAAGCGAGCGCCCCCCCCCCCCTCCTGAGCCGTACCAGGCCACGTGCCCTCAACGTGCGGCCCCCCCACCCCAAAGCACCTTGTCCCCATGTTGATGAGCAGGGCCTGATGTTCAATTGCAGGCGCTGTTGGGGGGCTTACAGGACCTAGTACAGCGGTTTGCACCCGACCAGGGAGGGCTGGCACCACAAACGGCTGTGGGGTTGCCACCAGGTGGGGGTTCATCTGGGGTTGGGGTCAGGGACCTGCAACCGGTTTAGAAGGCGCTCCAGTAGTGCCGGCTCCCCCATCGGTGTCGCCCCGGTAACACCGGCGGTAGCGGTGGTGGGGGAGAAAGCGACTTCTACCCCAGAGGTTGGTGGCAAGACTGACGTGGTGCAGATCGCGGATGCGGCCAAGTGCGAAGTCTACATTTTCTTCAAGGGGCCGCTGGGATCGCATCTGAAATTAGGGAGAAGATCGAAAGGGGAATATGTGGAGATATTTTCCCTTTCACCCATGGAGAAGTTTAATCTTGATAGGGTTAAACCGGATTATAGTAAGAAGGAGGACGAGGGAAAACGGCATTATATAACTGGTTACAAGCGTTTGCCATCATGGTGAGCATGATCGGCTAAAAGAACCCTGAACACTGTTCAGCGTTATTTTGCTATATGGACGCGATTGGGGAGGCTTACAGAGTTTACGGGGGGAACTGCGTGGCTCCAGTACGATGAGCAGTTTCGGAAGCGCAGGGCGGTTCGCCCATCCTTGCGATGGGACCATACGGACATCAGCCTCTGGATGAGGCTGATGTCCTCGGCTCGCCCCGACACAGTTTTTTCCAGGGGGGGCTGGTGGTTCAACCTCCCCTGGACAACCGGCCGCCAAACTTTGTGCAGTTTGCTGGTAGTATAACGAAGGGACATGCAGGTTTGGAAGAAGCTTGCCTCTTCAAACACGAGTGTTCCGGATGCGGTGGATCTCATCCCGGATCCCACTGTTTTAAGAAGGGAAAAGGCCACCCTGGAGATCTTGGGAACAAGAGGGAGGACCCCGGTGAGGGTGGAAAGGATGCGGCCTTTCCTAAATCGGTACCCGGACCAGGCGTCTGCCCAGTTGTTACAGGAGGGTTTCGAGGGGGGTTTCAGGATTCCTAGTGCATTGTCAGCGGTCCCACCAGTGGCAAAAAATTTGCGTTCAGCACTGTTGCATCTGGGAGTAGTGGCGAAGAAGTTGGGGAAAGAGGTGGCGTTGGGACAAATAGCTGGGCCATTCATGGATCGCTGATGTCGAACTTGGTGGTCTCCCCTTTGGGAGTGGTGCTCAAGAAAGAGCAGAACAAGTTTCGGTTGATACACCACTTGTCATTCCCTAAGGGAGGATCCGTGAATGATGCAATTGATCCCGATTTTTGCACGGTATCGTACATGTCCTTCGACGCGGTGGTGGGATGGGTTCAGTGATGTGGTAAGGGTGCCCAGCTGTCAAAGGCCAGCTTTTTGCCTACTCCCGGACCCCGGACAGTATTTGGCTGTTGGGTTGTTGCTGGGAAGGGGCATTTTTTGTCGATCTTGTTTACCAATGGGCTGCTCAACCTCATGCGCAGCTTTTGAAACATTTAGTTCCTTTGTGGAGTGGGTAGTCCGGGACATCTCAGGGTTGAATTCTATTATTCACTACCTGGACAACTTTGTTTGCATGGGACTCCCGGCGTCCACTGTCTGCACGGTTCTGCTGTCTACTCTGCAACAGATGGTGGAGAGATTCGGAATTCCATTGGCGAGTGACAAGATGGAGGGCCCAACTACTGTGCTAAGTTTTCTGGGCATTGTCATTGATTCGGAGGCTATGGAGTGTCGACTTCAGGAGGAAAAGTTGGTGGCATTGAAAGGAGAGATTTGGGCGACCGTAGGGCTGCAGAAGATCCAGCTTAGGCAGCTGCAATCTTTACTTGGGAAATTGAATTTCGTTTGCCGCATCATTCCCATGGGCAGGGTGTTTTGCCGACGGCTGTCGGCGGCCACAGCAGGGGTCAAGTTTACTAGACATTTCATCCGTATCACCAGGGAGCATCGGGAGGACTTGAGGGTTTGGGATACTTTCTTGTCACATTACAATAGAAGGTCGCTGTGGATGTTAGGCCCAGTGAGCAATCAAGATCTGGATCTCTTTACTGATGCCGCAAGGTCTACAGGGTATGGGGCTTTCTCAGTGGAGCGCAGAGCCCTGGCCTAGTTCTAGGAAGGAGGCCGGGTTTTGCAAAAATCTGGTATTGCTCGAGCTTTTTCCAGTGGTATTGGCCGTTGAGATTTGGGGTGAGTCGTTCAGGGATTCCAAGGTCAGGCTCAATTGTGACAACATGGGAGTGGTTCAGGTCATTAACCGCATCTCAGCGTCATCGCAACCAGTCGTACGGCTATTGCGGCACTTAGTGCTGCATTGCCTTCAGTTGAACAACATGTTGTATGCTGTGCATCTTCCGGGTGTGGATAACACATTGGCTGATGCATTGTCTCGTTTCCATTGGAACACATTTTGGCAGTTGGCTCGACGGGGGTCCTCGTTGGATGTGGTTGATCGCATTGGAACCCTCGCACGATGGATCAGAGGCTCGGTGAGTGAGTCCACTTGGGGAGCTTACGAGAGGGTCTGGGAGGAATGGTGGGTGCTGTGTAGGCAGGCTGGTGTGGATTCCGGATCGGTTGAGGTAAGGTGGTTAGTTATTTATTTTGTTTCTAGGAACTTGGAGCAAGGGGTGTCGCGGACGTCGATGGATCGTAAGTTCGCTGGTTTGTCATTTCTGTTTAAACTGATGCGGGCCACTGACATTACGAAGGATTTCTGAGTGCGTCAGGCCATGAAAGGCTATCAGTAAGCACAGAAGTATAGGGAAGCCAGGAGGCCAGTGACTTTTGGCAACCTGTTGGCACTTTTGCATCGGTTGGATGCAATCTACTCTTCAGCTTATGAGGCATCTTTGTTCCGGGCAGCGTTTTCGCTGGCCTTTTTTGGCACCTTTAGGATCAGCGAGCTGGTTCGCCCATCAAAGACGGTACCGGGGGGGTTGAGAGCGCATGACGTGAGTTTTCATCGGGATAGTATGGAAGTTTTACTACGGCGATCCAAGACAGATCAAGGGGGCAAAGGGGTTAAGGTAAGGTTGTTCCCATTGTCAGCATCCCCGGCGTGGCAGGTAAGGGCGATGCGGGAGCTTTTGGGCGTTCGCCCGGTGGGGCGGTGTGTTGTTCATTCACGGGGACGGTACTTTCCTGTCCAGGTTTCAGTTTGTATCGATTTTCAGGAAGGGTTTGCGGGCAGCAGGCTTGGACAGTGGGCAGTATGCCTCACACTCCTTCCGCATTGAGGCGGCAACTGAGGGCGCTCAGTGTGGGTTGGATGAGGCGGCTGTTAGGAGGATAGGTCGTTGGGATTACCGAAGGTTCCGCACTTGCCATTCGATTGAAGGGGAGCCGTCTGTTACAGGATCTGGGGGTTGGGGTAACTGGGGGCTAAGGTACGCATGAAAGAGGATGATGTGTATATGTGTTTATGGAAAGTTGCACAAATAAAGTCCTTAGGCGCTATAATATACAGTTTATATCAAGTGTGGCAGCAGGCAGGTAAAGTCACCTGGTTGTATCCAGGATGGGAAATATGTGTGCCCTAGATTCAGGCTTTATGCAGACTTGTACAACTAGAGGGGAAGAGTTAATGAGCCCAGCTGAAGTAAATGGGCTCATTAAGACCTCTACAAAAAACCCCAGCATGCTTAGGGAGATGCTCCATCCTGGAACCAGTTTTGTGTTGTATAGACTGGGGAGTGTGATATCTGTTCTGTGCGGTGAGTTAACGCCTGTGTGGCAAACCTTTACAACAGAGGCAGGGACTGGTGCAGCACAAGGCTGCACCCAGTTGTTAGACAGGGAATCTAAGTGTGTAGTTAGAGGTCAAGCTGACCAGGATTTATTTTCATGTTTTATTTTTGTTTGGCTGTTATATGTATCACTGCATGTAGCATAAATAAACCGGATCTTTTGTTTTTTGCACCTACAACGCTGTCTGCTGTGCCTGATTTTGTGTTGTGAACCCATCCAGGGGGTCACACACACCCGCTGCCGAGCTAACCCCTCACAGTTGGTGGAGAATTTTGGCAGTTTATTTTTATTTTTATTTTTTAAGGCCAGCATGGAGGAGATACTGAGACAGCTGGCTCTAGCAAATGCAAATCAGCAGCAAACAAATGCGGGTTTACAAAGGAGCCTTGCAGCTCAACAGCAGAGTCTGGAAGCTCAGCAGAAGGCTCACCAGCAGAGTCTGGAAGCTCAGCAGAAAGCTCACCAGCAGAGTCTGGAAGCTCAGCAACAAGCCCAGCAGCAGACAAATGCAAATCAGCAGCAGACAAATGCAACTTTGCAGCAGAGTTTGGAAGCTCAGCAACAAGCCCAGCAGCGATCTGAAGCCCGCTTCATAGACCTGTTGCAGAAGCAAGAGCAGAGTTTTCAACAGCAAATAGAGACATTGATACAGCAACGTCCGCAGACCAATGAAGCAAGTGGTTACAATAATACCGCATCCTTTGGTGTGAGACGTTTACTGACAAAAATGACTGGAGAGGATGATCCGGAGGTGTTTTTGACCACATTTGAAAGGACTGCTGAAAGGGAAAAGTGGCCTAAGGAGCAATGGGCTGGACTGGTGGCCCCTCTGTTAACTGGGGAATCGCAGAAAGCTTATTATGACCTAGAGCCTGACCAAGCAAAAGACTATGTGGTACTAAAAACAGAAATATTGGCAAGGCTGGGTGTCACCCTGGCCGTCCGGGCTCAGCGTGTGCATAATTGGACTTTTCAGGTTGGAAAACCCCCCAGATCTCAAATGTATGATCTCATTCACCTGAGCAGGAAGTGGCTGCAGCCAGAGATTTTGACCGCACCAAACATTGTGGAACGTGTGGTTATGGATCGTTTCCTGAGAGCTCTTCCTACTGCCATCAAAAAATGGGTAAGCCATGGAGACCCAGAAAATGCAGATAAACTTGTGGATCTGGTTGAGAGGTACTTGGCTACAGAGAACTTGACCACCTCTTCCAGGGACTCACGGACTTTCCATCCTAAGACCAGATCATCCCCAGTGGCGGGTAAGATGACTCCAAGGGGTGAGGGTGGGGAGAGTGAGAGGGTGGGAGTTCTACCTAAGGTCTGGCGGGAGCAGCCCAGGAAGCCCAGGCTGCAAGAGACAGCGAAAAAGATTATTTGCTACCGCTGCCGGCAAGAGGGACATATTGCAGCCAATTGCCCCGTTGTGGATGAGCCTATGCAATGTGACTTTATAAGGGAGAGACGTCAGTCGCTGTTTGCGACAGTTGCATGCACTGCCATTCGGGGACCTGAGAAACATTTATGTAAAATGTGTATTAATGGCAGAAATGTTGATGTGTTGCTGGATTCAGGTAGCCTGGTAACATTGATAAAAGCTGAATTAGTTACTACAGAGGTCTCTGGGAAGAACAGGGTGGCTGTTATTTGTGTGCATGGGGACACCCGAGAGTATCCTGTAAATTCAGTGTTTTTTGAGACCCCCAAAGGTAACCTCTCTCATCAAGTGGGGTTAGTGTCTCACTTACCACATGATGCTATTGTGGGAAGGGATTTTCCAAAATTCTGGGAACTCTGGGATTGTCCTGAGCCCCCCACTGGTGCCCCTATAGACCAGGAAGATGACCAGAATTCCTCTGGGAGTGGTGAGGACTCTCCTGAATTTCCCTTGTCGGTATTGGCGGGGGAAACTCGAGAAACTGGGGAGGAGCCAACATCTTCAGATGAAAACATGCCGTCTGTGGAGTTTTCAGATCCTGAGGTTCACAGGGAAAATTTTGCCACAGAACAGTTAAAAGATCCCACCCTAATAAAGGCACGGGAAAATGTGGTGAAAATAGATGGCGAGTTAGTGAACCCAGATAAGACTTGCACTCATCCTTACTTCACTATGGAAAGGGACCTGCTGTATCGAGTGGCTCAAAGGGCAGAAGAAACCATTGAGCAACTTGTAGTGCCCAAACCTTACAGGAAGTTGGTGTTAGAATTGGCCCATGGGCACATTCTGGGAGGTCATCTGGGGGCCGAGAAAACCAGAGAGAGGGTACTGCAGAGATTCTATTGGCCTGGGGTCATGAAGGAAACAGAAAATTATTGTTCCTCCTGCCCTGTGTGTCAGAAGTCGGCACCTATGCCACATTTCCGTAACCCGCTGGTACCTCTTCCTATCATTGAGGTCCCCTTTGAGAGGATCGCAATGGATTTGGTAGGTCCGATAATGAAGTCTGCTAGGGGGCATCAGTACATTTTGGTTATATTGGACTATGCCACCTGTTATCCGGAAGCAATTCCTCTTCGAAATACCTCGGCCAAAACCATAGCCAAAGAGCTATCTCTTGTTTTTAGCCGCGTGGGTATTTGTAAGGAACTGCTTACGGACCAAGGTACACCCTTTATGTCCAGGGTTATGAAAGAACTATGCAAGTTGTACAAAGTGAAGCAATTGCGTACATCTGTGTATCACCCCCAAACAGATGGGTTGGTTGAAAGATTCAACAAAACCCTTAAACAAATGTTAAAGAAGGTGGTGGATAGAGATGGAAAGAATTGGGACTGTCTAATACCCTATCTAATGTTTGCCATTAGGGAGGTACCCCAATCCTCTACGGGTTTCTCACCCTTCGAGTTGCTCTATGGGAGACACCCCAGAGGGCTGCTGGATATCGCCAAGGAAACATGGGAAAATGAGAGTTCTCCTCACAGGAGCGTGATTGAGCTTGTCGCCCTGATGCAAGATAGAATTGCACAGGTAATGCCAATCGTAAAGGAACATTTGACCCAAGCGCAGTTAGCACAGCAGAGAGTGTACAACCGTGGGGCCAAGACCCGTACTTTTTCCCCGGCGGATAGGGTCTTGGTGCTAGTCCCTACGGTTGAAAGCAAATTTCTGGCCAAATGGCAAGGTCCATACGAAGTAATTGAAAAAATTAGTGAGGTGAACTACAGGGTTAGACAGCCAGGAAGGCGAAAGCCGGAGCAGATCTATCATGTCAATCTGCTGAAAGCCTGGAGGGATAGGGAATCCCTAGTCGCAGAGACTTTGTCACAAGCACAGCCTGATTGCTTAGTTCCTGAGGTTGGAATAGCAGACACCTTATCGAAAGCCCAACAACAGGAGGTTAAAGAGTTTGTACTTCGTAACAAAGAGATTTTCTCTGAGCTGCCGGGACAAACATCTGGCGTAGAGCATGACATTATCACCCCGCCAGGAGAAAGGGTAAAACTAAAACCTTATAGAATACCAGAGGCCCGACGGGAGGCAATATGTGGGGAGGTTCAAAGGATGCTGGAATTGGGTGTGATAGAGGAGTCCCAGAGTGACTGGTCCAGTCCTATCGTACTAGTGCCCAAACCTGATGGGAGCTGGCGGTTTTGTAACGATTTTCGACAATTGAATAAAGTCACAAAATTTGACACCTACCCCATGCCGCGTATAGATGAGTTGATTGACCGACTGGGAACAGCCCGATATATGACAACTCTTGATCTCACCAAAGGGTATTGGCAAATTCCCCTGGCCGAGTCAGCCAAGGAGAAAACTGTGTTTGTAACCCCAGATGGGGCATTCCAATATAAGAGAATGCCGTTTGGGTTACAGAATGCACCGGCAACATTCCAACGGAAAATGGATAAGATTCTGAGGCCCCATCAGAAATATGCTGCAGCTTACCTGGATGATGTGATTATCCATAGCACAGACTGGGTCTCACATTTGCCAAAAGTACAAGCAGTCCTAGACTCTATCCGGGAAGCTGGGTTTACGGCCAATCCAAAGAAGTGTACCATTGGACAGGAGGAGGCCAAATATCTTGGGTACACTATTGGGAGGGGGGTGATAAAACCCCAAGTCAATAAAGTCGAGGCCATACAGAGTTGGCCACGTCCCAACAGCAAGAAACAGGTACGAGCCTTTCTGGGAATCGCTGGCTATTATCGACGATTCATTCCCCATTTTGCTTCTCAGGCTGTGCCCCTCACCAACCTGACAAAAGGGAAAGAGTCGGTCATGGTTAAATGGTCCCCAGAGGCTGAAGAAGCATTTCAGTCCTTAAAAACAGCCTTATGTAGCCAGCCAGTGTTGTACTCACCAGACTTCTCTAAGGACTTTGTTGTACAAACTGATGCATCAGACGTTGGGTTAGGAGCAGTGTTATCCCAGGTCTGGAACGGGGAAGAGCACCCAGTCATTTACCTCAGCAGGAAGTTGAAGTCCCATGAGGTAAATTACTCCACGATTGAGAAGGAATGTTTAGCAGTGAAGTGGGCTCTAGATTCCCTTCGGTACTATCTGCTAGGTAGGCACTTTGACCTGGTGACTGATCACGCTCCTTTAAAGTGGATGGCTCAGAAGAAGGAGACCAATAGAAGGGTAAATAGGTGGTTCCTGGCCCTACAAGAATTTAACTTTACAGTTAAGCATCGCCCTGGTGTTAAAATGGGGAATGTGGATGCTTTGTCTCGGATACATGCATGTCTGACTGCTTGTGTTACAACCCCAAGGTTGAAACAAGAGGGGGGGGGGGGGGGTATGTGGCAGCAGGCAGGTAAAGTCACCTGGTTGTATCCAGGATGGGAAATATGTGTGCCCTAGATTCAGGCTTTATGCAGACTTGTACAACTAGAGGGGAAGAGTTAATGAGCCCAGCTGAAGTAAATGGGCTCATTAAGACCTCTACAAAAAACCCCAGCATGCTTAGGGAGATGCTCCATCCTGGAACCAGTTTTGTGTTGTATAGACTGGGGAGTGTGATATCTGTTCTGTGCTGTGAGTTAACGCCTGTGTGGCAAACCTTTACAACAGAGGCAGGGACTGGTGCAGCACAAGGCTGCACCCAGTTGTTAGACAGGGAATCTAAGTGTGTAGTTAGAGGTCAAGCTGACCAGGATTTATTTTCATGTTTTATTTTTGTTTGGCTGTTATATGTATCACTGCATGTAGCATAAATAAACCGGATCTTTTGTTTTTTGCACCTACAACGCTGTCTGCTGTGCCTGATTTTGTGTTGTGAACCCATCCAGGGGGTCACACACACCCGCTGCCGAGCTAACCCCTCACACAAGCCAAATTCAGATTATATCGGAGTGTTATAAAATAAGGTGTTTCATGCAGCTGCTGACCACTCGGAAAAAATGGGTAAAAAGACAAAAACAAACAAAGCAGCGCTCCCAGAAAAACCTGTAAATAATATAACGTTCAAAACTATAGTCATTTATTGAATGCTCTAAAAGACAGTATAAAAAATCCACAATTTGTCAATATGACAAGTAATCATAGCGTGGTACACCAGTCATCATATAAAATAGAAAAAAAATATTACAGCGCACACATGCAAAACTAACATTTACCTCCAGCAAGGCTTTTTAAAACACCTAGACATTTTCAAAAAACATAAAAAAATATGGGGATTTGGTCACACCATATTGCTATATGGTGCTTAAGCCCACTTACTGCGACAAAGTACCCCATGATTAGTGGGGTAGTTTGTCGCAGTAAGTGGCCTTAAGCACCATATAGCAATATGGTGTGACCAAATCCCCATATTTTTTGATGTTTTTTGAAAATGTCTAGGTGTTTTAAAAAGCCTTGCTGGAGGTAAATGTTAATTTTGCATGTGTGCGCTGTAATATTTTTGTTCTGTTGTATGGTCTTATGGTAGCACCATCTTTATGCATTTTTTTTAGGGTGTGCCCCTAAAATATCTTGTTTGTTTATCATATAAAATAGGACACTTCAACATATGTTCTATACGATACCGCTAGATTACCATGGGTTAATGTCATTCACTGGTTCCGATGTCCTGTGTGTGCCAATAGCGCAGAGTGTACAGCAGGATTTAATGCCCGCAGCAGGCTTTTCATCAGGTTATAACTTCTGGGTGTAAGCACTTATAACCCACTGTATGATGTACACTGTGAACCTGTATCCGATCGTAGGGCTGTTTTAGCAGGGGGAAGGCTGGGATAATGCCGGCAATCCAAATAACGTTCGATGTATCAGGACGCTACCGAACGCTGCCACAAAGCACACTAGGAACTCAACACACTGGAAACTCGTGTCGTGGACCGGAAGTCTCGGTCAGTCAGGGCCAGGAAACCCGTAAAGGCGGAAGTGAACTCCTTTTATTGACTTTTTAGTAACTATGTGCAGCGCTAACAGGATTCATCTAAAGCTATTATCACAAAGGGTTAAGATTATTTGCATTGTTTCCTGCCCCTCTGCTATAGAGCTGCCTTTATAACTGGAGATGCCATATGCATCCGTGATTTTGAGAAGGTGCATGTGCGCAAAACATGTTAGTCGCCGTTGCTATGACAACTCTAAGTGTTGCGATTCAGCCCTTCGGAGATCACTTCCACCTTTCCGGGTTTCCTGGCTCCAACTGACCAAGACTTCCGGTCTCCGACACAAGTTTCCAGTGTGTTGAGTTCCTAGTGTGCTTTGTGGCAGCGTTCGATAGTGTCCTGATACATCGAACGTTATTTGGATTGCCGGCATTTTCCCAGCCTTCCCCCTGCTAAAACAGCCTTACAATCTGATACAGGTTCACAGTGTACATCATACAGTGGGTTATAAGTGCTTACATCCAGAAGTTTTCACCTGGTGAAAAGCCTGCTGCGGGCATTAAATCCTGCTGTACACTCTGCGCTATTGGCACACACAGGACATCAGAATCAGTGAATGGCATTAACCCTTGGTGATCTGGCGGTATCGTATAGAATATATGTTGAAGTGTCATATTTTATATGATGACTGGTGTACCACGCTATGATTACTTGTCACATTGACAAATTGTGGATTTTTTATACTGTCTTTTAGGGCATTCAATAAATGACTATAGTCTTGAAAGTTATATTATTTACAGGTTTTTCTGGGAGCGCTGCTTTGTTTGTTTTTGTTATGGTAAGTTACCTGTTGGTTTTTCTTCATTTCTTTCAGATGGAATCCAGATGGGTCTCGTCTGGATATTGGGACACTCTTATGTCTTTTGAGGGGCTATGAGGGCTGACATGAGACCCAATGGTAGGCAGTTGGGACTTTCACAGAAGGAGTCTCTTATTAGATGGATTGGGAGGCCCGGGATGAAGTGAGCTAGGGTGTTGTCCGAGGTGCAGCACTTTGCGCGCCTGGATAGACCCCCCGTGTTGGTTCTTCACGTCAGAGGAAATGATTTGGGGGGGAGTCCCGCTAGGGAACTCATCTAAGATGCTAAGATCGATTTCCTTCGGTTGCGGACCTCCTTCCCTGAGATGGTGATTGTCTGGTCTGATATTGTGGCCAGGACATCATGGCTCTTGGCAAGATCAGTAACCAGGTTTAACAAGACCCGTATCAAGGTCAACAAGCCGGTGGGCCAATTTGTGATACGGAACGGGGGCTTGGTGGTGCACCACCGGGAGTTGGAGAGTGATGTTGGGTTGTACCTTAGAGGGGATGGGGTTCACTTGTCAGAGGTGGGAACTGATCTCTGGTCCATGGGTTTGGAGGATGGCATTCAGAGAGCGCTGCAATTGTGGAGGGGTTCCCAATGGTGAGGGGTCTCCCTTGTTAGCTGTGGCGGTGGTCTTTGAGGGTGGTAACTAACCCATGGAGATGGAAGTGTGGGGGACTCGTAGGTGGTATGGGCCCCCCTTTTTGTGTACAGTTAACGCGGGTTAACTGAAATGGTATGGTAACACTGCGGGTAAGAGTTTCCCTCAGGCTGGTTATCACGGCCGTAGGCCTAGTATGGTAAAAGGCCCACAGTGTGGGATATGAATCTAAGTTTACTGGGGAAGTGCCTTCAAAGACCACCGGGGGGAGAAACTGAGGTTTGTGTTTGTTGTTGGTTATAATGTTATATGTATTTTATATTTGTGAATAAAATGGCTGCTGTGGCCGGTTTATACTCCAATAAAGTGTGGCCTCGTTATTATAATTTAAGTTAAAGGGGTTTTAGTTGGAGTATATTGGGCGGCAGCCTTGGTTAGACATCTTATCTACACTGGTCAAGTGTGTTGAGCCTTAATCACCACCACTCTACATCTCTATTGCAGTCCCTGATTGGTGCCACACTGCTAATAGAATGTCACCTGTCACCATAAATGTGTGCAAGCCATAATAATGCTAAACATTACCCTTTTCTGCTTAACCCGATAATTTTGTCACCTTGGCATGTGCAAACTGGTGCACCACCACTTCACACATCATGATAAATGATAGAACCAATTGTTACACCTCACAAGTAAAGGAACAACATACATCGCACCCAGACATTGTTAGAAAATGTAAGCCTTAGCTTAAGCCTGGTACACACTATACATTTTTTTTGTTCAACCCAGTGCGCTGAACGATAAAAAAACTGGCAGATCGCTGTACTAACACAAGTGATGTTAGTGCAGCGATTTAACCCACTCTGCTAATGTGTTCTTGCACTTCCCCCCCTTGCCAAAACACACCAGTCAGCGATCGCAGCCATTGGCTTTCCAGCATGCCCGTGTGTACAGCTGCCAGTCCGTCAGAAGCCGATCTCATGACCAGCTTCTCTCGGACAGGCAGCTGTAGACACCAGCCGAATGTCGACCAGTTTCTACTGCACTGGCTAATTTTGACCGAAATACGGCCTGTGTGAACCGTGCCCAAGCCTGTATATGCTCAATAGAGCATGTATATAAGGTATTTCTTCATACAGGACAATCAACTGAATAAGTATTGTATTCTATTTACCAAGTTGCCTGCTTTACAAAACATTATGAATGAATAAATGAATGACTGACTTGTATAGCACTACCTATATGAACTGTATTGCTTCAGGGTGCTTTTCTGCTGATGTCCATCTGTGGTATAGCATGGTCATTTTGCCCCATGGGGTCCTGACATGCTTACAAACACATACACATATTTGGCCAATTTTTTTACAGGATCTAATTAACCTACCAGCATGTCTTTTGAGTGTGGGAGGAAACCGGAGTGCCTGGAGGAAACCCATGCAGGCACCGGAAGAACATGCAAACTCCAGGCAGATGGTGTTGTGGTCAGGATTTGCACCAGTGACCCTATTGCTGCTAGGTGAAGGTACTAATCACTACACCACTGTGCTGCCCTTTAGTGTGACAGACAGCATTAATGTTAGGTTCATTCCAATGCAGTTGGTGCAGCACGAATTTCCACAGACACAGCAGCCCATTCACTTGAATAGGCTGCTGTACCGGCAGGAAGCAGGTCCCTACACCTTATTAAAATGTAGCCACAGTGAAATCACCAAGTGCTTTTGTAGCATGAAATTTCCTGCACCCATAAATGATGGATGTTGCACATTTAGATGCATGGGTGTCAGGGCCTGCATTTGAACCCGGAACCTCTGCTGTGTCAGGCTAAGTCACTTCTTTCTAAACCACTTGGATTGCTGGACAATTCCTTGAATCATCCTGCCTCAAACTTTGTTTGTCCTGGACCTTGAATTACTTGGTCCTCCCATGAACTTCCTGATTTATGCCATGTCTCTGCATTTCCTGTTTGCCAGATTATTGTGTTCTCATTATTTGTCTTCTGCTGCCATCTGTATCTTTACTACCACACGTTACTGACCCTTGGCTTGTTCCTTGACTATGTTTCAGCTTGATCCAAACCTGCAACTATTTTTACCCACTTTTGGCTTGTTTAATGACAAAGCTTCCCTACCTGCTATATCCACTACTGGACACAGCTTGCTCACCTCCTGGTGGGCCAACCCTGAGGACTGCGACCTGGTGAACACCAGTTAGTACTTAGACTCTGCACCTCAGGTGAGCCGTTGTTCATTGCCAGGGTGACATGCTTGTATTCCAATACTGCTGGTCAGCGGAATGCATGGCGGCACTGCGCATGTGTAAAAGAGCAGCGTGTTTTGGCTGTGGGTGCAAGAACAGGTTTGGGAATTGCAACAACCCACACAAGTGCGAACCAAGCTTAACAAACACAATTTGCTATTCTTGCACATTAACTAAAATGTAGAACTGAAATGAAAAAGTGGAGAGCTAAATGTAACCAAAACTGTCACTCAATTTTGACATATCAACATATTAAAATGCACTGTGCACTTTTCTGTTAAAAAAACAAAACCTTTCTGTTAAAAAAAATGCACTGTGCAAAAGATAGGTCTTTCTATTTTTATATATGAAAGTCTTAAGTGGCATAACCATCATCACGTTAAATAGTCCAAAAGGAGATTCAAAACAAAAGTTAATTTCAATGGTGATTGTGAAAAGAAATCCACATTTGAGTTATGGAGTCACCACGGCAAGTGCATCCACCACCCAATATAGGAGATTGAATAGGCTTACCATAAGGCAGCATTAAATAAATGTGTAGTAATAATGGCCAAGATGGTAGTCACAGAGATGGTATCCAAAAGGTATGGCAGCAAGGTTCTCCACCACAGCCAGACCACTTGTTAGGGTATAGACTCCAACATCCATAAAAAAACAAGAGACCTCCACATAGTGTAAAACCGTTTGACTACGGATTTTATTTAAAAGGTAGAAACCTTACATAAATCCCAATATATCAGGCATCAATGAAACAACTCCTTATTGTGATCACATAGGCATAGGGAAATAAGCGCAATGACATGGAATGGACTCATCAAGTCCAGCGCGTTTCGTTCACAAAGATTTCAACTGGGGTATGAGTCAGGATCCACACATTGTGTGATAATATACCTAAAATAATCAATAATAATCAATAATAATTCAACAGACCTGTGTAAAATGTTTTGACATGAGACATTTATCTGAGATTGAATAGTGATAGGATTTAACCCAGAGTGAGGCCTGGACAGAATTAAGATCTGGCCAATAGAATGTTATTCTGATGTGCAGCCGTGTCCATCATGACGTCCGGCATGCGCAGAACGCCTCCATCTGGAACCAAACAGCAATATAGTCTCGCACACAAGCCAAGCCTCAACATGGTAACCAACCAACAGGATGACCAGACATGAATGTACAGCTCTCCAGATAACACGGAAGTTGCACAGACAGGTGATAACCAACCAGACCTAAGCAGGTAATTGGAGCATGATCCAAGCCTCCCTCTGGACTAAAAAGTTCAACACAAGAGAGTCACAGGACCGCAAACCAAGCCTCAATCCTGGGCTGGCCAATAATCACATTAATGTTATGCTGTCAAAAGATCAAAACTTTAAAAAGCAGAAAATATAACGTATATATACATAATACAATTATATAATAAACTAATGCAAAATACATATTTAACTAATAAAATGTGGCATGCCTCCCATTTGACAGCTTCCCCGTCCCCTCCGTCCCCTCCGCTGAGAGAACACAATGGCTCCAAGGGAGGGATTCCCCTATTAACACTGTCTGCGTTGATAGGGGGGTTGAGTTATCTTCTGCAGGGGTTATTGTTTATTTTGAACAAAGACCATGTTACAACACAGGTGTGTTAATGAGTTTGGTTACTGAAAGGGCAGTTTACCATTGTAAGCTATAAAATGACCCTTCTATCCTGTGGCTCCTGGGAGTTAGTGCTTCAAAAGTAAATTGAGACCCAAAAAAATAAGTAGGTAAATGGTTTTCAAACACTAATGCATTAAAAGCCTGGAAAGCTCTTTTTATAGTTGAGGAATTTCATTGGGATATTTTAATCTTTTGTGAGCTGAAGACACTGCACTCAGAACATAACACAAAAAAAAGAATAATACATTTAAATCTAAAGTGTATACCATGATTTATAGATCATGTCATTGTCAGTTTGAGTTAAAACTACACATGCAAATACTTGTGCAAGGATGCTGGAAGATGATTTTGCATTAGGCTAACCAAAATTAACCAAATGTCCCATTTTTATAAATTTTTTGTGTGATTTTTAATTTGTGATGAAAGCATATATGGGCTATCAACATCAACCTCCTATATCAGTGTGGCAATAATGGAGCATACAAACAAAACATATTAGAAAGTTAAATGAGCTCTGTCACAAAAATAGGAAAAACATTATTGTAAAAGAAAAGGTGTTATACTTACCTACCCTGGCACCCATGCCTCGGATCTTAGCCACTCAATACAGGGCTTTATACACCCTTCCTTCCCAGACCAATTTTTTCCTTTCGGCGCGCTCACATTTTGAATGACAATGTAGTCATGCTACACTGTTCCCAAACAAAATGTTTATCATTTTTTTCTCACAAACAGAGCTTTCTTTTGGTGGTATTTAATCACCGCTGTTTTTAATTTTTTATTTTTTGCGATATAAGCAAAAACAGAGAGAAATTGTTGAAAAAGAAAAACACTTTTTTTTAGTTTCTATTGTAAAATTTTGCAAATAAGTAATTTTTCTTCATAAATTTGGGCCAAAATGTATACTGCTACATATCTTTAGTAAAAATAACCCAAATTAGTGTACATTATTTGGTCTCTGTGAAAGTTGTGGAGGCTACAAGCTATGGTCCAAATCATTGAAAATTATACATGTGCACACTGAAATATTTTGTTTTGGAATTTTGTTTTCATCCAAAAATGAATTTATTTAGTTACTCCCGAAATTAGTTTTTATTTATTTAGTTTCGTTAAAAAAATGCATTTGTCTGAAAATCCAAAATAATTAAGGTCAAATCTGTCATTGAAGGCTTATGGTGTCTGTCAAATGTTCTTAGAAGATTTGACGAAGCAGCTAAACTGTACGACGCCGCAATCGTACATTTTCGGTCCAATGTTCTACAAGCTATAGTAGAATTCTAATGTTGTATGACATTAGTAATATTTATATTTATTAACTATTATTACTAGTCAACCAACATTAGAATTCTTCTATAGCCTATGGGCAGAGCATTTGACCATAAATCATAAATGTCTGCTCACAGCGACTGCTTCGTCAAATCTTCATGTCAAATCTTTTCTCTCTGTGTCGAATAATCGAATAGAGTTAGGTTAGGCACATTTGACCTTTTTTGGTATTGTCTCTATAATGTTGAATCTTTTCTCTCTATGTCAAATCTTTTCTCTCTATGTAGAATAATCTTGAACTAATAGAACCTAAGGTTAGGCACATTCGACCACTGGTTCGATGGACATAGATCGCTATTGTCAGCGTCATGTCGAATCTCCTATCTATATCAAACTGTTACAACGAAAATGAAGCTAAAGCATTTGTTTATGTCGGATCTTTTGGTTTTTGGATTCTGCACAAACAAACGATAACGAAAATACCCGTAATTCAGATAAAAATGCATTCGGACGAAAACAAATGCACATGTCTATTTAAAATTGATCATACCTTTTTTTTTTTTTTTTATTCTTTATTTCATTTTTCATTTTCCAACCATAAAAAAAATAACAATTACACAATGTTCCATCACTTATACATTGTTCAAAACAACAATCCCCTCCAATCCCCATCACCCACCCCTATGCACGTCTCCTCATGACCACCTGGCCTACCACTCCTTTTATCCTTCTCTCCCCTTACAGGTTTAATCTCCTCGGGTTATCTCCCACACGTACCTCTAAGAGTTTTTGAAACAATCCCATTCCTTCCATTTGTCTTTCCTTTCCGCTTCAATTTCCCGCTCCCTCTCTCTATCTTGCTCCCACTCTATTTTTATTTCTCCCTTTATCCAGTCACTTATCTTAGGGCTTTCTGGCCTCTGCCAGTTTCTTGGAATCAGCCCCTTAGCTGTATTTAGTAGAATTGGTAATAACGAGGCTTTATATTGTCTGATTGGACTATCTGTCCCATGGAACAGGCAGACTCATGGTTCGAGAGGGATAGTTTCGTTAGTTATTTTCTTTATCAATTCTATGATCTTTATCCAATATTCTTTTATGGTAGGACATTCCCACCATATATGCAGCATCCCACCTTGCATTTTACACCCTCTCCAGCACTCTGATGAGGTCTCACAATGATAACTACTCACTCTATCCAGGGTAAGATACCACCTCACTAGGCATTTGTAATTTGTTTCTACCATCTTAGTGTCCAATGCCGTTTCATGTGTCATTCCCCATATTTTTCCTAATCTATATTTATTACACCTCGTGCCTATTTTCCTTTCCCATTTCTTGATACATGGAGGCACCTCCCCGGTCTCTTCCTCAAATAGAATTTTATAAATTTGAGCAATACTATTTTTTTTATTCCCCTTCGCTACTAGAGTTTCCATTTTTGTGTAATAATTTTCCAATCGGATTGGATCAGGTAATTTTTCCACAAAATTTTTCAGTTGTTATACCTCCATGTATCAAGTTTCCACCTCTCTGTGTCTGCTTGCAGTGCTTGAAAAGTACATATTTTCCCTTTGTCTATTACGTCTTTCACTTGGACATCTCTTTTTATCCAATTACCCCCCACCTCCCTCTTCCCCGGTCCAAAGAAAACATTATCTTTCAAGTGAATCAGTGGGGAATTGTATTTCCATTTTTTTTGTGCATATATTCTATCCCATATTTTAAATGGGATACGAGTGATTTAATGCGTCTCCTGCCCTAATTCCCTATAGTGTGGTGGGTTCCATAACATATGGCCCAAATGTGTGTCACTCGTAAATTCTATATTCCTCCATCTTTTATCACTATTCTCCCTTGTCCGTTCAACTAACCGTGATATTGCCACCGCGTAATAATATTTTTTAAAATCGGGGACAGCCAAACCTCCATTTTTTTTCCCTTGACATAAAACGGCAACAGAGATACGTGGTCTTTTATTATGCCATATAAATCTGGAGATGATACCTTTTACTATTTTAAAGAGCGATTGCGGGATCTTTAATGGAAGCATTTGAAATTTATAGAGGATTTTGGGGGTTATCATCATTTTTATCTCGTTTATAAGGCCGAACCACGAAAGGGGGGCCGTTGACATTTTTTTTGTTTCTCTTCTTATCTCGTCTAACAACGGGATATAATTTATTAAATATATTTTCCTCAGGGTGTCTGTTAATCTAATCCCCAAATACTTAATATCTTGTTTCCAAGTAAAGTGGAATTCTTTTGCTAGCCTCTTTTCTTCTGTCTTATTTATATTAATATTCAATATTTCCAACTTGGTGGAGTTTATTTTAAGATTAGAAAATCTCCGTACTTTTTCAAAACACCCAACAGGTTGGGAATCGTTGTCCTGGGATGTGAGATAAAGAAAAGCACATCAAATTGATCATATCTGATCTCATTTCTTGAGACCCTAACAAGCCAGGAAAGTACAAATACCCCCTAAATTACCCCTTTTTGGAAAGCAAAAAGCAGATATTCCGAGGTATTTAGTAAGATGCATGGTGAGTTTTTTGAAGTTGTAATTTTTTCCCACAATTCTTTTTTTTTGTTTTACACAAAATTGTCATAATAACAAGTTATTTTTTCTCACCCAGCACAGGCATACTTGCAATGACACCCCAAAATACATTCTGCTACTCCTCCTGAGTATGGCGATACCACATGTGTGAGACCTTTACACAGCCTGGCCGCCTGGAGCCCCAGGACAATGGAAATGTAGAATCTATGAGGCATAATGAGTTTGAATGGTTAATTTTTTTCCAGAAGTTTTTGGAAAATGTGGACAAAAATGAAAACACATTTTTTTTTACACAAAGTTGTCCATTTCTAAGATATTTGTAACACACAGCATGTACATAGCAAAAAGGACACCCCAAAATACATTCTGCTACTCCTCCTGAGTATGGCAATACCACATGTGTGAAACTTTTACATGCCTGTCCACATACAGAGTCCCAACATCCAAGTAGCACCGTCAGGCATTCTACAAGCATAAATTACACCTCATTTCTCAACCACCAATTATAGTTTTGAAGACACTGGAGCATCACGACAATGGAATTGCCCACAAAATGACCCCATACCCCAATGTATAATCTATGAGGCATAATGAGTCTTTTGAATGGTTAATTTTTCTCCAGAAGTTTTTGGAATGTGTGGAAAAAAATGAAAACGCTTTTTTTTTACACAAAGTTGTCAATTTCTAAGATATTTCCAACACACAGCATGTACATAGCAAAAATGACACCCCAAAATACAATCTGCTACTCCTCCGGAGTATGGTGATACCACATGTGTGAGACTTTTACATGCCTGGTCACATACAGAGTCCCAACATCCAAGTAGCACCGTCAGGCATTCTACAAGCATAAATTACACGCATAAATTCTCATTCTCAACCACCTATTACAGTTTTAAAGCCTGGCCACATACAGAGGCCCAACATCCAAGTAGCTCTGTCAGGTGTTCTAGGAGCATAACTTACACACATAAATTCCTGCCAACCTATCACATTGTTGAAGGCCCTTCATATTTCTAACACATAGCATGTACTGTACATACCAATTACAAACCAAAATACATTCTGCTGAGCAAAGGGTAAAGAAAAGATTACCTGCAGTTTTAGTAGTGCAGTGGTCCACAGAGGAGAGCATCGGTCCAGGCAGCAGGCAGGAACGTGGACAGTGACAGAAAAACAGGTAGCAAGCAGGAATAGTCAGTACAGCAAAACTGACATTCCTTCCTGCTGTCTGGAAGGAATGTGGTCAGCAGCAGCAAAAGGATTGTCCATGCAGCAGCCAGGAGTACTGTCCATAGTTAGCACATGCAGCAGGCAGAGATATGGTCAGCACAGCCAGAGTATTCATCCAGCGAGCAGGCAGGACCATCGAGCTTAGGGAATTGGTCAAGAAAGAATGGGGACATTGGTAGAGGCTTCTCCCACCCAAATCGCTTTGAAGCCTCCGGGCAACCAGACCCTGTTCTGGGAACACAGAAAACCAAAAACAGTTTTTCTCAACTCAGAACACTATTCTGTTGCCCCTCACATATGTGAGACCCCTGTGTAGCAGGGTAAAAGATCAGTCCAAGGGGCAGGCAAAAACATGATCAACGGGCCGAAGTCAGAAATAGACGGTAGGCAGAGGCAAAGTCGATACAGTCCAGGGTCAGTTCACGTGAAAGGCAGAAACATGGTGTATAAATAATGCAGATGGCGGGCAGAGGCATAGTCGAGAAACAGGCCAGGGTCAGTTCACATGGAAGACCATGATATAGTTGGTTGAGGCACCAGGGAAATATTCAGGACAGAAATTGAAAACGGGGAAATGGCAGCCTATTAGAAATATGGGCTAATAGTTGTGATAGTGTCTGAAGCATTCTCTGATGCAAAGGCCAGGTTGGGAGGGACATTGTGGACAATGGAAACTGGCCAAATGAAAAAAATAAATTGCAACGTTTTTGTACCAGAAGAGGGATTTTCGTATTGGTAGATAGGGCTGCAAAATGTGATCATTTAACTCCACACTCCCCCCCCCCCCCCCATACATTTATTGTACTCAAGGCTTCAGGAAGGCTTTCGAACAGGACGGTGTTTTCTGCAAAGTTCCACCGAGGTGTCATCAAGGATGGTGGACATGATGTACACATCTTTCCTATCCCTCCACCTCACAGCAAACACTTCCTCATACCTTAAGCTTGTCGATTTGTAGCCTTGTGGTGACTAGACACACCACAAGGCTACAACTTACTACTCTGGTGAGATTTTTTTTTTGTATACAGAAGGCAAGATGCAGAAGATTGCCGACCTCTGAAGAGGGGTCATATGGTGAGGCCTATGGACTAGAAGGAACTGACTCTATGATTTGGGGACATAATGGCACACAGTCGACCCCCTACCTTTGTCACTACACTTGGATAGGATCTGTAGGTTTTTCCCTAACAGTGGATTCTAGCCATTTTTGGGACTAAAGCTATCAAATATTGCAGGTGGAAGTGTATGAGCTGGAAGAAATGTTGCACTGGATTTATGTTCCTTGTTTTTATTGTTAGGTAGAACATTTTCACAGTAAATTAGTTTAAATAAATGTCACTATGCCTCCATGTAATGCTGACTCAATCGCATGCATAGTCAGTGCAATTGCTTTAATGCCTCAGGCAATCAGGCACAGCAGTAAAGCCCCATGATATTTAATTCACAAGAAAAACCTTTAGCAGCCAGTTTTGGGATAGGAGTGGTGGTGATCAGCTGCTGGGGACATTAGGAATGGTGATCATGTTGGTTCCTTGGTGTAACCTATAGAATACCAGGCCACCAGTGCCTCACCATCCCCAGCTGTGTAAGTGACAATGTTGCAATGGACCACCATGATTTATGAGGCCTCTGCATGGAAGTGTGAAGTGTTCCAGTTATAGGGCCTGGTAAGAGAACTATAAATACACTGTAGTCGAAAATGTCAGGATGAGGTGGTGCTTTGGCACACAGTTATTATAAAGATGTTACGTGAGAGGTCCCTGTAGCACTAGGAACTGGCTCAACAAACCAAATGCTATGGAGCCTTATAACAAGCACCATGCCAGCACCTCCTCCTACCACATGATCTGCTTGCATTTAATAGAGGAACACAAAGACCTAGTGATGACATCACTGAGTCTAAAATAAGGTATGCAATGAAAAAAATGTTTAAAATTGTTATTAGCATGATGATGAGGGGGAAAGGAGGAAACAGGAAAGGCAAAATAAATGCAGATTAAACTTCAGATTTAACTATATCAAGCTTGAGAGATAGCTCAATATTGTTAATTCAGACTAAATCTTCTTACATAATATGAAAGGAAATTCTTTTTTGAAATTGGGTAATATCCGCAGCTCCTCAGGGGGTCCTTATCCTTCTCCTCTTATAGTAAAGTGCCCTTGACATCTTTAATCATTTAGAGCTCTAAGAACAAAATCAAATGCAAATGTGAAAGTTTGAGACTCTTCTACCATTTCCTGCCCATCTGATACTGTAATCTGAAGGTATTTCTGTTAGTTCCAGTGTAGCAGTAGCCTAACAATAGCCAAAGCAGCCCACATGGCTGCAATGGTGCTTGGGGTGAAAGTGGGCCCCATTAGGGGGACGTTGAGGCAGCTTAAACTTGGAAAATCTGTGTATATGTGAAGAATGCACTAATCCATCACAAAGGGCAGATTACCAAATAGGCAGACTAAGGGCCCCACAACAACAGCTCAAAATAATATTGATTTGATCTTGAAAGAAAATTGCAATGAATTTTGTAATTTGAACAAAAGATAAAAAAAAAAATCAAAGAAACAAAGACTTTATATTAAAGACTACAGAGAAAATACTATATGTAATTTATCCAATAACAACCTAAAGTACTATAAACTATAGACATCGGGTTCACATTACAGTTTGTCTCTTAAAAGTTTATCTTTTTTCAGCTGTCAGTTTGCAAAAGATTTTGGTGCAACCTACATATGTGTACAGTAGAGATGGTCATCTCCATCAGGGGGCTGAGGTGCACACTACTTAATTCAGTGTTATTCCACTAGAGCTTCAGAAACCTACAAGGGGGCCCCCAAGAATTTGACTACCAAGGGTCCTCCACAGTTTCATCAGAAACTATCCATCACTATATTATTAAGAATTAGGGAGGTTGCAGTTGACACTGATCCTGTACCCTTTGTAACAGTAGATCATTGTAGTATTTTTGGGAGGTGGACCGTGAGGAGGATAAGTGTGACGGACTGGGGTTTATATGGTCACAAAACAGACACCCCAAAGCAAAGTACATATTCTTTTTTTTATTGTATTTTTAAATATCTCCCTTCTATTCTATTAATAACCAGTAGATGGCAGAGAAGGTACACAGAGTCTATATAGGACCACACACCATGTGACTGGAAATTAAACTACTTCCAGCCATAAAGGCAGTGGTCATATCTCATGATGTTTGTGTGATTCTTTGCAGTCCACGCCAAGCTGATCACCTTATCTCATCGCGTCTACAATCATCGGCTCTCATAATTCACATTTTGAGGCCTGTAACATAAGCCATACAGGGATTGATACCAAAAAATCCTGGGTTTATTTAAAGATCATAGTATCACCTACTTTAGCTGTGAGATATTCCATCTTCCTCACACCAGCAACATCTAAAGCCTCGTACACACGATCCGATTGTTGGCCAACAAAGAGTCAGACTTGTCCGAAGGATGTGTGCCAGGAACTTGCCTTGCATAAAAATGGTACACAACTGTTGGCCAACAAACACAAACGTAGTGATGTACTACGTGGAATTTCAGCTCTTGAGCACCACCCTTTGGGCACCTTCTGCTAATGTCGTGTTTGGTGAGCATTGATTCAGAGCCTGCGTGTTTGTACTTTTGACTTTTGTGTGAGGGACTTGTGTACACACAATACAAAAATCTGACAACAGACTGTTGTCCACCGAAAAATTACTAGCCTGCCATCCAACATTTGTTGGCGGAAAGTTGGACAACAATTGTCTGAAGGAGCGTACTAACGGTCAGATTTTAGGCAAACAGTCTGTCATTACATAATTCCCTGCTGAAAATCTGATTGCGCATATGAGGCTTAAGAGCCAAGCCTGTGATGGGGTCTCAAAGGAAAGCAAATGTAAAGAGATGGTTTGCCTTTCAGCCGTTAAGATGTAAGAGACCAATTTTTTTTAAAATAATATTTGGAAATGTCAGGGAAGGGTAGTCCCAAGGGGCAGTGAATGGGGTCTGAGAGGAGAGTGATATTTAAAATCTGGTTTAGAAGTGACATCACTTGGGACCATAAAGGTTGCATATTTGAGTATTTGAGTATTGCCAAAATATAATAATGTTGCTTTACCAGACCTACATCTCCAGCACATCTCAGATATTGCTAGGTAAGAAGCATGTAACACCTCAGGCGTTTTATACCAGAACATGCATATATTGTACCCTTTGCAGCATGTCCTATCAAGAAGAGCTGATATCAGAGGTACGGGAGAAGACTTCAGAATTATTGGTGCTAGATCCACATTGCAGGCTGTTCAGTAAGAAGAATTTGTTTACAAAAGAAAAGCTTCTCCACGCTCCGCACTTTTTTGGATGTCCTTTAGGCAGTCACATATAACCCTTATGGGCACTAGAATATCTGCAGCTGTCCATGTTAGTCCACGCAAGGGAATACAGAATACTTTTGAAAACAAAAGGGAATGCAAGGGAAGCACACCATTAGTGCATTAACAACTTTTATTTAACAAATAATAATTAAAACAAATAGAAACTCAGTCACATGACTCCAGTGGGGTGTTTCTGGGAGGTATCCCCCCTTTCTTCAGTCTAAAACACATGTCATTATGGCAGTGTGAGGGGTGGGAGTGTCTATGATTCACTGTCAGATGTCAGTTTCCATCTCCTCAGAGCCTCATAGGGGATCGACAGATGCCAGGAGCCGAAGTGCTCTGCTTTGCAAGTCTGCTGGCAACAGTGCAGAGGAAGGATTATACTGGCGTATACCAGGCTGTGTCTCTAGCCTAACATCTGTGACAGGCTTTAAATGGCAGTTTTTGAAATAAAAGTTTTTCAAATAAAAGGAACATAAAATAAAAGACAATTACATTACAGTTGCCAACAATACTTAAACAATGACTGAAAGCCTAGAAATATAACAAAGTAGGCCTTTGAAAGCAGTCTAATAACATAGCAGAAGGTCGTAGGAATTAGTAGGGGTGCTCAATAGGTCTGGTGATCAATAGTAAATATAGTATCATTGGGAGGTGGATGGTAGGGAGGATAAGCCATAAAGGGATTATTACCAAAAATCCCGAGTTTATATAAAGAGCTCCATAGTTCCGTCTACTTTAGCTGTGAGATATTCCATCCTTATTACACCAGCCACAACATCTAATGCCGCGAACACACGATCGGAATTCCGGCCAGAAAAAGGCCGATGAGAGCTTTTCATTTGAAAATGCGACCGTGTGTATGCTCCATCAGAATTTAGCTGTCCAAATTTCCGCCAGCCAAAAATTGATAGCATGTTCTCAATTTTCCCGACTGAAAAACTTTCGGAAATCGGAAATTAAGATTGTGTGTATGCAATTCAGGCACGCCAAAAATCACGCATGCTCAGATTCAACTACGAGATGGAAGCTACTGGCTATTGAACTTCCTTTTCCTACTCTCGTCATACGTGTTGTATGACACCACGTTCTAAATCAGAATTTGGTGGGACCATGTGTAGGCAAGACAGCTTGAGCGGAATTCCTTCAGAATTCCGTGGGGAGAACCATCAGAGCTTTTTCCGATGAGAATTCCGATCGTGTGTACACGGCATAAGACCCAAGCCTGTGGTGGCTTCTCAGAGAAAAGCCGAAGTAAAGAGATGGGTTGCCTGGCAGCCATCAAGATGTGAGAGGCCTATTTTATTTTTAATAATATTTGGAAATGCCAAGGAAGGGTAGTCCCAAGAGGCAGTGAATGGCATCTGAGGGGAGTGTGACATTTAAAATCTGGTTTAGAAGTGACATCACTTGGGACCATTAAGGCTGCGTACGAGAGTATTGCCAAAATATATCATATAAGGTTCCTTTACCAGACCTACATCTCCACTCTCCAGCACATCTCGATATTGTCAGGTTAGAAGCATGTAACACCTCAGATATTTTGTACCAGAACATCCATAGCTTGTAGGTGTTCTTGTACACCATGCAAAGAGATGATTTAGAAGCCAAATCCTGTATTATTTCCCTGCTTTTGAGGAGAATAATGAATTGGAGAGCCCATTCCCACTCATGCATTTATAAATAAGGGTCATGCTCCAGCGACTGGTTCTCATAAAGAAATGTATATATAGAGGAGATCAAATGAAGCTGGTGTTGGCCTATCCAAAACCATGGAAGGGCATAAAGAGGCCAAATAATGCCTGAATTGTAAATTAATATAGAAGAGCTGTTTAGGGTTATGTTTATTGGCTTGCAACTCCTCAAAAGGAACACATTTTATGAGAAATTAGATTGATAAAACAAAGGATTTTTTGGGGGGTTTTTTTGCGCTACTGGTGCCCTTCCATTGTGTTCCCTTTTGTTTGGAAGAATTTGTTTAGCTGTTCTAGCAGCATTGATTTATTGCCCTCAGAGTTTCTGGTCATCCTGACCAGCATTAACATCAACCCTGTTTTCCTAAAGCCGGCCATAGATGGTTCAAATCTCAGATGGTTCAGTGGGGACCGGGCAAGATTCAAACCATCAATGGGTTGAATCTGGGTTTGATAGGCTGATTGTACCCAAGCCTATCCATTAATCAACTTGGGTACAACCAGCATGCTGAATTTTTACATGTGATTAATACCAGAGGCTAGAGCCTCTAGCAATAATCACGGTGTTCTCCAGGAGAACACAATAGCTCTATGGGATGGATTCCCCCATCAACACTGACTGTGTTAATGGAGGAATCAATCGATTTTCTTTCCTGCAACCATCATATCATCTATGGCCAGCTTTACATAATGTTCTTCTGTAGTCCCAAAGTGATTCTTGCAGCTTTCGGGGTGTTTTATGGATAGTAAAAATGCAATTCAACAGCCTTTTTATCACCCCACAACTACAAGTGTAAACCAGGTCTAATGCCTTGAAATCAGAGATGCTAAAAAAGACTGGTGGCCAATTACTAAGTTGTTAGCTAGAAAATGAATGTTAAAAGTGCATTCCCTACACTGATGCCACCCCTTCATCTCTGTCCACAGCACCAATCCCTAGTAATGTACCAACTACTCTGACTGTTGACCTGCTACATGTCTTTGATTTAGACATACTTTATGTGAAGATCAATGACAGGGGTTGCCATAAAAGTTTTGCTATGGGGATTACTGATCTCTACTTTCCCCTATGGTGGAACTTAAATAGTCTTTCACTTTAATTTATTTTGGCCCTTTGAAGAAGTTGGTTGGCAAAATGCTACATCAGAATTAATGCTGCAAGGTGACTGCTAATGATGCAGTGCATTATCCCAGTGGTGACTTGGAGTCTGGAACACTGAATAGGCAAGTGACACCCCCGGGGTGTGTGACACTGAGAAAAGCAGGGATGAGCTCTAGAAGTAAGAATATTGCAGACTGGATATGATGAGCCTGTTTTTTTTTAAGCTATTTGTGAGTAGTATTTTTTATTAATACATTTAAGTTTATGGGAATGCACTATAGGAGTTTTCCTTTTTGATGTTTGAGAGATTTTTCTACATAAACAAGTGAATCATCTGTGAGCCAAGCTGTATATTGAGAGGTGTATTGTTAATGAAGCTGAGTTTGCTGAGCTTTCAATGCGAGGCAAGAACATCTGATGAGTCATCTCCACTAAGGTGGCTTGTGGTGGAGCACTCAGGGTGATTTGTGAAGGTGTAAAGCCTCATACACACGATCGGATTGGGGATTGTGTGATGACAGGCTGTTGGTGGAAAATCCGACCGTTTGCAAGCCCCAATCGATAATTGTTGTCAGATTTTCCGCGGACAAATGTTGGATGGCAGGCTTTAAAATTTTCCGAGGACAACAGTCTGTTGTCAGATTTTCCGAGCCTGTGTACACAAGTCCGTCAGACAAAAGTGCAAAGTACAAACATGCATGCATGCATTTGGCATTTTGTTTTTATCATAAGTTTTATTAAAATGGCATTACATTATGTTGCTGCCTGATTTCTTTGCATAAATACTCTGGCTGGCATATACTGGTGGAGAGGAGGTGCATAAACTCTGCATGGGACAATGCTTGGTTGAGACAGCAAGTAACACTTGCAGAAAGTGCATTTGACCTTTTTCTAACCATTAAGGTCAACACCTGCTGGTAAGGAGACATCCATACTTTGAGCACATTTGGATGTGTGTTACAGTTGGTGAAGGTGGTTTCATCTGCACAGTGGCAGTAATTTCTGTGCGTGATCACAAACAGCTCGGATTGGAATCTGCACAGAGGACATTTATATATATCTCTTTTCAGGATTGCACAGATTTTATGTACCTTATTGCATTTTTTCGGACTTTATGATTGGACTTTTATGTTTAATAGCACTATTCACATTGTTTTTTTTGTGTAGTTGCGTTTGGTGATTATAGGTCAATTTTTCATATCGTATTTTGTTATAAAAAAAAAATGTTGCACGCATACTTAGCCATAGTTTCAACGGCTAGGTATCATTAGTGTTCAATTTTCAGTGCCTCTCATTACACAATTTTTTTTCATATTTATCTAGAAGGTTTGTCTAGCACAAGGGTCAACAGCTGTCACTATATTTTTTCTTAAAGAGGAAGTAAACCCTGATGGGTTTACTTCCTCTTTTTTTCCCTGCAAAGGTAAAGCATAATGGACTACTATGCATCGCATAGTAGCTCATTATGTGTCACTTACCTGACACAGGAGCCAGCGAAGTTGCCGCTGATCCCTGTAGTCCGCCGCATCCATCTTGCTGGTGGCGTCTCGCAGCTCCGACCAATGACAGCGGCGAAGCCGCGAAGACGTCACTCCCGCGCATGCGCACGGGAGTCGCGTCTCGCAGCTCCGCCGCTGCCATTCGGCGAAGCCGCGATGACGTCACTCCCGCGCATGCGCACAGGAGTCGACAAATTAGGCAAATCCATTCTTGGACTTGCCGCATTTAGTGCGCCTGCGCGTCGCTGTCTACGGCGCATGCGCCGTAGACAGCGGTGCCCATTTTCGGGCAAATATCTCCTAAACCATATAGGTTTAGGAGATATTGCTTGGACCTACAGGTAAGCCTTAATCTAGGCTTACCTGTAGGTCAAAGTGGTTTGAAGGGGTTTACTTCCTCTTTAATGGTTTATATTAGCACTAAAGTTAATATCACTTGATTGTATCACAAATTAGGTATTTTGGCATGAGGTTTTAAATAATTTTTTCACAGCCTGCTTTAACCTGACCTCTCATGAACTAACCTCTTGTTTACTGACTCGGCTTGTCCTGAATACGTTGTCTGCCGCCCGCCCTGACCTTGGCTCGCTATCCGGCTCTCCTTTGCTTCATCCATCCATCCATCCTTGTCTGACTGTGTCTTCTGGTATTCCCCTAGCGAACAGGGTGAACCCAGAGGTTCAGCTAAGCCCAAACCCTTGTGAGGGGGTCCCTGGCAGAATACCGGCTGGCCCTTAAACTCCACGCCTGGGGGATCCCGTGTCACCTGCTTGCCTGTGGGCTCACTGTAGTAGTACCGTGACATGTAATTCATACTCTTCATGGTTATCAACCTGCACTGGGTGAGGACGTGGCACCGAGGTGGTGAAGTGGTGGCAGACCAAAGGTTTTAATAAGGAGGTATGAAATACATTAGAGATATGCCTATTCCAAGGAAGGTCTAAAGCGTAAGCCACTGTGTTAATCCTACAGAGTCGGAGGTTGCAAAATGACAGCCAGACTCTGTCCTCAACCTGGTAGGAAGGCGCAGGCAGGTGTCTGCGGTCAGCATGGAGTCTGTACCTATCATTGGCATGTCACAAGGATTCCTGGACTTGTACCCAAGTGGAATGAAGACCACAGAAATATTCTTCTAATGCAGGAATGCTCTGAGGAGCAAATGAGTCAAGCAACATGGATGGTTGGAAACCACAGTTCGCCATAAACAGGGACAATCGGGAAGAAGAATTTGTGGCCCTGTTGTGAGCAAACTCCGCCCAAGGTAAGAGGTCTGACCAGTTGTTATGGTGGTCAGAAATATAGCAAACTGCTCCAAGGACTGGTTGGCTTGTTCTGAGGCCCCATTAGACTGCAGGTGATATGCAGAGGAGAAAGAAAGCTGAATTCCCAGCTATGCACAAAAGGCTCACCAGAACTGGGACACAAACTGACTACCCCGTTCTGAGACGATCACCTTGGGTAGCCCATGTAAGCGAAATATCTCCCGAGATGTAGGCAACTTCTTAAGTGGAATACAATGAGACATTTATCGAGAACCGTTCAACCACCATAAGGATAACTTTGCCAAGTTGCTGTTACTTCC
This sequence comes from Lithobates pipiens, assembly GCF_037356315.1. Classification (NCBI taxonomy): domain Eukaryota; kingdom Metazoa; phylum Chordata; class Amphibia; order Anura; family Ranidae; genus Lithobates; species Lithobates pipiens. Next base: position 114,773,103 of record NW_027507785.1, on the reverse strand, counting down.
GAGTCATTGTGTTGCTGGGGCCTTTATTTTTCTAGATAATTCAAGAGTTTAATGATGTAGCCCACTCCACACTCTCCCTTTAATTACTATGTGAGGCGATGTATATTGCCCTTTTTTCCAAGTCGCTGTTACTTCTGAGTCGCTATGTTGCTGGGGCCTTTATTTTTCTAGATAGGTCTAGAGTTTAATGATGTGACCCACTCCATACTCTCCCTTTAATTACTATGTGAGGCGATGTATATTGTCCTTTTTTCCAAGTTGTTGTTACTTCCGAGTCGCTATGTTGCTGGGGCCTTTATTTTTCTAGATAGGTATAGAGTTTAATGATGTGACCCACTCCATACTTTCCCTTTAATTATTATGTTAGGGGATGTGTTCTGCCCTATGACCTTGCTTCTGGGCCATCACGAATCACTATGCTACTCCATGTGTATGGGTCAATATGTGGTACGCTCTAAATTGTCAATTGGTGACTAGGGATGGCCGAACGGTTCGCCCAGCGGTCGTTTCGCTGCGAATTTCGGCTGTTCGCGGTCCGCCCGATCGGCGGACTATTGCCGCCGTTCACCCGGCGGACTTCCGTGTTTACTGTGTAAAAGAACTTTGACCTATGATGACACATCCATCATGGGGTACAGGACAGGCAATTGAGACATTACAGCACATGGACACTTGGACATTCCCCCTAACTTATAAATAGACCCGATCCGGCAGCCATTTTACATTCTTTCTTCTGTCACTATAGGGAGAGGTTGCTGTTTGGAGCAGGGAGAGACTTCAGTGACCCAAATCGCTATCTATTAGGTCCACAAAAGTTCTTTTAAGGACTGGTATCATGGTATAGGTGTTAAGTGTAGTTCAGGATATAGGTTTGAGGCAGTGCTGTGCCAATCATTGTTGCAGCAGCCTGAGTGTCTTTTGTCAGTCTAGAGAAAGGGACAGGACGCTGTGTGCTGCAGGGACAGTCAGTTTAATCATAAGCTGTTACTATTAGGTCCACAAAAGTGCTATTCAAGTTATTGTTCCAGCAGCCTCTGTTTTGTCAGTTTAAATAGGGACAGGCAGGAAGCTGTGTGTGAGGCAGTGAGGGACAGTCAGTTTAATCAGTAGCTGTTGCTATTAGGTCCACAAATGTTCTTTTCAGGACTGGTATGGTAATAGGCTTGTACACGTATAATATTCTTTCTTCCAAATATAGAAAGAATATTATACTTGACTGCTGCCCTTCTGCTGCAGTCTGCTAATCCTTCACAACCTACTTGTTCCACAAAGGTCCTTATAAGGACTGGTAAGGTCTAGGGTGCTACAGTACATAGGGTTGAGTGAGGTACAGTCTGCTATTCCTTAAGGACTGGTATAGGTCCACAATTTATATAGGGTTGAGGTGCACTACTGCTGACTGCTACCCTTCTGCTGCAGTAGTCCTTTATCAGTATAGGGACTGAGGTACAGTCTGCTAATCATTCACAACCTACTTGTTCCACAAAGGTCCTTATAAGGACTGGTAAGGTCTAGGGTACTACAGTACATAGGGTTGGGTGAGGTACAGTCTGCTATTCCTTAAGGACTGGTATAGGTCCACAATTTATATAGGGTTGAGGTGCACTACTGCTGACTGCTGCCCTTCTGCTGCAGTAGTCTTTTATCAGTATAAGGACTGAGGTACAGTCTGCTAATCATTCACAACCTACTAGTTCCACAAAGGTCCTTATAAGGACTGGTAAGGTCTAGGGTACTACAGTACATAGGGTTGAGTGAGGTACAGTCTGCTATTCCTTAAGGACTGGTATAGGTCCACAATACATAGGGTTGAGGTGCACTACTGCTGACTGCTGCCCTTCTGCTGCAGTAGTCCTTTATCAGTATAGGGACTGAGGTACAGTCTGCTAATCATTCACAACCTACTTGTTCCACAAAGGTCCTTATAAGGACTGGTAAGGTCTAGGGTACTACAGTACATAAGGTTGGGTGAGGTACAGTCTGCTATTCCTTAAGGACTGGTATAGGTCCACAATTTATATAGGGTTGAGGTGCACTACTGCTGACTGCTGCCCTTCTGCTGCAGTAGTCCTTTATCAGTATAAGGACTGAGGTACAGTCTGCTAATCATTCACAACCTACTAGTTCCACAAAGGTCCTTATAAGGACTGGTAAGGTCTAGGGTACTACAGTACATAGGGTTGAGTGAGGTACAGTCTGCTATTCCTTAAGGACTGGTATAGGTCCACAATACATAGGGTTGAGGTGCACTACTGCTGACTGCTGCCCTTCTGCTGCAGTAGTCCTTTATCAGTATAGAGACTGAGGTACAGTCTGCTAATCATTCACAACCTACTTGTTCCACAAAGGTCCTTATAAGGACTGGTAAGGACTAGGGTACTACAGTACATAGGGTTGAGTGAGGTACAGTCTGCTAATCATTCACAACCTACTTGTTCCACAAAGGTCCTTATAAGGACTGGTAAGGTCTAGGGTACTACAGTACATAGGGTTGGGTGAGGTACAGTCTGCTATTCCTTAAGGACTGGTATAGGTCCACAATTTATATAGGGTTGAGGTGCACTACTGCTGACTGCTGCCCTTCTGCTGCAGTAGTCTTTTATCAGTATAAGGACTGAGGTACAGTCTGCTGATCATTCACAACCTACTAGTTCCACAAAGGTCCTTATAAGGACTGGTAAGGTCTAGGGTACTACAGTACATAGGGTTGAGTGAGGTACAGTCTGCTATTCCTTAAGGACTGGTATAGGTCCACAATTTATATAGGGTTGAGGTGCACTACTGCTGACTGCTGCCCTTCTGCTGCAGTAGTCCTTTATCAGTATAAGGACTGAGGTACAGTCTGCTAATCATTCACAACCTACTTGTTCCACAAAGGTCCTTATAAGGACTGGTAAGGTCTAGGGTGCTACAGTACATAGGGTTGAGTGAGGTACAGTCTGCTATTCCTTAAGGACTGGTATAGGTCCACAATACATAGGGTTGAGGTGCACTACTGCTGACTGCTGCCCTTCTGCTGCAGTAGTCCTTTATCAGTATAGGGACTGAGGTACAGTCTGCTAATCATTCACAACCTACTTGTTCCACAAAGGTCCTTATAAGGACTGGTAAGGTCTAGGGTACTACAGTACATAGGGTTGGGTGAGGTACAGTCTGCTATTTCTTAAGGACTGGTATAGGTCCACAATTTATATAGGGTTGAGGTGCACTACTGCTGACTGCTGCCCTTCTGCTGCAGTAGTCCTTTATCAGTATAAGGACTGAGGTACAGTCTGCTAATCATTCACAACCTACTAGTTCCACAAAGGTCCTTATAAGGACTGGTAAGGTCTAGGGTAATACAGTACATAGGGTTGGGCGAGGTACAGTCTGCTATTCCTTAAGGACTGGTATAGGTCCACAATTTATATAGGGTTGAGGTGCACTACTGCTGACTGCTGCCCTTCTGCTGCAGTAGTCCTTTATCAGTATAAGGACTGAGGTACAGTCTGCTAATCATTCACAACCTACTAGTTCCACAAAGGTCCTTATAAGGACTGGTAAGGTCTAGGGTAATACAGTACATAGGGTTGGGCGAGGTACAGTCTGCTATTCCTTAAGGACTGGTATAGGTCCACAATTTATATAGGGTTGAGGTGCACTACTGCTGACTGCTGCCCTTCTGCTGCAGTAGTCCTTTATCAGTATAAGGACTGAGGTACAGTCTGCTAATCATTCACAACCTACTAGTTCCACAAAGGTCCTTATAAGGACTGGTTAAGTCTAGGGTACTACAGTACATAGGGTTGAGTGAGGTACAGTCTGCTATTCCTTAAGGACTGGTATAGGTCCACAATACATAGGGTTGAGGTGCACTACTGCTGACTGCTGCCCTTCTGCTGCAGTAGTCCTTTATCAGTATAGGGACTGAGGTACAGTCTGCTAATCATTCACAACCTACTTGTTCCACAAAGGTCCTTATAAGGACTGGTAAGGACTAGGGTACTACAGTACATAGGGTTGAGTGAGGTACAGTCTGCTATTCCTTAAGGACTGGTATAGGTCCACAATTTATATAGGGTTGAGGTGCACTACTGCTGACTGCTGCCCTTCTGCTGCAGTAGTCCTTTATCAGTATAGGGACTGAGGTACAGTCTGCTAATCATTCACAACCTACTAGTTCCACAAAGGTCCTTATAAGGACTGGTAAGGTCTAGGGTACTACAGTACATAGGGTTGGGTGAGGTACAGTCTGCTATTCCTTAAGGACTGGTATAGGTCCACAATTTATATAGGGTTGAGGTGCACTACTGCTGACTGCTGCCCTTCTGCTGCAGTAGTCCTTTATCAGTATAAGGACTGAGGTACAGTCTGCTAATCATTCACAACCTACTAGTTCCACAAAGGTCCTTATAAGGACTGGTAAGGTCTAGGGTACTACAGTACATAGGGTTGGGTGAGGTACAGTCTGCTATTCCTTAAGGACTGGTATAGGTCCACAATTTATATAGGGTTGAGGTGCACTACTGCTGACTGCTGCCCTTCTGCTGCAGTAGTCCTTTATCAGTATAAGGACTGAGGTACAGTCTGCTAATCATTCACAACCTACTAGTTCCACAAAGGTCCTTATAAGGACTGGTAAGGTCTAGGGTACTACAGTACATAGGGTTGGGCGAGGTACAGTCTGCTATTCCTTAAGGACTGGTATAGGTCCACAATTTATATAGGGTTGAGGTGCACTACTGCTGACTGCTGCCCTTCTGCTGCAGTAGTCCTTTATCAGTATAAGGACTGAGGTACAGTCTGCTAATCATTCACAACCTACTTGTTCCACAAAGGTCCTTATAAGGACTGGTAAGGTCTAGGGTGCTACAGTACATAGGGTTGAGTGAGGTACAGTCTGCTATTCCTTAAGGACTGGTATAGGTCCACAATACATAGGGTTGAGGTGCACTACTGCTGACTGCTGCCCTTCTGCTGCAGTAGTCCTTTATCAGTATAGGGACTGAGGTACAGTCTGCTAATCATTCACAACCTACTTGTTCCACAAAGGTCCTTATAAGGACTGGTAAGGTCTATGGTACTACAGTACATAGGGTTGAGTGAGGTACAGTCTGCTATTCCTTAAGGACTGGTATAGGTCCACAATTTATATAGGGTTGAGGTGCACTACTGCTGACTGCTGCCCTTCTGCTGCAGTAGTCCTTTATCAGTATAGGGACTGAGGTACAGTCTGCTAATCATTCACAACCTACTTGTTCCACAAAGGTCCTTATAAGGACTGGTAAGATCTAGGGTACTACAGTACATAGGGTTGAGTGAGGTACAGTCTGCTATTCCTTAAGGACTGGTATAGGTCCACAATTTATATAGGGTTGATGTGCACTACTGCCCTTCTGCTGCAGTAGTCCTTTATCAGTATAGGGACTGAGGTACAGGCTGCTAATCATTCACAACCTACTAGTTCCACAAAGGTCCTTATAAGGACTGGTAAGATCTAGGGTACTACGGTATATAGGGTTGAGTGAGGTACAGTCTGCTAATCCTTAAGGACTGGTATATCACGGTGCTGGTGTCAGTGCTTTATGTCACGCTGCTGATGTCAGTGCTCTCTATCACGGTGCTGGTGTCAGATCACTCTATCACGGTGCAGGTGTAAGTGCTCTATATCATGGTGCTGGTGCTGGTGATCATCTCCTGCACCCTCTTCTTTGCCTACCCTGACCTTCCCTCACTTCCATTGTCTCAAGAGTCCTGAATTGTCAGAATTTCACATATAATAAAAGAATGCTTATAGTTGTCGATCCCAGATTCACCTCATACATGTGTTATGTCATTGGCCATGTGGTGGGACTATGTGTGCACAGCTAGTAATTATTTTGTGGCTGCAAATATGACCTGTAGGTTTATAAAGTTCACCATCCCTGTGCTGTGCTGACTTCCTCCTGGGGCTGCTTATTATGTGGGGCTCCCACCATCCCTGTGCTATGCTGACTTCCTCCTGGGGCTGCTTATTATGAGGGGCTCCCACCATCCCTGTGCTGTGCTGACTTCCTCCTGGGGCTACTTATTATGAGGGGCTCCCACCATCCCTGTGCTGTGCTGTGCTGACTTCCTCCTGGGGTTGTACCTCTGCTGTGCATATTATGAGGGGCTCCCACCATCCCTGTGCTATGCTCATTATGAGGCACTCCCACCATCCATGTGCTGTGCTGATTTCCTCCTGGGGCTGCTTATTATGAGGGGATCCCACCATCCCTGTGCTGTGCTGACTTCCTCCTGGGGTTGTACCTCTGCTGTGCATATTATGAGGCGCTCCCACCATCCCTGTGCTATGCTCATTATGAGGGGCTCCCACCATCCCTGTGCTATGCTGACTTGCTCCTGGGGCTGCTTACGGTACAGGTTTCAGTGCTGTATATCACGGTGCTGGTGTCAGTGCTGTATATCATGGTGCTGGTGTCAGTGCTTTATGTCATGCTGCTGATGTCAGTGCTCTCTATCACGGTGCTGGTGTCAGATCACTTTATCACGGTGCAGGTGTCATTGCTGTATGTCACACTGCTGATGTCAGTGCTGTATATCACGGTGCTGGTGTCAGTGCTTTATGTCACGCTGCTGATGTCAGTGCTCTCTATCACAGTGCTGGTGTCAGATCACTCTATCACGGTGCAGGTGTCATTGCTGTATGTCACGCTGCTGATGTCAGTGTTGTATATCACGGTGCTGGTGTCAGTGCTGTATATCACGGTGCTGGTGTCAGTGCTCTCTATCACGGTGCTGGTGTCAGATCACTCTATCACGGTGCAGGTGTCAATGCTGTATGTCCCGCTGCTGATGTCAGTGCTCTCTATCACCCCCCCCAGCGGACTAAACACCCCCCCTCCCCCCCACCAGCGGACTAAACACCCCCCCTCCCCCCACCAGCGGACTTAACACCCCCTCCCCCCCACCAGCGGACCTAACACCCCCACCAGCGGACTTAACACCCCCCCCTCCCCTCCACCAGCGGACTTAACACCCCCCCTCCCCCCCACCAGCGGACTTAACAACCAGCGGACTTAACACCCTCCCCCCACCAGCGCACTTAACACCCCCCCACCAGCGGACTTAACACCCCCCCCACCAGCGGACTTAACGACCCCCCCCACCAGCGGACTTAACACCCCCCCCACCAGCGGACTTAACGACCCCCCCCCCCCACCAGCGGACTTAACACCCCCCCCACCAGCGGACTTAACGACCCCCCCCACCAGCGGACTTAACGCCCCCCCACCAACGGACTTAACGCCCCCCCCCACCAGCGGACTTAACGACCCCCCCCACCAGCGGACTTAACACCCTCCCCCCACCAGCGGACTTAACGCCCTCCCCCCCACCAGCGGACTTACCGCCCTCCCCCCCACCAGCGGACTTAACGCCCCCCCCCCACCAGCGGACTTAACACCCACCCCCTCCCCCCACCAGCGGACTTAACGCCCTCCCCCCCACCAGCAGACTTAACACCCTCCCCCCCACCAGCGGACTTAACGCCCTCCCCCCCACCAGCGGACTTAACACCCTCCCACCAGCGGACTTAACACCCCCCCACCAGCGGACTTAACATCCTCCCCCTCCCCCCCACCAGCAGACTTAACACCCCCCCACCAGCGGACTTAACATCCTCCCCCTCCCCCCACCAGCGGAATTAACACCCCCCCACCAGCGGACTTAACATCCTCCCCTCCCCCCCACCAGCGGACTTAACACCCCCCCACCAGCGGACTTAACGCCCTCCCCCCCACCAGCGGACTTAACATCCTCCCCCTCCCCCCACCAGCGGAATTAACACCCCCCCACCAGCGGACTTAACATGCTCCCCCTCCCCCCCCACCAGCGGACTTAACGCCCTCCCCCCCACCAGCGGACTTAACACCCTCCCCCCCACCAGCGGACTTAACGCCCTCCCCCCACCAGCGGACTTAACGCCCCCCCCACCAGCGGACTTAACGCCCTCCCCCCCACCAGCGGACTTAACGCCCTCCCCCCCACCAGCGGACTTAACGCCCTCCCCGTCCCCCCCACCAGCGGACTTAACGCCCTCCCCCCCCACCAGCGGACTTAACGCCCTCCCCCCCACCAGCGGACTTAACGCCCTCCCCCTCCCCCCCCCACCAGCGGACTTAACGCCCTCCTCCTCACCAGCAGACTTAGATAACGCCCTCCTCCCCACCGGCAGACTTAGATAACGCCCTCCTCCCCACCGGCAGACTTAGATAACGCCCTCCTCCCCACCGGCAGACTTAGATAACGCCCTCCTCCCCACCAGCAGACTTAGATAACGCCCTCCTCCCCACCAGCAGACTTAGATAACGCCCTCCTCCCCACCGGCAGACTTAGATAACGCCCTCCTCCCCACCGGCAGACTTAGATAACGCCCTCCTCCCCACCGGCAGACTTAGATAACGCCCTCCTCCCCACCGGCAGACTTAGATAACGCCCTCCTCCCCACCGGCAGACTTAGATAACGCCCTCCTCCCCACCGGCAGACTTAGATAACGCCCTCCTCCCCACCGGCAGACTTAGATAACGCCCTCCTCCCCACCGGCAGACTTAGATAACGCCCTCCTCCCCACCGGCAGGCTTAGATAACGCCCTCCTCCCCACCGGCAGGCTTAGATAACGCCCTCCTCCCCACCGGCAGACTTAGATAACGCCCTCCTCCCCACCGGCAGACTTAGATAACGCCCTCCTCCCCACCGGCAGACTTAGATAACGCCCTCCTCCCCACCGGCAGACTTAGATAACGCCCTCCTCCCCACCAGCAGACTTAGATAACGCCCTCCTCCCCACCAGCAGACTTAGATAACGCCCTCCTCCCCACCAGCAGACTTAGATAACGCCCTCCTCCCCACCAGCAGACTTAGATAACGCCCTCCTCCCCACCAGCAGACTTAGATAACGCCCTCCTCCCCACCAGCAGACTTAGATAACGCCCTCCTCCCCACCAGCAGACTTATCTAACACCCCCCCCCCCCCCCCCACCAGTGGACTAGTCCAAGTAATCCCCCTCTTCCCGCACACACGGCAGGAAGCACAGACGCACACAGCCACCCCCTAGACCCCCCCAGTCAGTGGAGCGGACTGATCCAGGAGGACACCCGCCTGCTGCATGCCTGCCACTTACCCCATCTTAGTGGTGGGTCAGGCAGCGGGTGAATTGCAGCGAGATGCATATAGGGGTGGAGAGGAGAGAAGGGGCACAACTGCATTTTGGTTCTTCTGTTTTGAACGGAGCCCTCCGTGCTTTCTGTGAATTTAACCCAGTCACACATTGAAGTGTATTTGGAAATTCAGACTCTGGGCAGTGGGCACTGAGGGCTAGGACAGGCATGCAGAGATTTGCTATGCTACATAGACCTGTGAGTTCGCTATCCCACAAGAATATATTCCTGCAATTGCCTGGAGAGATATTGAGCTCCCAGTACTGTATAGAGGGTTGTGAGGCCTCGACACCCTGGGCCCCAGCTGACCCCCACATCCCATGGGCACTGATCAGGCTGCACTAATGGGTACTTTTTGCACTGGTGAGGCTGTGTTTATGGGCACTAATCAGGCTGCACTGGTGAGTCTGCACTGATTGGCACTGATTAGGCTGCATTGATGACCATTGATCAAGCTGCACTCATGGGTGGTACTGTCTGCACTGATGGGCACTGTCTATATTGGTGACCGTGAAGCTGCATTGATGGGCACTGTCTAGATTGGTGACCGTGAAGCTGCATCGATGGGCACTGTCTATATTGGTGACCGTGAAGCTGCATTGATGGGCACTGTCTAGATTGGTGACCGTGAAGCTGCATCGATGGGCACTGTCTAGATTGGTGACCGTGAAGCTGCATCGATGGGCACTGTCTAGATTGGTGACCGTGAAGCTGCATCGATGGGCACTGTCTATATTGGTGACCGTGAAGCTGCATCGATGGGCACTGTCTATATTGGTGACCGTGAAGCTGCATCGATGGGCACTGTCTATATTGGTGACCGTGATGCTGCATCGATGGGCACTGTCTATATTGGTGACCGTGAAGCTGCATTGATGGGCACTGTCTATATTGGTGACCGTGAAGCTGCATTGATGGGCACTGTCTATATTGGTGACCGTGAAGCTGCATTGATGGGCACTGATCTGTGTGTTTTGAGAGCTGTGCATGCTGTTGTATGTTTTGAAGCTAGACTTGTATACCAGTGATGTATCTGGGAAGTAGGCATGTTGTTGCAGAATAATTTCCACCTATAGGCTCCGTTCTCATTGGTGCGATGTGGGAACCCTGCAAATCCACTGTGGCTTCCCGCATCGCACCTGACTCGCAGATAGTTCATACTGCCCTATGTGAACTGCTGGTAGTGTCAATATAAAGTTAATGACACGCCTAAATCCGTTTGCGTATCGCAGTGCAAACTGTCAATTCACCCATGCAATCCAATTCTGGTGTGGCCCAAAAAAGGTTCTCTACGTGTTTGGTCTCAATGCGATGCAAATTCAGCCATACAATCTGTATGGCTGAATTCACATCACACAGACATTGCATGTGATCTGCACAGCAGTGCGATGTGAATCACATGCGATGTCTGACATCACAGCAGTTTGAACCAGCCAGTACTGTACAGCTTTATTTTTCAGTGTTTGTGGGAATTTTGTGGTTTCAGGGGTCTCCAAACTTTGGCCATACAGTTCAGGAACTACAATTCCCATCATGCCTAGTCAAGTCTTTGAATGTCAGAGTTTTACAATGCCTCATGGGTGCGTAGTTCTGCAACAGCTGGAGAGCCGTAGTTTGAATATCCCTGGACTTTAGATGCTGATAAAATATACAGCAGATATGACGTTTTTAACAGGGGTCTGTAGACTTTTTATGTTTCTGTGATGTAAACAAATGAGACAAAGATAAATAATTTCAGAACTTTTTCTACCTTTAGGCTGGGTTCACACTGCAGCGGTGTATGAGATTGGATGTGATTCGCACCGCACTGCAGTGCAAATCACATCCGATCTCTGTAGCGATGCGAGTTCAGCCATACAGATAGTATGGCTGAATTCGCATCGCATCCGGCCCAAACTCACACAGGACCCTTTTTTTTGGTCCGCAGCAGAATCGGATCGCATGGGTGACCGTGAAGCTGCATTGATGGGCACTGTCTATATTGGTGACCGTGAAGCTGCATTGATGGGCACTGATCTGTGTGTTTTGAGAGCTGTGCATGCTGTTGTATGTTTTGAAGCTAGACTTGTATACCAGTGATGTATCTGGGAAGTAGGCATGTTGTTGCAGAATAATTTCCACCTATAGGCTCCGTTCTCATTGGTGCGATGTGGGAACCCTGCAAATCCACTGTGGCTTCCCGCATCGCACCTGACTCGCAGATAGTTCATACTGCCCTATGTGAACTGCTGGTAGTGTCAATATAAAGTTAATGACACGCCTAAATCCGTTTGCGTATCGCAGTGCAAACTGTCAATTCACCCATGCAATCCAATTCTGGTGTGGCCCAAAAAAGGTTCTCTACGTGTTTGGTCTCAATGCGATGCAAATTCAGCCATACAATCTGTATGGCTGAATTCACATCACACAGACATTGCATGTGATCTGCACAGCAGTGCGATGTGAATCACATGCGATGTCTGACATCACAGCAGTTTGAACCAGCCAGTACTGTACAGCTTTATTTTTCAGTGTTTGTGGGAATTTTGTGGTTTCAGGGGTCTCCAAACTTTGGCCATACAGTTCAGGAACTACAATTCCCATCATGCCTAGTCAAGTCTTTGAATGTCAGAGTTTTACAATGCCTCATGGGTGCGTAGTTCTGCAACAGCTGGAGAGCCGTAGTTTGAATATCCCTGGACTTTAGATGCTGATAAAATATACAGCAGATATGACGTTTTTAACAGGGGTCTGTAGACTTTTTATGTTTCTGTGATGTAAACAAATGAGACAAAGATAAATAATTTCAGAACTTTTTCTACCTTTAGGCTGGGTTCACACTGCAGCGGTGTATGAGATTGGATGTGATTCGCACCGCACTGCAGTGCAAATCACATCCGATCTCTGTAGCGATGCGAGTTCAGCCATACAGATAGTATGGCTGAATTCGCATCGCATCCGGCCCAAACTCACACAGGACCCTTTTTTTTGGTCCGCAGCAGAATCGGATCGCATGGGTGTTCACACCATGCGATCAGATTCCTGTGTGATTTTGCAGATCGCACTGCGATATGCGAACTGATCTAAGGGTGTCATTAATGTTTCACTGACACTGCCAGCAGTTCGCATAGGGCAGTGTGAACTTCTTCCGGGAGGTATGCGATGCGGGAACCCGCAGCAGATTCGCAGCGTTCCCACATTGCTGCAATGTGAACCCAGCCTTAGGCCTCATGCACATGGGATGTTTAAGTGGTTGTTTTTGGCTTCAGACTTTTTTTTTCTACAGTCAATAAACTCCCCATCATGTTATCCTAGGTGTCCTTGCACACATAGGCTGTTATCAGCAGTTTTTTTACTGGGGCATTTTTTGGCTTTAAAAAAAAAAAAACACAAAACTAGTGGGTTCTGAGAGAAGTTTTTCGGTTGTAAAAAAAACGTCAAACGCTGATAGTAGGGCTGTGGAAAAAATCTATTTAAATCTTGAATCGAGTTTAGAGGTCAAATCCATTCAAATTTTCAGCAAATGGATTTTTTTTTTTTTTTTTTCGACAGGACTGGCGCTGACACCGCACTGGTCCTGAGGAGCTGCGGGCAGGAGTTTTTAGGTGAGGCCGTGGCTTTGGCCTAGTCTGCGAGGTCGGACACTGCGGACTAGGCCAAAGCCTTGGCCTCTCCTAAAAAATCCTGCCCGCAGCTCCTCAGGACCGGCACGGTGTCCATCATTTTTTTTTTTTTTGGGAGAAAATCGCCCAGCTCTAGCAGATAGATAGCGATAAACGCTCAAAACGTGACTCACCAGCATATTTTGACTTTTTTCATCCATTGAAAAAAGAAAAAGCTAACGTGGAAAAATGCTAAAAACGCTATTGCAAAAACATTGCAAAACTCGCTGCAAAGCTACTTTAGAACGTTATTTTAACATCCAGTTCACATGAAGGCCGTATGTGACCTATAAACTGTACAACTCAGTTAAACAACAAACTAAATAAAATCTTTTAGAAAAAATAAAATAATATGGTTGCATAAGTGTGCACACCCTTAAAGTAATACTTTGTTGAAGCCCCTTTTAACTGTATTACAGCGCTCAGTCTTTTTGGGTATGAGTCTATCAGCATGGCACATCTTGACTTGGCAATATTTACTCACTCTTCTTTGTGAAAACTCCAAATCTGTCAGATTGCGAGGGCATCTCCTGTGCACAGCCCTCTTCAGATCACCCCACAGATTTTCAATGGGATTCAGGTCTGGGCTCTGGCTGGGCCATTCCAAAAATTTGATATTTTTCTGGTGAAGCCATTCCTTTGTTAATTTGGATGTATGATTTGGGTCATAACTGTTATTTTGTAGCCTAGTGTTTCAGGCAGATTTTGCATACTACACATACGTTTGCTCCTAAAGTGAGCAGAAGTGTCCTACATAAGATATGTGTTTTGCTTTGTTTTTTTTTCACCATAATATTAGCAACATATTATTTTCAGTTGGATTAGTTGTCTTGTGATTTATTGGATTTCATCTATGAGCGTGTTTGTGAGATGCGGAGTTAACGGAAAATTCCTATCGAAATACTTACCGTAATTTTCCTTTCCTGATGGACTCCATGGCAGCAACGTGTGGGTTAAGTCCCGCCTCCACTACCCTATAGGACACTACTCCCATAAATCTTTGCTCCCTGCCCATGGCCGTGTTCGATAACTAGCCTACTCCAGCCATTTTGGGAGGGAACTCCTGCTGCCATGGAGTCCATCAGGAAAGGAAAATTACGGTAAGTATTTCGATAGGAATTTTCCGTTTTCCTGACAGACTCCATGGCAGCAACGTGTGGGAAATAACTCGCCAAACACACTCGGGTGGGCAAAAATGCTGAACCAAGATTTATTTAACACTGTCCACTGACAGCACCTTTAAACCAAAATCAACAGAAGATAAACTGGCAGGTTCGACACAATAGTGAGCCATAAATGTATGAATGGACGACCAAGAGGCAGCCTTGCAGATAACCTCAGGAGCCACATGACGTGAAGCTGCCCAAGAAGTAGAGAGACTTCTCGTGGAATGTGCCGTAACCGCCTCAGGAGGAGCCAAGCCCTTCTCTTTATAAGCCCACTGGATCGCCTGAACCACCCACGTGGAGATGGATCTGACCGAAGCCCTAAGGCCTTTGTTTTTGCCATGAAAAAGAACAAAAAGGTAATCCGATTGCCGGAAAGAAGCTGTCGCCTCCAGGTACCGTTTCAGAATAATTCCCATGTCGAGAGGATGAAGATCCTGACTCCCAGCAGAATTAAAGGTAGGAAGAGTAATGTCCTGATTTTCGTGGAAGACCGAGGTAACCTTTGGGTTTGAACCCAGCATTGGCACTAGGACCACTCTGTCAGGGAAGAATGTGAGGAAAGGTTCCTTTGATCCTAAAGACTGAATCTCAGAGACTCTCTTCGCTGAGGATATGGCTACCAAAAAAGATGTCATTAGGGACAATTCTTTGACTGAAAGTGATCTGTCCAGTTGAGAGAAGAAGTCGAGAACTAAGGGTAAATCCCACTTGGGGAATCTGGGTTTCCTCTGTGGTCTAAGTCTAATTGCTCCTTTAAAAAATTGCTGAACCAAAGGATGTTTAGCCCAAGATATTCCAGAAAAGGCTGAAATTGCCGAGACTTGCACACGAAGAGCGCTGACAGATAGGGGAATGTCTAGTCCGGACTGTAAGAAACTCAGAACATCCTGAACCGTCAAATTACCATCGGAGCAAGACCTGGAAGATAAGTGATTTGTGAATCTAGACCAAATCCTCTCATACACCTGGTTGGTACTTTTCCTTCTAGCACTCATGAGAGTAGGGATGGCCTCCTTTGGACAACCCAGAGCCTCTAACCTTCCCCTCTCAAAAACCAGACCCTCAGACATAGATGGGCCGGGCAGGGATGGAGCTTCGAGCCCTGGGACAGAAGATCGGATCTGAGAGGTAAGGGAATCGGATCCCTGACACTGAGGAGCATTAGAAGCGGAAACCATGGCCTGTTGGGCCAATAAGGTATTACAGCTATCACCTCTACTGCTTCTGATTTGAGTCTCAGCAGGAACTGTAGAATAATAGGAGTTGGAGGAAAGGCGTAGGCTTTGTTGAACCACCATCGATCCGTCAGAGCATCCACTCCGTAGGCCTGAGGATCCCGAAACCTGGAATAGTATCTTGCCAGTTTCTTGTTGCAAGGGGAGGCAAATAGGTCGACCTCTGGGACGAACCACAATGTTAGAATCCACCTGAAAACTTCTACGTGAAGGGACCATTCGTTGTTGTCCAGACTGACTCGAGACAGAAAGTCCGCCTGGACATTCTGTGTTCCTGGAACATAAGTTGCTGTAATGTTGACCAGGTTCTTCTGAGCCCAAGACATGATTGGCTCTACCTCCTGAAGAAGGGAGAGACTCCGAGTACCTCCTTGTCTCCTTATATATGCCACTGCTGTTGTGTTGTCTAGTCTGAGTAGGACCGAGGTTCCTGAGACCAGATGACGAAAGGCCAGGAGTGCCTGAAAGGCTGCCCTCAATTCTAGAATATTCGACACCGTCCCCCTGGAAGGGAAGTCCCAGGTGCCTTGTGCTACTTCCGACAAACAGTGGGCGCCCCAGCCCCTGTTGCTGGCATCCGAAGTTATTGTTATCCACGAGATGGGGAGAATGGAATGACAATTGAATAGGTTCACCTTCTGAAGCCACCAGGGCAGAGAGATTCTCATTGAAGATGTGATCCGGATAGGTTGAGTCTTGTCGCCTAGCCATTGGTGAAGAAAACCTTTTTGAAACGGTCTCATCTTCCATTGGGCCCACTTCACCATCGGAATCGTTGCCACCATGGTGCCAATAATTCTCAAGCACTGAAGAGCCGGAAGATGGGAGGCTGAGAGGGCCGGACGGATTCTGTCCCGAATTACCACTACTTTCTCCTCGGGTAATGAGATGGTACCCCTCACTGTGTTGAAGAGTGCGCCTAGGAATACCAGAGACTGGGAAGGAATTAACTGACTCTTTTCTAGATTCAGGATCCAACCGAATTCTTGAAGAGTGGAGATGACCTGCTCCTTGTGCACTAACAGACGGTCTCTGTCCTGGGCTAGCAGCAGAAGATCGTCTAAATAGTGGTGAAGACGAATTCCCTTGGTTCTCAATAGAGCCACTACGGCCAACAACACTTTTGAAAACACTCGGGGGGATGTTGAAAGTCCGAACGGGAGACAAACGAACTGGAGATGTAGTTTTCCTACTGAAAATCGCAGAAACTGCTGAAAATCTTCTGCCACAGGGACATGAAAGTACGCGTCCTTTAGATCTATTGAAATCATCCAGTCGCCTGACTGGACTGACTGTTGTATTGTCGACAAGGTTTCCATCTTGAACCTTTCCTTTCTGATAAAATGATTCAGATGTGTAAGGTCTATGACTGGTCTCCAAGAACCGTTTTTCTTTTGGACCATAAAAAGAGGAGAATAAATTCCTCTCCCTCGTTGATCGTCTGGCACGGGTACGGCAGCGCCTTGAGCCAATAAAGATTTCACGTAGGCCAACAAGATCTGCCTTTTTTCTTCTGAGGCTGGAAGGGAGGTGGGAACAAACTTTAGTCTTGGGGACCTGCTGAAGGTCCAAGAATGGCCTGAAGAGACCGTTCTGACGGTCCAGAAGTCCTTGATTGAGGCCACCCAGACATGCCGAAAATGTAGAAGACGAGCCCCCACCTGGCCTATCTGAGCGGGCCCAATCTCAAAAAGATTTGGTTGGTTCCCTCTCTCCTGTCGCACTGCTCTTGGCAGATTTCTTGAAGGATGACTGCCTTGATTTCCATGATCTAGAATATTCCCGACCCGGTCTATAGCTACGGGCCTCCCTGGCTTGCTCCTGATACTGTTTTTTAGGAAAAAATCTCTTCTGGCTTTTTAGACGTCTGTCCTGAGGAAGAAACCCCGATTTACCACCAGTGGCCCGGGATATGGCGCTATCCAATTTATTCCCAAAAAGGGAAGAACCTTCAAAAGGGATACGGCACCACACCTGTTTTGAAGCTGGATCAGCCAGCCAGAGACGGAGCCATAGGGCCCGCTTTGCGGTTACAGCCGAAAGCATAACCCGGGACACTAGGCGGATGATGTCAATCGAAGCCTCCCCCAGAAAAGCCGAAGCAAGCCGTAACTCCTGAATAGGAGAAATTTTAGTGACTTCCTCCGAAATGTTTCTGAGGGTATCATCCACACCGTCCGTCCAGACTTCCATGGCTTTGGACATTGCCGCTAAAGCCAATGCTGGCTTGCATGCCATACCGGCAGTGAGGTAGACTCTCTTTAAATCGGAATCAATCCGTCTATCTAAAGCATCCTTAAATGAAACTGTATCCTCCAAAGGAAGGGTCACGTGTTTTACTAGTCTCATCACCGCTGCATCCACAAGAGGAGCCGATTCCAGATGCTTGACCTCATCCTCCTTAAAGGGATATAACCTTAGGACTTTTGAGAGCATACTATTCTTTTTCTCCACTTTACTCCATTCATCCGTGATGACCTCACCAAGTTCAGACAGAAATGGAAAGTTAAGACGCTCCCTTTTAAGTTGCTTAAAATACTTCCTTTGCTTGGAAGGATTAGCCACCTCATCTTCCCAGTTCAAAGCCTCTCTGATGGCCTTCACCAAGGGGGAAAGTAAAGCAAAATCAAAACCCACACAGGGACTATCTTCCTCAGATTCACTGTCTGAAGCAGCAGCTGAATGATGGCTGGTTAAAGAGGATTCCCAGAGCTCTTGAGCATGCGACTCCCTGACTGGTGACTGAGGTGACTCTGATTGAGGCACAGGGGTCTGATTGGCCCTGATCCCCTTGAGGGACTCCTTCACCACTTTTTCCACAAGGGATCTTAGTTGCTGGTCCGTACCCCCTCTCTCACTAGAGGCTTTGGAAAAGCAGAGGTCACACAGGGATTTTCCAATGGGAACTTGTGATCTGCATCCCCAGCAAGAGTTGATAACTGAGTGGCTGGAATGAGCCCTGGAGGAGCGAGATCGATCCTCGCTACGGCGCCCAGATCTAGAGGGTGAGCCGTGATGCTTAGACTTGGAATATGAGTGCCGGTGGTAAGATTTAGAAGAATCGCTTCCTCTGTGCGTTGAGCTGCGTTGCTGTTCTGATCTAGATGGGCTAAGACAGAGATAGAAGAGACATACAGATAAGGAAAGATAACAGACTGACTAATACCGGACCCCTCCCCCCCCCTTACTTCCCCCCCAGACAGTACCTATTATGAGAGGGCTGGCCACATACAGGCGGAGGTGAATCCGTATCTCTAAGGGTCTCCATAACTGCTGCAAAGACATATAAGTAAGGCTGAGGATGCTATAAACACACACACATGCCCACCCCCATCTTCCCAGAAGGCCACCTACCTCCACAGCAGAGAACCTGGACAAGGGGAAGTCACGAAATAACCTGCAAGCATTCCCAAGGCTTGCAGGCTATATCCCATGTTTAAATAAGGCGCCTTAATGACGTCATCACCGTGTCCCGTGCGCCGCTACCGCGCATGCGCGAATAGCGTCACTTTGCCGCTATCGCGCATGCGCGAACCAAGCCTCGATCCTGAGTCGTACTCGCGCATGCGCAGAACGAACGTATTAACGAAAACCAGGAAGTGAGCGACGGCTGGAACGCAGGCTAATCCGACCGCAATGTCTAAACCCATATACCTATACACAGGAAAAAACGAACAGAAAAGAAGGGAAGAAGGCAAAGAACAAACACAAACTGCTGCCATGAAAAAAGAGGAACAATCTTACCGCTCCCACACGAACGTCTCCAGGCCGAAGGTAAGCACCATACATACCGGACTTCTTAGGGCACAATAGGTCACCTGCTATTTAGCTGGGCTATCCGACCAAATGCGCAGCCTGCCTGCCAGTGGCTAGGCTCCTGGCTTTCCTCCAGCGCTTATATCCAACTGCCCACTCCATACCCTGCTAGTAGCTAGGGCTTAACGGAGATATGCGACAACTTCGTCCACAGTCACTTTTCGGCCAAACCAACGACGGAACCGTGTGGGAGCAATCTTCAGGTAGAAAGACCATACGTCTGGTCCTACGGAGGAGGACAAAAAAAGAACACGGCCATGGGCAGGGAGCAAAGATTTATGGGAGTAGTGTCCTATAGGGTAGTGGAGGCGGGACTTAACCCACACGTTGCTGCCATGGAGTCTGTCAGGAAAGTAATGTTTGCTGGATTTATGTAACTCATTGTCATATTTTGGTATTTAATACATTTTACAGTTTCATATTGATTAATATGGAGAGTAAAACAACAAAATCTAAAGACAAGGGTGGTGCTCAGAAAGTACGAGAAAAACGGTCCAAAGAACTTGAGTTAGCAGGAAGGGATCCTAAACAAATGAAACTCACTTTTTCGGTGGTATGTGAAAAGTTCAAAAGTTAAGGCTGGTTCTTACGTTTTAGGTGGCAGAAATGTATATTCACTCTTTGATAACAAGAGGGAACATACCTAGTCTGTTTAGAGCTGCACGATTAATCGCTATAGAATCAAAATCACGATTCAACTGTCCTCACGATCTTAAAACTGCATTTCCTGATTCTATATAAGTTCAGAGAGTTCCCTGCACACTTCTGACAGCTGACAAAAAAAAAAGGAAGCCTGCCAAGTTGATAACAGAGATAAAAAAATAAATAAAAATAAATCAGTTAAAATCCAGTATATTTTTCTAGAAAATTATATATATCATTTTTTTTTTTTTTCCAGAGACCCTAGGAAATAAAATGGTAGTTGTTGCATTATTTTATGTCACTCTGTATTTGTGCAGCAGTCTTTTAAAAGTAATTAAAAAAAAAAAAGAAAATACACTGTGGTGAATTAAAAAAAATAAACAGTAAAGTTAGCCCAATTTTTTTGTATAATGTGAAAGATGATGTTACGCAGCGATAATCGTGATCTTTATTCTAAGCAAAAAAATTGTGATTCTCATTTTGGCCAGAATTGCGCAGCTCTAATGTGCATGATGAAGTTTTACATTTAAAGTGTTACTAAACCCACAACAGTAAAATCAGTCTGTATATGCAGTAATGCATGCGTGTTACACTCTATGTGAACCTAAGGGTTTAAACCTGCGCATTGTGGAAAAAGGCTGTTTGATCCTGTCTTTTCTGATCCTCCCCTTCTTTTACGGTCTCCAATCCCTCTCCTGATAGAACAGAGCATTGGGGGCACTCTGTACATGCTCAGTTTGGTGTGCATTGCTGGAGAGCTTTTTTTTCCTTGGGAGGGTGTATGTGAATGGCACTGGGCCAATCAGCACTGTCCAGACAGAGGATCGATGAAGAATGAAAACTCCTCATAAGTTTTTACCAGACACTGATAGAAGTCACAAGATTGCTATATACTGCTGATAAGAAAAGGTATTTAGCAGTTTATATTTACTATAATAATTGCATTTCCATGTTCTATGCACTGTAGGAGTACAAATATAGTGAATGCAAGTTCTTGGTTTAGTAACACTTTAAAATTCAAGATGGATGATCAAGGAGTGTGCATACTTGACTTTCCTTGATGATCACAGTTTTTTAATTTAATATACGTTTGTAATTTTAAATCTCATAAAATCTTACATATAAGGTAAGTATCAATTATATCATTTTCTTCCACTTTTTTTTTTTTTTTTTTTGCCATGCATTGAGTTTCTTTGTTACATCTAGAACTTTTTTGGAAGTTGACAAAAAATTTCATTTTAGACTGGTGGTAGACATGAAAGATCTGCTGTTGATGAGGTTTCTGCCGGACCAAGTAGTTTTTCAAGCATGCCAGTTGTATCTAGCGAAGAGGATGTGAGCGCACAAGCAGAAATACAGGTGGATGAGGAGGAGCTGGTGTCAGAGTGCAGAGAGCAATCACATATGAATGATCCAGATGCTTTTGAAGACCTTCCTGAATTAGAATGTATCGCACCAGAAGAAGACATATCAGAAACTGTGATAAGTGATCCATCAGAAATACCTTTTAGTCTTCCTCCTGCATGTTCCATAGGAGAAAAAATAAATTTTGTTGAAAAACACCCTTTTCAGCCAACCAGGACTGAATGCGAAGATCTTCCTTTTCAAGAAGTGGACTTTTATTACCGCAAAAAGCCTAATGGGGATCGTATTAAGCGTTCATGGCTAAGCTGTAAAATGAAGAGTCGAAAGTTGGAAGCATTTTTTTGCATTATATGCATTGCCTTTTCTGATTCCTCTTCCTCATTCACTAGTGGTTGTACTAATTTTCGGCATTGCTATCAGGCAGCAAATAAGCATGAAGCTTCTAAAAGCCATTGTGATGCTGTTAGTGCTTATTTCACCATGAAAAAGAATAGAAGCATTGACACATTATTAAATCAGGCTCATGCCTGCAAAAGAAAAATGGAGATACTTCAAAATATTGAGGTATTAAACAGAATATTTAATATAGTAAAATTGCTTGGAAAACAGGGTTTGCCATTTCGTGCCCATGGCACTAATGAATCACTGTACAATTTATATAACAGTGAAATAAACCATGGGAACTTTCTAGAAATTGTCCTACTTCTATCGCAGTATGATGTTCCCCTAAAAAATCACCTTGATAAATGCTTTCAGGAAAGTGAAAAAAGAAAACAGCGATTGAAAGACAGAAAAACATCAGGAAAACAGACATCTGGACGTGGATCTCTTATAACATTTTTGTCCAGTAAGACAGTAAAAAAAGTATTTTCAGCAATAGTTCGATGCATGAAAACCTTAATTGTGTCTGAAATAGGAGAGAAACGTTTCAGTATACAGGTTGACTCCACACAGGATGTTGGAATCGTAGATCAAGCAACAGTGGTTGTGAGATATGTAAAAGGTGAAGAAATTAAAGAACGGCTTGTGGCGATTCTTCCTGTTAAAGATGCTACTGGGAAAGGATTTTATGAACTTCTGATGTCCTGTTTTGATGTGCTTGGTTTAAATTTCCAAAAAATTGCTGGCGAATCATTTGATGGTGCAGCAAATATGAGGAGTGAGTATGTGGGACTACGTGCACAGATCGCAAAGGTAGTGCCAGATGCAGTCTATATTTGGTGCTATTGTCATATCCTCAACCTGTGTGTCTCAGATTGCTGTCAAGTATTGGAAGCCAAAAATTTTTTTGGTCTCCTAAATCGCTTGGCAACCTTTATTGGAGACTCCTACAAGAGAATGAATATCTGGAAATATCAACTGGATAAAAGACATGGACAGGAAAAACTTTTAAAGTTACAAAAACTTGGAGAGACAAGATGGTGGGCAAAAGAAAAGGCCCTTAACTGGATTTTTGGTGAGAAACATTCTCTTTTTCTAGACACCATTGAAGTTTTATATGTAATTTCCCAGAGCAACTTGTTTGATTCAAAAACCACTTCTGAGGCCTCATCCCTTTTTGACAATCTTTGTCAGTTTAGGACTATCTTAACAGCAAACATATTTTTGCAGGTTTTTGATGTTATAGGTCCAGTGTCAAAATATCTACAAACCAGTGGCCTTGATTTCATGGTAGCATGGCAAATGATCGACAGTGCAGTTGAGCAACTGAAAAAAATTGATTTCAGCCATCTTAAACAAAAGGCTGAACACTTTGCAAAAAAAATGAATGAATTGATGGATGAAAGTGACGTTCTCAGCTCCTTGGAAGTTGAGACTATGCGTCCAGTTCGAAGAGTGTCACGAAAAAAACGCTTGGCTGGAGAATCTTCATATGATGAACGACCTGAGGATGAAATACAATACTTTCGAGCTAGCGTGTTTAGACCTATTCTGGACCAAATCATACAAAGCTTAACTGAGCGGTTTTCAGAAAATAAGCAATTGATCATGGATTCTCAATACTTGGATCCTCGCACTTTTCAGAAAATTAGGACAGATCCCAAAATTCTAGATGGAGGGGCACTAGAGAGAATTTCTAAGTTAGCCAGAGTAAATGAATGTTCTCTCAAAACTGAATTAATAAGTTTTGCAAACCTATTTCCTAGTCTTACAGGATGTCTTTCTGAAGATGAGACACAGAATGTGGAAATAATTCTTGATGATGAGGAGGATCATGATGATGGTGATGACAGGATTTCCCCTACAGACAAACTAGTTGGGGTACAAAAGGAATCAAAGTGTGGTTCTTGCAAGCAGTGCTTTTTTTGCTGTCATAGGTTGTTGCTAAAATACAACCTTTATTCTGCAGCTTATGAAAATATTTCAATCACCTATGAGTACCTGTTGACCCTTTCTTTTACACAAGTATCATGTGAGCGAGCATTCAGCAAGTTGAAAATCATCAAGAACCGACTTCGAGCCACAATGGGACAAGAACTGCTTGATGCCCTAATGCTCATGTCAGTGGAGAGAGATCTTCTAGAATTGGTCCAGTTTCCTGATGTATTGGAAATTATTCGTCAGAGTTCTTCCTTAATGAGGTCTTTGCTAACTGTTTGAACAAGTATTTAGTTTAAATGTTTTATATAGATATTTCTTTGGCTTCTATATTTTTTTGAAAAAGTTAAGTGGGAAGGTTTATCCATAAGGATTGGCTTCGCCTGCAGCGCAGATGCCCTGTTTAAGGAACACCCTGTTCGTGTGGGGATTCTCTGCCTGTTTCTTACCCCTGGCATTGTTTTTGGGGTTCTCGGTTGGATGTCAGTCTAGCGATGGGCCTGGGTGGCTCCTCTACTCTCCTACACTGCTGGAATATGCTGCACAGTCCCCTGGCACGCTCTAGTGTGTTTTCTTGTTCTTATTTCTTTTAGGCTGCCGGAGCAGTTGCACAAAAGGTTTATTACATGCCAAATACCATCTTTATCTTTTGCCGAATATGATCCTCCTGAATGTATGGCTACTCATGTGACTATGCACATTGGTTGAACAGTCTGGAACAACTTGGTGACAAGCCAAATGGTAATCAGCACAGAGCACTCCACCATGTTGCCATGCAGTTTTGGTTCTAGGACAGAACTATTCAATGGCTAATTTCCATCTGAAGTGGATTTCTCTGCCATACTCGCAACACAGAGTTAAAGAGGCTATTTTTCCTATGGATGGTCTTTATATATGCCATTGCACTATGACGACAATGCCCTATTGACAGACTTGTTTTCCTTACAGTTTCATGTTTTTAGTTTTGTGACATTTTAAACCCGAGTGTTCTCGGTTAACTTGCACAACGCATTGTCGGTCTAGTTTATGCAATATTACTTGCTCCTGTACTTTGTTTACTTTTGCATTAAAAAGTATTTAAAATTGAATTACCACATTGTATCATATTTTTCTTGCTTCATAATATCAATCGTCCGTTATAAAAACCAGGTGGGCATGGATGGTGAGCTGATTCGGTGGTTCAATGGGTCACTTGACTGGACTTGCCCCCCAGGCCTAAGGCTGCCAGCCCTCCCCTGGATCCTGGCCACGAACCACATCTGTGGATCTCTCTCTCTCTCTCTCTCTCTCTCCCACCTCTATAGCCTGTAAACAGGCTGGAGGTTCATTTGGCAGTGTGGAATTGACACAGGTAGGACATATCCTTGGACATGTCCCCCAAGGACATATCCTTGGAGGACTGCTCTCTCCAGCAATTATTTTTCTTTTAAAGAAACTACAGTCTATGTATGCTTTAGTTTAATCTGCAGACTATATTTTTTTCTGCCCAAACGAGACAGCACATGGCTGTCAGAGTTGGACTTTGCTACGCTTGAAACATCCACAATTAGTATTATCCTTTCTTTGTCTTGTCCTAGTGGCAGGTTGGTATTAATAGTGATTATTTAATTGCTTTGTAAAGGCAGTGTCGTCCCATTGAGGAAAGTTACTCTGTCTACCAGCAATAGTTCCATAATTTTAGCATCAATTTATTTAAGTATCTGACAGTTTATTTATCCTCTCATTTAATTTTCATATTTTGTTAACCTCTGCCTAAACGAGACAGCATATGGCTGTCAGCATTGTATCTTCCTGTGTTGGAAATACCTGAAACCAGCATGTCTTGTCTCATCTTATACCACCATTATAGCTAATATCATTATCACTACTATCATTATTATAATACCACTATCACCATTATTATAACATTACTACTTACTTAAGTAAATGTGAGAAATACAAATTTTATTAAATCATGGTTATTTTATAGACTCAATGTGAGGAACCAAAACTGAAAATATGAGAGAAGTTTTTTTTTTTTGTTTCAAATAATTTTATTGGTAAATAGCAGCAAGTTTACAATAATCATTTGTCATGTTTATACAAGAGATTGTTTAGCACATCAGTAAACTATTAAACAACAGAAGGATTACCACGTCAACACTAGGTTATGTGTACCAGAGGAAAATGACCCAACCCTTGAAGCTAAGATGGTCCAACTATGGCAAGTGAGCTCAAAGTGAAATGTTTGTTGTTCTGCAGGCTTGCAAGGGAGTAGGTTCATGAAGGTCGTAGTATGGATGGAAAGTGAGCTGAAGAGAGCGCGTGGGTTCTACCTGAGGCTAGGGAGGGATAAAGCTGGTCTGGTGATGGGGAGGTCATTTATCGCTTTCCCAGTGGATGATCGTCCGGGTGGGTGGGCGTTTTGTGGTCGTGTGATGTGGAAATGTTGCATAATTGATTAGGTGTTGGGTTTGAGTGTTTGAAGGGGGAGTGGTGGGGGGAGAGAGGGGGTGGAGGACTGTGGGGGTTGGAATGAGTGGGGGTGAGCCGGGGGGGTCTCTGGCTTCCCTCGATCGGATTCAATAGGGAACGTGCCGCTTGGCTGGAGATCTAAGGTGTCCCTTAAGTTTGAGCAGTCATTACTGTAGAGTATTCCTGTGATGATTGGTAATGGATACAGCAGGCCCACTTCCAACTAAATTTTGTTGGTGATGTCCCACGAGATGTGCATAGGTTTCTCCATTTCAGCGACTTTTTGTATTCTGGTGAACCATTCTTTGAGAGTAGGGATCTGAGTTGAGTGGCAATGTATAGGGATGCATTTTTTGGCTGCATTAATCACATGCATTGTCAATGATTTATGATAAGTAGTGTGTGGGAGAGTCGAGTGATAGTTTCATAGTAAGGTTGAATAAAGACACCAGTCCATCCAGTGTGAGTGTCTACCCCTATCCCTGTACATTGCACATTCACATTGGTCCCTACCCTCAAGGAGCCTACAATCCAAGGTCCCCAGTCATAAACTAGGGCCAATTTTGGACAGAAGCCAATAAACCAAACCTGCATGACTTTGGAGTGTGGGAGGAAACCGGAGTACCCGGAGGAAACCCATGCAGGCACAGGGAGAACATGCAAAATCCAGGCAGGTAGTGTAGTGGTTAGGATTTGAACCAGCGACCCATTTTACTGCTAGGTGAGAGTGCTAACCACTACACCACTGTGCCACCCTTAAACCTTAATGTAGGAGGAATTGGGCCGGGGTAAAATCTAGAGTGTATGAGGTGATTCTTTCCATTGTGCGGTGGTCTTCTGTCCAATAGTGTTGTAACAGTGGGCAGGACCACCAGATGTGAAGTAGGGTTTCTCTTTCCTGGTGGCATCTCCAACAAATCTCTGAAACGTCGGGTTTGAATTTGTGAACGAGAACCGGGGTGTGGTACCATCTGGATTGCATTTTAAATCCGTTTTCTTGGGTGGACACATTGGTAGATCCTTTGTGTATATTTATGTGAATTTGTTCCCAATTTTCCACTGTGAATGAGATTGAGACATCTGCCTCCAATTTTCTACAGACTGGGGTGTCATTTGCTCTGTGGTCTACGAAGAGAAGGCTGTGGATGTAAGAGATAAGGTGAGTTTGAGGTGGGGGTTTGGTACAGAGAGTTTCGAAGGGGGAGAGGTGTCTTAAGTAGCAAGAGTTTTTGTCCAGATTTTTTAGGTAGTAGGCCAGCATTAGCTATGTCCAGGGAGGAATGGGGGGGGTCTATCTGTCTGTGTCATGAGCTGGGCGCTTGGTTGCAGTTTTCCTTGATGGAAAAACTGGTAGGCCCTAATTTGGCTCGATGGCCAGTGGTCTCTGAGGTAGCGTGTTGCATGCCTGGGGGGAAGTCGGGGTTTAGTTTTATCGGGGTCAGCGGGTCCAGAGAGGAGGAGATGGTCGTGTGTTTGCAGGTTAGATGAAACATTGTATGGTAGGGCCTATTAACGGGTGGTGGTGTAATTCTGGCGGAACATGGCAGAGGGAGATTCATGGGATAGAGGATAGAGGTAGGTCGGTAAAGGTGGCTTCTAGAGGGACCCAGTCTTTGTGAGTGGTGTGTACGTTCCAGTCCACTATTCTGGCTAGGTGCGTGGCAGTGTAATAATTTAGAAGGTTTGGCAGACCAATACCTCCCAGGTTTTTTGGGTGCGTTAGCTGGTCGAAACTTATTTTGTTTGTGGTTGCTCCAGAGAAACTTAGAGCAAAGTTGTCTGAAGCTTTTGAAAAAGGAAGGTGGGATCTGTATGTGGATCGTTTGGAGTAGGTAAAGGGTTCTCGGGAGAGCATTCATTTTCAATATGGCTGCACTGCCAAACCATGAGAATAATGGTTTGTCACAATTTTTGAGGTCCGTGGTCAGTTTGTTCAGGAGAGGGAGAAAGTTTTTTGTGTAGAGGTCTGAAGGTTTAGAGGGAAATTGGATGCCCAGGTTGGTAATCGAGTCGTGTTTCCACTGGAAGGGGAAGTTTTCTTTACATTGGTCGACTAGTTTTTGCGGGAGGGAAATGTTAAGGGCAAAGGACTTTGACAGGTTAATTTTGAGATTCAATAGGCTTTTGGAAGTGTTTAAATTCTGATATTAGGGTGATTAATGGATTTGTTAGAAATAGCAAATGCAGCATATTTACAGTATATTCTTTTTGAGGCAAACAAATTCCTTTTATGTCTGGGTTAAATCTCAGTTTGCGGAGGAAGGTTTCTAGAGTTAATACGAAAAGGATGGGTGATAGGGGGAATCCCTGCCTTGTCCCGTTTCAGATGGGGAAGGCGTTAGACAGAGTGTGGTTTACTCAAACCCTGGCAGTAGGGCTTGTGTATAGTGATAGGATTAGGTTAATCATGTGTGGGCCTATGCCTATAGCTTGGAGTGTAGCCTTCATGTAGTTCCAAGACACTCTGTTGAATGCCTTCTCCGCATCCAGGGATAAAAAGAAGCCTTTTTGACTTGTTTGGGTCATTAGGTGGTGTAAGTTTATGGCCTTGATGGTGTTGTCCCTAGTTTTGCGTCCAGGGATGAATCCTGTTTGGTCCTGTGAGACAATGGAGGGGAGAACTGGGAGCAGTCTATTTGCTACAATCTTGGAGAATATTTTTATATCTGAGTTCAGAGGTGAAATAGGTCTGTAGTTACTGGATTGGGTCAGATCTTTCTCGTCTTTAGGAATGACTACAATGTGGGCTTCTAGCATCCTTTGGCGAAAGGGCAGAGGTGGGGGAGATTGAGCTTAAAGCTTTTAAGAAGGGAGATCGCAGGATGTTCGAAAATGTTTTATAGTATATAACTGACAAGCCGTCTGGGCCCGGGCTTTTACCAGGTTTTAGGTGTTTAATCATTTGGTCCCATTCTAAAGGGGAGATTGGAGATTCCAGAGCCTTTACTGTCTGGGGCAAACTGGTCTAGAAATGAAGCAAAGTTCTTTGGCTCTTGTGTCGGGCGTGTTTGTTGTTGGCTCTGATTTATTGAGATCATATAAAGAGTAATAGTAGCTTTCAAACTCTTTCGCTATGTTGTTGTTGTTCTAAAGGGTGTTGCCTGTGGGGGTGCGTAGTTGGTAAACCATGTTATTGTTTTTTCTCTTGCGTAATGCTTGTGCGAGGAGGTGGACGCTTTTTTCATAAAAAAGTTTTTGGGATAAAGTCTAATTTTTTTTGAGGTTACGGTTCAGTTCTTCTTGGATGAGGGTTCGTGTTTCGTTCAGTTCGGCGTATGTGTGTTGTGCTAAGTTGTGTTTATGGAGTGCTTCTAGTTTTTTTAGTTTTGCAAAGAGTTCAGTGAGTTTCGCCTTTTTTGCTTTCCTTATTGCAGCTGCTATAGATATCATTTTGCCATGTACTACGCATTTGTGCGCTTCCCACTGTGACATGTGTGATGTGTTCGGAGAAGTACTCTGATAAACATTTGTTGAGTTCCTGTTCGTTAGTCTTGTCTGTCAAGATTGTGGGGTCCAATTTCCAGATATATGCCCGGTTGATTACGTCAGGGAATGTAAGTATCATTGAGATGGGATGGTGATTGGATAACGTCATTGGTTCTATGGTTGCTGTCCGCAGGGTGGGTAGGTCCTGTTGTGTGATGAAAAGATAGTCAATGCGTGAGTATTTATTGTGGGGGCAGAGAAGTAGGTGAAGTCTTTGTCTTTGGCATGAGTCATGGAGTGATAGCCCTTGAAGGCAACATCTGATTTGTCTTAGTGCCCTATAAGGGAGATGGGATTTGCCTGAGGAGGTATCTAGGAGAGGGTCAAGGGGCACATTAAAGTCCCCCCCTAATATTAAAATACCTTCTTGGAAGGATGCCAGTTGTTGTGCCACAGCTCGGAGAAAGGATACTTGGGACATGTTGGGGCTGTATATGTTAGCCAACGTGATTGGTCTGTTTTTGAATAATCCCTTAAGAAAAATGTATCTCCCTTGTTCGTCAAGGAAGGTGTCAGTGATTTGCATGGGCGTGTTTTTTCAGAGAAGGATCAATCACCTGTGTAATGATAGACCACCCGTGTCACCACGATAACAGAAATTACCTAAATGTCTAAATCATTTCTTTTGACTGCAACATATAAGCCGGGTGTCCAAACTTTTTTCAAAGAGGGCCAGATTTGATGAAGTGAACATGCTTGAGGGCCGACCATTTTGTCTGACATTCTTTAAACCATTAAAATTCGGTCTAAGTGTTTTCATCCGAGCACTAATA
Organism: Lithobates pipiens; assembly: GCF_037356315.1. Classification (NCBI taxonomy): domain Eukaryota; kingdom Metazoa; phylum Chordata; class Amphibia; order Anura; family Ranidae; genus Lithobates; species Lithobates pipiens. The sequence goes on along the minus strand of NW_027507785.1, from coordinate 114,743,021 downwards.
CACGGCCCAACAAGAATTCTCTTGCCTTTGTGCTGTGTGTGGTGAATAGATGAGCTCGGGTGTGTTATTTGGATATACCGTATTTAATCGGCTTATACCACGCACCTTAACTTTAAAAAGGAAGTCTCAGGAAAAAAAAAATCTTACATTTTAAATAAAGACCTGTGAAGCAAAATAAGGGTCAGTGTCCATCTGCAGCCCCCACCGTATTGCCATGAATGCAGCCCCCACCGTATTGCCATGAATGCAGCCCATACATTGTCATGAATGCATCCCCCACCGTATTGCCATGAATGCAGCCCCCAGCATATTGCCATGAATGCAGCCCCCAGCATATTGCCATGAATGCAGCCCCCACCGTATTGCCATGAATGCAGCCCCCACCGTATTGCCATGAATGCAGCCCCCACCGTGTTGCCATGAATGCAGCCCCCACCGTATTGCCATGAATGCAGCCCCCAGCGTATTGCCATTAATGCAGCCCCCAGCGTATTGCCATGAATGCAGCCCCCACCATATTGCCATGAATGCAGCCCCCACCGTATTGCCATGAATGCAGCCCCCACCGTATTGCCATGAATGCAGCCCCCACCGTAATGCCATGAATGCAGCCCACACTGTATTGCCATGAATGCAGCCCACACATTGCCATGAATGCAGCCCCCACCGTATTGCCATGAATGCAGCCCACACATTGCCATGAATGCAGCCCACACATTGCCATGAATGCAGCCCACACTTTGCCATGAATGCAGACTCACCATTACCATCAGTGCAGCCTGATTCATGTCCTCTGCTGCCTTGGAGGAGACAGGGAGGGGGGCAGGATGAGCGCCGACAGACATATAGGAGAAACTCCTGTTTCTATAGACGGCCTCTTTAATTGAAAGTACCGCCTCCTGTGATGGACAAAACAGTTGTCCAATGGCAGCGCAGGAGACGGGACTTCCTTTTACACAGGACGCTGTGTAAACAGGAAATTCTCCTGTATCCACGGCACTCGTCCCGCCCCCTCCATGGCAGCCAGCATATCTATCTTTTGTGGCCCCCCGCGCTTGGGGATTCGTTGGGGGCCACAAAAGATATATATGTCAACATTACCAGGCGGGCCCCCCGAAACCCGAATGCTGGCCCTGATTGGCCCGCGGGCCGGACTTTGGACATGCATGATAAAAGGTAAAAATTAAGTTTTGAATTTAAGACATTTCTGGAATGAAGGTATGTGTAAATTAACCCTTGATGGAAACCCTTGGGAGGGGAACACACATAATTAATATTGAATATAAAACAAATAAATAATTAATTACGTGAAGGTGTGGGTGATACTTCTGTCACCCACCAATTGAAAGAACTAATAAAGCATTAAATAGAATGATTTAAGCTGGAGGTTGAAAGAGGAGGAGAAGGGGAGGGAGATTTCCCATCTTGGGACCCCTGTGCCACGTATGGTTGAACTGCGAGGAAAATCTGGATACACATTATTGCAATCCATTGGGAGGAATTATGGCATGATGTGTGAAAATGCACTATATTTGTATAACTATTTAAGATCAATTTTGTCACTCTATTTAGATGGCAGCAATTCAAGTCTGCTAGATTCTGATGAAGAGGAACATGTCCATGAAACGCATTGAGCGGGAAGACTTGCTATAAATCACTGCAGTGGTTTAAAATGACTGTTTTATAATTGTATTTTATTATATGTTTATACTGTATATATTTTTTTAAAGAAATTAACGAAAATGGTACAAGTTTTACTAAAACGTGCCTCAAAAGTCCTGTATGTTAAGACAGATACTTTTTCAATGCATAAGGAAAACTGTGTTTCCCCGAGAGTTAGGTAACTTCACAATGAAATCCATAGACAGGTGGGTCCAAGGCCTCTCTCCATTGGGTATGGGTTGTAGGAGGCCCACTGGAAGGTGTTGAGGTGTCTTACTCTGAGCACACATGGAACAAGCAGCTACGAAGTCGGCTACATCAGCATGTAGACTAGCCCATCAGAATTGTTGGAAAATGGCCCAAAAGATTCTTCCTTGGGTGACCAGCAGCCTTGAGAGAATGGTAAGTCTGGAGCAAGGCAGTACAGAGACTCTCAGGGACAAAGCAGCGGTCACAAGGTTTCTCAGAAGGAGCATGGATCTGAGCAGCAAGAATTTTGGCACTCAAAAGAGAAGTGAGACTGGTGCGAACCGTACTCAGAATACGACCAGGAGAAATCACAGGAACAGGAACCGATTTCATCTTGGAAATGGAGGAAAACTGTTGCGACAAAGCATCAGCCCTTACATTCTTAGTACTGGGTAAGAATGAGACTATGTAATTGAAATTTGACAAGAAAATAGCCCATCGTGCCCTTCAGGAGAGCAGCATTTTGACAAGAATGTGAGATTCTTATGGTCAGTCAGAATGAGAACTGGCACAGTGGTACCTTAAAGGAGATGCCTACATTCTTTAAGGGCTAAAATGATATAGACGGTGGAGAGAGACCTGTTTGAGAACAGGGGTTCATCACAATCGCTAACAACCCTCTGTCCCCAATCTAGTAATTGCATTCCGCAGGTGAAAGTTTCTTGGAAAAGTAGCCACAAAGATGCTTAGCGCACTCAGAGGTAGGACATTCAGACAGAAGGGTGCCAACTCCAGTCTCAGAAGCATCAACCTCAAGAATAAAGGGTAATGTAGGATCAGGATGTGCCAACACAAGAGCCGAAACAATGGCAGCCTTGAGACTCTCAAAGGCCTTAATGGATTCTGAAGACCAACTCTGTGGGTTACCATCCTTTCTGGTCATATCAGTCACGGGCTTGACCAGAGACGAGAAGTTATGAATAAACTTCTGATAATAATTGGCAAAGCCAAGAAAACGTTGCCGAGGGCGTAAACCCACGGGTCAGGCTACTGTAGGACTGCAGAAAATGTCTCTGGGTCCATCGAAAAAACCAGCAGTGGAAATTACATAACACAAGAATTTAACCAGTTCACGATGGAACTTGCACTTCTCCTGTTTACAATACAGATTGTTTTCTTTCAGCCTCTGAAACACACGACAGACATCTGTGTGGTGGCTCTTTAGGGACTTCGAAAATATGAGGATATCGTCGAGATAAACCACCACACATAGCTGCAACAAATCTCAAAGGACATTTTTGATAAATTCCTGGAAAACTGCTGAAGCATTGCAAAGGCCAAATGGCATTATGAGATACTCATAATGGCATGTTCTGGTATTAAACGCAGTTTTCCATTCATTGTCCTCATTGATCCTCACGAGATTGTATGCCCCTCTCAAATCAAGTTTTGTGAAAACCGTTGCTCCCTTGAGGCGGTCAAATATCTCCTTAATCAATGGAATTGGCATTTTTAATTGTGAAACGACTGAGACCCCTCTAATCAATACAAGGCCTCAGTTCACCACTCCTCTTCTTCACAAAGAAGAAACCAGTGTCAGGTCACCTTGAGGCGAGGTGACAGGTGCACACCGTAGGATCAGGAGTGCACCGCAAGGTTGTGGACCCTACGGCTGACTGTTGCAGACGGGGGACAGATCCCACTGGGGTTAGAGCGTAAGATTCCCTGGGGTGCGGAGTCTAAGAGCCAGCAGGTGTTCACCAGCGCCTCTGGTGGTGAGGATGGACTTGGCTGCAACTGGCTCCAGGTCGCGACCCCCAGCTCACACCCACAGTAGGCAACAGGAGGATAGGGATGGTGAGGGACAAAGCCAAGGTCGGGGCCACAAGCAGATACGAATAGTCTGGGACACGCCAAAAGGTCAGGATCACAGGCAAACAGGGATAGTCAAAACACGCCAAAGTCGGTAACGGAAAACAGTAGAAGAGCACACGGCAGGAAACAGGAAACTAACACACAAAGGAATACACAATGGTTGATCAGCACTGATGGCCTGCAGTGCACAGGTTAATATAGGGCTCCCTGATAGGGCCTGGGGTGGAGCCATGCTTAGAGGAGAGGTTATAAAAACCACCAGGTGGAAGTGGCTGGCCTCTTAGTCTGAAGACATGAGGGGAGGTAAGCAAACACAGGAAGATCACTGCATAACCATGACAGCAGCAGGAGATGAGGATTTGTGGATGAATCCTTGAGAAAGTGTATCTGCAACATACTCCTCCATGGCCTTGTCCAATGAGACCAACAAAGGGTAAACCCTGCCACGAGGGGGTATGGCACCAGGTTGAAGGTCAATTGCGTAATCATACAACTGGTATGGAGGCAAACTAACGGCTTGACCTTAAATTGAATTTGTGGTACTCCTCCAGCTAGGAGGAGAGTGAAGAGGTTCACAGGACCTTAATCACATTCAGAAAACATGTCTTGCTGCATTGTGGCGACCAGGAAAGAACCTCAGCGCAAAGCCAATCAAAAGAGGGGTTGTGCCTCTGTAACCAATAACCACTGGAAACTTAGGTGACAAAATTACTTGGAATTGAATTATCTCATGATGAAGGTTTCCTCTCAAGAGCCTCAATAGCAAATGGAGTGGCACAAAGCTGCAGCGGAATCGAGTGCTTAGATACAAAAGCAGCATCAATAAACAGGCCTGCAGCCCCAGAGTCGGTTAGAGCCTGTGACGGCGGCGACAGACGACCGGCCCACCGCCAGTAAAAGAGCTGGAAGAAAAAGCGGTGGCCCGGCAAGAAGAACCGAAGAGGGGGACAAGACCCTCGAAGTCGGAAGAAGAGGGCGGCGGCGGCGAAGAAGAATGCCGGGCTCCTCCTCCATCAAAAGAGCTAGCAGAAGATAGCCGAGGAGTCCGGCGAGAAGACCCCCGAAGACGGAAGACCCCCGGAGCTGTGCAATAAACTATTTTAACCCTTGTGTGTGTGTTTTTTTGTACTTTTTTTTCACAGGTAAATGGGTAGGGGTACATTGTACCCCATACTCATTCACATAGGGCTCCCGGATTCCGATAAGCCTCCCGGCCGCAGACCCCGACAACCAACGGTCAGGGTTGTCGGGAAGAGGCCCTTGTCCTCATCAACATGGGGAAAAGGTGCCTTGGGGTGGGGGGCCACGCAGTCGCCCTTCCCCAAGGCACCCCCCATGTTGAGGGCACACGGCCTGGTATGGCTCAGGAGGGGGGCGCTCGCTCATCCCCACCCCCTTTCCTGACCGGCCGGGTTGCGTGCTCGGATAGGGGTCTGGTATGGATTTTGGGGGGGACCCCACAACGTTTTTTCCGGTGAAGGGGTTTCCCCTTAAAATGCCTGCCGGGCCTAAGGGCCTGGTATGCCCCGAGAAGGCATGCAGGCTTCATGAGTGAGGCGACATTGTCGTCTCGCTCTGGCTGCTATAGGAAAAATGACATTTTCCTATTGCAGCCAGCGCAACGGGATTGCGCTGGTTAGAGAAGCCTGTCGCCGGAAACCAGCGTGATACTGTCGTGCTGGAAACACAATGTCGGCGGCACCTACTGTACATACACTGACCACTGACCACTGACCTGCCTGACCTACATACACTGTCCACTGACCTGCTTGACCTACATACACTGACAGTGACCACTGACCTGCCTGACCTACACACACTGACAGTGACCACTGACCTGCCTGACCTACATACACTGACAATGACATATATACACACACTCTGTGTCTGACCTACCTCAGCTCAGCTGTGGTGTGCGGTCACAGCAGGCAATCAGTCATGCTTCAGAGAGAGGAGCCGAGCTGAGGAGGAGAGGAGAGCTGAGCCCAGCCGCCCGCCCGAGCGGGGATGTAGCATTCCCGCCTTCTGGAGCCTGCAGGCTAAGATGGATGTCACGTCACATGTCCCGCGGTCCTGGCATTGGCGCTGCAGGCTCCAGAAGGCGGGACCAGTGGCACTCGGCCACTTTCAGCCACACTCGGCCGCTATGGCACTCAGCTACTTTCGGCTGCTTTCAGCCGCTAAGGTACTCGGCTAATTTCAGCCTCATTCGGCCACTTTCAGCTGCACTTGCGAACAGATCGGTCCTGGCGGCCAGGGCTCAGGGCTAACAATGGAATGCAGCATTCCATAGACTCTGGACTTTTCGGGGTCACATTCGAGGCTTCAGCCCCCCCCCCCAGCCACCCCCTCCCGACGCCCTTGCTTTTGAAAGAAGCCACAAATTATGGGTAACTCAGTACAATGGGTTTTTGCATCTCCCATAGAGGGCTTGCCCAGACCAAGGTTCTCTCAGAAAGCAAGGATATCATGAAACCTACTTTGCTTCTGTCCGTGGGAAACGCCTGAGGCAGCATCTCAAGCTGGTTGAGAAACCCGCTGCATTCAACTGGATCGCCCTCAAATCGATGGGGAAGTGGAGCAAAACATACCTTTTAAAGAGATAATACTTGAGACGGGTGTCTGCACAGGGACAGGAACAGCAGCAGGGACGACCTGCAACTGGAGCAGCCACAGCGGGAGATTCCAGGTGAGCCGCGCGACTCAGGAGCGTCTGTAACTCTATGGCAAACTGATCCATGCAGTGATCCTGGTCATCCAATCTGAAAAAAATATTACCAACAAGTGGATTAACTGCATCTTCTAAATTCATGGCCTTCGCCTACTGACAGGAACCATGAATCAGACTGAGACAGAAGTGCAGTAAAGATCACACTGATTAATAATAGTAATGGTAAAAGGTAAACAGAGCAAACATGGTCAAAACATAGAGAGTTCGGTAACCGGAATGGATAGTCAGACAAGTCATGACATCAGGGAATCAGCGTACTTCAGAACAGGCCAGGAAATCAGGAAACCGGAGCACCAGAGTAGTGGGAACAGCAAGCAGTATCAGGAACCAGAAGGGACGTCAGCCAAGCAAGTCTTAACAGGAACACAGGAGAGAGTCCCTTGATATGTTGATCAAGGCGAAGGCAGAGAGAATCTGGACTAAACAGCCTAAGTAGCCAGCAGGATTGATGAGCAGGATATCATCACCAGGTGAGTCACTGTGGAAAGATTAGAGCTGGCAATTAACCGACAGCTGAGCGGCCTGCTCTGAGAAGGAAGGGCTGAGCCCAGCCCTGACAGTTATATAGTGTGGTGATTGAGTGATACAGTCTTCAATACTCTCTGACCTTACTTACTCAAATACTTTGTGTTATTCAAATTCTTCTGAGAAAGATGCTTAATCAAAGCATTTTATATACTTTATTATTTGGCAAGATAACCTTTCTCAAGCTAAAATCTAATTTAACTGTAATGGCACCTCTTAGAATAGAAAACATACCTCTCTCAGCAAAGGAGACTGCTTTCAAGGTGTTGGCCCCATGGAAGCGTTTAAAGTCCAACTCCCAAATTCAAAATCAGCAAAATTTTCACTGAAGTGGAAACACACCACCCACTCTATTCAAAACTTAAAAACGTTTGTTTGAAGTTTTAAGCAGAACCACATTTTTCTTAAAAACAGACAGGCTCTTTATTGCAGTGGAGACATGTGGGCGGGTTGAAACAGTTAGGGGCTGTCACCGCCGGCAAGGTAGGAGTTAATGCCTTCCCGCTTCCTTAGTCTTTTTAGTAAGCTCTTGTCTGGGTCCAGCCCACATGTCCAGCACAAAGAGTTCCCCCTAGCACTGGGAGGGGTATTTGGAGAGAGTTCTCTTGCAAGGAAACAAGCACAACTGTGAGTTCCCGAGGCCCGTAACCGTAAGGGATTGAGACAGTGAATGAGACCCGGAGGAGCGGAAGAATGGTGTTCACCACTGCCCGCATGTAGAGACATTTTACTTGGGGCTCACCCTGAAGACACCAGCACTGGAGAATGCCTCCCCATCTGTGTGAGAGAGCCTCTGAAGGACAGAAATTACTGGACCACACCTTAGCAGGTATTCTGGAGCGGCCCTCGGCCTTTATTATAGATAATTAGGAATGAATAATGCCTTTATCTGTTGGACTGTGAGATATCTAATTTGCACCTTAACCACCTTCAGACCGGACCATTTTGCTGGTAAATGACCAGAGGTCTTTTTACACTTTGGCACTGCGCTGCTTTAACTGGTAATTGCGCGGTCATGCAATGTTGTACCCAAACAAAATTTGCGTCCTTTTCTTCCCACAAATAGAGCTTTCTTTTGATGGTATTTGATTGCCTCTGCGATTTTTATTTTTTGCGATATAAACGTAAAAAGACCGCAAATTTTGAAAAAAAATGATATTTTCTACTTTTTGTTATTAGAAAAATCCAATAAACTCAATTTTAGTCATACATTTAGGCCAAAATGTATTCAGCCACATGTCTTTGGTAAAAAAAAAGTCAATAATTGTATATTTATTGGTTTGCGCAAAAGTTGTCACATCTACAAACTAAGGTACGTTTTCTGGAATTTACGCAGCTTTTAGTTTACGACTGCCTATCTCATTTCTTGAGGTGCTAAAATGGCAGGGCAGTACAAAACCCCCCCAAATGACCCCATTTTGGAAAGTAGACACCCTAAGGAAATTGATAAGTGGCATGTTGAGCCCATTGAATATTTTATTTTTTTGCCTCAAGCGATTGAATAATGACAAAAAAAAATTTTTTTTTTTTTTTTTTACACAAAGTTGTCACTAAATGATATATTGCTCACACATGCTATGGGCATATGTGAAATGACACCCCAAAATAAATTCTGCTGCTTCTCTTGAGTACGAGGATACCACATATGTGGGACTTTTTGGGAGCCTAGCCGCGTACGGGGCCCCGAAAACCAAGCACCGCCTTCAGGCTTTCTAAGGGCGTAAATTTTTGATTTCACTTCTTACTACCTATTACAGTTTTGAAGGCCATAAAATGCCAAGATGGCACAAAACCCCCACAAATGACCCCATTTTAGAAAGTAGACACCCCAAGCTATTTGCTGAGAGGCATTTTGAGTCCATGGAATATTTTATATTTTGCCACAAGTTGCGGGAAAATTACAAACTTTTTTTTTTTTTTTTTTTTTTTCACAAAGTTGTCACTAAATGATATATTGCTCACGCATGCCATGGGCATATGTGAAATGACACCCCAAAATAAATTCTGCTGCTTCTCCTGAGTACGGGGATACCACATATGTGGGACTTTTTGGGAGCCTAGCTGCGTACGGGGCCCCGAAAGCCAAGAACCGCCTTCAGGTTTTCTAAGGGCGTAAATATTTGACTTCACTCCTCACTACCTATTACAGTTTTGAAGGCCATAAAATGCCAAGATGGCACAAAACCCCCACAAATGACCCCATTTTAGAAAGTAGACACCCCAAGCTATTTGCTGAGAGGCATGTTGAGTCCATGGAATATTTTATATTTTGCCACAAGTTGCGGGAAAATTACAAACTTTTTTTTTTTTTCACAAAGTTGTCACTAAATGATATATTGCTCACGCATGCCATGGGCATATGTGAAATGACACCCCAAAATAAATTCTGCTGCTTCTCCTGAGTACGGGGATACCACATATGTGGGACTTTTTGGGAGCCTAGCCGCGTACGGGGCCCCGAAAGCCAAGAACCGCCTTCAGGTTTTCTAAGGGCGTAAATATTTGACTTCACTCCTCACTACCTATTACAGTTTTGAAGGCCATAAAATGCCAAGATGGCACAAAACCCCCACAAATGACCCCATTTTAGAAAGTAGACACCCCAAGCTATTTGCTGAGAGGCATGTTGAGTCCATGGAATATTTTATATTTTGCCACAAGTTGCGGGAAAATTACAAACTTTTTTTTTTTTTTTTCACAAAGTTGTCACTAAATGATATATTGCTCACGCATGCCATGGGCATATGTGAAATGACACCCCAAAATAAATTCTACTGCTTCTCCTGAGTACGGGGATACCACATATGTGGGACTTTTTGGGAGCCTAGCCGCGTACGGGGCCCCGAAAACCAAGCACCGCCTTCAGGCTTTCTAAGGGCGTTACAGTTTTGAAGGCCATAAAATGCCAAGATGGCACAAACCCCCCCCAAATGACCCCATTTTGGAAAGTAGACACCCCTAAATTTAGGGGTACACTAGTGAGACTAGGTAATAAATGGCGGGTGCCCTGAAACTATAAAAAAAATAACTAACCAACCAGCGTCACCTGTAACAGTTATATGGTGATCACTGGTGAAAGAGTTAACTAGGGGGCAATCAGGGGGCTTTATGCGGTAGTATATGGGGGTCCCTGGCGCTATAAAAAGCTGCGGCGAACCTAAATACCTACCTGCCTAACTAGCGTCACCTGTGACACTAATACAGTGATCAGAAAAACGATCGCTTATTAGGCTGGGTTCACACTGGAGCGATGCGGGAACGCCACGAATCCGCGGCGGGTTCCCGCATCACATGCCTCCCGGCGGCAGTTCACACTGCCCTATGCGAACTGCTGGGAGTGTCAGTGAAATGTTAATGACACCCCCAGATCAGTTCGCATATCGCAGTGCGATCTGCAAACTCGGATCGCATGGTGTGAACACCCATGCGATCCGATTCTGCTGCGGACCAAAAAAAGGGTCCCGTGCGAGTTTGCGGCGGGTGCGGCGGGTGCGACACGAATTCAGCCATACTATCTGTATGGCTGAACTCGAATCGCACAGAGATCGGATGTGATTTGCACTGCAGTGCGGTGCGAATCACATCCGTTCTCATAAACCGCTGCAATGTGAACCCAGCCTTAGTGACACTGGCGACGGGGGGTGATCACGGGGTTAAACCTTTATTGGGGGGGTTAGGGGGGTACCTTAGAACTAAAGGGGGCTAACCCTAACTGCCCTAACAGTTATTACAGTCCCAAATGACACCCGCCGGGTGATCAGGGGGTTAAACCTTTATTAGGTAATAAATGGTGGGTGCCCTGAAACTATAAAAAAATAACTAACCAACCAGCGTCACCTATAACAGTTATATGGTGATCACTGGTGAAAGGGTTAACTAGGGGGCAATCAGGGGGCTTTATGCGGTAGTATATGGGGGTCCCTGGCGCTATAAAAAGCTGCGGCGAACCTAAATACCTACCTGCCTAACTAGCGTCACCTGTGACACTAATACAGCGATCAGAAAAACTATCGCTTATTAGGCTGGGTTCACACTGGAGCGATGCGGGAACGCCATGAATCCGCGGCGGGTTCCCGCATCGCATTCCTCCCAGCGGCAGTTCACACTGCCCTATGCGAACTGCTGGGAGTGTCAGTGAAATGTTAATAACACCCCCAGATCAGTTCGCATATCGCAGTGCGATCTGCAAACTCGGATCGCATGGTGTGAACACCCATGCGATCCGATTCTGCTGCGGGCCAAAAAAAGGGTCCCGTGCGAATTTGCGGCGGGTGCGGCGGGTGCGGCGGGTGCGACACGAATTCAGCCATACTATCTGTATGGCTGAACTCGAATCGCACAGAGATCGGATGTGATTTGCACTGCAGTGCGGTGCGAATCACATTCGTTCTCATAAACCGCTGCAATGTGAACCCAGCCTTAGTGACACTGGCGACGGGGGGTGATCACGGGGTTAAACCTTTATTGGGGGGGTTAGGGGGGCACATTAGAACTAAAGGGGGCTAACCCTAACTGCCCTAACAGTTACTACAGTCACAAATGACACCAATGCAAAAAAAAAAAAAAAAAGCAATTGGTGTCACTGTGACTGGGGGGGCAGGGGTAATTGGGGGGTGATCGGGGGGTAAAGGGGGGGTGTGAGTGTGCCTGGCATGTTCTACTGTATGTGGGGTGTGTTGGTGCAACTCTCCGAACCTCTCTCCTCAGTGCCGGAACGAAAACTACCGACACGGAGGAGAGAATACATCACTTCCTCTCCTGTGTTTACATTACAGGAGAGGAAGTGATGTCACCGGACATTTTCATTCGCCGGGAGCGATCGCGAGGGGGTGGCCATGAATGAATGGCCGTCCTCTCATCCGGGATCGCTCCCGAACGAATACCGACCGCCACAGGCACCGGGCGGGGGCCCGATCGGGCCCCCGACCGGCGGGCAGGCAAGGACGTACATGTAAGCCCTTATGCCTGCCCGTGCCATTCTGCCGACGTACATCGGCGTGCGGCGGTCGGCAAGTGGTTAAGTAATGTGAACATTGTCCTTGCCTGGTCTGAAGTTACTAAAGAGGTGTATCGAAAGTAACTGGCACACATAGTTCACCAAGCAGGACTTAAAGTGGTGGGCCAGCGAAAAAATTTTTTTTTAAAGTCAGCAGCTACAAACACTGTAGCTGCTGACTGTTAATAAGCACTTACCTTTCTAGGGTGCCCGCGATGTCAGCCGCCCAAGGCCGACCCGTCCCTCGAGCAGAAACAAGCAGTGGAGCCTTGCGGCTTTGCTGCCCGTTCCCTACTGCGCATGCGCAAGTTGCGTGGCACTTTGTGAATGGGGCGTGCTGTGTTGTGGGACACACACAGTTCCCACAACACACTGCGCCCCAATCACCAGAAGACAACGCAAGGAGGAGTAGACCAAAGATCACCACGGAATAGGAAGAGGCAGATTACTCTAACACATTGGGGTATGAAGATATTAGTGTGGAGTGGAGCAACATGAAGAAACAAGTGGTTACCTGAAGTAATGTTTAACAAGCAGCCTGTCGATGGCGTGTTCCTGTTATAGGTAGAACGGCCTCTAGAAGCAAGGAAAATGTTGTCAGCACACCTTCTGCCATTGGTTTGTCTCTCATAACAACAGGAGCAGATTGTGCCACAGAGGTTTTCATCCTGTACAGAGGTACAGAAGTTCAAGAGTGCCACAACTTTCCTCAAAGCTGTCTCTAAAGATATGCAAGAGATCAAGGTAGCATTTTATTCAGTGGTTAATATGACCAAAGTGGAATCACAAGCCCTTAAAACCTTAATGTCAAATCCAGATATTACAATCAAACTGGCCATCAAGGGCGGCAATATTGTCATTCAAGACAATATGGACTACTATATTGGATAACCGGGATTAGTATTCTTCAATCTCCAAGTCCCTAATTATGAGCTTCGCAGACCAATTATATAACTTGATAGACGAGGCTTACTATTGTGGAACCAAACCCCCAGGCAGACTGATTGTCTCAGGAAGAGGCTGTCTTACTGACAATCTTAGTAAGTTTATTGATAACCAGCTTAGGCCATTAGTTGAGGAGCTTCCCTCATACATCAAGGACACAATTCATTTTCTCCAGATATTGGACTGCCTCCACATCGATGGCCACACCATTTTGGTTGCGATCGATGTTGAGGCCCTCTACAGTTTGATACCCCACGTGAAGGGTCTTTCTGTCTTGAAGGACATACTTCACCGACAGAGTCACTTTGAGCCCACCAGGGTTCAATTTGTCCTGTCGGCCCTGGATTTTATTCTCCAAACATAATTTATTTTCTTTTCTTGATTCCCACTACTTCCATGTGCAGGGCGTAGCTATGGGCACGTTGTGTGCTCCATCCTACTCCAATCTGTACCTGGGGGAGTGGGATCCTTTTTACATCGTGCAGCATTTTCATTTTATTTTTTACCATTTTGACACATTTTGTGAAATGATAGGGGTCCTTTTCCCCCGTTACCAATTTACACAGGGGGGAGGCCAGGATCTGGGAGTCCCCTTGTTAAAGGGGGCTTCCAGATTCCGATAAGCCCCCCGCCTGCAGTCCCCCACAACCACTGTGCAAGGGTTGTGGGGATGAGGCCCTTGTCCCCATCAACAAGGGGACAATGTGCTTTTGGGGGCTACCCCAAAGCACTCGCCCCATGTTGAGGGCATGTGGCCTGGTACAGTTCGGGGGGTGCTCTCCCATCCCCCTCCTTTCCTGTGGCCTGCCAGATTGCGTGCTCAGATAAGGGTCTGGCATGGATTTTGGGGGGACCTCTACGCCATTTTTTTAAATTTTGGTGCAGCGTTCCTCTTAAAATCCATACCACACCTGAATGGTCTGGTATGGATTTTAGGGGGGACCCCTATGCAATTTTTTAAAAATTGGTGCAGGGTTCCCCTTAATTTCCATATCAGACCCGAAGGGCCTAGTATGGATTTTAGGGGGACCCCATGCAATTTTTAATTTTGGTTCGGGGTTTCCCTTAATATTCATACCAGACCCAAAGGGCCTTGTAATGGACTGGAGGGGGAGCACATGCTCTTTTTTTTCAATGAGTTGTATCTATATTGCCGAGAACCGACAATTCATTACAGCTGCGATCAGTTTTAAATGACAATTCTTCCTTTAGAAATTTCATTTTGCTGTGGTACTGTTCTAAACATGGGAGAAATGTGCCACTTTACAGACATACTGTAGACACCCCCCAGGCACAATATTTAAAGGAATATTCAATTTTTATTGTTTCACTTTAAGTATTAAAAAAATCACTCATCCCGAAAAAAAATTCAGTTTAACCACTTCAGGACCGCCGTATTGCCATTGTACGTCAGCACAATGGCACAGGCAGGCAGAATCACGTACATCTACGTGATTGCCTTCCAGCGGGTGGGGGGTCCCATCGGACCCCCTCCCGCTGGTTACGGCGGTCCGATTCGGTCCAGGAGCGCTCCGTGATGAGGGGATGGCCGTTCGTTTTCGGCCACCCCCTCTGGATCGCTCCTGGCCAATGAGAAGCTTCCTCCCCTGTGTATTGTTTACACAGGAAGGAGGAAGTGATGTCATTCTCCTCGGGGCGGTCTTTTTGACCGGACTACGAGGAGAAGAGTAAAAGTAAGTCTGCACGAACACTACACTGACATGTAGGTACACACAGGCACACAAACCCCCCCCGATCCCCCCCCCGATCGCCCCCCGATCCCCCCCCCGCCCCCCCTCCCCCCCCAGTCACAGTGTCACTGATTGCATTGATCATTTCTTTACTGATCAATGCATTCAGTGTCAGTTGTGACAGTAAAAACTGTCAGGACAGTTAGTGTTAGGTCCAGGGTAGCCCCCTATCACCCCCCAATAAAGATTTAACCCCCTGATTGCCCCTAGAGTTAACCCTTTCACCCCCTTTTGCCAGTGTCACTAAGCGATCATTTTTCTGATCGCTGCATCAGAGTCGCTACTGTCGCTAGGTAGCTAGTTATTTTTTTAGGTTCACCGCCAGGTTTTTATATCGCTAGGTACCCCGATATACTACCCAATAATGTTTTTAACCCCCTGATTGCCGCTAGTTAACCCTTTCACCCCCTTTTGCCAGTGTCACTAAGCGATCGTTTTTCTGATCGCTGCATTAGTGTCGCTACAGTCGCTAGGTAGCTAGTTATTTTTTTAGGTTCACCGCCAGGTTTTTATAGCGCTAGGTACCCCGATATACTACCCAATAATGTTTTTAACCCCCTGATTGCCGCTAGTTAACCCTTTCACCCCCTTTTGCCAGTGTCACTAAGCGATCATTTTTCTGATCGCTGCATGTGTCGCTAGGTAGCTAGTTATTTTTTTAGGTTCACCGCCAGGTTTTTATATCGCTAGGTACCCCGATATACTACCCAATAATGTTTTTAACCCCCTGATTGCCGCTAGTTAACCCTTTCACCCCCTTTTGCCAGTGTCACTAAGCGATCGTTTTTCTGATCGCTGCATTAGTGTCGCTACAGTCGCTAGGTAGCTAGTTATTTTTTTAGGTTCACCGCCAGGTTTTTATAGCGCTAGGTACCCCGATATACTACCCAATAATGGTTTTAACCCCCTGATTTCCGCTAGTTAACCCTTTCACCCCCTTTTGCCAGTGTCACTAAGCGATAATTTTTCTGAACGCTGCATCAGTGTCGCTAGTGTCGCTAGGTAGCTAGTTAACTAGGCTCCCAAAAAGTCCCCCACATGTGGTATCCCCGTACTCGGGAGAAGCAGCAGAATTTATTTTGGGGTGTAATTTGACTTCTGCCCATAGCATGTGTGAGCAATATATCATTTAGTGACAACTTTGTGCAAAAAAAAAAAAGTTTGTAATATTCCCGCAACTTTTGGCAAAATATAAAATATTCCATGGACTCAACATGCCTCTCAGTAAATAGCTTGGGGTGTCTACTTTCCAAAATGGGGTCATTTGGGGGGGTTTTGTGCTATTTTGGCATTTTATGGCCTTCGAAACTGTGATAGGTAGTGAGGAGTTAAATCAAAAATTTGCACCCTTAGAAATCCTGAAGGTGGTGATTGGTTTTCGGGGTGCCGTGCGCGACTAGACTCCCAAAAAGTCCTACACATGTGGTATCCCCGTACTCGGGAGAAGCAGCAGAATGTATTTTGGGGTGTCATTTCACATATAACCATGGCATGTGTGAGCAATATATCATTTAGTGACAACTTTTTGTAAAAAAATTTTTTTTTTTTTTTTTTTGTCATTATTCAATCCCTTAGGACAAAAAAAATAAATATTCAATGGGCTCAACATACCCATCAGCAATTTCCTTGGGGTGTCTACTTTCCAAAATGGGGTCATTTGGGGGGGATTTGTACTGCCCTGCCATTTTAGCACCTCAAGAAATGAGATCGGCAGTCATAAATTAAAAGCTGTGTAAATTCCAGAAAATGTACTCTAGTTTGTAGACGCTATAACTTTTGCGCAAACCAAAAAATATACGCTTATTGACATTTTTTTTACTAAAGACATGTGGCTGAATAAATTTTGCCCTCAATGTATGACTAAAATTTAGTTTATTCGATTTTTCTTATAACAAAAAGAAGAAAATATCTTTTTTTTTCAAAATTTTCGCTCTTTTTTCATTTATATCGCAAAAAAAAAAAATCGCAGAGGCAATCAAATACCATCAAAAGAAAGCTCTATTTGTGGGAAGAAAAGGACGCAAATTTCGTTTGGGTGCAATATTGCATGACCGCGCAATTACCAGTTAAAGCAGCGCAGTGCGAAATTGCAAAAAGACCTCTGGTCCTTAAGGTGTTTATTGGTCCGGAACTGAAGTGGTTAAAAAAAAAAATTGCATTAATACATGTCCCCTGGGGCAGGACCCAGGTCCCCAAACACTTTTTATGACAATAACTTGCATATAAGCCTTTAAAATTGGCACTTTTGATTTTTCATGTTAGTGTCCCATAGACTTTAACGGTGTTTCGTCAGTTTTTGAATTTGCCGCAAACACCGCATATTGTTCACTGTTTGGCAAACACCCAATGCTCGAGTCTGCTCATCCCTACTCATGAGTGATTTGATCATCTTATTCTCTTCAGATGTGCTCTGTTTAAACTGTTTACAATGCAAGTAAGCCATCACCATGACTGACAATACCTGCTGTGTTAACTTACTGTATAGTGTGATCAAGCTGAAACAATATTGATTTTCATTACCTTATACTAATTTTTAGGCTTGTGCAATTTGTTTCGTAACGAATCAAAATTCGGCCGAATTTTACATTTTTCAGACATTCGAATGCATCCGAATGTCCGAATAAAAAAATAACGAATAACAACGAATGCGAAAGAAATATAATGAATGAATTCAAATGAATTCGGTAATTATTTAAAGATCTAATGAAACAAAAGGTCAGCTCAAAGTAAATCTTATAGTCCAATCAGCTAATTAATTTTGTGTCAGAGGATGGATTACTGGCAAAGTGCATTCCTGAGAACTGAGTTAGAAGGGTGTTGTATTGTATTTGAGCCGAGGAGAAGAGACGTTGTCATTGTGTGTGTTAAAAGATTCAATAAACAAACGACTTTCCAAACTACGAATCATTATCACGAATGTCTATACATACATAAATAGCGAATTTTAACTAATACGAACGAAGGAATTCAACACTCTACGAATAATAACGAATTATCCGAAAACATATTAACGTAACATAATGAATGTAACAGAACGAAATTATGTATTTTACGAATGACAACGAACTGAAACTAAACGAAATTTTCCATTGTGCACAAGTCTACTAATTTTGTATCATTTGCATATTCTCTTTATTGTAGAGAATCTATACCCATCTGAATCTATAACAAAACCTCTGAAGAAGGACTTGTAGTCCGTAACATGTAAGGTGTTATATACTGTATTGACCTCGACTAGTCCACTCTGCAAAAGGACAGTGACCAGTTCATACAACCGTATCATTTTGGGTATCAGATATTGTTCTTATGTCCAATTTATTTTTTTCTACATGTATATTTTTATACATTTTCAATAAATTCATACTTTTTATACTTCATGTTTTGGTCTGTATATTAAAGACCCTAAGAGGTTCTCTCCACTGTGCCCCTGGCACCAGGTGTTTTTGCTAGAAGTTCAAGAGTTAAGTTGAGTGCAAATGTGGAGCCCGTGCCCAGTGCATGGTGGAGCCCACTCCACTACATGGGAATCATAGTGGAAAATGCTGAACAGGTAGATGTGGACATTGGCATAGCATGTCTTTTCAGCCAAGGAAGCTGCCATCTTGGCCCCTGTTTGATCTGCAATTACAATGAAGCTGTATGTGATCAGTTGTGACACCAGCCATTTAATGATTTGACAGTTTGGTTGAGAGCACAAGCAAATGTGACAGTTAGCAATCCTGACATGCCAGGAATGTAACTGTTTTTGCAACTATTAAATTCAATGGGTTTAGTTCCACTTTTAAGACTTTGTTGCTGAAGCGTGACCCAGATTGCTGAGTAGAAGCTAGATCCCATGGCCATAGCAGGAAGTTCTGGTAGTTCAAGTAGTAAGTGTGCTGAACTGAAGCTGCTCTACACTGATGCCAGTCTGCTTAAAGGTTATTTTTCTGTATTAGCTGTGAGTGGTGATAAAGAGTACAATTTGGTCTGCTGAGTATCCAGTGCTTTAGTTTGTCTCTCTCTCTGGGTTTATTGGCTATAATAACTCTGATAAAACTTTCCAAAGTGGCTAGCAGCCAAGTCCTTCCTTCCCACAAAATGTCAAGGATTTGGACCTGAAGTGAAATGGTAGCCCACTGAGCCACATAGGAGTCCCTTACCACCTTCAGGAGGTGAGAGGGTGCTACATTAGAATTATATTTTACTGACAATTCCAAACCTAATTTGCAGAATGATGTAACCCAGTTCGAAGCATTACACAGTCCTGGGTACACTATTTTAAAAAAATGCTACTTTAATTTGAACAGAATCACTCATGCACTAGGAGATAAGATATTATCCAAGATGGCACATGTAAAATCTGTATTTATGAACGTTACACCTTTTGTGCCCCAGCGTAAAAAATTTTAAGCAACCGTCTGGCATCATAAATGGAAACAGATACTACATTACAGTAGGGAGATATTCAAAATAGAGCTTTGTCGCACCTGCTGTTCATTGCTATCACTGAGGAATACAAGACAGCAAGCTGAATGGGCAGAGAGGCAAGCTGAGTGAAGAGAGGCAATGTACGAAGTGTGTATTCCATTTTGCTTTCTGGCGACTGTTACTCTCAGATGCTTTCTAGAACATGTTCTGATGTGTAAGCGAACAACTGACACTGTGGCAATGTGACAGTATGACATAGAGCAGACTGAGAATTCAACATGGCTTAATCAGATTCATGCAGCCTAGAGTGACAGCCAAGCAGAGATGAACAACAAACTGTTCATTAATTTACGCTATGAATGTAAAACTAGCGTGCTTTCTCTACCAAATACTTTTTTCTCTTCTTTTCCCTCTTTCTTCATATCAGCTTGCCTCTACTTCCTTGCCCCTTGGCAATGAACAGATACAGTAGTGAGCCAGGTCTAAAAGAGCGCAGGGTGTAATTGGTAGAGAGGGGATTGCAGAAGTTGACAGATGTGGACAGAATGGTCCCGCTCATGAAGTCACAAGGGAGAAGAGAGTGGGGTTTCCATGGCAACAGTGGGCTTAGGAAAGTAAGGCCTGCTTTGTTACCACTACTCACGGGTCATATGTGAGGGCTTGTTAGCAGGCAGTTTCATTAACCTACACAAATCAGGCATCTTCCTGAATCCAGGAGTTAAATTATTAGTTTAAGAATTGAAACCAGGACAAAGGTGGCAATTAGGCTCCCTTAATATCAGATGTTTTGGTGTTCACAATAAATCTGAAAACATGACAATGCTTCCAAGTAGGGTTGTCACCAATCCAGGCTTGAAACAGACTGTCTCTTTTTTTATGAAGGATGTATGGCTACTAATACCAGTGTATTGTATAAAAAGGACAGGTAGGTGGACTATTCTCTGGAGTACTGCAGAAATCACACATTGGCAGCCAATGACTCTGTTTCATTAGACAGCTCAGAACACAGGCAAAATTTACAGGGCCTATCAGAGTGGCTCTGTACCTTGTGATCACTGTAAACCAATCACAGTTGTATACACTGCCTGTACTTGCAAACATTCAGCCCATTCACAGTATAGCAAGGGAAAGGTTTAAAGTGAGACTAAAGCACCATACTCTCCTCCTTTCCAATGGTCCAAAGTCTGCAAGGAGTCTCTTGCCAGCTCCAGCATCTTCCCTTGACTCCTTCTGGATGCCAGGCTTTGGCCCCCATGATTGTCCAGCATGAACAGGAGTCAGTCATCCCAGCACACAGGGACTGTGCCAGCAATGTTTAAATACCACGAAAGAATGCAAGCAGGTAAGTGGGTTTATTTTATTGCAAAAGAAAACTTTGGGGGAATTGATAAAGGGTGGCATAGACACCCATTACAATTCCATCACGTGCTTGGCTGAGTTTTACATTATAATATACTCAGAGAATAGTTCCCCATCAGGTATACTTCACCTTTGATTTCCAGCAAATGGGCAGGTCCATAGCGCCTATTTAGTCCAATGGCAGCTTTCGAATCCATCCACTACTGTGCACTGTCACTCAAAAGTGAAGAAAACCTGATGAGAAACTAGTTTCCTAATTTTCACAGCACAGTCTACAACAAAATCTGTGCAGATCATTTTCATTGCTATTTATCATTTTGTGTTTAGTGTACACTTTAGATTTAGCAGCAATTTCAACATTTCTTCATTGTAGTTAAAATTGTTTTATTATTCACTTAGTAGTGTGAGGGAACACACTTTATTAAAATGGCACCAGCACCCGGGAAAAATGGCCAGAGCACAAGGCGCATCCAGCCCATCCACGAGAAGCCCAGCAAAGTCTAAACCGAGGAAGCACTCCCCAGCTAGGCCGCAAGCTAACACAGGCATGGAGGAAAGTGGGCCACAAAATTCTGATATCAGACAGGCCCATTTCTGACACAATGCTAAAAGAAATGTTACTGTCCCTAAGATCCTCACTGCAATCAGACATAGTCAAAGGGATTAACAAGTGTCAGAGGGAAGTCCAAGCTATGGGACACAGAATAGATAAAGTTGAAAGTAAGATGAATGAGTATGTATCATCATACAATGTGCTAGTTGATGCCCATACAGCTCAAGGGGATGAAATCGCATGGCTGAAAGACAAAGTCACAGACTCAGAGGACAGATCTGTCCCACCTAACCAACTCCTACAATATTCCCAATCCCTATTCTCGACTTTGGTCCCAACACTGACACCACAAGACCTCATAGTGGACAGAATCCACAGGGTCCCTAAACCCTCTTTCCTTTCTGAAGAAACACCAAGAGATGTATTATTAAGGGTACAGTACTACCACGTGAAGGAACAAATTCTACAAGTGTCGTGTAAACCTGACAGCATACCTCCACAATATGCCACTATGCGTCTACTTACTGACCTGTCCAGGCACACATTACAATGCCGCTGCAATACCCTGCAACTCTCTCCATTACGTATAACGGGACCACCACATCAATCAACACAATAGAATAAGGGCTCGCAGCCCTCAGATAATGGGGCATACTCCCAGACCAGGTACCATACCCGCCACCTTCATCAAGGCGGCAACCAGTCCCTAATGAATGGCAAGTGGTATCGCACAAATGTACAAACAAGAAACACTTCGGTTGAAACTCGCAACCCAGCAACACAGGAACCCACTAAATTCTCCAGTTAAAGGGGTTAACAAAACTTGTTTCTCCTTTTACCCTCCTAACACTGATAGCAGTGACGTCTGCATAAGGATCTGTTACAAGATCCATTTCTTATGTTCTCTCTTTTAATTGTACATGTTTTTTGTTCCTTTTGTTATATGTTCAATACACACAGTTCAGTCCAAAGATACTATTACTCTTCCAATGGAGAAAACAAGACTCAAATCAACTTTTCATACGCAAAAATCTACACAAAGACCCTGCAGTGAGTACTCACAACATTTATCCACACAGCAACATGCATTTAAACCAAAATGACGATTACATGCCTCTCGATGAATGCAAATGGGCTTAAACCACCCTGCAAAAAGATTTTCACTGTGGAAAGAAGCATGTAAACAGAAAGCAGATATCCTTGGTGTGCAGGAAACCGTCTTTTAATTGATCAAAACTCCACAATGCTCACATAGAGACTACCCGCATGTATTTCTGCCTTGCAATCCCAACCACAAAAAGGGAGGGATTGAGCCGAACACCCCCCCCCCCCCCCCCGGTTCGGTTTCCACCATATCTTGAGAACAGACAAAAAAATTGTGCAAACATGCGAACACTGTCAAAGTCTATGGAACACGAACCTGAAAAAACGAAAGTGCTCATTTTAAAGGCGTATATGCATGCTATTGTCATAAAAAGTGTTTGGGGACCTGGGTACTGCCCCAGTGGACATCAATGCAAAAAAGTTTTTAAAGCACTTGTTTTTTCAGGAGCAGTGATTTTAAGAATGCTTAAAGTGAAACAATAAAAATGTAATATTCCTTTAAATATTGTGCCGGGGGGGGGGGGGGGGGGGTCCCTTAGTCTAGCACATTTTCCCCATGTTTCGAAAAGTACTTCTTCTCGCTCTCTGAAGGAACCAAAAAGGCAAAAAAAAAGGCGCAAGCTACCTACGATCTGCTTCCATGGGAGGCACCTGCCGTAATGACGGGGCCTCTCAGGTGACAGTTCTTTTATAACTGAGAGCAGGGCCACGCAATGACATCGCCAGGAGACCCCGCCCCCTCTGATGCACAGGGAGATCCATATGGCTTTTTTCCGTAGAGTCAGAGGGGGGCGGGCCACCCAGTTACGTAACCAAGTGACCCTGCCCCCCTCCGACACTACGGGAAAGCCATAGGTATGTCCCCTGCATCGGAGGGGGCGTGGTCACCTGTCGTGTTATACAGTCATCATTACATTTACATCACTTCCACCATTTGTCACAAAGTATACCACCTCAGTCATTTTGAGTCGATTTTGTTCAATAGG
This sequence comes from Lithobates pipiens, assembly GCF_037356315.1. Taxonomy (NCBI): domain Eukaryota; kingdom Metazoa; phylum Chordata; class Amphibia; order Anura; family Ranidae; genus Lithobates; species Lithobates pipiens. The sequence continues at coordinate 114,719,935 of NW_027507785.1, read as the reverse complement.
ATTTGGACTTTATTACTTTATAGTCACCATTTATCATTTATTATTGTTTCATCATGCTTTACTTTTCCTTCACATTAGTTCATATCCATTGATATGATATATGGTTCACAATCAAAAGCTAAATTTTTTTATCTTTTTTTATACCTGGAGCACCAAAGGCATTACATACCTAGGAATTACACTGACTAACACAACCGCATCACTAGTTGCTGCCAATATCAAACCACTAACGACCAAACTAGAAACCCAACTGAAAAATAGTTCAAAGAAGGAACTATCCTGGCTAGGAAAAACAACAGCCTTTAAAATGTCGATTTTACCACAAATACTATACATATTCTGCCCCCTAACAATCCATATACCTCTCCTTTATATAAAAACAATGTCAAACCTGGAAATTTATTTGGAATGGGGAAAAAAGACAGGTGTTCCAGAAAAAATCTAATTCCACATAAAAACGTTGAGGGAGCTGGCCTAATGGATCTAGATAACTACCTTTGGGCAGTTAGATTAGACCACCTTAAATATTGGTTCTATGAAAACAACAAACCACTGTGGGTAGACAAGAACCCCCACAAATGACCTTACAGCATTCCTCTTGGGAGACACTTAGACTCCTTGGGAAATCCGAAACCTAGTCGTCGCCCCCCCCCCCCCCCCCCATGCAGGTGCCAATACAGGCGTGGAGACCCACACTAACACATGTGAGATAGAATACAAACTACCCGTTGACCTCCTAGAAGCTAAAATTCCTATGCTCTCAATAAAATCACTCTCAAAGTATGGTATTCTACATATGGAAAGAATTCTCCAACGACATCAAACCTAAATCTATAGAACAAATAACAACAGAGTATAAAATACAGCACAACATGATCTTTACTTGTATACGCATATTACATTTTCTAAAGGTACACCAAATACCAACTATAAAAGTACTGGCCACAGCATGGCACTTTTACTCATACTAAGCCTCATATAAAAGGAATAAGACTATTGTATAATCTCTCCCAAGTTAAACAAGTATTAGAAAAGAAACACAATTCGAAAATGGGATGCCTTCAGAGAAATCCATAAAGCTTTCCACTGTGTCAAACTGTCAGGACTGGCTTAGCCCTTCCTCCTCTGGGCTGGCCGCTCAGCTGTCAGCTAATTGCCAACTCTCTTCTCTTTCCACAGTTACCAGCTGATCCCGATGATGCTCATCTGATCTGCTATTTAAAGCCTTCCTGCTCACTTTTTCATTTGCCTTCATGTTGGTCACATCACTAGGAACTTTCTCCTGCTGTTTGTTTCAAGACTGGCTTGCTGACATCCCTCCTGGCTTCCATCCTGCTTGCAGTTGCTCTCCTTGGATCCCTGATGTCTGGACTGGCTGATTACCCAATCTGGTTTATGAACTTTGGACTGGCTGACTACCCGATCTGGTTTATGAACTTTGGACTGGCTGACTACCTGATCTGGCTACTGGACTCTGGCTATGCTTGACTAGGCTTTTTTCTATTTACCTTTTTATTTTTATTAAAAAACAAGTGTGATTTGATTGTACTTCTGTCTCTGTCTGTTTCATGGTTCCTGACACAAGCACTGGGAATTGACGAATAAAATAATAAACAGATGGCACTACACCCTATTTAGACTCGAGAAATACTATCCAGATAAGTCACCATTATGCTGCCAAACAGGGAATCTGCTACACACATTCTGGGTCTATCCGAGTATAAAAAGTCTATGGAACCAAATTTTCTAATGAATTTCCTCGATCACAGGAATTATAACCACTACTAACCCAGCACTTGCAATTCTCCACCTAGAATAGAAAAGTTTCCTCCTCAATTCAGATCAGTTATAACCCACATCCTACTTGAAACTCGTACCCTAATACTTTGCAAATGGAAAGATAATTAATTCATGAATATTTCTGAAGTAATTAAATCTGTCCAACTTAACCATAACTTTGAACGCCTCATTGCTATTAATTCTATGCATTGCAGAACATTTGATAAAAATTGGTCAATTTGGGCGACAGAGAAATATAGTAACATATGAAGCCTCCACAGTAATATTCATCTATATCAACAACATCCTTGAATATTGATGATGAATATATAACAATACTTAATGTGTGTATTGAACTATCTTATTTTATCTTATTGTACTGTTTTATTGATTTGTTAACAACTGTAAACTCAATAAAAATCTATTGAAAAAAAAATATGGGCATTGCCAATAGAGTAATGACATTAGCTGTATTTACAGCTCTTTTGTTTAAATTTTGCTTTTGATGGGAGAATCTCCCGAATGACAGATAAATGAGGAAGTGTCACATACCTGACTGTGGAACCCAAGATGACAATAGTGGCCTCTTGTGCAATTCCTGTCCAAGCAACCCTGGTAGTGGAGACAGAGACTGCTAGGGCAGTGAATTGGTATAGGTGCCAGGAAGCTTGATCAGTGAACTTGAACTTGAAAACACAGGAGTCCTTCCAGTGGCAGTATGAAGACAGGTCACAAACTGTGTTCAGCAGCAGCCAAACTGGTGTTTAGTTAGGCTTCTGTGCTCATGACCCTGCACATGCACATGCAAATGAGCACATGCTAATTGAGAATTAGCACTTTCTGCATGAAAATTATCAGTGGCTGCATAAGATCCCTTATAGGCAGGGCATACAGTGCCACATGGGAAGCTATCACAGACATGGCAGCTTCCCAGGACAGGCATGGTCCACTCTATGTACTGGTGCACCTGTGTAGTTTGTACATCAGATCAGATTTTGTCTTAACTACCACCAGTTTCCTAAACAGAGAACTAGCAATCATTCTTTAAGAATTTGTCACTGCCACAGTGATAGATTTCTAAAGTGGCAGTTGTAAGAACTAGCTGAATTTGTTGCATGTGTCGGTAATGGTACTCTGGTGCAAATGCTTGCCTGAATTATGCACAGGTAACTCTTAACGCAATTACCACCAGAAAAGTGTAATTGAGGCTATATTGAATTCCCTTGATTTTCTATTCTGTGATAAATAGCTTGCCGGCTGCAATTTTTTTTTTTAACCACTTTCAGACTGGACCATTTTGCTGGCTTAAAACCAGACCACTTTTTGCGAAATTTGGCACTGTGTCGCTTTAACTGACAATTGCGTGGTTGTGCGACGTGGCTCCCAAACAAAATTAGCATCCTTTTTTTCCCACAAATAGAGATTTCTTTTGGTGGTATCTGATTACCCCTGCGGTTTTTATTTATTGCTCTATAAACAAAAATAGAGCGTCAATTTTGAAAAAAACGCATCATTTTTTACTTTTTGCTATAATAAACATCCCCCAAAAATATATAAAAAAACATTTTTTTTCCTCAGTTTAGGCCGATACGTATTCTACATATTTTTGGTAAAAAAAAACGCAATAAGCGATTATTGATTGGTTTGCACAAAATTTATAGCATTTACAAAATAGGGGATAGTTTTATGGCATTTTTTTTTTTACTAGTAATGGCAGCAATCAGCAAATTTTTATTGTGACTGCGACATTATGGCAGACACATCGGACATTTTTGACACATTTTTGGGACCATTGTCATTTATACAGCAATCAGTGCTATACAAATGCACTGATTCCTGTGTAAATGACACTGGCAGTGAAGGGGTTAACCAGGGGGTGGCAGTGTAGGTGTTAAGTGTGTCCTAGGGGCGTATTACTAACTGTGGGGGGCTGGGCTGTGTGTTAGTGAACAATGATTTCTGCTCCAATCACATGGAGCAGAGATCAGTGTCACTTGTTGCTAGGCAGAACGGGGAGATGCTGTTTACAACGGCATTTCCCTGTTCAGCCTCCCTGTGAAACGATCGCGGTATCTCTGCAGCGATCGAGTCCGCGGGACCCATGACCGGACTCACGGGTGTCCTGGCCAGCAGTGTGCACGTGATGGCCGGGGCGGCAAATACAAATGGACGTACCTGTACGCCAATTTGCCTGCCCGTGCCATTCTGCCAACGTACATCGTCGCGCGCCGGTCGGGAAGTGGTTAATGTTGTCTTTAGTTCCGCTTTAGGCTGGGTTCACACTATAGAACGCAGTGGCTCACAGCAGGAGTCCGGTGCGTCTCCATTCACCGCATCAGGTCCTATTTCAGCTTGAAATTTTTGGCTGCATTCAGACCTGAAATGGACCAAAAGACACACAGGGCTCCATAGAGAGCCGGTCACAATCTCCTGCTATGCGAATTGGATGCTGGGAAACCCTCATTCAATTTGCAATAGTGTGAACCGAGCATTAATGTTTGTAAACACAGGCAACAATAAGGATTGCAGAAGATCAAAGGTGAAGGCAGGGGTCTTTTAAAGTGCCACTGACCACCAATGACTGTGGGTTATTTTTTAATTTAAAGGTTGCAGGGTTTAAAGTAACTTGCCACATATGATTGTGGGATTTTTTTTTTTTAAGATAGTGGTGGGTAGGGATGAGCTGAACACCCCCCCGGTTCGGTTCGCACCAGAACTTTCGAACGGACCCCAAATTCGAACGAACTTTAGAACCCCATTGAAGTCTATGGGACTCGAACGTTCGAAATTAAAAGTGCTAATTTTAACGGCTAATATGCAAGATACTGTCCTAAAAAGGGTTTGGGGACCTGGCTCCTGCCCCAGGGGACATGGGTCAATGCATAAAATGTTTTTAAAAATGGCCGTTTTGGCGGGAGCACTGATTTTAATGACGATTAAAGTGAAAAAAAAAGTGAAATATTCCTTTAAATATGGTGCCTGGGGGTGTCTGTAGTATGCCTGTGAAGTGCCACGTGTTTCCCGTGTTTAGAACAGTCCCTGCACAAAATGACATTAAACGGAAATAACACCATTTAAAACTGCTTGCGGTTTTAATGTTATATCTGGTTCCTGCAATATGGTTGAAAATCATTGAGAAAAATGGCATGGGTATCCCTCCCTGCCCATTACCAGCCTATTTGGGTCTTGTACGCATATTAAGGGGAACCCTGTACCCATATTAAAAAAAGGAAATGCGTGTGGCCCCCAGGCCCTATATACTCAGAACAGCAGTATACAGGCGGTGCAAACAAGACAGGGACTGTGTAGGTTTGTTGTGTTAAGTTGAATCTGTTTGTAATTTTCAACTGGTACATTTTTAAAGTGTAGCTCCAGTCAAAAAAACTATTTTTAAGCTTTTTGGAAAACATAGGGAAGGGTTATCACCCCTGTATAATTTGTTTTGTCGTCCATCTTTTTTCATCTCACTTGCTGTTGTCTCCTTCCATTTGCAAGTAGGAGATGTTTGTAAATTGGATGTTTGAAAGTAGGGGCCTGCCCTATATGCTCTGCAGAAATGGTGGAACAAGGTGTTGGTTTTGCCACAACATTGTAAGCCCTCAAAGTGACTCTTGGTGGGCGCTGGAGCGCCCTGCTGTGAACGATTATATCAAGAATTGTAATTACATGCCATTGTAATTACAAATTACAATTACATGCCACAAATTGACCTTTGGTGGTTGTGGTGCTGGTGCCACAACACTATAAGTCCTCACCGTTACTCTGGGTGGGCACAGGAAGGGGCCCTCCTGTGAAATATTATATCAAGAATTGTAATTACATGTCCCTGTTAAACAGGGGCAGAAAAATTTGGCCTTAGGCACTGCTGCTGGTGCCACCACACTGCAACCTCTCCCATATACTCTAGTTTTATTGCAGGAATTAGCCCTGCTGCAAAGCATTGCATCAAAAATTGTACTTAAACGCCCCTGTTAAACAGGGGCAGAAAAATTGGGCCTTAGGCACTGGTGCTGGTGCCACCACACTGCAACCTCTGCCATATACTCTAGTTTTATTGCAGGAATTAGCCCTGCTGCAAAGCATTGCATCAAAAATTGTAATTAAACGCCCTGTTAAACAGGGGCAAAAAAATTGGGCCTTAGGCACTGGTGCTGGTGCCACCACACTGCAACCTCTGCCATATACTCTAGTTTTATTGCAGGAATTAGCCCTGCTGCAAAGCATTGCATCAAAAATTGTAATTAAACGCCCCTGTTAAACAGGGGCATAAAAATTGGGCCTTAGGCACTGGTGCTGGTGCCACCACACTGCAACCTCTTCCATATACTCTAGTTTTATTGCAGGAATTAGCCCTGCTGCAAAGCATTGCATCAAAAATTGTACTTAAACGCCCCTGTTAAACAGGGGCAGAAAAATTGGGCCTTAGGCACTGGTGCTGGTGCCACCACACTGCAACCTCTTCCATATACTCTAGTTTTATTGCAGGAATTAGCCCTGCTGCAAAGCATTGCATCAAAAATTGTACTTAAACGCCCCTGTTAAACAGGGGCAGAAAAATTGGGCCTTAGGCACTGGTGCTGGTGCCACCACACTGCAACCTCTTCCATATACTCTAGTTTTATTGCAGGAATTAGCCCTGCTGCAAAGCATTGCATCAAAAATTGTAATTAAACGCCCCTGTTAAACAGGGGCAGAAAAATTGGGCCTTAGGCACTGGTGCTGGTGCCACCACACTGCAACCTCTGCCATTTACTCTCGTTTTATTGCAGGAATTAGCCCTGCTGCAAAGCATTGCATCAAAAATTTTAATTAAACGCCCCTGTTAAACAGGGGCAGAAAAATTGGGCCTTAGGCACTGGTGCTGGTGCCACCACACTGCAACCTCTCCCATATACTCTTGTTTGATTGCAGGAATTAGCCCTGCTGCAAAGCATTGCATCAAAAATTGTACTTAAACGCCCCTGTTAAACAGGGGCAGAAAAATTGGGCCTTAGGCATCACCCAGAACCAGAAATGTTCTTCCAACATATCAGCTAGGAGGAAGAGGATAGACAATCAACATAACAGGACAGTCGCTCAGCATCAGCATAGGCAGTCTTGAAGGGATGTGATATTTCTGTTACATCAGCTTCAGGTGCTTGGTAGCTGTGGGTGATCCAAGACTGATTCATCTTGATGAAGGTCAGTCGATCAACTGATTCGGTGGACAGGCGCACCCTGTGATCGGTAACAAAGCCACCAGCAGCACTGAAGGTGCGTTCCGAAAGAACGCTGGATGCAGGACAGGCCAGTAGCTCAATTGCATACTGTGCAAGCTCTGGCCAGTGATCCATCCTCAAGACCCAGTAAGCCAGATTCCTGCACCATGTAAATCAGACGCTGGCGATGGGTGCTGGAACCAATCATACCTTGGGGCTGCGGACTAAAAAATTGTCTGAAAGCATCAGTCAGACGGCCACCTTCTCCACCGCTCCTTCTGACCGATGCCTCAGCAACACGTTGTCCAGGACCAGGAGTTTGTAACCTCCCAGTCTCTGGGAACGCGTTGCACAGACCTTTCTGCAAGGCCTCCTGGAGATGTCTCCATCCTCTGCTCCCTCTGCGATGGCAAGATAAGGTCGGCAACCTTACCCTTGTACCGTGGATCAAGGAGAGTGGCCAGCCAGTAATGGTCCCTCTCCTTGATCCGAAGAATACGAGGATCCTTCCGCAGGCTTTGCAGGATCAGGGAGGCCATGCAGCGTAGGTTAGCTGAGGCATTCGGTCCGGAGTCCTCTGGGTCACTAAGGACAACATGATCCGCAGCTACCTCCTCCCAGCCACGTACAAGTCCACGTGTTTCTTGGGACTGTAAATCATCCCTACAAGACTGCTGCTGCTGCTGATGCTGAGTGCCAGCCTCCACCTCCATGCTGACACAATCATCCTCCTCCTCCTCTTCCTCCTCCTCATCCTCTTCCTGTGTGATGGGTGGCACAGCAGGAACACTGTCTGGATAAAGGGGGCCTTGAGAGGCAAGGAAGTCCTCCTCTTCCTGCCTCTGTTCTGCCTCAAGTGCCCTGTCCATTATTCCACGCAGCGTATGCTCCAAGAGGTGGACAAGAGGTACAGTGTCACTGATGCATGCACTGTCACTGCTCACCATCCTTGTGGCCTCCTCAAACGGTGACAGGACAGTGCATGCATCCCTGATCATGCCCCACTGGCGTGGTGAGAAAAAACCGAGCTCCCCTGACCCTGTCCTGGTGCCGTAGTCGCACAGGTACTCATTGATGGCCCTCTGCTGCGTGTGCAGCCGCTGCAGCATGGCCAACGTTGAGTTCCACCTGGTGGGCATGTCACATATAAGGCGGTTCTTGGGCAGGTTCAACTCCTTTTGGAGCTCAGCCAGCCGAGCACAGGCATTAAATGATCGGCGGAAATGCACACAGACTTTCCTGGCCTGCTTCAGGACATCCTGTAAGCCGGGGTACCTGCCCAAGAACCGCTGCACCACCAGGTTAAGGACGTGAGCTACACAGGGCACATGGGTCAGTTGTCCCTGTCGGAGGGCGGAGAGGAGGTTGGTGCCATTGTCACAAACCACCATTCCTGGCTTAAGCTGGCGTGGCGTCAACCACCTCTCGGCCTGTCCCCGCAGAGCTGACAAAACATCCGCCCCAGTGTGGCTCCTGTCCCCCAAACAAACCAGCGCAAGCACGGCATGGCATTGTTTTGCCTGCGTACTTGCGTAGCCCCTGGAATGCCTACGAAGCACCGCTGGTTCTGAGGACAGAGCAATGGAAGAGGCCATGGAGGAAGAAGAAGAGGAGGGGGTGGAGGAGAGAGGTGTGTCACAACCAATAGTAGCATTTTGGAGGCGTGGTGGCGGAACAACCTCCAACACTACTGCACCTTGTCCTGCATCCTTCCCAGCTGCCAGAAGAGTGACCCAATGGGGCATGAAAGACAGGTAACGTCCCTGTCCATGCCTGCTGGACCATGAGTCAGCGGTAATATGCACCTTACCGCTGACCACCCTGTCCAGCGAGGCAAGGACATTGCCTTCCACATGCCGGTAGAGAGCCGGAATCGCCTTCCATGAGAAAAAGTGGCGTTTGGGGACCTGCCACTGAGGAACCGCACATTGTACAAACTCACGGAAGGGGGCCGAGTCTACCAACTGAAAAGGCAGCAGTTGAAGTGCTAGCAATTTAGCCAAGCTAGCATTCAACCGCTGGGCATGTGGATGGCTGGGAGTGAACTTCTTTCGCCGGTCCAGCAGCTGGGGCAGGGACATTTGCCTGCTATAATCGGATGTGAGTGTACCGCTAGCAGAGTTCCCGGAAGCACTTGGCTGTGACACACCTAATTCTACACCTTCATTCCTCTCAGAGCAGGTTTCAGAGAGGACTGAAGGTCTAGTGGGGTTGGAGATGCCAGCTGATGAGGAGCAAGGAGAGGTCCGCTTTGTTCTTTGGTGTGGGTCTTTAAGATACGCTTGCCAACGAGCTGCATGGCAGGTCAACATATGTCTGGTCAAGCATGTGGTGCCCAAGCGGCTGATGTTTTGGCCACGCGAGATACGCTTGAGACATATGTTGCAAATAGCAGCGGTGCGATCTGATGCACTCGTCTCAAAAAAGGCCCACACCAAAGAACTTTTAGAATAACGCGCAGAGGCAGCGCCCTGCACAGGCGGAGCTCTGCGGTGTGATTCAGTCGGTGTGCTGCCCCTAAGCTGGCCCCCGGAGGGCATCCTGCCTCGTTGGACATGTGCCTCCTCCTCCTCCTCTCTCCTTCCAGGCACCCACGTGGAGTCAGTGCCCTCATCATCCCCTCCCTCTTCATCGCTGTAGCAAACCTGGCAGTATGCTGCAGCTTGTGGAACATGCCAGATTGCTGTCCTTCTTGAGCATCCCCTCTCTCTGCGCTCACGCTACTGCCTTCCTCTAGCTGAGTGTCATCATCAGAGCCCACAAAACACTGGGCATCCTCCTGGAGCATGTACCCAACACTGTGCTCAAAGAGTTCAGGAGACTCCTCAGGAGGACGTGGTGGTTCTAGGGAAGGAGTCACTGATGATGACATTGAGAGGAGGGAAGACGATGCGTTGGCAGCTGCTTTGCTAGTACCCTGAGACTGGGTGAGAGAGGATGAGGAGGATGAAGAGGGTTTGGTCATCCACTCTACCAAGTCGTTGGCATGTTGCGGTTCAACATGTCCAGCTCCCGAAAAGAAGGACAAGCGTGTCCCATGGCCACATGCTGATGACAATGCACCGCGTCCACGACCAGCACTGTTGTCTCTAGACACAGAGCCTGCTTGCCCTCTTTTATCGGCTCGCGCCTGTCTGCCTCTCCTTGCTGGCCTTCCAGACATGGTAATGGCCTGAAGGGAGTTGGGTAAAACAGCAGTGTAATGGAGTCACACAACACCCACTAAGCCCTGCAGATGGCTCTATTAGAGAACAGCAATAAACGGTAGATACAGGTGTATATTGTGCTGGAGTCACACAACACCCACTAACTCCTGCAGATGCCTTTATTACAGAACACCAGAGATAGCTTCTAAAAACCTACATATACTCATCTTTCCTTTACAGGGATAGAGAGGTTTGTGTTAGATCCCTGGTGTCTATAGATGCAGGGATTTTAGATTTTGCATGGACTTCCACTTTAATGCAATGCATACAGTACTTGTGCTTGAAGGCAGTGCATTAGAGTAGCCTATTTATTTTGCATGGGCTAGTACAGCAGTTTAATGCACAAAAAACTCATCTATAGCATTTCTTACAATACATCACACAACTATGTTCTTTGTGGGACTCTGCCCTACGGGTACGTAGGCAGCTGCTGTACATACGCAGTGAGGTACCATTCTGAATTGATGGCAACACAACACACGTTGAACTCATATTCCGATTCAGATATTTTTCTGTATGTTACCATAATGCATCCATGTGAATGAACCCCAATAAAATGAATAGGGTGTCCCCTGGGATGAGTAATGAAATTAAATCCTACATTTTGCAGGAATTAAAATTCTACCCCAAGTAATATTTTCATAAAAATAAGCACAGCAGATTTAAAATTAACTTAAAGGATAAGTTCACCATTTGTAACATGCTACATTCAGGGTGTAACAAATAACATGATAAAGATGCACAAGCCCCCAATCCCCCCGTTCTGTCAGCTTAGGTGGGGTAACACCGCCCCCCCCCCCCCCCCACTCGCACGCGTGTGCTAACCATCACACTCTGCAACAAGAAGGGCTGGTCAGTGTTCTGTGAATGAAAAAACTACAAGGTTCGACAACCTTTGCGACTGTCGGCTTGTTGTTTTCAATGAACTACCACGGCGCTGTGGAGCGCCATGGTAGTTCATTCTCTCTTCCTCTCAGATTGTATCTGCTTGCTCATACGGAATGTACGGGGAAGCAGATACACTGGCATATCTTCCAAAGACCTGCATGGGCACCAGCTCAAAAAAAATTTTTTTTTTAAATGCAAATTTTTTTTACCTACAAAAAAATGTGCATTTATTATTTTTTCTAAAAAATGAACTTATACTTTAAGCAATTCTGAATGCATTTATCTCTACTAGATATTTTCTTAAGAGTATGAAAAAGCAAGGTTTACTTATGTTACAGCCACCACCCCCTTAAGAAATAGAAAAAAAGAAAGAAAGCATTACCTTACAACCTAGCTTCCTGTAGCTCTCTGTAGGTGTGGATGACACTGCTGGCCTTGAGCAAGAACACTCGCCAGCATTTCGCAGAATTCCATTCTCCTGGGATCCTCAGGTTTTCCAGGATCCAGTGGTGGCCTGTCATTAGGGAGCACTCAGGCGCCACCCACATCCCTCCCAAAGCTAGACATGAAAAAAAATAAGTGGTCCATTATAGCAGAGTTCCACCCAAAAATGGAACTTCTGCTTTAAGGGATGTGACCCCCCTAACATGCCACATTTGGCATGTAATTTTTTGGGTTTTTTTGGGGGGGGGCGGTACCCTCTTTTCAGGCACTGGAAGGGAGATCATCTCTCCTCCCTCCCTCTCGGCAATCATCTGGGACACGTCACAGGTTCCCGATGATTGCCCGGCCAGTCATGGAGCGACGCAGCTTGCGCATGCGCAGTGGGTGCCTGGCTGTGAAGCCACAGCCGGGCGCCCACACTTACAATGCCGGCGCCGCAGAGAGGAGGGAGAGACAAGACAACAGGGCTTCGCTCCCTTGCATCGCTGGACCCTGGGACAGGTAAGTGTCTAATTATTAAAAGTCAGCAGCTGCAGTATTTGTAGCTGATTTTTTTTTTTTTTTTTTTTTTTTTTTAGTAGAACTCTGCTTTAAGAGTATCCGGTCACCGGACACTGATCTGTCCACTAGAAGCTTGATTGCTGCAATCGGGTGATTGCAGCAGAAAAGCTTCATTGGGTGGAGTGTAAACCGCGTGCAGGACCTGCGTACTGAACACTCCTAGTCTCACGCTCTACATCCATATATGCATTTCAGATTCCACTCTGTTGCACCTGATTGGCAGGACCAGAGGATGGTAGGCGGGGTTTATCGTGGAACCGTCATGTCTGGTTTCCCCACCATTCAGAGAGCACGGCCTAAAGGAACAGACAGGTAAGTTAAGTTACTTAGCTAAGCAGCACCGGCCGTCCTTCTCTAGGATCCACGGCCAGGAGTAGGGATGAGCTCGGTGTTCGATTCGAACGCATGTTCAACTCAAACATCGGCCATTCGTCTGTTCGGCTAATTCATAACTTTGTGGACCGTTTGCACCAAATTCGTGTGGCACAAACGGACCACAATGCACTACGCCATTGTAGTGCATTGCTTGCTCATGATTGGCCAAGCATGCACTGTGACCCCACATGCTTGGCCAATCACAGAGCCGGCAGCGAGGAGGGCCATAATTGGCCACAGGCAGGATGCCTGTGGCCAATTATAACTCAGGGGGTTTCGTACACACCCCACACTATATAAGGCCACCAGCGTGGCGGGCTTGTGTAGTGTGTTGGCATGCAGGGAAAGAGCTAGATAGGCAGGGACAGTGTGTTCTTTTCTCAGCCATCTGCAGGAGTTAGTGGGTGTTGTGTGCCTCAAGCGCAGTATACACCTGTATCTACCCTTTATTGCTGTTGCTCTCTAATACAGCCATCTACAGGAGTTAGTGGGTGTTGTGTGCCTCAAGCGCAGTATACACCTGTATCTACCCTTTATTGCCGTTGCTCTCTAATACAGCCATCTACAGGAGTTAGTGGGTGTTGTGTGCCTCCAGTGCAGTATACACCTGTATCTACCCTTTATTGCTGGTGTTCTCTAATACAGGCATCTGCAGGAGTTAGTGGGTATTGTGTGCCTCCAGCACAGCACAGTATACACCTGTATCTACCCTTTATTGCTGGTGTTCTCTAATACAGGCATCTGCAGGAGTTAGTGGGTATTGTGTGCCTCCAGCACAGCACAGTATACACCTGTATCTACCCTTTATTGCTGGTGTTCTCTAATACAGGCATCTGCAGGAGTTAAAGTGGGTGTTGTGTGCCTCCAGTACAGTATACACCTGAAGATACCCCTTATGGCTGGTGTTGTCTGTTGCATAGCCTTTAAAATTATCGCTTTTGATTTTGAACGTTCGAGTCTCATAGACTTTAGTGGGGTTATAAAGTTTGTACGAATTTTCAGTCCGTTCGAATGTCCTGGTGCAAACCGAACCGGGGGGTGTTCGGCTCATCCCTAGCCAAGAGCATATGTAGTGATTATGAGTAAAGGCGATCACTGCAATCTGTCCTTGCTAGCTTGGGATAAACTTTGTAGATGATTCAACAGCAGCTGAAATCTCATGATCTCCCCCAGGTAAAGCCGATGACTGACATTTCACCTGAGTCATCCATACACACATGTCTGATGGAGCCACACATCTTCATCTTATCTGTCAGTGTATGGGGACCAGTGTTGGTCATCTTATTTAAAAAAAGTAATTAGTTAGGTTACAAATTACTTCTCCCAAAAAGTAATTGCGTTAGTAACTCGGTTACTACATTGGAAAAGTAATTAGTTACTCAGCAAAGTAACTGTGACTTTTTTTTAATATTCTATAGACGGGACTAGCGAAGGACGTGAATGTCGCCGCCTCCATTAGCAAGATTGACACCTTGCTAGCCCGTTGCCTGGTATGGATTTAAAGGGGAGCCCCTATGCCGAAAAGTCCCTATGTTCTCCCAAAGTCCATAGCAGACCCTTATCCGAGCACGCAGCCCGGCCGGTCAGAAAAGGGGGTGGGGATGAGCGAGCGCCCCCCCCCCCCTCTCCTGAACCGTACCAGGCCCCGTGCCCTCAACATGTGGGGTGCTTTCGGGAAGGGGGGCCCTGCTGCCGATATGTATTCTTCTACATATTTTTATTAAAAAAATTGCAATAAGCATATATTGATTGGTTTGCGCAAAAGTTCTAGTGTCTACAAAATAGTGGGATTGCGACATTGCAGCAGACAGATCAGATACTTTTGACACTTCTGTCTCTCCTCCCCTGACAGAACGGGGATCTGTCTGTTTACATTAACAGATCCCCATTCTGTCCCTCTCAGGAGCGATCATGGGTGGCCGGCAGACATCATGGCTTCTGGCCACATGCATTGGCTCCGGTGTCATGCCGTGGGTGCGCACACCCCCCTAGTGGTCTTAAAGCGGCCAGCGTACAATGATGGCAATTCACCCAGGAGACCCAACCTGCCACAGTGCAACTACGGCGGCTGGTCCTTAAGTAGTTCAATGAAAGAAAAAATGCCACTGAACATTCACTGTTTAAAATGACCATAACCCCAAACCTAAGTGTTCAGTGTCAGGGGAGGTTACAAATAAGTGGCTAATTTTGGTTATCAAGTTGTCAAATGTTAAAGTACAACTTAAAATGGAACTTAAGGCAGCTTTCACACTTGGGCGGGTGTTGACGGTAAAATGCCACTAGTTTTAGCGCCGCTTTACTGTAGCTTTAGTGGGTTAAAAGCGACCCGCTAGTGGCCAAATAAAGGCTTAAATGCGCCTGTGTAGCGCGGCTGCCGAAACGCTTTGCAGGCGCTTCGCAGCAGTACCCATTCAGTTCAATGGGCAGAAACGGTGGAGGAGCGATGTATACACCGCTCCTCCACCCTCCCCTGCCAGCGCAGCAACCCAGTGTGAAAGCACTCAGGCTTTCACACTGGGTCTTCAGGGAAGCATTTTTCAGGCATTTTTACAGCACACACTAATTTTGGTAGCATAATTATTAAATGTGAAATGTATGTTCCATGTATTGGTAACGTACTGCTTTAAAGGCTCCTCTATAACAGTCTGAACAAGTATAAAATCTAGTTACTGTATGTTGTAGAATCCTCATCAGTAGATTAATTCAATAGTTAATTTTAACAATCCTATATAATATTACTTGCCCAGATCCACTTATATTCACCTTCGACACACTCCCTGGCTGCTCTGCTACTCCGTAGCAGTGATCACAAACACCAGGTGTTTCCAGAATTGGGGTGTCATGTGACCTTCTCCCAATATGCAATGCTAAAGCCTGAGCAGCCATTTTTCAAAGCTCAAATACTGTCACTTGACATGCAGGACAACATCAGCAACATTGTGTGATCTCAGAGAATGAAGGCCTCTTGTGCCCCCTCCCTAGGAAAAGAGAGCCTTGACTAATGGGGGCATGGCCAGGTGCCTGACAAGGCAATGATTGGTTGAAACATGGGGGATGGGATGGGTCTGAGCTCAGGGAACATGTGCCCCTGGGAATTCTGGGTCTTTCGGAAGAGTCATATGGAAGAGCTGCCCACCCTCCCTCTCCTTTTTTCCTCTGTTATGGTATGTCACAGCTTGCTGCGGTTTCTTGACCTTGCCAGCATTTCAAGTTGCTGTAATGGGCTATGCCCTTGAGGAAAAAATTGGAAGTAGGCTGTCTGTCCAGCACTTATGGTAAGAACAGGCCCACTTCCCCCTTTTGGATTTGAGTGCTCGCAGTATGTCTGTGACTGGCACTGGTTAATGTGTTCACATGTTAGTATTTAATAAAGCTGTTGCCTTGCCCTTTTCCAAACTAATGGTTGTAAGTGTTTTATTTAAGGGGGTAAAAGGGCAAGGGTGGTGGGGGGATTTGATCCCATGGTGTTATATTAATTAAGACCTTGGCCCACTGTGCCTCAGCAGTCATGCCAGACACAGGGTTTACAAAGAGTTAGAACTGAAAAGCAAGAGAGCTGTGGGTGGAAGGGGTGGTTGGATAGGATTAGGAGAGTATTGTGTGGTTTAAAAGACTCTTTAACAACACACAGGCTTGTCATATACCTGTGTCTGCAAAGAATGAACCCCTTTGAAAATGTATCAGTGGTTAGTTTGTATATAACATGCTGTAAATTATTTTTTGCTATTCATCCCATGTTGGTAGCACAGGAAGTTAATGAAGGTGGTGTGCAAGATCAGGAAGGAGTTTTAAATGAGCACCATATGACCAACCTGTGTGGGGTCATAAAGAGTGTATGCATAAGTACGCATATATGTGGCCTCACTGAAGTGTTTGTTCTGAGAGCACCAAGTCACTGGCTGTTCCAAGTCTTGTAGCAGGAAGCCTGTACACTGTACTTTTTCTCTTCTTAAATAGACAAAAAGTAACATTTTATCTTTTTCTCCTTAAAAATAAAAAATGTTGCCTACTATAGTAACATAACATAACTAAGATGGCTGCTGGTCCCAGAAACTGAAGCAGAGGCAAGATATAAGCATGTAGCTCTGCCCCAACGCGTTTCATGCAATAGCACATCTTCAGGAGACATCTGTTTCTGGGACCAGCAACCATCTTAGGGACACCAGACAAGAGAAGGAGGACCCTGCACTTCATTTGACTAGACAGAAGAATCTGAAAAAAAGATAAATAAAAAATAAATTGTCGGGGGCGTGGCCTGGACGCTGAGGAGAATGGCAGCCTAACTTGTGAGCTCCTGCTGTAACGGAGGGAAAACAGCAGATACCGGAGGTAAACTCGAATCCACGGTCTACGAACCGACATGGGAACATCCTCCCGTAGATCCTCTACGTCCCGATCCCAGTCTCCTCGAGATTTGTCTCACGAAACGAGTCAAAACATCCCTGAGATGGTCCGCTCTCAGGCCAGCAATATGGCGTCCACACGAGGCCCGCCATTACCTCAAATCACCTCACAATCCTCACGGTCTCCCTCAGCTACTGGTGAGATTGTACTCGAACCGCAACACCACCCCAGTCTTACCGATCTTCGATCGGTCGCGGATGATATTAAGCAAACATTAACGGCGGCTATTTCGGAGCTCCGCATAGATATTCAAACGATTGCGAACAGAGTACAAGATGTTGAACACAGAACGGCACAACATTCCACGGTACTTCGTCGGTCCTGCCAGGTTATAGATACTCATACCCTGCAACTTAGAGATCTGAATCGCCACATGGAGGACCTTGATAACCGCGGTAGACGACATAATCTTCGTCTCCGCGGACTCCCTGAATCGGTCGAAGCCGATCGCTTGAGACCTGAGGTAACGGGCCTGTTCAACGCTATCCTGGATCGGGACCCCCTCACCCCTATAGGATTGGAGCGCATTCATCGCGCCCTACGTCCACGAGGCAAGGAGACGGACCCCCCCAGGGATGTGGTCTGTTGTGTGATAGACTATCAGCTCAAGGAAGATATTCTCAGACAAGCGCGGGTGAAACACCCGCTGATGTACAACGATACAGAAGTTCGTTTGTTTCAAGACCTATCCTCCATAACGCTTCAACGTCGCAAGGAACTCCGCCCGCTTCTGGAGGTTTTGCGCGCCAAGGGCATACAGTACAGATGGAAGTATCCGTTCGCATTATCTGCTTCTGCGCAAGGCCGTTCGGCTTTGTTGAGAGTTCCGGAAGACCTCCGACGCTTCTGTGCCACCCTAGAGATTCCCTTCACGGATGTACCGGATTGGTACGCGGAATTTCGTCCACAATCCGGGAGACGTCACCAGCAAGAATACGAACCGATGGAAGTTCAAGAACATCGCAACCGCAGACAACGTTCGCCTTCACCTGATCAACCTCACGGCTTCCGCACCGATCCTACTCACAACTCCAGTCCGATGAAAGCGCCGACCACGAGAAGAGCTCGTCGAGATCGTTGATCAGAAATGCAGGGGTATTAACCCTTTCTTGGAGTTGCTAAATGGGATTCTTCTGTTGATATACTGACACCTCTTTCCCATCGTATTTCTTTTTTCTTTTTATTGACTCGAGGGTTTTTTTTTGTTTTTTTTTTTTTCGGGCCACATTAAGTCTCGGGGACTTATTACTAGCAAACTTGCTCCCCTTTTTTCCCCTTTTTTCTCTTTTTTTTTTTTTTTTTTTTTTTTTTTTGTGTGAATCTCAAGCTGTTCAGAGATTGTTATTCTGTAGTCTATTCTGGGATTTTTATTAATGTACTCATTATAAACCTTTATGTTGGGATGAAAATTTTTCTTTCTTAAAGCATGATATTCCTTTCATAGGTGTAATTCACATGGACCCAATGCAACGTCTCATGGGCATTTTCCTTAGCTAGAGAATACACATAACTTACCAATCAGGCGATGTATGTTACCCCAGACCTGTCTTGGGTATTCAGTGAGCTGCTCAATTTCGTGGGGGACCATTTGTTTTCTTTCCATCCCCTTCACTAATATGCGCTGTGGTCCCTGTGGATTACCCCTCCCCCCAGTTTTTAACTGTTACCGAAACTGAGGGAAACTATGATTACTGTTTTTATGATTTATGTTGTGCTCAGAAGCCCCTCTTTACATTGGGTCCTCTACTGCCAGGAAACAAAGAGATCTATTTAATTTTTTGAGGAGCACCCAGATGCTTACTGGATACCCGGGGTAAGGGGTGACTTAATAAGCACAAATGAATCCATCTGTGTCCTATTTTAGATTACTGACATCATGGTTAGCATCTACCATTTTAAGAGTCTTGTGTTACGACACCTCCTCTATTTCCCATTAGGATGTGGTCATTTTCACGCTCTCCCCTTATTCTTAATGGGGGGGGTCACAAACATGCAATTTAAGCTCTGTACTGTGTCTGATGGCTCTCATCCCGGGTATTATTAATACCTTATTACACCAATCACAATTCAGACGCCTTTTTTTTTGTTTTTTATTTTTATTTTTTTGTTTTTTTTTTTTTTTTTGCCCGGTTTATCATTTCCCCTACAACTCTGTTATTACAATCTCCATAGGGGTATTGCTAATGATAGATCCTTGACTTGTCCTCGAGACTATTCTAGTTCAATTTGGGAAAGAGCTAGTTTTGCTTTATTGCCACAAGATACCTGTTTAGTCTGACAACAATACTTTAATTTGAAATTGAAGTTTATTATCGGTTTAGTTCTGATGTTGTGTAACCCTTCTTCCATGTTTTACTCCATTTCATGGGTTTTTATTTCTATCTCTCAATACCTCTTCGCCTTGACAATGTTTTATGCATGATTGTGTCAATTAGAGTTTCCAGTTAAACTTTACTAGGCCTCAGGCCTGCACCCTTTATCCTCAATCCTGTTTTGCCTCTCATACTCGTGTCTGCAGACGAAGTGTCTTTTATATTGAATAGATCCATTAACCGATATACACTCCTTTTTTTTTCTTTTTCGGGTGTTTCCTCTAAATGTTTTGACAAGATTCTAGACTGTTGTTAGGCAGCTTACATTTTTCACACCTCCATTTTAAGCATTCATACCCTTCCCTCCGTTCAGCTGTCAGCATTTCTTAATCTTGTATTTACTCTCCTCAATAACCCAGACGACGTTTCACACAGAGATATTCTGCTCAGCCATACCACTTTTACTTCCATTAGTTCTTGGAATATCTCACACCTGTTTAGGTTTAGTCCTTTGCATTATATTTGTTGCATCGGACACAGCGAGCTGGTTCTCGCTACAAACCTCAGAGAAATTGATTTCTTCACTAGTCTCGACTACGCTTCTATATAATCTACGGGTGTAAGATCCTTCGAGACTAGCACTCCCCCCCCCCTCTTTTTGACCCTTTACCCCCCGGATTCCTTTGTCCCCTTTTTCTCCTAGTGTTTTTCTTTCACAACGTAGTATAAACTCCTTTGGCTAGTCTTTTTGTCGACCCCTGTCATTATATTTCTAGGGTGTTCTATCGCGTCTCTCGCACATCTGAAGATAGAATGGTCTCCCCTTCACACAAGACACATTCCAAGGCGCTCTCGCTGAGACTGGTCTCCATTAATGTCAAAGGTCTTAACTTACCGGAAAAGAGATCCCAGTTCCTGCGAGAATGCCATACTTTGAAAGCGAATATAATATTTGCACAGGAAACACATTTTCTGACAGACAAAACTCCTAAGCTGTCGGATAAAAATTTTCCCACGGTTTTTCATTCGACGAATAGCCACTCCAAAACAAAAGGTGTGTCGACCCTTATCTCTAAAAATACACCCTTTCAACTAATAGATTCACTAAGCGACACTGAAGGGAGATACTTATTTCTTAAAGGGACCATTCACTCCAAACCAATCACAATTGCTAATATATACTCTCCCAACACAAAACAAGTTACTTTTTTTCGTTCTATCTGTGATCTTTTGTCTTCCTTCTCATCGGGCATCCTCATTCTCGGGGGGGATTTCAACGTCCCCCTGAATCCTATCTTAGATTCCTCCTCTGGTTCCTCAGCCTTGCCATACAAAGCTTTGAAACAAATAAAATTGCAACTCCAAAACATCCTGCTACATGATTCCTGGAGAACGCTGAATCCACAGGGAAAAGATTATACATATTTCTCCCCTACTCATCAAAAATACTCCCGAATTGATTATTTTTTTATCTCACAACCTGACCTACCCCTCTTGACTAAGGCCACAATAGAACCTATGACATTTTCTGACCATCATCCAATATCCATTCTTCTGGAATTTCCCGAAACTATAACCAAATCTAAAACGTGGAGACTTAATTCTGCCTTGCTCAAAGACCCAATCAACGTGGCAAACATAAAAACTTGTCTTACAGACTATTTCAGACTTAATGAAATCCCTGACACCTCCACACTATTCCAATGGGAAGCTCATAAAGCTGTAATCCGAGGGGAATTTATCAAATTATCCTCTCTTCTTAAAAGAGAACGCCAGGCCAAAATAGCAACACTTATGTCCCAAATTCGCGTGTTGGAAGCCACGCACAAACAAACACTTGCAATACAGACCTATCAATCCCTGACACAAATCAGGGAACAATTATTAGAAGAACTTAACCTGAAGATCAGGAGACAATATGTCCTAAGAAATAAACTCTTTTATGAAAAGGGTAATAAAGTTGGCTCTCTTCTGGCTAGAGCAGTGCAAAGTAAGAAACTCAACTCAACTGTACATCATATTACTGATAACCAGGGTAAAGCTTACAATTCAAATGAAGATATAGCCCAAAAATTCGAAGAATATTACCAAACGCTTTATAACATTCCCTCTAGGCCCACTAAGACCAGTAGTTTGGAGGTGAGACAGCATAAGATTAACGAATTTCTCTCCAAATTTGGCCCTAAGCGTATTTCTCAGGAAAATGCCCAAAAGCTGAATACTCCCTTATCCGAAGAAGAATTCGATAAAGCAATCAAAGAGATGAAAGTAGGGAAGGCACCTGGCCCAGACGGTCTTCCTTTGACATATTACAAAACATTTACAGACATACTTAGACCCCGCTTTCTCCTAGCATATAAATCCTTCGCCTCTACTTCCCATGCCCCCCCTCATATGCTTGAAGCACACATTACAGTAATACCGAAAGAGGACAAAGATCCTTCCCTGGTCACGAATTACCGCCCCATTTCACTCATTAATGTGGATGTCAAGATTTATGCTAAAATTCTAGCGAATCGCTTGTTGCCGCTTCTCCCGTCTTTGATCTCTTTAGATCAAGTGGGATTTATCCCAGGACGGGAAGGTAGGGATAACACTATTAAAGCGCTTAACATCCACCATTGGTTGACCTCAACCAAAAAACAAGGATTCTTTCTTTCCCTGGACGCCGAGAAGGCGTTTGACAGGGTGGCCTGGGATTACATGGACTCGACCCTCAAAGCAATAGGATTGCCGGACTTATTTATCTCATATATTCGGGCTCTGTACTCCCAACCGACCGCCAGAGTGCGGGTCAATGGCCACCTGTCAAACGCCTTCCGGCTCCACAATGGTACGAGACAGGGTTGTCCCCTCTCACCTTTACTTTTTGTCCTCACTCTCGAACCTCTTCTCAATAAACTAAAATTGAATCCAGATATTAATGGCGTTTCAATCAATACCCGCATTTATAAATTAGCAGCTTTTGCGGATGACATTCTTCTTTTCTTAACCAACCCGCATATCTCCATCCCCAATCTTCTTTCCGACTTGGAGATGTTCCAATCCATCTCCAATCTTAAAATAAATTACTCCAAATCCATTGCCCTGAATGTAACTCTCCCCGCAGAGATGGTAACGCAATGTAAAGCAAATTTCCCCTTTAATTGGGCTGATCACTCAATCACTTATTTGGGAATTAAAATACCGACGTCCCTCTCCAACCTCTTTAAGGAAAACTTTCTCCCAACTTTGCAAAAAACCAAATCAGACCTTAAGAACTGGAGAGCTCTACAAGTGTCCTGGTTCGGTAGAGCTGCACTCCTTAAAATGACTATTCTTCCACGCTTCCTTTACTTATTACAAACGATACCGATCAATATTCCCTCGTCCTTTTTCCATTCTTTCCGTCAAATATGTTCCGCTTTTATATGGCAAAATAAAAGGCCAAGAATAAGTTTTACACGCCTTACCCTTCCAAAAATCAAAGGTGGAATTGCCCTTCCTGACCTACGTCGATACTATTGGGCCACACATCTTGCCAGGATTGTGGACTGGAATGTTCACCAAAATGTAAAAGATTGGGTACCACTAGAACACTTTGTCTCTACACAAAATCTTCGATCACTGCCCTGGATAAATCCACGCCATATACCGATACAGCACAAGAAACATCCACTGATTGGGCCCACACTGTCTGTTATTCACAAGGCATTGAAAACAATATATCCGCACCCATGGCTGAGTCCTCTTACCCCACTGAGAAACAATCCCGATTTTCCACCAGGCAAGAGTCCCATTTATCTGGCCAACTCCTGGCCCCACACAGATCTTACTGCTAGGCAATTCTTCGACAGGAGAAAGAATTTCAGATCATTGGCTGATTTGAATACCACGGCTTCCCCTATCCACATCTCTGACTGGACGTATAGACAATTACATCACTTCTTGACTAGACGACATAATATAGACTATTGGACAAGAGATTTGAACACCCTAGAAAGTCTTTGTACACAACACGAACCACAAAGACATCTCATCTCCATCCTGTACACATATCTCTTCATGGGAGATTCAGCGTTCTCCAGCAAGCCTTACTCCTCATGGGAGCAAGATCTAGCTATCAAACTTTCTGACTCAGAGTGGGAAACCATTTGTACTTATATTCTCAAAGGATCCCTTAATGTAGCGGTTCAGGAAGGAGGATACAAAATTCTCTCCAAATGGTATAGAACCCCTTCCCTGCTTCACAAATTCTCAGACAATAATTCCAACTTATGCTGGCGCTGTGGCAAGGCGGAAGGGACCATGCTTCACATTTGGTGGTCATGTCCCGCCCTTCAGAATTACTGGAGATCTGTCCATGACACCATAATTGCTGTAACATCCCAAACCAATAATTTTTCCCCTGCTTCCTACCTACTTCACTACACCAAAATCCCCAGGACACGCTACTTTAAATCACTCAATATGATTATGATTAACACGGCGCAACAATGCATCCCATGTCATTGGCGATCCTCTACAGTACCAACCATAGCGGAATGGTTCCGTAGATTAAATAACACCGAAACCATTGAAGAATTAATTAGCATATCCAATGACACAGTCACAAAATTTTCAGAAATATGGCAGGACTGGCGCCGTTTCAAACTTACTGACGCTTACTCCTCACAATTGGGTTAAATAATTCTCATATACTAGATTATACCCTTCTCAGTGTCACCCCTATCCTCTAAATTTAATCTTTTCCACCCTTCCTTTCCCCCATAATATGTATTTCTGATTGATCTGTTTTCCCATTCGATAGCTCAGAATATCTTAGTGTTCCCTCCTTTCTAGTTAATGCACCCTTAAGGTTGGTTCTAGATTCAACTATATCAGTAACTAAGATCTTTAATGTGACTCTTTCCACGGTTGGAAATTGGTTAAATTCTGGAGTAAGCTGTTGATCTATTAACTATTTATCTACGCATTCATGCCTTATTGTGCCATGTATATTCTGATGCTATACTTCCTCCATTGTTTGTATTTCTCTGTATGACTTCTTTACCTCAATAAAAAAATTTTGTGGGAAAAAAAAATAAATAAATAAATTGTCAAGTGTATGTAAAGTGAAAAATGTTCAACTTTTTCAGTTTTGGATGGAGTAGGGAAGTGTTAGAACCTATGTCAGGTTATTTTTTCTGCCTGTTTTCCTGTCCTGAAAATGCAACCGTAAGTGAAAGAAAATAAACAGAAGTCACGTCTTATGAAGTTGTCATAGAGCAGGTGCCCCCTTGGAGGATATTTCCTCTTGCTCTGGAGAAAACGAAAAAATTGGCACCAGGACAAATGGAGGGATAAATCTCTGCAGCATGGACACAAACAATAAACTTAACAAAGGGTAAAATATTTCTAAATGCTTCCATCCGTTTGCATACATTGCTTTATGCTATAATTAGCCATTCGAGTCAACTAAATGAAAGCCTTAAAGTGCATATCTGGGTACAGAAAAGTAAGTGGGGGGAAGTCTCCTCAAACTGAGGTGAAATCCCGCCTTAGACATTTGTCACTAGAGCAGATGTATTTTGAGAAATGTCCCCTTACATTCTGTTCCAGTGAACCCTTAACCTTGTAAAACAACCCATTCAGTTTACAATTGAAATGCAAGGAAGATGTTTATGTATGTAAAAAAAAAAACATAATAATAATAATGACAATTATTTTATTTTTTATAGTGATCACATGACCTCTGTTCTCAGCTACATACAGGGCCGTTTTTAAGGCAGGGCAAAAGGGGCAGCTGACCTGGGCCCCATCATTGTTGTGGGACCCAAAGTAGCTACCTCATACTTGCCAACTATCCCAGTTTAAATTCCCTTGTCCTTTGAACGGTTGTTTCCTGGTATCTCAGTGTGAACTTCTGTTACTAATAGTGCCCAGCTCTGCCCAATTGCAGTGTACAGATGACTCACCTGCAGATTCTGTGTTTACATGTAAATAACCTGCACTGATAGGTAAATAGCGGCAGCATTAATATGTAAACATCCATGTAGCAGCTGCATTGATATTTAAATAGAGGCGGCATTCATATGGATATCATGCCCCCCTGAGGTCATATCCACCATCACTTCTGCTGAATTCTGCCACTAGGGAGGTAAAGGGACATGCTTGAAAGTTCTGCCTACAACTGTGGTCATTAAGCCTAACATCAGCCTGTTCTGCAAAAGTTAAAGCGGGAGTAAACCCAGTTTCAAAAAACACATACATTCCCTGCATGCCGGAAATGCTAATGTTCACATTGGTTGTGCTCTCAACCAAACTTTCAAACCATCCAATGGCTGGTGTCATAACTGATCACGTTTGCAGCATTATGGCAGTTAAAGAATTATTAGAGGCCAAGATGGCAGCTTCCTTGACTCAAAACGATAGAAGGGTTTACTTCCACTTTAAGCAAATTGGAGGTGGAACCTTTTTTCAAAATAACATGGTGCCCCAGCTCTATGAATTGTTGGTGCATGTGAATATGCACATCTCATTAGATGCATGAAGGTGTCAAACAATTAATAGCACTGCTGTGTATCTGATAAAGAGCCACATGTTTCTGTGGTGTCAGGAATGCAATTTTGCATGTGTTCCCAACACACACAAATGTGAACGCAGGCTAAATATATTGGTTGCATTGGCGGTCAGTGTTAATCTTCTCATTACATTGGGGCTTGGTGTACAATCCTTTCATTCACACTGGTGGCCAGTGTGAATCCCCACTTACATTGGGGCTTACTTTGAATGCTCCTATTACATTAGTGGTCAGTGTAAATCCCCATTACATTAGTGGCCAGTGTAAATCCCCATTACATTGGTGGCCAGTGTAGAAATTCCTCTTTATATTGGTAATTGGTTAAAAAAAACTTGCATTTATGGTCAGTTTCGAATACTCCCTTACATTGGTGGTCCATGTAGAATCCCCCTTTAAATTGGTGGTGAGTGTAAATCCCCCCTTACTTTGGTGGCCAGTGTAGAAATCTCAGTTTATTGGTTCTTGATGTAAATTCTTCATTACATTGGGGATCAGTGTACATTTCCCTTTACATTGGTGATAAGAGCAAAATTGCCCTTACACTGGTGGTCAGTGTAAATCCCCCCTAATATTGGTGGTTAGTACATGGAGGCCATTGTATATCCCCCCTTGCACTGGTGTAGAAATCCCTCTTTATATTGGTGGGTGGCATAAAATCCCCTGTTACATGGTGGCCAGTGCAAATTCCAGCTCACATTAGGGGTCAATGTAAATCCCCCCTCACATGGTGGTCATTGTAAATTCCTCATTACATTGGTGGTCATTGTAAATTCTCCACTATATACTTGCCAACGATTTCCAGCTTTGCTCTACATAATTTAGAATTTGCCACAGTGTACTGCCTTCTAACTAATTCCATCCCCACACCACTGATCCCATCAAACCCCCAGCATTGCCATCGATCACACCCCCCTCCCCCAGCATTGCCACTGATCACAGGATTCCTATAATCTCTAGGAATGTTCTGTTTATTGATGGGTCCCCTCACCTCCCCTGTCCAAGGGGGCAGTCAGTGAGGAGATGATGTGTTATAACCTTTAGCAACCAATCAGTGATCAGTAATGATGTGCACTAATCTCTTGCAACCAATCTTTGAGCGATAAGGATATGCAGTACCTCTAGCAACCAATCAGTGAGCAGTAATAATGTGCAGTAACCTCTGGCAACCAATTAGTGAGTGGGAAGGATGTTCAGTAACCTCTAGCAACCAAGCAGTGAGCAGTATTGATGTACAGTAATCTCTAGCAACCAACCAACAAGCAGAAGTCATGTGCTATAACCTCTAGAAAATAATCAGTGAGCCATAATGTGTGCTGTAACCTATAGTAGCCAGATCAGTAAGTGGTAATGATACACTGTAACCTCTGGCAACCAATACAATTTGTGGCCTGATCTGATTCAGTAAACTGATTTTGAGTCTAGGGACTATTTATTGTATATCTCAGAGCAGGTGTAGAGCGAAAAAGCATGGAAGGGGGCCTCCCAAGAAAATGTTTGCCCAGGGTCCAATCAATATTAAATACGGCCCTGGCTACATAAGGGGTGCAGGCAGAGTCCTGTGTAAAATGCAGAGACGGAGATACACTTTGAAGAGCTGGGCAGGGGGCTTGTCAGCAGTAGGCAGAGAAACAGCCATACACTGATCTTCCC
Organism: Lithobates pipiens; assembly: GCF_037356315.1. Classification (NCBI taxonomy): domain Eukaryota; kingdom Metazoa; phylum Chordata; class Amphibia; order Anura; family Ranidae; genus Lithobates; species Lithobates pipiens. The sequence goes on along the minus strand of NW_027507785.1, from coordinate 114,692,577 downwards.
AGTGAAGAGCTGTACAGGGGAACATGTCAGCAGGAGGCAGAGAGCCAGCAGTACTGTGTTCTTCTCAGCAAAGCGCTATGCAGGATGGGGGGGGGGTGTCAGCAGGAGGCAGAGAAACAGCAGTACACTAAACTTCCTAATGTAGAGATGTGCACGGGGACAGCAGAAATCTTCCTGCAGGTGTACCTGGCAGACTGTGCTCCCAAATAGAATGCAAAGTAGAAAACTGAGCACACTGGGATGGATGCGTTTCTAAGCTTTGGTATAGTCAGTTTTAAATAGAAAAGCAGGGAGACTGGTAAGATCAACACAGGTATTTCACACAAAAGAAGCAATGCAAGGAGAACATGTTACTTTTTAGTACATGGTACTAGAGACACATATCAGAAATATGAAATATGCTTTAATTTTAGATGAAAGGAAACACAAGAGTGCAGCAAATTAAATAATTTATTAGTAAAAAATGCAAATTAGCCACTTACATGAAGTAGGAATAAATGTGCATATCAAGCTTAAAAGCCATCATCCATAAGGACCTGGGTCTTCTGAGGCAGATGAGAGCAACACCACTAGTGTTCGGAGATGTATAAGCTCAATACCAGTGGATACATCAGCTCATGAGCCAGTCTGACAGCATGGGAACTTGGCCGATTACATCAGATGCTGGAGAGTGTGGAAGGAGTGTGGCTTTGCATTTTGAGGCAGCAATGCCTCTTTTTCAAGCCTAATTTTTAGGTTGTCCATCATCTTGCATCCCAGAAACAGTAGTAGTCATTAAAGAAAGCAAGTATGTTAAAGGGGGGCACAAATTATTTGGGCACTTCTTCATGGGGTTGAGAAGAGAAGAAAAGATTGATTGCCCACTTGAATCCAAAAGATGCTGTAGAAATGTCTTTATTGTCGTGAGCCAGACAAAATTGCAATGATGATCAGTTGGCGAGCTTCACACAAAAAGAACCGTGCTTGTTCACAACAACACCACACCTTGTTGTGAACAAGCACGGTTCTTTTCGTGTGAAACACGTCAACTGATCATCATTGCAATTTTGTCTGGCTCATGACAATAAAGAAATTTCAACAGCATATTTTGGATTCAAGTGTGCGATCAATCTTTTCTTCTCTTCTTGATATTGCCTAGACGATCTGTCAGTTTCCTGCTCAGAAAACCAGAAACTTTACACACACAGCTGCTGGCTCTCCATGTGCCCCGAGTGATCGCGGGAGCCTGGTGGCGATCGAGACCACCAGGCACCACCAGGGGGTGTTTATGCTACCGACGTAGCATAACGTCGATTTCCGCAGCCGAACCATGCTGCCGCAGTACAACTGCGGCAGCTGGTCGGCATGCGGTTAAACCTATTACCCAGTGGCAGCTGGTGAAGTTTTAGGATGGAGGGGCGCAAGACCCCCTCCCTCCAGATGTGGCCCCTCCCACTTCTCACAACCCCTTATAGAATCAACATCATATACCAGGCTGCACATTATACACCGGGCTCTGCACATCATATACCAGGCTGCAAATTACAGACAGGGCTCTGCACATCATATACCAGGCTGCACATTATACACAGGACTCTAGTAAAGCAACCTGTAAATCGCACATATCTGCATTCTGCAACCTGTAAATTGCACATATCTGCATTCTGTAAATCGCACATAACTGCATTCTGAAACCTGTAAATCGCACAAATTGGCATTCTGCAACCTGTAAATTGCACATATCTGCATTCTGTAAATCACACATATCTGCATTCTGAAACCTGTAAATTGCACATATTTGCATTCTTCAACCTGTAAATCACACATATCTGCATTCTGTAAATCACAAATTTCTGCATTCTTCAACCTGTAAATAGCACATATCTGCATTATGTAAATTGCACATATCTGCATTCTGCAACCTGTAAATTGCACATATCTGCATTCTTCAACCTGTAAATTGCACATATCTGCATTATGTAAATCGCACATACCTGAATTCTGAAACCTGTAAATCACACATATCGGCATTCTGCAACCTGCAAATCGCACATATTTGCATTCTGTAAATTGCACATATCTGCATTCTGCAACCTGTAAATTGCACATATCTGCATTATTCAACCTGTAAATCGCACATATTGGCATTCTGCGACCTGTAAATCGCACATATCTGCATTCTGTAAATTCTACATATCTGCATTCTTCAACCTATAAATCCCACATATCTGCATTCTGTAAATCACACATATCTGCATTCTGCAACCTGTAAATTGCACATATCTGCATTCTTCAACCTGTAAATTGCACATATCTGCATTCTGCAACCTGTAAATTGCACATATCTGCATTATGTAAATCGCACATATCTGAATTCTTCAACCTGCAAATTGCACATATCTGCATTCTGCAACCTGTAAATTGCACATATCTGCATTATGTAAATCGCACATATCTAAATTCTGAAACCTGTAAATCGCACATATCGACATTCTGCAACCTGTAAATCGCACATACCTGCATTCTGCAACCTGTAAATTGCACATATCTGCATTATGTAAATCGCACATAACTGCATTCTGAAAACTGTAAATCGCACATAACTGCATTCAGCAACCTGTATTTGCACATATCTGCAACCTGTAAATCGCACATATCTGCATCTGTAAATCGCACATAACTGCATTCTGCAACCTGTAAATTGCACATATCTGCATTCTGCAACCTGTAAATCGCACATATCTGCATTCTGCAACCTGTAAATTGCCCATATCTGCGTTTTGTATATCGCACATAACTGCATTCTGCAAACTGTAAATCGCACATAACTGCATTCAGCAACCTGTAAATCGCACATATCTACAACCTGTAAATCGCACATATTTGCATTCTGCAACCTGTAAATTGAACATATCTGCATTCTTCAACCTGTAAATTGCACATATCTGCATTATGTAAATCGCACATACCTGAATTCTGAAACCTGTAAATCACACATATCGGCATTCTGCAACCTGTAAATTGCACATATCTGCATTCTGCATATCACACATATCTACATTCTAGGGTGGGGGGTTGTAAATGAAAAAAGCATGTATCTTTTTAATCTTGTTGAGCGGGGGGAGGGGGGGCTGATTGGTATGCTGCCGACCACAGATAATAAACCTTAATTTTTTAGTCTTGCTGAGCGGGGGGAGGGGCTGATTGGTATGCTGCCGACCACCGACGATAATAACCCCTTATTTTTTTATCTTGTTGAGCGGGGGAGGGGGGGGTGATTGTATGCCGCCGGTGCCGACCACCAAGAATATGTATTTATCTTTATTATTGCAGCCGCCGAAAATAGCCATTGATCTAGCCGTCGAACACTGAAAATAAGAATTAAGGTTGGGGGGAGTCCAGTCCGAAAATAAGAAATATTGGGGAGGGGGGTGCCGCTGAAAAAATAATAATTAATAAGTTGGAAAGCAGAAAGCATGGCCATGCCTTACCTGCTATGATCCTCTCAGTCGGGATGACAGTGAAAACAGAGTGCCAACATCACTTCCTTGAGTGACGTCGGAAGCACTGCCCATGTCACTCAAAGTGCAAGTCTATGCACTCGCTCGGCCAGTCCGGAAGCTGTGGCGCGGTCGGCTGTGACACAGATCGCTTTTTTTGGGCAAATGAAGCGCCTCGTCTGCAATCTTGTGATTGCATAGACGTGGCTCTTCCCATATTGCACTGCGCCCGGCGCCAGGATTCAGTGCACATAGGGACATAAAAAAAAAAAAGAATTTTAAAGGGACATGTTTAAATATATTTATTTTTATTTATTTATTTATTTTTGACTACATTGGGGGGGGGGGGGCTGATGCGCCCGGGCGCCCCCTATGGACTATATCCCTATTACCATTGTTTATAGGGATATAGTCACTTCATGGTCGCTGGACCTTTAAATATTTCTGCTCCCCTTTGGGCAGGTAGGAATTGGGGCAATAGGATTGTGTGGAATTTTCTGAAAGCAGTGGGGCTCACTATATAACTACAGAGGTAACTACAGAGGTATCTTGCCGCTAGTCCAAGGATCAAGTGAAGTAACAGCTCCCCACCCTCCCTCCCTTTGCATGCACTTTATGTGGTGTTTGCATACAAAGGGGGACTTTGGTTATAAAGTTCATGGAAGTTACTTTGCCTGAGTCATCAAGGCTAAGCAATTTTGTGAATGTTTTAATTGATTGGTTATAAATTTATAATATGGTTATGAAATCTATATGTTATGTGAAACCAACAAAAGTGCCGCGGCCAATTTATGCCAACAGTAGAGTGTGGTGTCTTTTTATTTAATTGATAAGATTGTGTTTGGAGATGGGGGAAATAGTGCGGAGTGCAATCCCATGAATCTCATCAATGGAGCTACAGACAACAATGAAACCAGACAGATTTCCTAATACTTCTTCAAAAATTAAAAAAATGGTTTGAATGCAACCATAATTACTGCATGCATTTGTAGTACAAAACCAGCCACTTACACTGTGTACATTCATAATCCTTGTAGTAAAGGAACCAAGTTGAAACTTAAACAGATGCACTGTGTTTTGGCTGCAGAGCAAGTTTTACCCATGGCTTTCATTTTGGTTAGCCTGTGGTTTACCATAGACTTTGTATTAGGCTGTGCAATTTTAGTGGGTTTTTCAGAAAATGAGCCAAAAACGCACGACCTAATAAAAAGTGTGTGGGTACACCTGAGATGCAGTCAACAGTGTGAATACAGCTGTACTGTATGAAACACAGAGGGAGAATATGAGTACTTCAACTACAGCGATATAATTAAAAATGTTGTACCTACAGGTCGGGAAGAAAAGGATCCCTTGATCAAGGTGCCCCCACATAGTCTGTGAGCACTTTTTTATTTTCCTTATCAGTCAGAATTATACAACAGAAGGAGGAGATGGAAACATACTTTATGAGGGCACCAGGTAATAAAAAAGCTTCTAAGTTAAAAACTGATAGCTGCTCAGTTACAAAGCAGTTAAACATTTTACTGTTTACAATTAATGAGTTGAACACATTTTTATTACAAAACCATATGCTGCTTTTTAATTAAAGAGAAGTTCCTCTTCTAATGTATTGCTTGCAAATTTTCCATAACAGACAATTTTTCAGGCAGCTTTTCTGCGTAGACCAGCCTACAATCAGTAACTTGTCCAAGGCCAAGCCAGCTTTGTGGCACATTCATCAGTGTCATTTTTCCGCACACAGCCGACAGCCCAAGAGAGAGGAGGAAGGAGTGAGGTCAGGATGACGTCTAACACGCTACACAATGCAATTACAACAATAAAATGCTTTGATGATATATATGGTAACCACTCACTCATCTCCCAATTACAATAACAAGGTCTGAATGAATTCACAGATATGTATTATGTTTTACCTACTAATTGTGTAATACAATATGGACTCATCATTACTAAGAAAAACAGAAAATGTAACCTTATCTCATCCACCCCCAGAGGGGCTCATTTATGAAAAAAATGGAGCCATGAAAAGACACTGACCATGCTCATAGCAGCAATTCGGATGTTAGCTTTCATTTCTCAAAATGTGTGATATGTGAAACTGCCTGATTAGCTGCTACAGGTATAAACGTCAGTCTTCTCTTTTTCTCTCTCTATATTTATACACTATATATATATATATATATATATATATATATATATATATATATATTTAAGAACTTGCTAGCAGGATTGTGAACAGTGTCTATGTGTCACCTAGGTTTCTCTCCTACACATGGTGAAGGGCCCCTGTATTGCATCTGATGTGTTTTTTATGTATATAATATACATGGCATATATAATGTATATATATAGTAGTGGGACATTTGTTCAACAAATGTCCTGGAGTTCTAACACAAGATACCCTCACTGCTACCATTGTTTATACAGCTGTTCTGGTCAACTATAGCTCTAATAAATAATAAAAACAGACTTGAATCCGCATGTGTATGACCACACCATAATAATGATCAAGCGATTTGTCAATAAGACGGGCTTATCCCCCACGTAGCAAAATAATCTAGAGTATATGAAAAAGAGAGAAAGACCCAAGTAGTCTCAAGAATGCTCACAAAGGGGAAACAACTACGCAATATGATCAATTTATACAGTAAACTTTATTGACAAAATATATACACAAATCTAGGGAAAAGTCCCGCATATGCTGCACACGGCTGCACAGGTGGGACCTGTTCCTACACAATGTCAAAAAATAAGACTGGTATGGTATCTTCACAATAACTCCTATGTCATTTTTCATGCCAAAGACTTGCGGCTGATATATGTATTTTTGGATATTAGACAGCTTGTGAATCCTTATCACGGATAGTACATTGCTGCATTGCTCTGCACCCAGTGGCGGAACTACCGCCATAGCGACCCATGCAGGCGCTATGGGGCCCGCAGCTGAGTGGGGCCCGCAAGTGGCATACTAACTGGGGGTGCGGGGTGGTCCGCACTGGGTGGCACACGCTGGGGGGATGTCAGACAGCGTATGAAACAGTGACAACGGGCAGGCTTGGTAGCAGCAGTGGCAATGTGTGCAGGGAGATCCCAGCTCAGGTGGACTGAACCATAAGGCATAAATATAGGGATGTCGGCTGTACTTGACACAATGGTGTGCATTCTGCATTACGTTCTAACAGCCCAGCGAGTACAACCCCCCCCCCCTCCACAGAAATGGAAGAAGCTGCATCGGCTCTGCTCCCTCCCTCCCCTCTGTGTCCATCCAAGCTCCGTGCAGCCCGTGTGCTGTGTCTGAAAGGAATGTGGGGGCGGGAGCGTTTACAAAAGTAGTTGACAGCTACAGAAGCTAGTGTGAACATCCTGGGAACATCCAAGTGAGTTTGCAGCACTATCACTGTGTCTGGACTCTGCCCTCTCTCTCCCAAATGTTTCTCTCCCCCTCTTTCCTCTGTTGTCCTTCAGCAGAATCTTTCATTAACTCTATCCAAAGCATTTTCTTTTAACCAGCCAATACTAATAGATGGCCACATCATGTTCCTTTAGCCATGTTTTTCACTAGTGCAATCACAGACATCGCATGTGATTCGCACCACATTGCTGTGCAAATCACATGCAATGTCTGTGCAATGCAAGTTTAGCCATACAAACTGTATGGCTGAAATCGCATTGCATTCTCTCCAAAATGGTGCAGGACCCTTTTTTGGTCTGCACTGGAATCGGATTGCATGGGTGTTGTGGCAGCAGGCAGGTAAAATCACCTGGTTGTATTCAGGATGGAAAATATGTATGCCCTAGATTCAGGCTTTATGCAGACTTGTACAACTAGAGGGGAGTTCTGGGAGTCCTATAGGGGAAGAGTTAATGAGCCCAGCTGAAGTAAGTGGGCTCATTAAGACCTCTACAAAAAACCCCAGCATTCTTAGGGAGATGCTCCATCCTTGAACCAGTTTTGTGCTTGTATAGACTGGGGAGTGTGACACCTGTTCTGTGCGGTGAGTTAATGCCTGTGTGGCAAACCTCTACAACAGAGACAGGGACTGGTGCAGCACAAGGCTGCACTCAGTTGTTAGACAGGGAATCTATGTGTGTAATTAGAGGTCAAGCTGACCAGGATTTATTTTCATGTTTTTTTTTTTGTTTGGCTTTTATATTTTTCACTGCATGTA